>NC_141699.1:37259475-37861113 GCF_964263255.1 Lissotriton vulgaris | reverse complement strand
GTGCATGATTGTGCGTGCCTGTTCATGAAGCGGGGTGTCCGAGAAGGGGAAAACTTAAAAAATGCACGTACAGAAGCCCTGCTTCAAAATGTTTTGAATTTGCACTCAGGTTGAGTGGTTTGAACAACCGCATCATTAGGGTGTCAATCATCCCATGAAGGGTGAAGTCCCTTTTTTCCTCCACAAATTGTGCAGCATGCCCTGTGTCAAACTGGGGGATAGTTCTCAGGCAGGCACTGGGTAAGTGCAGCTGTGCACTGCTAGGAAGCAGCACGCCTCTTTACTGAGGCACTAACACTCTTCTTAGCAGCACGCCTCTCTACTGAGGCACTTACACTCTTCTTAGCAGCACGCCTCTCTACTGAGGCACTTACACTCTTATTAGCAGCACGCCTCTTTGCTGAGGCACTTACACTCTTCTTAGCAGCACGCCTCTTTGCTGAGGCACTTACACTCTTCTTAGCAGCACGCCTCTTTGCTGAGGCACTTACACTCTTCTTAGCAGCACGCCTCTTTGCTGAGGCACTTACACTCTTCTTAGCAGCACGCCTCTTTGCTGAGGCACTTACACTCTTCTTAGCAGCACGCTGCTCTGCTGAGGCACTTACACTCTTCTTAGCAGCACGCCTCTTTGCTGAGGCACTTACACTCTTCTTAGCAGCACGCCTCTTTGCTGAGGCACTTACACTCTTCTTAGCAGCACGCCTCTTTGCTGAGGCACTTACACTCTTCTTAGCAGCACGCCTCTTTGCTGAGGCACTTACACTCTTCTTAGCAGCACGCCTCTTTGCTGAGGCACTTACACTCTTCTTAGCAGCACGCTGCTCTGCTGAGGCACTTACACTCTTCTTAGCTATGAGGAGGGCAGAGCTGAGGCTGCACAGTTCTGGGATGCAGGATGCATCTTTACTGAGGCTCTTACATCCTTCTTGCTATGAGGGAGGCAGAGCCGAGGCTGCGCACTGCTGGGATGCAGCATGCCTCTCTACTGAGGCTCTTGCATCCCTTCTTACTACGAGGGAGGCATAGTTATATTATCGGCGCAAGGTCCCCACCCGCACCAAAGTTGAAAAGGCATGCATCAATAAATACACAACACAACTTTTTGTTTGGAGAAAATATGGCTGCAGGTTTATTCCATACAAAAGTATGCAAATTATGGTGGGTTATCTTACGGGCGATCCAAGGGCAGGTAGCCGTACTAACAAATGCTACCCTACCCGCCTGATGAGCCAAGCACTGTGGAAACCCAATCAGTGCTACCCTTATCGGGGTGATCCCCTTTCTGGATCATGTGACAAATTGGTCCCTTATTACTCACGCCACTTTCAGGGCGGAGTGTAGCAAGGCAAGCCCCCGGTTGTTCAGGCCCACAACCACCCTAAAGGACTAACGGGGCGCCAACGTCATTGTTCCAGGACCCTCTCCTGAGGCTCCTGTGATTTGGCTCTGGCACCCTTATTGTGCTCTTGCAGAGGTATCCTTCTGTACCCAGACTGCTTCCAGATCGCCCTGTAACTCCGCCTGCAACGACAAAGAAAACATTACAACTTCCTCAAACTTCCCTTGCCTGTCCCATGCTGGGTACGCGGTAGGGTGGGAGACGGCGTGTCGGGCAGCAAAGAGGAACAACAATGGCAGGGGGAGGCCTAAATACCCCTCCCCATCCCTCGGCACGCCGGACATGACGTGTCCAGTGCCCCTGTAAGGGGACTCCTCCAGGAATCCCTCAGACGAGTGGGGGTGGGGAGGCGCCTAAATGCCACTAAGGGTTGGATGCCCTCCGAGGTGGCCCCCTGCGGGGGCCGCGAGCAGCCGCATAGTTCCATTATCAGCGCAAGGTCCCCACCCGCACCAAAGTAGAAAAGGCATGCACGAATAAATACACAACACAGCTTTTTGTTTGGAGAAAATATGGCTGCAGGTTTATTTCATACAACAGTATGCAAATTATGGTGGGTTATCTTACGGGTGATCCAAGGGCAGGTAGCCGTACTACCCTATGCTATCCTGCCTGCCTGATGAGGCAAGCTCTGTTTAAACCTAAACAGTGCTACGCTTATCGGGGTGATCCCCTTACTGGATCACGTGACACATTGGTCCCTTATTACTCACGTCCCTTTCAGGGTGGAGCGTAGCAAGGCAAGCCCCAAGTTGTTCAGGGCACAACCACCCGAAGGACTAACGGGGCACCAACGTCATTGTTCCAGGACCCTCCCATGAGGCTCCTGGGATTTGGCTCTGGCACCCCTATTGTGCACTTGCCGAGGTATCCTTCTGTACCCAGACTGCTTCCAGATCGCCCTGTAACTCCGCCCCAGCTCTGGAGGGGGCCCCCATTGCCTACTGAGCCCCCCACCAACCAAACAGCCCTTAAATCACTTGCAACTGGCTCCTTCCAGTGACTCTTGTATGTCCTGTAAGGGGACTCCTCCTGGAGTTACTCATATGAGTGGGGGTGGGGAGGTGCCTAAATGCCACTAAGGGTTGGCTGCCCTCCGAGGCGGCCCCCTGCAGGGCTGCGGGCAGCCGCAGAGCCAAGCCTGTGCACGGCTGGGATGCGGCATGCCTCTCTACTGAGGCTCTTGCATCCCTTCTTACTACGAGGGAGGCAGAGCCGAGGCTGCACAGTGCTGGGATGCGGCACGCCTATCTACTGAGGCTCTTACATCCCTTCTTACTATGAGGGAGGCAGAGCTGAGGCTGCGCAATGCTGGGATGCGGCACGCCTCTCTACTGAGGCTCTTGCATCCCTTCTTACTACGAGGGAGGCAGAGCTGAGGCTGCGCAGTACTGGGATGCGGCACGCCTCTCTACTGAGGCTCTTACATTGAGTGGACTAGGTCAGAGTATGCACGTCCAGCATGGGGGTGTGAATGATTATCCCTGGGCTCTGTGCATGATTCATTACTGGAAATGTGCAAATACATGTGTCTCTGTCGCAGTGTGGGTCTCTGTTGAAGAGTGTAAGTGGTCCCTGATGGGACTTAGACTTCCACGCATGTGATCTAGTTCGGCTTCCATGAGGTCGAACCCCACCCGCACCTGTTCGGCCACCTCCTTTCCGCAGTCTGACACCTGGCTTTGGAATGTGATGTGTGCTTCGGTGGGGTGCTGGGGACCAGCTGTGGTCATGGGTGCTTCCAGCGGTGTGGTCTGTGCAGGGGGTGGGGTTTCCTCGATGCACCTGGTCTTTCCTGCTCCTGAAGGTGGGTTGCCTAAGATGTCCATGAACTATTGTAGGGTGTCAATGTTGAAGGTGTGGAGGTCCTCTCCAGCCTCAAAGATGACTTGTCTGGTCTGCTCTAAGCATGGGCGAATTTTGCAAATCTCGCGTTCGCGAATTTTGCGGATTTGCGAACTTGCAATTCGCAAAATCCGCGAATTCTCGCGAATTTGCTTTTTTTTTTTGTGTGTTCGCGCGGGTTTCTGCCAGTTCGCGAGGGTTTTGTACAATTTCGCAAACGCGAACTTACCTGTCGGGTCGCAAGTTTCGCGAACTTGTTGTTTCTACGTGTCCAGCCTGTTTGGGACACTCTTCTTCATCACTGCCACTCTCTGTCACCACTGCCACTCTCTGACTACTCATGCCACCCTCTGGCCCACCCATGCCACCCTCTGTTTCATCACAGCACCCTCTGGTTGTCCAGTCAGTGTACATTATTGTGGCAAAGCAAGCACACCTTCCCTGCCTCAAGTGACCTGAATTAATTTGGGGCTGATTAATGTGTCACAGAATATTTTTTTAGCTGGCACCTGCTTCCTTAGTGCTTCCTGATTAGTGATCTTTTGCACTTGCTAAGTGCTTTCATTGTTGCAAAATTAGTTACAACACCTGCCCTGCCCCAACTGACAATAATGAATTAGGGGCTGATTAATGGATTTGAACTTCCAGCCTGGCTCCTGCTTGTCTCCCTTAGCTGTAATTCAGGACCTTTGTGGCATATGTGTAACTATTCTGAGGTTCAGAGCAGGGTCACATAATAGTTGCAACTGGCAACTGAACTCTGGAGGGGCCCCTCAGGAAGCACTACAGGAAATGGCTACTAATGATGAGCCTGAACTTTTGAACCTGGTAAGTAGTTTCAGTTTTGCTCAGATCGTATTTCTGCAATTTTGCGCTTATTCGCGGGGCGCGAAGTTGTACTGGGAAGCCGCGAACTCACGCGAACAGTGCGAGCAAGCCATAAAATCCGCTGCTCGCGGATTTGCGGATTTTGCGGGAGATTCCCGAATCTCGCGGATTGCGAATTTACCTAAAATCCGCAAAATCCGCGAGCGAAACGGATTTTCCGCCCATGCTTAGACTCTGCTCTGCTGGAGGTGTTGTTTGTCCCTCCATGATGTGAAGGTGAGATGCATTTTGACATTGTGTTGACATGTATGTTGACGCATTGTTCACTTTTACATACAGACTGCATGGCAATGTACATTGTGACTGTTTGGGAGGAGCGGACTATTTGATGCGGGACAGTGGACATTTGGACTACATCACGGATGTGAGGTTATACGTGTACATTTTCATCCCACAATTTCCTGCTATGCCTGGTGTGATTGGCCAGTTTCTACGCACATGCAGACCCAGTTGTGTTCTCTGTTCTGCAATTTAAGTGTTCCACTTTGTACCACATTGTCGTCAATGTGGATGTGCTGGAATTGCTACGTGTGTGTGCTACAGTGTGCCACGGGGATCAGGGACTTGATCCTGGGTCATTGTGGGTGTGCAGTGTGCTACACATGATTGTGCATGTGTGCCATTGTGCCTAACTCCACCCGTCCCCCCAGTCCCTTGTCGTTACTCACCCTGTTGATATTGTGTCAGGTCATATAGAGCTGTGTCGGGACTCCCAATTCCTTGCACCATCTCCAAACTGATGACCGTGGCCACCATTTCCTCCAGCTCTTCCTTTGGCGCTGGGCTCCCACCTACAGTCGCCTCAGCTGCCTTCCTGTTGGCTCCAGTTTTCTGCTTGGTTTGGCTTTTCACATCATGCCAGCGCCTCTTGACCTCCTCCATTGACCTCCTCGACACTCCAACTGCATTCACGTTGTGCACAATGGACTGGCATGTTTCTGTTTGTCTTGCCAATGGCACAGTGGAGGTGACGAACAGTTGTTGTTAGTGTTCTATCTCCTCCGTGACGACTATCCGGTATTCCTGCTGACTGAACCCCGTCTTTCTCTGTCTCTTCTCCTTGGCCTTCCCCGACTCTGGGATTCTTGCTGGTGGTCTGTGGGGTTTGCGTTGGCCTCTGCACTCGGTCCGGGTGCATCAATGGTGCTACGCAGTTTATTTTTTTCTCCCTTTTTTTTTGTTGTGAATTTTCCCGCATGAAGCTTGGGAATTGCAGGCCTGTTAATATCGCTGATATTTGTATCTCGATTGGCCTCATTGCTACTATTTTCGTGATTGTGCTTCGCGTTTTTTGGGCGTCATTTGATGTGTTATCGTGAGGCTATTGCATGGTATCGCCGTGTTGAGAATACATTGTTAACACAGCGTTATTTTCCCGCGATAGACTGCGATTTGAAGAGTTACGTTAAGCTAATTTTGTAATAATGATCACACATTCGTGAGAATATCCGTCTTACTCTCTTCTTAGCTATGAGGGAGGCAGAGCCGATAATGCACACTGCTGTGACTTTTCATCCTTTGCTCCCTGAAAGTGAACAGCAATCACACAACCAGTTATTTTCTGTTTAATTGTTGCTGCCTCCTCTTCTGTAAATGGAAACCATGCACATCTCTTTCTTATTCTGTTTTCCATGCTTGACAAGTGCTGGGAGAGTTCCCATTAATGACTCAAAAACAGTGCACAGCTGCGCTTTCACATATTTTCATAAAGACATAATGCGAACATAAAAAAAGAGCGGTTTGCTATTTCTTAATAATTAGCGCGAATTTTCATCACAGCTGGAACTAAGGAGAATGAAATAAAGAAGAGATGTGCGTGTTTTTTATTTAAAGTAGGGACTGCAGCAACATTCAGACATCAATTAACTGGTGCATGCCCGTTTCTCCTGCGGTGGCGGCCTATTTCACGGAAGGAGGGGTGCGGAATCAAGGCATGTGCTCTATAAAATCAGGGCCTTCGGTGGCCTTATCACTGAAAATACAAGATTTGAAAAAATTAATATTGCCTACGGGTGCTCGTGGAAGACAATTTCTATGGACTGGAATCTAGAGAATGCTAATTTGATTCTGGTATTTTACTGACCTCTGCTGGTCGTTTTCTATCAAGACAGTTAAATAGAGGCTGTTGAGCAGAGAAAACAAGTCCCTAATTGGAAGAAGACAAGTTCTAGGGCTGATCTCCAGAGCCTACAAAGTACATACATGTATAAGTATATACAAGAGGTCTCGACTGCTCGACCTAAAAAGTGAAAAAAGATACCAGGAATCTCTTCCTCAGCTGCAGCAGCAGGAAACATGTTCTGTAGGGGCTTTAGCACTAGGCCCGCATGCACATAGAAGGACCAGAGGAAGGCATGGTTACTGTACGTATAACAGACCATGAGCACGTGCACTCAAGCTCTTTTATTGGAATGGCTACCTGACCGGTGACGCTATGTCGATGGGTGTGGGTGTCAAGGCCAGCCCTAGAGGGAGGGGCTGGTAAACTAGTACCTGCTGAGACTCTAGAACGTGTCCAGCAGGACACAACAGGCATATTTACAAGGATTTCCGCTAGCCAGATTTTGCATTAGTTAGCAGCAATTTTCTTAACCCTGACTATGTCCTAAAACTACCACCTTGTTAATGACGTATTTACAATATATCGATAAATGGCGATAGTATCAGCAAGCTGCTGTGAAAACTGCCAATAACACTAGAGTCAAGTCAATAGAAAATTTGACGTTAGAGAGAGAAAAGTGTGAAAGGCCAATTAGTGGCAAAAAAAATTCACGTTCGTATGCCCAACATCACTTTCAGCCTTTTGAGGCAAAAATAGCCTATAAATACGCCTCTAATGAAAGAAAGAGAAATAAAAACCAATGAATGCAGAATGGATCAGCCAGGTTCAAGTTAAGCAAAGATCAACAACCCCCTCAAACCCCACAACAGCCAGGATGCCAGGGGAAGAGGAAATGCAGAATCAGGGCCTCATTTGTGAAAAGTAGTGCCTCGCTGGGGAAAACCAGTGATGAAGTCCTATACTTAGCGCCATTCTGCGACACCATGGCAACCAATGCCTCGAAGAGCAGACAGTCTCCGGGCCAACAGGCTTTGCTGGGCCTGTGTCTGAGACCCAGAAAGGAAGACGGCATGGCAGTGGAGTCGCCCCAGACTGATGGTGGAGGCGTGTTGCGTCAGGCCCTGGCAGTAGGAATTGAGGCATCAGAGATTATTGTTACCTGGTGGTGAAGTCTGGCAGGTCGCATGGAGACACGTTGCTGACCTGTGTGAGGAGACCGCCCGGTGCCCCTTGGAGCTGTTCTCAGTAGAGGCATTCCTGCGCACCGAATTAGGGAGGTCTGCATTGCATAACATTCGCCACCACTATACCGGGGTGCACGGAGGAGATTGTCAATGTTGGGCCTCGCTTATATGCATCATAGGCCGGAGAATGTGGTGCTGCCCAGACGCTGTGGAGGGTGGAGCCCCTGAGCTGCGCTGAACTTGTGTGGTGGGAGTGCTGCAACTTCATGCCTAAGGGGGCCATGTTACATTACCTGTGGAAAGGCGGGAAACTTAATCTAGAAATGCGAACCAGATCTCTAGAATCCCGTCACAGGTCGATTAGACCTTTGTACCTGTCATAGAGTGTAGAAGGCAATCTTTTTCAACAAATCAATTCGAATCACTTCCATCTCCTTTCCCAAAGAACCACTGACAAAAGGTCAAGTTTGAAAATTTATTATAAAGCCAAAAGCAATTGTGTATATAAACACCTCAGTAAAAGATTCAGCAAATACACAGGTACTAGTACAAACATAACCCTACGGAAAAGTCTCAAGCGACTGAGAAACAACACTAATATAATTTCCAAGACCACTAGACTTGCAAGAATTGCTATGATTTGGGTCTTGGTAGGCATGGAAGAAAAGAAGAAACACATCAAGATAAGTCTGTCCCTACACTATCCTAAGTGTCATCCCAACAACCAAGTTCTCTCCTAACAAAAGGTGTCAGCCGTGGTGACTTCCAAAGAAGTACACTCACTTAGTTCGGACTTAGCCTCTTGAGTTCATCTCGCACAGCAGCTCTCTGCCTACCCAGCATCTTTCTTCGCCCTCGTGCGCTTCTACTCTGCTCTCCTCCCGGGGTGCTGTCCCTAATATGAAACCCACAATTCGGTTGACACGCCCCAAGGGACGCCCCTCTCAAAGTATTAGTTTTCAAAGGGTCTTCATCATGATGTCTTCATCCTTGTTCGTTGAAAAACGGCCTTGGGTCCCGCAGTCGTCTCCTCTTGAAGTTGCTTCCCTAAAATTCCACAGCCACTCCTCCTGGTCTGTAACTACCATCCTAACTCTCATACACAATGGGCCCTTCTCTAACATCTTTGGTTAACCTTGCATCTGCAAAGGAACACACATAAATCGATTCGCGGCCACATGCTACTTGCAATTAATTCCTTCCAGGAAAAAGGCTGTTCCATGATTTAATGTTAGAAAAAAACGTTCCTAGCTCGGCCCACACAATCCTCTATTCCCACCTGGGCCTCTGCACGTTTCGAGATGTCACCCCCTAACATTGGCAAACAGTTTTGCTCGTTAGGCCTACATCATTATAGCAAAAGAAAGAAATACATTATCCAACTAAACACTTCTATGTCATTACATGAATACAATATTGAATTACTAAACATGCATTGGAATACATTGATGCCTCTTTAAGCATCCTTTAACTGAATTAGCATTCCTTTCACAAATACATTTCTAGGTCACATGGCATTAGTATTTCAAAAGCACTTTATGTTGCAGCTATGGAAAATTCTGGTACATGAGTACATAGCTTTGTGTCACACTTAAACATGATTATAAGCCTCTATATATGCGGGTGCAAGTTACTTGTGAATATAATGCACCCCTACAATTTCTAACACAGTTTTGCGCTCTCTCAGTCCCCCCTTTGATGACCTGTGTCATCACCACCATCCTGCACTCCTTTAGGGTCGGGACCGGTCTAGACAGCACTCGTTGCAACATTTCCTCGCCTGAGCACTTCTAAAGCTCTTAAGCTTCGGTATTGATTGTCCTGCAACTCCTCCATTCTCTGTGCCTGTGCCCTCACTGATCTGGCCAACCTATTGGACCTATAGCACTTGTACAATCTCAATAAACCCCATTTTCCAACCACACAGGCCACTATGATGAGGAGGGGCACCAATATGTATTCCAGAAAACTCCTTCCCATGTTTGCAAACCAATTTCCACCGCCTCCAAGACCCTTGCCAACCTTTTCCCATGTGTTTTCTTGTGTCAAATCGTTAATCTCATAGTGGATTGCAGTAATGTTGCGTATATATTTCTTCAGGTCTTTAGAATTATCCGGAATATACGTGCAACATTCCTGGACCTTTAAAAGTTTACAGACTCCGCCCTCTTTTGCTAATAGGACGTCTAAGGCAAGGAGGTTTTGTAAAACCATCGCCCGTATCGACAACATCTCACCATGAATCAACACCAGTGATTTTGCCGTACTCATCGACAATTCATCCACCACTGTTGCTAATCTTCGTATCTTTACATCATTTAAAATCACTCCCAGCATTGGTATGGCAGCTTGAAATGAAGTAAGGTCCTCCAATGAATATGGTTCATATAGATAGCTTTATTCAGGAACAGCTTATAAGTTATCCATATATAAAAGCCTGGGTCTAACTGTCTCCACTGGAATCTGGGACATCCCGTGTTCCAGATTCCAGCTGTGACATCACCAAGATACCACACATTCCCCTTCGTAGCAATTCAACAAAGTTAACCAAAATAAAAGAACAGTATAATGAAATATAAATTAACAGAAAAAGAAATTACATAACATTTGACATAAGCAGACGGTGATCAATAATCCACATAATAATCCTTGAACCATGCAGGTCGTTGACGATATCTTTGCACAATTTGACCGGAAAAAGAATCATCACATGTATTGGTGAACCTTCTCCAATTTCTACTGTTATTGACAGATCTGGAGAACTTGTGAGAAACAGAATCATCAGACTTTACATCAGGCCATAGCCATTGTGGAATTTGGACAATTTTGGACATGTTCCACACATTACCATCAGATAATTCAACAAACTGACGCCCTACACGAAGAACTTTAAGAGGATTAGAAAATTTAGATTCACCAGATTTAACAAACCTACTTTTTTTTACTCTAACCCAGTCATTGACACTGATAAGAGAGTTTTTCACATTACCACAGTTTTTCACATTTCCACTAAGAACAACTCTATCCCTCTTATCCTTGTCTTCAAGAAACAGGTCTTTCATCCAAGATTGATACATGTTGGAAATGCATTTCCTACCTCTCATTTTTTCAAAAGGAGTTAGATCATACATACTTCTAGGAGTATTTCTGTAGCACCACAATATTTCACTCAAAGTCTGTTTACAATCCTTCCCATGAGACATTGCCAATTGTAAGCCTTCTTTAAAAACCCTAATCCATCTTTCAACAATTCCATTACTTTGTGGGTAATAAACAGAAGCACGTTTGTGAATGATCCCATGGCGTTGAAGAAGCTCTTTCATTTCCAAAGAAACAAATTGTACCCCATTATCACTAGTGATAGATTCAGGAAAACCTTCTTTCTCGAACATTTCATTTAAGAATTGTATAACTACCTTAGAAGTTACGTTAGGTACAATTTTTACTTCAGGCCACTGAGACATCTGATCAACAAGAATGATGGCATAGACTGAATTCTTGTTTAAACACAAAGGACCTGCAATATCCAAAGAAATGGATTGCCATGCACGATAAGGCCTTGACACTGGTAGATGCTCATGAGTTATAGTTCTGGGATTTATCACTCAGGCAACACTCCATGCAATCTCTAACTTTACGTTCTATTGATTTATCCATGGCTGGCCACCAAAATTCGCTCCTGATTTTCTTTTTCATACTTGACATACCTGGATGCCCTTCATGAGCCATTTCTAAAATGCCTTGTTGCAAATTGCATGGTACTATTAATTGCAACCCCCTAACTAGGAGTTCATTCTTCAGAGACAATTCATGTGCAACCCGAAAGAAAGGAAGCAAATCTTCAGTTAAATCAGCCTTCCTAGGCCAGGATGATTTTACATATTCAGTCACCTTCTTCAAGATTAAATCATTATCACGAGACAATCTCCACTCTTTTTCCTGAATGCAACCTTTAGACACCTCACATATTGATATTACATTGTCCAAATCATTATCCTCTTCAACCACATTGTCATCAGGGACTGGTAATCTTGATAAACAGTCTGCTAAAACATTTCTAATCCCCGGAAGGTATTCAATTTTAAAATGAAAATCTTGCAACTTATATTGCCATCGTGCAATCCTAGATGTAGCTTTACCACACCCCTTTGTCGTGAATAGATCAACCAGGGGGCGATGGTCTGATCTTACCTTGAAGATGGTACCATAAACATATTTTCGGAAATATTCAATTCCCCACCAACATGCAAGTGTTTCCTTTTCTAATGTGTTAATTTCGAAATATACAATTGTTAAAAAAGGGTCAATCTTTGTTGCTTTTATGGACCTGTCCACAGCTTTTGATTTGGTGAATAGAGCTCGGCTGTGGACCATGTTGTTAAAGCTGGGACTTGATCCCCCCCTTGTATATTTTTTGGCTGAATTACATAAAGATCTAAAAGCCTCAATCAGAATGGACCAAGAAGGTAATCGTACCGCTTGGTTCAAATCCAGCAGGGGCGTGCGGCAAGGTTGCATTCTTGCTCCCATGCTCTTCACCTTGTATATAAATTCACTTGAGGAAACTCTTTTAACTGCTACCTTGGATACTCCGCGTGCAGGGGAAACTAGTATTCCAGTTCTCCTGTACGCGGACGATGCCGCTTTAATAGCTCGGACTCCCATAGGTCTACAAAAACTTTTAAATGCTTTTAACGATTTTATGTTATCATTAGACCTAGTAATAAACAACTCCAAATCACACGTCATGGCGTTTGGGGCTGGTAAAAACAACTCCAGAAAGTTTTTTTGTAACGGTGACGTGATCACTAATGTTAAAATTTTTACATATCTGGGTGTAATTTTTGACACCAAGGTGAGTTGGGCTCTGCAAATTGTAGCTAAAACTAAGGCGGTTAGAAGCTCAGCCACTGCCATCCTAAGTTTTGCTAGGAGACTGGGCGGGAAGCCAACAGGTGCCTTACTTAACTTGTACAGGGCAAAATCAGTGGCAATAGCCAGGTACGGTTCGGGCCTGTGGGGCTATGTAAATAGCGAACCAGTTCAAAGGGAAGAAAATAAATTCCTGCGTTCCACCTTAGGGCTTCCCCAATCCACAGCCACGTTCTCGGTTCACCAGGAAGTTGGGCTTGGTTACATATCGGATACCCTTCTTATGGCTCCTATCTTGTTATGGATAAGGCTTTGGACCAATAAAAACTTGGGTCTAAATCATAAAATACTGGTGGACTGTTTAAAACTAGATAATTATAAAAACATCATTTGGCTTTCATATATACATAAGTGCTCTCTGGACCTGGGTCGTCCTGATATTTTTCTGGCCCCTCAGAGTCTTAAGAAATCAGATTTAGCTTGGGTGAAGGCCAACTTTATAACTATGAAAAATGTGGAGAGGGAGGAACGCCAATTACTCAAGCCCACGGTCAGAGCCCATTACCTGACCATTACGCGTCTTACCATCCAACCGTACCTTACTATCGTCACCATCCCCTTTCATAGGTGGCTTCTGGTAAAACTTCGGTTTAATCAAATTTATACTGTTTTGTGTGATAGTCAAGGTTGGTTTAAGGAGGAGGATGCCCCTGTCTGCAAGTGTGATAGTTTTTCTACACAAAATAATATGCATTTCATGTTATTTTGTAACTTCTTTGCTGAGCCCAGACAGAAATACCTGGTTCCACTATTGAAGGATAAAGCCTTTTATCAAGCAAAACCCGCTCTCCTGTACCTCCAACTATTGGATTCTGCGTTGGCCATGTTTAGCGTGGCAAATTACCTTGTTGCAGCGGTTAGGATCAGGAGGAAAAGACTTAAAGATGTAAATATTAGTGTTTTGTGATGATGATTGATAGGGATGTTGTTTGCATTTTTAAACGTCTATTTTATTGAGTATTGACTCTTTTTAAGATGTATTTTTATAATGTATATTAATTAACTAATCATTACTGTCGTTTCCTCATATGATGTATTTTTATGTATATGAAATTATTTCTGTTTGATGCTTTTGTATCTGCTTATGAATTTTTGTATTGCCCTTCCTGTGATGTGATTGTAGAATGCTTTTATGATTTTTAACTAAATCGAATAAAGTGGTTTTGACCTGACTTGACTAATGTGGAGTATTTAAATTCTGCTCCCCTTAACGGTCTGGATGCAAAACCAATGTTAACTAAATTATCTTTTTGATCTTGCATTAACACCGCCCCTATGCCTACATTACTAGCATCAGCTACAATTATGGAACTATACGCAGTGTTAAATGTAGCTAACGCAGGAGCAGCAGAAATACATTTTTTGAGTTCACCAAATTCTTTTATACAATTATCATCCCACAAAAATGATGCGTTTTTTTTCATGAGATTTCTCATATGTACAGTCTTATCAGAAAACAAAGGTATAAATTTCGCATAATATTCTGCAAGTCCTAAAAAGGATCTAAGCTGATCCTTATTCTCAGGATCAGGAGCAGATTCAATGGCCCTAATCAAATTTTGCTTTGGAGAAATGCCACTTTTGTCAATTGAATGCCCCAAATAATCAACAGATGAAAGCCCAAATTTACATTTCTCCTTGGTAAGTGTTAAACCATTGTCATGTAAAATACAAAGAACTTTGTTTAAGATATTCGTGTGCTCAGATGAATCAGCAGCAAAAACTAAGATATCATCCTGAAAATATAGCACATTTTTAACATCTTTGAATAAATTGTGCATGACTCTTTGGAAAACAGATGATGCAGATATTAAGCCGAAGGGCATTCTTTTATATCTAAAAGCACCTTCAGACGTAATAAAGGAAGTGAGATGTTTGCTTTCTTCATGCAACGCAATCTGATGGTAGGCATTAGATAAGTCAAGGGTTGAAAAAATGGATGCACCTTTTAATTTAGTAAACATCTCATTAATGTTGGGTAATGGATGTCTATCAACCCACACACAGTTGTTCAGGTCCCTTAGATCAACACATAGCCTAACTTTCCCATTGGGCTTGTGAGCTACTACCACTGGAGACAGCCATTCTGAAGATTCTATCTCCTCTATGATATCTAAGTCACATAGTCTTTGAAGTTCAGATTTAACAGCTTCTCTAAGATGTAAAGGAACATTTCTCACTTTATGAACTTTGGGAATTACATTTTGCTTGAGAATGATTTTATGTACAACATTTTTTAGTAAACCTAGTTTAGACGACGAAAATACACTAGGAAACCTTCTTTCCCATTCTGCAGCAGGATCGCTCTCTACATGTAAAATTAGATCAGAATATCCTAACACTTGGTGTGGATGATTAGGATCCAACTTGATCATTAACTCTCTTTGTTGAGGCCAGCCTAAAAGACATGAACCATCCTTCGCTACATAGACTTTAGAAGTAATTGTTTTTCCTTTAAAATTCAAAGTGGTAACAAAAAATCCTAATATATCAATCTTTTTTTTTCCATAACCAAGTAATCTAATGTCAGGAGGAGAGAAAGAAATGTTAGGAAAGTCCTTTAACCACTCTTCCCCAATGAGAGTATGCTTAGCCCCAGAGTCAGCCATTATATTTACATCAATGTTACCAATTTTCACAGTACAGTAGGGTGCATCTTTAGGATCAGTATTAATTTCATACACAGTCACTTCTCCGATCAGAATTCGCGCTCTTAAATCTGTTCTTGTTTCTGCACATTCTGGTGTAATGTCCTTTCAATCTACAGTATCTACATACTTGCCCTATAGCAGGACACTTTTTGTCATTTGATAAATGACCTGGAATTCCACATTTGAAACATATATAATCTTTTGACTGAGAGAACTGACTTTTGTACTTTACTTTACTAGTATTAGATTCATCAGCATTACTTTTTTTATTGCATTAACTTCAGACACTTTTTGTTCAGCTAATTCTTTCAAGCCCAACTTCATGTCTTCAAATTAATGAGCTATATCCAAGGCTTTGTCGAGAGTCAAATCCTCCGCATCCAGTAATTTAGCTTGAAGTTTGACATCAGCCACTTTATGCACCATTTGATCCCGAAGCATTTGATCGTGAAATGTAGAATAGTTACATTTTGATGCAAGGATTCTCAAGTCGTTCATGAATGAATCAATAGACTCGTTGACGAGTTGACCCCTACTGAGAAATTTGTGACGTAAAACAACTTCATTGATTTTTTTATGTAACGTTTGTCTAATTGTTTGATAGCTTCTAAGAACACATCTTGTTCATCATCGGTTTGATTACCAATTGGAGGAAGGTGCTTTAAAATGTCTCTTCCTTCTGCACCTAGACAATGTTTTAAAATGGCAAGTTTACGTTTGTCTGTATAGTCATCACCACCAATAGCTTCCAAATAAGCAAAGAATCCTTCCTTCCAACGTTTCCATTCTAAAATTGGTTCCCCAGGAGAAGACAGAAAAGCTGCAGGCGCAGATAAACTCTCCATATTTGTGTTTGAATAATGTACACAAGAGTTCGCAGGAATGTATAATCACAGGTTAGAACGATGAGTAAAACTAGCAAATGATATAGTGAAAATAAAATGAACTTGGCATGTGAAGTATATTTAAAACCAATGTCAATTAAAACCAATGCTCCAAATTGGTTTATGAAAAAGGATTTAATATTCTAAGTTTCTGTTGTGGATACAGGTTGCTTACATGTTTTTATAGAGTATCAAGCAAAGAAAACGATTTGCCAAGATATCTTTTAAAAGCTCCACCAAAAGAAATAATTTGCTTAGTTTTTGTTAAATTTCCATTAAAATGGAGATTGTTGGGCAAAAAGAACAATTTCCCAAGTTTTAAGCAAGGTTTGGTTATAGACGCTGAAGTTCGTGTTCATTGCCGTTTTTTTTCAAATTCAAAATGCGTCAGCTTTTTCCCAATTCAAAATGGCCGCCACGATTTAATATTGGGATGTTCTTTCTTCCCAATTCAAAATGGCTGCCGTGTATTAGCCCAATGACGTCATGCGTTCTCGCACATGCGCATTGAATACTCAAAACGCCGATAATGGGAAAATACTTGGAAATTGTAAAAGTCTCTCACCGTCTTGGACTCGAACACGGGGTTTTCACAAGGAGTGTTTAGAAAGTATTATATACACTCCGAATCGCCCCTCATGACGAGATGATGTACCAGAGGAATGGATTCCAGGATCTGCATGCTGCAGGACTAAGCCTGGGCGTAGTTCGCGTAGCCGCACTCCGCGAGCTACGCGAAGATGCACTTGCACTCCGCGAACTACGCATAACTCCACGAACATGCGTAGTAGCTTGCTTGACCCGTTCGCGAGCCGTTTTTTTTCTTCGGGAGTGCCGTGGAACTCTGGAACCTGCTCGACACCACATCTCCAGACGTCGCCTTCCTCACGGAAACATGGATGAACGCCTCCTCAGCGCCCGACATCGCCGTCGCCATCCCGGACGGATACAAGATCACCCGGAGAGACCGCGTCAACCAGACAGGAGGAGGCATCGCCATCGTCCACAAGAACACCATCCGCATCACGACCAACTCAGACGACACCCTCACAGCCGCCGAACATCACTTCTAGATACACACTGACCCCAAGACCACACTCAGAGGCACCCTCATCTACAGACCCCCAGGACCTCGCACACAATTCAGCGAAGACATCGCAGACTTCATCAGCCCGCACGCCCTCGCCTCCGCTGACTACATCCTCCTAGGGGACCTCAACTTCCACCTGGAGAACAACAACGACAACACCACCACCACCCTGCTGGACAACCTCGCCAACCTCGGACTCATGCAACTGGTGAACACCCCCACCCACTACGCCGGACACACGCTTGACCCAGTCTTCTCCTCCAGCAAGTACATCTCCTTCAGCCACTCCACCGGACTCCACTGGACAGACCACAGCTGCGTCCACTTCAGCTTCAGAAAGACCACGACTCACCACCACCCACAACAGGTTCCCCGCAGGAACTGGAACAAGATCACCACCGACCAGCTCACAACTTCACTGAGCCAGAACCCTCCCGCCAGCTCAACGGACCCAACCAAGCAGCCAACAACCTCACACAGTGGATCACCAATTGCGCTCGCCCAACTAGCCTCGGCCACTCGCAGTCCGGCTTCCGCGCCAACCACAGCACCGAGACCGCCCTCATCGCAGCCACTGATGACATCCGAGCCCTGCTCGACAACTGGGAAACAGCGGCCCTCATCCTCCTGGACCTCTCCGCAGCATTCGATACGGTCTGCCACCGCACTCTAGTGCAGCGCCTCAGCAACATCGGAATCCAAGAGAAGACACTGGAGTGGATCATCACGTTCCTCCCCGGAAGAACCCAGAGAGTCCGCCTCCCCCCGTACAGATCCAAGGGCACCGAAGTCATATGCGGCGTACCACAAGGATCATCACTCAGCCCCACCCTCTTCAACGTCTACATGAGCCCCCTCGCAGCCATCGTACGCCAACACAACCTCAACATCATCTCCTACGCCGACGACACCCAGCTGATCCTCTCCCTCACGAACGACCCAGGAACCACCAGAACCAACCTACACGAAGGGATGAAAGACGTAGTCGAGTGGATGAGGAACAGCCGCCTGAAACTGAACTCAGACAAGACGGAAGTCCTCATCCTTGGATCATCACCCTCCGCCTGGGACGACTCCTGGTGGCCCCCTGCCCTGGGCAGCGCACCCAAACCAACAGACCACGCACGCAACCTGGGCTTCATCCTGGACTCCTCCCTCTCGATGACCAGACAAGTCAACGCCGTCTCATCATCATGCTTCAACATCCTACGCATGCTCCGAAAGATCTTCCGATGGCTCGCCACCGAAACCAGGAAGACGGTCACACAGGCACTCGTCACCAGCCGACTGGACTACGGAAACACCCTCTATACCGGAACCACAGCCAAACTCCAGAAAAGACTCTAACACATCCAGAACGCCTCCGCACGACTCATCTTGGACATTCCCCGACACAGCCACATCTCCGGACACCTGAGAGACCTTCACTGGCTCCCCGTCAGCAAGAGAATCACGTTCCAACTCCTCACCCACGCACACAAGGCCCTCCACGACCTGGGCCCCAGGTACCTCAACAACCGCCTGACCTTCTACACTCCCACCCGCCAGCTACGATCGACCAGCCACGCCCTCGCCGCCGTGCCACGCATCCGAAGATCCACCATGGGAGGAAGATCCTTCTCCTACCTGGCAGCCAAGACTTGGAACTCCCTCCCCATCCACCTCCGCCTGACCCAAGACCACCTCTGCTTCAGGAAGCAACTCAAGACATGGCTGTTCGAGCAGTAGCGGACCCCCCTCCCCCAAGCGCCTTGAGACCCTCTGGGTGAGTAGCACGCTATACAAATATCCTGATTGATTGATTGATTGATTGCCTGCATGCTCGGGATGTGTAGCGCGTGAAGTTACCCATGAGGTTTGTCCCGCCCGCTCGAGTCCCCTTATTTCCTGTCACTACTTACGTGTTCGCGAGTTATTCTGTGCCAGATTGCAGTTTCTGCGTGTTCGGCAACTCGATCTTACCGACAAGCATCCTCGCGCACGCGAAAATGCTATTGAGCGCGCGAGAACTACGCTACGCAGCAGTTTGCGGAGTATTCGACAACTTCGCGTTCTCCGCGGAGCGCGGAGTTGCCGAAACTCCGCAAACTCCGCGAACGGAGCGTAGTTCTTCGCCCAGGGCTATGCAGGACTCCAGGCTTTGATGTTCGGTTTTCTCCAATCGTCGCCAGTGAAATGAAGTAAGGTCCTCCAATGAATATGGTTCATATAGATAGCTTTATTCAGGAACAGCTTATAAGTTATCCATATATAAAAGACTGGGTCTAACTGTCTCCACTGGAATCTGAGACATCCCGTGTTCCAGATTCCAGCTGTGACATCACCAAGATACCACACAGCTCCAAACACATCTCCCACTATTGCAGCAGCACTTTCTCCTCTCTTCACCCTTGTCAACTTGCCACCCTCCACCTGAGCGAAATCCTCGGTGTGATATATCTTAGGAAAGATAATCGCCAGGTAACATGTCCCATACCATTTATCCGGCAACCTCACGTATGCATTTCTCCCACAAACAAAATACACCGTTGGGGTCACTTGCACCACACTCTTCAGAAAGTCTTTGGTATAATATTCTAATTTGAAAGTGTGTTCACAAGTTGTCTCACCCACATACACATTTTCGTAGTATGTCTTTGGCCTATGCAAACACAACTTTCCCTTCTGTACAACGTCTAAAGCTATCGGACCATAACTTCCCTTTGACTTGTGTCCAAGCTCTTCATCCGTCCAATCTACCTTACCCTGACCTGACGTCTGTAACTGCTTCTGTTTTTGGTATCTGTCCTCAACCTGTTCTACGAACTTCTTCTCTACCTCTGTCAATGAGCAGGTCAAGTTGTGTCGGTGTGCATATGAGGTATCTATCGTTTTCGTGGGAATGAAAAAATATCTAAGTCTATCCTCAGATTTATAATAATCCCACTTGTTCAGATGCTTGTAGTTTGGGACTTCTGGTAACACAGCATCATAATTCGAAAATAAATATTCAAAATGAGATCTCCCATAAAATATGCTAAGCAGCAAACTACATGAAATTCCATATGTTAATGGCAGGTGATGGTATCTAATACCCTCGTCTACTGAAGCTGGCAATTGCATACACACGTAACAACTTTCGCATCCATCGCATCAATATACTCATACAACAATTTAGCATAAGCATTCTTCCCAAAGTTTCCTTTGGACAAATCAGCATGTAATCTACGGCTCTCTTCAGCTAGCAAAGCTTTCTCTGCTCCTATGTTTACCTCTTTGTGGCTAGGAATGGTAGGTGTAGGTGTTCCCTTTACCTCCGCTTCCTGCTCTTGTGGTGCTAAGTAAGAAACTAAAACTACTATAAATATAAAGAAAATCACTAACCTTAATAGTGTACCTATAATACATTTTGCCCTACGAGTCGGGTTCCCAGCCTCCATGGTCCCGGACAGTGTGATTCGATTCTAGCAGCAACACAAAGTCTTGGCAATACAAAGTCTCTTGCTTGGCTTTATGAATTTTCTCGAACCACACCTAGAAGCAGAGATCCCCTTTCAAAATTTTCATTGTCCATTTCGTATTCAGGTTACCCTACCCTTCTCCGTCCTCTAAGGGATGTCCCTGAGTTTCTTCTTCTTCCACTCGGCTCTAAGTAACTTCTGTAGCTATTTACAAAGTCTTTACTGCGCATCAATGATAACATTTTCTCCAAGTGTACAGAGTACGTAATCCAAGAGTTCCATATGAAGGACTATTGATTCGTAGGCAGGTATTTCAGGGCCAAATGTAGGAAAGGTCAATCTATTTAAGATCAAATCATTTATCTTGCTTAGGAGAGGGGGGTTAGGAACAGTGATTGTTAGTAAGCCTTCGATTTCCATTCCAGGCACTAACAATATCACTTCCAACTTATAGTTCGGGCCGTATCGGTCACCAGCACCGACCTCACCCTCCCGGATCTCAGTACACCTGGCATTTGTCAAAGGGTAGGTCCACTCCGGAGTGGCGTATCTTCTGCAAGGTACTCTCACCCTCCTTGATCTCCTCGGACCCTTTTCCTCTGACTCTTGGTCTCCTATTTCCGGGTCTGATCCTTCGGATATAGGCGCAAGATCTTTTTCAGAGGTCAGCCTCACATTCAACCTCTTCCGCCTTTCAGGCCAGCTTGCCTCGGTGCCCTTTACTCCTCTGTTCCTTGTCGGCACAACCTGCTCATCTCGACCTTCAGCTTCTCCAGAGTTGGGATCAACCTCACAGCAGCTTTCCCATTCTGAGGTAGATTCAGTGTCACTACCGTTATGATCTCCCTCAGCTCGGTCGGATGAGTTACCAGCTTCTTCAGACGCCCCCACAGCTTGGCTTGTCCCCTCTTGTGGATCTTCCTCCACAGCTGGATTTTCTTCTACGAGAGGAGCTGTTTCTTCTAGGGGCGCTGGAACTCTTCTGGTGTGGGAAGCGTGGATCCAATTTGGCAGTCCTCCACACTTCACAGCAGTGTTCGTCACCAGGATGACTTGGAATGGTCCTCTCCAGCGGACGTCCAGGCAGCTCTTCCTCACGTGCTTCCGCACTAGGACTCAGTCTCCGGGACACAGGTCGTGACAGAGGTCTCTAGAAGTTGGGATTTCTGCCGTCTGCACCTGAAGGGACACAGAATGGATGACGTCAGATAGTCCTTTGCAGTAATCAAGAATCAGATCATCTGTGATATTCAGCAAGGCCGCTGAGGGGACGGAGGGCAACCTCATAGCTCTTCCCATCAGCACCTCATGAGGTGAAAGTCCCGTTCTCCTGTCTGGTGTACTATGCATGCTCATTAACACCAACAGCAAAGCATCTGGCCATTTCAGGGACGTGGAGGAACACACTTTTGCCATTCGTGCTTTGAGAGTTCCATTTATTTGTTCCACTATGCCAGAAGCCTCCGGCCGATAGCTACAATGCAATCTCTGGTCGATGTTGCATGCAGAGCAGAGCATCTTCACAACTTCACTGTTAAAATGTGTTCCTCCATCCGATTATAAAGAGGTCGGGACCCCGAATCTAGGTACTAACTCCCTCAACAATAATTTAGCTACTGTGAGTGTATCTCACCTACGAGTGGGATATGCCTCGACCCATCTGGAAAACACACATACAATTACCAAGACATATCTGAGGCTGTTACACCTTGGCATCTCAATGAAATCCAATTGTATTCTGTTGAAAGGCCCTCCAGACCTCCCCACATGACTCAACGTAACTGGTGTACTCTTTCCAACATTCATCTGTTGACACGTAACACACCTCTGACACACCGCTTCTGCAGCCGTTCTGAACTTTGGGTTACACCAGGTCTGCCTGAACACTCGTATCATAGCATCTCTTCCCAAATGCACAGAGCCATGTATTTGTCGAGCCATCGGGCTCACCAGTTCATTTGGCAACACCGCTCTCCCATCTGCCGAAATCCACAAATCCAGATCCCCTTTTGTACAACCAGAAGTCACCCACACTCTTTTCTCAAAGTCTGACGCTTGCTCCTGCATCTTTCTCAATTCATCCCAAGTATCTGCCACTTCGAGTACCATATTTAGCTCGGTCCCTCTGTGTATTCCCTCAACAACCTGGTCAGTAAAGGAGTAAGCTTGTTCGGCACAATAGCGTGCTACCTCATCCGCATATCTGTTACCCAGGGATACAAAATCAGCACCCTTGCTATGTGCTGTGCATTTCACCACTGTAATTTCTGCTGGTCCCTGCAGAGCTTCCAGCAGTAACCTGACAAATTCTCCATTCCTGATAGGGGAACCTGATGATGTCATGTAGCCCCTCTGAGACCATAACTGACCGAAGTCATGAACCACACCGAACCCATATCTGCTGTCGTGTATATGGTGACTCGAATCTTGTTGGCTGCCAAACATGCACGCGTCAACGTAACTATCTCAGCCACCTGAGCGGAGTGTACCCCTTCTAAGCAGGCAGCTTCGATTATCCCATGAATCGTGCAAACGGCAAAGGCCGCTCTTAACTGTCCAGCATTGTCTCTTATATATGAGCCATCTACAAAGAGAATTTCATCAGGGTCTTCCAAAGGCTCATCGACAATGTCTGGTCTCGGTTTGGTGCATAGTTCAGTCACTTCAAGGCAGTCATGGTCTTCACAATCATCATCTAAAACATTTGGCAATGGCATCAAGGTAGCAGGATTCAAAACTGAACACCTCTTTAGGGTCACATTCTCTGCAGCAAGTATAACCTGCTCGTAACGCGTGAGCCTGTTGTTAGTCAGATGCTGCGTTTTGGTCCTTGTCATTAACAATTCTACTGAATGTGGAACGTGTACCACCAATGGATGCCCCATCACAATGCTCTCACATCGCTCAATGCTGACACCTGTTGCAGCAACGGATTTGAGACATCCGGGCAATGCTGCGGCTACTGGGTCTAAGGTAGCCGAGAAATATGCAACCGGTCTACGGGCACCTCCGTGATCTTGGGTCAAAACTGTTAACGCGCAGCCCTCTCGCTCGCAGCAGAACAATGAAAACAATTTGGTGTAATCAGGCATTCCCAGTGCCGGAGCATGACATAAGTCTTCTCTCAACACTAGGAAAGCCATCATACAGTCTGTGTCCCATGGTACCGGATCACTCACGTCCTTGAGCGTCAGTTTCTGTAAAGGCTTCGCTTTTAATGAGAAATTTGCAATCCACTGGCGACAGTAGCCAACCATTCCCAGGAACATTCTAACCTCCCTTTGTGTGGTAGGCACCATCATTTTCATTATTGACTCTATTCTGTCAGGGGACACTTTTCTTATTCTCTTCTCTATTCTGTGTCCCAAATACTGTACTTCAGGAAGACAGTATTGTAGCTTACTAGGAGATACCTTGTGACCATTCTCAGCCAGATGGTTTAACAAAGCAATGGTGTCTATTCTACAAGCTTCTTCTGTCTCTGACGCAACAAGGAGGTCATCTATGTACTGTACAAGAACCGAGTTCTGGGGCAGTACTAGACTCTCAAGATTCTTCTTCAATATTTGATTAAAGATCGATGGACTTTCTGTATACCCCTGTGGGATGCGACACCATGTTAATACACGGTTTTCCAGCTTAAAAGCGAAAAGAAATTGTCTCTCCTCATGTAACGGTATTGAGAAAAATGCCTGACACAAATCAATCACGGTGAACCACTCAGCCTGTGCTGGAATCTGAAACATTATCACTGATGGATTCGGTACCACTGGACAGCATGGAACAACAATGTCGTTTACTTTTCGTAAATCCTGCACAATCCTGAACTTCCCGCTAGGCTTTTGCAAGCCCATAATCGGGGAGTTACATGGACTGCCCATTATTTTTTTTAGGATTCCCTGTTTAATCATAGACTCAATCACAGGTTTTTTTCCCGCAATTGTTTCTGGGGTCAGCTTGTACTGGGGTGTTCTTGGAAATTCCACATCATTTCTTATTTGTATCCTAACTGGCTCTACGCCCTTGATCAGCCCAATCTCTTCTCCTGTAAAATCCCAAACCTCCTGTCTGACTGTCTCCCTTAAGTCCCAGGGGAGTTCCTCCACTGTTAGTGCAGGATACAATTCTATGCATAGACGTGTTTTTGCAACCTTAAAGGCAGCATCATCATCATTTGTCTCCAACTCTTCTCCCTTTGGTGTACAGTAGATGGTACAGTTTAGTTTACACAGTAAATCCCTTCCTAACAAACACACAGGACTAGAATCACATACCACAAATTGATGGTTGTCTTTGAAATTTCCTATCCTTACTGGAACTGGCTCGGTCAGTGGGTTCGTCATTTTCCTATTTGCTACACCCACAACTTGAATGGTCTGACCTGACAGAGGCAAGTTAGGGACCACTGCGGACCGTACAGTAGAACGAGTCGAACCCGTGTCCACCAGAAAGGTAGTGGGGTGTCCGGCAACATCCGCTTCTACGAAGGGTCCTCTCTGATCTATCTCTAATGCTGCTCCTAAGGTGCATTCCTCCTCTCCATCCAGACACCTTCATGTCACTGGATTAAAAGCATAGTATTCATCTCTGTCTATCAGGAGGGGCATCTGCTGGTATATCTTATTTCCTGCTCCGATCTTCGGTGGCTGGGGAACAGGGGCTCTAGGATCGGAAGTCCCCCTTTTGCCACTTTGAGCTTGACTACTGTTGATCTCGGAGTTTGGGGAGTCTGACTCTCCTCTTCCTCCTCCTGTACTTGATTCTCTGGGTTATGGGGACACTCACGCCTCCAGTGCCCGATCTCGTGACACTGATGGCACCTTGTTGTCTTTTTCAGAGTCGCCAGATCTACCCTTGGCCTTGGGCCATCTTCACTGTCCCTTTTCTGGCTGTTCGATCTTCTCCCCAATGTTCCACTTCCAGACTGACCCTGTCCTCCCGCTTGCATTTGGACGAGCATCAGTTTATCTTTGAGCTTCTTTGTTTTCTATTCTATATCATCACTGCAGTACCTAGCGTACCTCAGAATCTCATCTAGAGGCTTGTTCTGCCAACAAATCAAATGTTGCTGTCTCAAGCCCAAAACAAACTTGGACACAAACTGTCCCATGTCCTTTGGATCCATCACATCCAGACCACTGCACTGCTTAAATATCTGTAACAGTCTCTCATAGTATTCATGAACGGTCTCTTTCGGTTCTTTTCTAGTTCGGTCTATTTTTACCCAATCTATGTCTTGTGGTGGCACCTTGGTTTATTAAATTGGTTTTCAACCAGGTAATCACTTGCTCATATTTTACCATCACTCATGGTGAAGGTCCATTCGTGTGTGCATCCCGTTCTGGCTCCTCTGTGGGCCACTCGACACTGACCTTGCACGCTACCCACAGATCTCCCGGAACCACAATGTCAAACAGTGTGTTCAGATCAACCCACAGTACCTTTGAGATTTTGACAAACCTCTCTACCTGCTTGTACCATTCTACTGGGTTTTCCCTCAATTTTGGAAATGTGTTCGTAAAGGCAGCCAAATCTCCCCTACTCCAGGGTACGTGCACATATCCTCTGTGGGCAACCTCTCTCAAGGGGTAGGCTTCTGCATGCATCAGCCCTGTTCCTGGAGAAGTCTCTATAGTGCTCCAAATAACACTCTTCTTTTTGGACCACCTTTCCTCCCACTTATCCAATTGTATCCATGTTCGGATACCCACTATTAGCTCTCTAATGTGGGTTTTTAATCCGATCGCCCTCTTCTTGTCTAGTTCTTGATCTGAGTACTGTAGCCTATGGCCACCCTGCAAGACCCTTGTCCTGGTCAGATCCACTAAGTATTTGTTCGCTAGATCCGTTAGCTTCTCGTGAGCTGTCCTAGCTCTGCGAGTAACATCTTTCGCTACAAACAACAGTTCATCTGGTTCGTAAAGTTCTATTCTTTCTAGAGGGATTGTACCTTCCACTATCTCTTCTACCTCTGACTTCAGTCTTAGCAAATCTATTCTCCTTGCCTTTAGCACCGCCCTCAATGTGCCTTCAATAGAAGTTTCGCTTGGGTCTTTCCCTTTACATTCCTGACTCACTCGTCTATCTTCCTCAGGGGAGTTATGGGGAACAATTCCTCGCTCCCATCTTTCGCAGTCCCACTCTTGTCTTCTTTCTGCTGTTCCAGGAGTAAACATACCCCTATTTTCCTCACTCCCACGGTCCCCTTCCTGTCTATTTCCATTAGACCTGCACTGGGATCCTTCCCTATTCTCTGAACCCCAATGTCTACTATCGTCTCTTGACCTGTCGCTCTGAGTATTCGCGACTGTCTCCCAAGTTCTCAAATCTGGCCTCAATTCCCTAATCGACCGGGGCCGTGGTCCTCTCAGATCCATCGGTCCTCTTAAGCCCCCCTGTTCTCTTGAGGAATCTGCTGATGCTGCCAAAGGGGTGCTCCTTTCTATCGGTCTGGACCATTGATTCCACTCGTCTGCCACATTACTCCTACCTTCGCTGGTATTTCTTTCCCTGTCCATCTGTGGCAGACTCTCGGTTTGTGTTTGTTCTGGATTGTATACTGACACTATCGGACCTATGGTAACAGGTACCGTAAGGGCATCTGGTAACATCTGAGCATTGGCCCCCTCTTCACAGTGTACTTTCTGTACAGTGAATCTTCCCACTACTCTTGCTTCCGGGGCCAGTTGAGGTACCTCACTTTCCACTGAGCCGGCCCTGTTCCCTACCTGAATCCTAAGGGAGTCACTCTCCCTTAGGATTCCACCGTCCACTGTCGATGTCTCTCTTCCTGTTGGTGGTGGTGAGGTCCCTTCTATTTCTGGATTATATGGAGGTGGTCTGTCCGACAACAGCCTCTCTATCAGACTATCTTCCGTTTCACTGTCATCGTCTTCTGTATTCTTTTTCTGCGCTTCCTTTTCACTAACCAACAATGCGTACAACCTATCCCCTTCTATGGTCTGTACTCTCCATCTCTTGGCTAGTGCGTCCCACCTCGCGTCCTGCACCGCCCTAACTGATCTGTTCACTCTTTATTGTCTTCGGTCTCTATTCTTCTCGTGGGCTGCCCTGATCCACGCATTCAATGCCTTAAACTGTGTTGGTCTAGGCAACGGTCGCAAAGAAGACATAATCGCTTTTAGCTGGTACAACACCTCTAATCTGAATGTCCCGTACTTAGGAAACGTCAGTTCCTCATTCCCCTCAGTCATTACACCAGTTCTCAAGCCACAATATAGTATGTAACCCAACGTTCGTAGCCATGTAATGAGCTGGCGTGTCCTCGGGTGGAGCCTCTTCCCCACCCCGAGGTTCTAGCCTCTTCTCTCCAGAAAAACAACTTCGCAATCCTTTTAAACATTTCATGATGATACCCACAACAATTTCTTGTTTACTACTTTCGTTCGTTTCCCAATGACAATCCACCAATCCCAGCGCGGCTTCACTCTGGCCGTCCTATCCTAGCGCGGCTCTTCGATGACGTCACTCACTTCCCGCTAACCGCCCTATCTCAGCGCGGCTTCACGCTAACCGTCCTATCCCAGCGCGGCGCTCCCTGACGTCACTCTCCTCCGTTTGCAGCAATTCCCCTCCTTTCTCCGCTCGTCTCTCGGTCATGCATGCGTCCCAATCACACGCTTTGAAATGATCACTTCCGACCAAGCAATCACTTCTCTGACTGTACGTCCACAGTCTGACTGTAATTGTCACCGACTGGCAAATGTCTGTCCAATTAAAGAGCAAACAATCGCCTCTCTGATAGGTTTCATACACACGGTAACTTCCGACCAGCGTCCGTTACCCACGCATTCACACATTCATGCCCCCTATCTCGGTCCTGCGGGCGATCAATGGTACCTCATGATCCCCTTTCAATGGTCGACAATTACTGTGAGTGTTCGATACACCCGAACCACTTAAACTCTCATTGAGCTTAAGATTTTCACCGGTTGCGCGTGTTCACAACCTGATCTCCTTTCACACTACAGGCACTCAACTCCGCTAGACAATACAAAACGACAACACAATACACACCGCAATCTAACACGCATGACCCTTTTTATACTCACACTCTTACGACCTGCTGCTTTCTGCCGCACCGTCACTCTCCGTCATCTTCCGTGGATCGCCATTCTCCGTCCGCTGCTCTATGGACGCACATCTTCAGATCTCTATGGGCCTTGGGGAAATCTTAACCTATATGGATTACCTTCACTCCAGAAGATAAACCATCCTACTCTGCTACCAACTGGAAAGGCGGGAAACTTAATCTAGAAATTCGAACCAGATCTCTAGAATCCCGTCACAGGTCGATTAGACCTTTGTACCTGTCATAGAGTGTAGAAGGCAATCTTTTTCAACAAATCAATTCGAATCACTTCCATCTCCTTTCCCAAAGAACCACTGACAAAAGGTCAAGTTTGAAAATGTATTATAAAGCCAAAAGCAATTGTGTATATAAACACCTCAGTAAAAGATTCAGCAAATACACAGGTACTAGTACAAACATGATCCTACGGAAAAGTCTCAAGCGACTGAGAAACAACACTAATATAACTTCCAAGACCATTAGACTTGCAAGAATTGCTATGATTTGGGTCTTGGTAGGCATGGAAGAAAAGAAGAAATACATCAAGATAAGTCTGTCCCTACACTATACTAAGTGTCATCCCTACAACCAAGTTCTCTCCTAACAAAAGGTGTCAGCCGTGGTGACTTCCAAAGAAGTACACTCACTTAGTTCGGACTTAGCCTCTTGAGTTCATCTCGCACAGCAGCTCTCTGCCTACCCAGCATCTTTCTTCGCCCTCGTGCGCTTCTACTCTGCTCTCCTCCCGGGGTGCTGTCCCTAATACAAAACCCACAATAAGGGTGACACGCCCCAAGGGACGCCCCTCTCAAAGTATTAGTTTTCAAAGGGTCTTCATCATGATGTCTTCATCCTTGTTGGTTGAAAAACGGCCTTGGGTCCCACAGTCGTCTCCTCTTGAAGTTGCTTCCCTAAAATTCCACAGCCACTCCTCCTGGTCTGTAACTACCATCCTAACTCTCATACACAATGGGCCCTTCTCTACTATCTTTGGTTAACCTTGCACCTGCAAAGGAACGCACATAAATCGATTTGCGGCCACATGCTACTTGCAATTAATTCCTTCTAGGAAAAAGGCAGTTCCATGATTTAATGTTAGAAAAAAACATTCCTAGCTCGGCCCACACAATCCTCTATTCCCACCTGGGCCTCTGCACGTTTCGAGATGTCACCCCCTAACATTGGCAAACAGTTTTGCTCGTTAGGCCTACATCATTATAGCAAAAGAAAGAAATACATTATCCAACTAAACACTTCTATGTCGTTACATGAATACAATAATGAATTACTAAACATGCATTGGAATACATTGATGCCTCTTTAAGCATCCTTTAACTGAATTAGCATTACTTTCACAAATACATTTCTAGGTTACATGGCATTAGTATTTCAAAAGCACTTTATGTTGCAGCTATGGAAAATTCCGGTACATGAGTTCATAGCTTTGTGTCACACTTAAACATGATTATAAGCCTCTATATATGCGGGTGCAAGTTACTTGTGAATATGATGCACCCCTACAATTTCTAACACAGTTTTGCGCTCTCTCACCTGCATTGGGAGGTTCCCCAGTGGACTTAACGGCAACTGCTGTACCCAGGCTTGGGAAATCCCTCCTGGCTGAGGCTCCTGCTGGCTGAGTTACATATTTAGAGACAGCACAGTGGATTGAGCCCTGGTGTTGATGTCCAGGTGAGGAAGAGGCGGGACACGGAGCGGAGGAGCCCCGGGGTTTGAGTCGGGCCCGGTCCTAGCACCAGTGGGTGGCACACACTGTGGCCTGAGGAATCCCTGCACTGCGGCTGACCAACATCACCAAGGGCTCTGGTGAGGGACTCCACTCCACTAACTTGCTCTAGTCGCTGGTATCGGCCGTTGGTGGTGGCAGTTCCCAGGGGCATGGGGTTGGTTCAGCACCCAAACATCTTACATGTGGACCCAAGTGTTTGCACTAGTTTTAATATCAGGTATTTTTTGGTCTTAAAAAAATGTCTCCAATTGGAAAGAGCAGCAGTTCCCTTGGTTTGGCAACTGTTTGATTTGGGGGTCTCTAGTTAGCACAGGTAGGTACTTGTGACAAATAGGGACCCTCTCCTCTAGTCAGGGTAAGGGGGATTACACTCCTAAAATAACCCCCGCTCACCCTCTAGGTAGAGTGGCGAGAGCAGTCAAGGCTTTACTTCAGAGGCGCTGTAAGGTAAGCAGTTGTGACCACATACAGTAACCCAGTGACAACACTACATATGGACACCACACAGGTTTTATATAAAAAATAAGTAGGCTTTATATAGAGTTACCACAAGACCATAAATGACAAAAATACACACTATGATTACTTTAAGATGGTAGATTTAGGCTTAGTTCAGTTCAGTTCTTAGATGCGACACTATGAGTCAATGTACCTTAGGTCGCGTTGCGCTTCCACGACAAGCAATGTCACAGCGATGGGAAATGCGGCAAAGTTCAGGTGCAAAGAAATAAAGACGTGAAGACCTTCCAGGTGTGGCACGCTTCTCGGAGATACGAGAAGTTCTCGGTTCAATGCGTGGACTACAGGGGCGACATCTACGATGCGACGGCAGCAGCTCCAGAGGTGACGCTCATCTCCCACGATGCGTGAATCTTCCGCATGAAGTGACAACTACAGCGGCGACATCCAAGATGCGATGGCAGCAGCTCCGACGGCGGTGTGCTTCTCGGGGATGCTAGGTGCCCTTGGTCGATGTGGTGCAGTGCAACAGTTCCAGCGGTGACACCCTTCTTCGGAGTTGCGATGGCAGGCACAGCGACGGCGACATGCTCTGACCTCATTGCGAGATTCTTCTCCTGATGTGCTGCAATGCAACAACTACAGCGGCGACACCCTCCTTCTTCGGAGGTGCGATGGCAGCAGCGACGGTAACACTCTTCCTCTTCGTTGCGGCACGCATCTCTCTGATGCGGTGCAGTGCGACAGTTCCAGCAGCGACACCCTCCCTTGGAGTTGCGACAGCAGGCACAGCGACGGCGACACGCTTCTTCTCGTTGAGTCGCGCTTCCAGCTCCTTGCAACGCGCAGTTCCTCAGAAGGCCCAAAACAGCAGCAGGAACTTCCAAAAGTACTCTGGGGAGCTGGGGGGTGAAGTCTGTTGTCCCTGAGACTTTAGCAGGAGGCAGGCTCTTATCCAAGCCCTTGGAGATCCTTCACAAGTTGAAAGCAAAGTACACAAAGTTCCTTTCTCCTTCCTTTGGCAGTAAGGTAACCAGTGCAGGCCAATCCGTCAAGCAGCACTTCAGCTTGAGAATAGTCTCTCCTCAGTTTCTTCAGGTTCCTCTCCTCAGTAAAGGTTTCTTCTTGTAGTCCAAAAATGATCTAATTTCTTGGGAGCAGGGTCCCAATATTTATACCCCAAACTCTTTTGTTCTCTGAGGGGAGAGGGGCCTGTGCCTAGTCCAAACCAGTTCTTGAGCACTCTGTTTACCAGACTTCTCCTTTCCTTTCGCAGTGCAGGGCAGAAACATCAGACGCCCCACAGGAGGGGGAGCCAGGTTTGTGGAAGGCAAGTACAGTCCTGGAGCACTTTGTTGACAGGACTCCTTCTCTTCTTTCAGTGTGCAGGGCAGAGACATCACCCGCTCCCCAGGGGTTGGAGCCAGCATTGTAGAAGGCAGGCACAGCCCTTTTCAGAGTTCAGGTGCACTTCTCCCTCCCATCTAGATGCAGATCTCTCTATTCACCACTGGGCGACTCAGCCTGTCTCTTGGAATTCCCCATCCCTGTCACTTCATGAAACAAGACATAGGAATATGCATCCTAGCAGAGGCAGGTTTGAATGGTTAGACACGCAAAGGCCTACTTTCTAAAAGTGGTATTTGCAAACACAGAACATTAAAATAAACTTTACTAGAAGGTGTATTTTAATATTCTGAGTTCAGGCATAATAAACTCGAATTTCTACATGTTCTATGAGGCTGTTAGGATAATAAAATGTAACAACTCTAACAGCCCATTCTGGCCTATGGAGAACAGGTAGCCTTGCAATAGTTAAAAAACTAAATTGGCAGTAATTCACTCTTAGGACATGCCACACACTCCAGGGCTTGTCCTGCCTTATACTTACAATGCATCCTGCCCTTGGGCCTCCTATAGGGGTGACTGATGTGAAGAAAAGGGAAGGTTTAGGGACTAGCAAGTGGGTGCACTTGCCCAGTCAGCACGACAGTACCAGACTGCATGCAGACTCTGCAATGGCAGACCTTAGACACATTTTACAAGGCTGCTACTGTGGGTGGCACAACCAGTGCTGTAGGCCCACTAGCAGCATTTGAATTACACGCCCTGGCACACTCAGTGCACTAGACTAGGGTCTGACAATTAAACCAAATAGCCAAACATGTAACCACTGATCCATACATCAATTTGCAATAGGGAGCACTTGCACTGTGGCACTGAACAGCAGTGGCACAGTGCCCAAAGCATCTAACACCAGCAAAAATACATGAGGCAACAACAAAAATGGAAGGGAGACCACGCCAATGGTGCCAGGTCTAACAGCAACATACCAGTAATTCCTTGTAAATATTGCGTAGTGGGTTTAGCAGCAGTTTTTTTATGGGAACGCCTACTTTGCATTTGGGGCCGGATTCACAGAACTAACTTAAGACAAAATCCTAACTTAAGTCTGTCTTAAGTGTGTCTTAGGTTTGTCTCAAGACAAACTTAAGACAAATCCTAACTTCTGTGAATACCAAAAGTAGTAAGTTTAGGATTTTGTCTTAAGTTAGTTCTGTGAATCGGGCCCTTCATTTTCAGTAAGTCCTGCTAACAGAATGGCAATCTTGAAAATTCCTTTGTACGCTGGAAGATTGCAGCTAACTGGAGTTAGCAGCAACTTGTAAATAAGCCGATAACATTTTTTTTGCCATAACGAAAAAAAAGTATGCTACGGTGGCGTTAAGTTCTTGTAAATATGTCCCTAGATTCCTCCCACATTTTACTGAAAATAAAACAAAGTCCAACCTGTGGGAATGAATGGAAACAACTTGATCAGCACTCCTTCAGAAAGGTAAGCCGAAACTCAACCAGAGCTGCAAGAGTCCACCCCAACCTGGCGGTCTCTCAGTATTAAAACAAACCAGTAGTGGGTGGCAGTGGAGAAGGCTGAGCCCACACCTACTTGTTTGCCACCCGCTCCTGCCTTGAACCAACTGGCGTGTCCTTGCCCCCAGGTGGATTAAATGAAAGACGCTTCGCTGATCCTAAGTAAGAAAAAAGGGGTGACCCTGTGTCCCTCAGAACCTGGGTAAGTTATAATTAAACAAAAGTGGTTTTGTCGTTTAGATCAAGCGTAACTTGAGGATGCTTTTAATGCAATGTGAAAAGTAAGCTCTCAAACACACAATTATTATTATTATTATTATATAGCGCCAGAATCGACCCCCGAAGGGGTATCTCCGCGCTTGCCTTGGGAACCCGTCCTGGTTTTTCCATGTGAGATAGCCCCTACAGGGCATCCCTAAGGTGAAAGCCAGGCATCCCGCCGCAGGGGGGCCGTTGTGGAGATTAAGCAAGCCTAATGCACAGAGTTGCAGAGTGTGAACCCATGATTAGGTCAGGCACCGAAGCGAGAATTATCGACTCCATGGACATTTGAGCTCAAGACCCTGCCGCGTCAGGAATCGAACCCTGGTCCCGGGTCTGACCTCTGCTTCAGGGTCTGCCTGCTCTAACCAGTGAGCCACACTTCTCCACAATGATTAAACAAGGGATCAATACTCTAATGCCTTAGCACTTAATGAATAAGACCTGATATTAAAGTTATGGTGATATTATTTATATCAGAATTACTTCATTCAATGATATATACATGACAATGGTAGACTGTCAGGATCAATAATATACATAAATGTAAAGTGCATATAGGTGACAGATGTGCATAGTGATCAAGTGGTGAACAATATATACAGTGTAAGCATTTTTATATATACAGGAGTTAAAATAGGCCAGATGTTGATTTCAATCCAGAGATTCCTATCTTTCCTAGTATAGAATCCTGGTAGTACTTGACCTAGAAAAGCGTTGACGTTTCGACCCTATGGTGCCCCAATTGGTGGTCACAGTGGGTCTTCCTCAAGACAGGTACGGGTGCGGGAGAGGATTGTTTGATGACAGTCCTATTGAAGGCCGGAGTAGTCTCAGCCTGGAACAATGGGGCACAGTGGCCAAGTACCTCAAATCTGGATAATTCAGCGAACAGAAGGATGGTCCAAGGTCCCATCCATCTACTGCAAAAAGTCATAGCTGATCCTGCTATGATCAAAGTGGCAAGCATCCCAAATGAAAACACATCCATCACTGCTAAGTATTGCCATGCCCACCACTGTGATGTCACTACCCGAGCTTGTGCCTCATTAGGAAGTTCATGTCTGGAACATGCACAGGACTCCACAGACACAATCCCTCATCTATGCTGCTTCATCCCCGATCATCAATATGCAGAAGCAATGAGAAGTTACTCTTCTAAGCCTAATGCTAATGCATCTCTCCTTAGTGTTACATTCAATACTGAGGAAATAGTTCACCTACTTTCCACTGAATGGACTTGCAACCTCAAAACAGCTAGATGCATACATACAAAGTAGGCTGTGAAAATCTTTTCCTAAGGAGATCAGACACAGGCTTCGTGCTGAATGTCCTAAACCTTGTTTGTCAGGCAAAGTAGCATCTAGTCCTGAAATGGACCTTAAGTTATCTACTTCCTTAGGTAAATTCATAATTACCCACAGAAAGACATGGATAGATCTTGGAAGGCATGCTAGAAAAACCTCTGGGTCTTTCTGGTCCTTTTCAAAAAGTTTGTACTTGCCCGTTACTTCGAAAGACCAGAACACCGCAAAAGACCTTGATATTTTAACAGACAGGATGCAACGCTCCAACTGTTTACTGGGCAACACCAACAGGGCCCTTTCAGCAGAGCATCTCCAAAAATTGTACTTCACAATGACCCTATACTTTGCGAACTGGCAACAAAGAAAATGGGCACTTAGGCTAGGGGATTTTACCTAGGGTATTCTTTTGTCAAAGGCGTTGGTAAATTTGCAAACTCATTTACTTCTTTAGATGAAACTCGAGCAGCTTTACAAAGGCTTTCCTGCCTAACTTTTTTGCCAGGGCTGGCAAAGGAAGGAACCAGTTAGGCAAATTCTACCTTTCAAGATATTTCATATTTTTCCTTAATTTCTAAAGCTGGGTGGGAGAATTCAGCCTTTTTATCAAAACTGGCAAATCATCTCACACAGTTTTTTGAAACATCAAACAGTATTAGGTTACTATCTGGAATTCTGTGCAACTCCCATCCAGGGCTCTTAGCTTCCTCCATTCAGGTGATTTTTCTTCGGTCTTTCAAAGTCGAAAAATCATCCACTTAAGCAAATGACTTTCTTATGTAGATCAAACTCTCAAGATTTACAGTGGTGGCTTGATCATATAGAAGCTTGGAATAGAAGGGTCATCTTTGGTCATGTTCCAGACTAAGGAGCCAATTACGATGTTGTTTGGAATGGCTCTGAATGGTATTCAGTATCACAGAATACCATTCAGAACCTTTGTTTCCGACCAAATCGTACACATTTCCCAACCGTTCAGGCTGCCTGAATCGTTTCCAAAAGGCATTCGGGCAGGCCGATTCTCCGGAGCAGAATCGTACAGCTCTATGGACACGGTTTCCAAGTGAGCAATTATGAGGACTGTTTCGGAGAGCCGTTCCACTTCGGTTTGCCCGACACGAAACGGCTGCCAGAATATGTCTATGGGGGCCCATTGCAGACCCCCCTCCTGAACTCGGAGGCATCCGGTTGGGGCCCAGGGGAGTACCCCTCTTTATAATCATGCACAATGTGGCAGGTACCATGAGTGAACTCATCAAAACTTGGGGCAACTTTTGCCCCAACATCAGTGGCGACAGCTTTTTTTGAATATGCAGTTGCATCCATTTCTTTAACTTTTCCATTTTTTTCAAAACTTCTTTTTCATCCTGTTCATCCTCTACTTATTATCAATTTCGTTCTTTTAACACCTCCACCTACCATGAGTGCCCACCACAGGGTGCATGTTTTTTTCCAACCACCCCTTTTTTCAGTCGGAGCCTGTGTTGTCATTCGGAACACAGTCTCCCATTGAAGTCAATGCAAATCCGACTCACGATGTTGTGAAGCATCATAATCGGTTGGTCAGACTCGCACAACCCGATTCAGTCAAATCCGATTACTTATCCGATCTGGTCGGAACAGTTTCCGAACTACATTGTATTCGGCTCCTTAGTGATCGATCAGGCGTCAGTCATTTCAGCTGGTTTGTCAGATGTGCAGCGATAACAACAGGAGGGAGATCATCAGAAGAGTAGAATGTGTCAACTGCTTTGGGGGAGATCTCATCTCTAGGTGGAAATAGCCATGGATGTATGGCATTATTGCCCATCCCATCAAATGTATTCTAGGAATTTATCTCTAATGCAAACTTCGTCAGATACGGTCGCTCCCACGCTCCCTGGCTCCTGACGGTATCGTTACCTTACCTCAAACCTTCTGTGTTCCTGCGCATCTACATTAGCGCTTGCAATCTGTGTTTGTTCTCCTGCATTAGCGCTTGTGATTTGGGATTGGTGATTTGTTTTTCTGCCTTAGCGCTTGTAATTGTGATCCTGTTTCAGCGCTAGTGCTTCACTTGCCAGTCCGCTCAGTTCGTGGCACGTTTCAGGTAGTCTGCAGCGCAACATTAATCAGGCAATTTAATTAGCGCGACGGAAACGGAGCTGCGCTCTACCTGTCTACTTCTATCTCAATCTGCATGTTTAAAGCGCCAGTGACCTTTTTCTGTGCCCCAGCCTCACTCGACTTGTCCCTACCTCCATTTCGTTTGTTGTTGTTGCCATGAGCCCTTCCTCCTCGCACCGCTCCCGCCTCCCTGCTGCCCCTCCCACCCACTGACCCTTACTGTAGACCCCGTAGGATTTTCAGCTGTGACCGCCCTGACTTCGTCAGATACGGTCGCTCCCACGCTCCCTGGCTCCTGACGGTATCGTTACCTTACCTCAAACCTTCTGTGTTCCTGCGCATCTACATTAGCGCTTGCAATCTGTGTTTGTTCTCCTGCATTAGCGCTTGTGATTTGGGATTGGTGATTTGTTTTTCTGCCTTAGCGCTTGTAATTGTGATCCTGTTTCAGCGCTAGTGCTTCACTTGCCAGTCCGCTCAGTTCGTGGCACGTTTCAGGTAGTCTGCAGCGCAACATTAATCAGGCAATTTAATTAGCGCGACGGAAACGGAGCTGCGCTCTACCTGTCTACTTCTATCTCAATCTGCATGTTTAAAGCGCCAGTGACCTTTTTCTGTGCCCCAGCCTCACTCGACTTGTCCCTACCTCCATTTCGTTTGTTGTTGTTGCCATGAGCCCTTCCTCCTCGCACCGCTCCCGCCTCCCTGCTGCCCCTCCCACCCACTGACCCTTACTGTAGACCCCGTAGGATTTTCAGCTGTGACCGCCCTGACTTCGTCAGATACGGTCGCTCCCACGCTCCCTGGCTCCTGACGGTATCGTTACCTTACCTCAAACCTTCTGTGTTCCTGCGCATCTACATTAGCGCTTACAATTTGTGTTTGTTCTCCTGCATTAGCGCTTGTGATTTGGGATTGGTGATTTGTTTTTCTGCCTTAGCGCTTGTAATTGTGATCCTGTTTCAGCGCTAGTGCTTCACTTGCCAGTCCGCTCAGTTCGTGGCACGTTTCAGGTAGTCTGCAGCGCAACATTAATCAGGCAATTTAATTAGCGCGACGGAAACGGAGCTGCGCTCTACCTGTCTACTTCTATCTCAATCTGCATGTTTAAAGCGCCAGTGACCTTTTTCTGTGCCCCAGCCTCACTCGACTTGTCCCTACCTCCATTTTGTTTGTTGTTGTTGCCCTGAGCCCTTCCTCCTCGCACCGCTCCCGCCTCCCTGCTGCCCCTCCCACGCCCCTCCTCCCCTCGAAGTGTATTAATGACAGTTGCTCCCGCGCGCAGCGTTCACGCGCAGCGATCGCGCCGAAGGTGCGCCAAAGGTAAGCCCGTCTACGCCCGTCCGCGCCTGGACCGCGCCCAGCGCCAGAGCCCCTGGTCCTAGTAATGTCCACCCCTCCCGCATTACTTACGACTCCTCCTCCCTCCTAGCCCTTAACCCCGGCCGTTCCCCCAACTGCGTCCAAGCCGCTCCTGGACACACCCATGGACCCTTTTCCTGCAACTCATGCAAATTCGACGGCACCAAGAACAACTCCTCATCTACGAACACACAACAGTTATCCGACCCCAACCACCTACAATGCATCCTGCTCAACACCCGCTCGGTCCACAGGCACGCCATTGACCTCTGGAATCTACTAGACACCATCTCGCCGGACGTCGCCTTCTTAACAGAAACATGGATGAACGCCTCTTCAGCCCCAGACATCACCATTGCCATCCCGGAAGGCTATAAGATCACTCGCAAGGACCGTACCAGCCACACAGGAGGAGGCATCGCTATCGTCCATAAGAAATCTATCCGCATCTCAACCAGCTCAGACGTCAATCTCGCCAACTCTGAACACCTTCACTTCCAGATCCACATCGACCCCAAGACCACACTTAGAGGCACCCTCCTTTACAGGCCACCAGGACCCCGCGCACAATTTAGTGAAGACATCACGGACTTCATCACTCCAAACGTGCTCCCCTCCGAGGATTACATCCTTTTGGGAGACCTCAACTTTCACCTTGAAAAGATTATCGACCACAACACCACCACCCTTCTGGACAACCTCGCAAACCTCGGACTTAAACAACTTGTCACTACTCCCACCCACATCGCAGGTCACACACTCGACCCTATCTTCACCTCCAGCAAACATGTCTCCTTCAGCCACACCACAGCTCTCCTTTGGACTGACCACAGCTGCGTTCACTTTACCTACAACAAGCCCACATCCAACAACCACCCCCAACCCACTCTGCAAAGAAACTGGAACAAAGTCACCATCGACCAGATCTCCTCATCGCTTCGTCTAAACCCCCCAGCCCACTCCCCAAACCCAGACCAAGCAGCCACCAACCTCACCCAATGGTTATCCAACAGCGCCGACATCCTAGCACCACTGAAAAAACGACAAATCAAACTAGGCAGCAAGAGGACCTCCTGGTTCAACGAGGATCTCAAGAAATCCAAGAAACTCTGTCGATCCCTTGAGAAGGCCTGGAAAAAAGACCCAACCACCAACACCAAGGACGCCTTCAAAAACGCCACCCGATTACACCACCAACTGATCCGGAATGCCAAGAAAGCCGCCTTCAAGGACCGACTAGATAACAACGCCAACAACAGCAAGGAATTATTCAACATCGTCAAGGAATTTACCAACCCCACGGCTAACTCCAACGACATCACCCCCTCCCAAGCCCTCTGCGACTCCCTAGCCTCATTCTTCCACAACAAAATCGCAGATATCCACAACAGCTTCGACAACCAACCCGAAGACCAACCCACCCAACCCCCTGCAGGACCCCCACCTCCCTTGAACACCCTCAACGACTGGAACCCAATCTCCACTGAGGACACCATCCGCTTGATGAACTCCATCCACTCAGGATCCCCAACTGACCCATGCCCTCACCACATCTTCAACAAAGCAGACTCCATCATAGCACCACACCTTCGAGATGTCATCAACTGCTCCCTCAACTCCGCCACCTTCCCAGAAAGCTGGAAACATGCCGAACTCAGCGCCCTCCTGAAGAAACCCACAGCTGACCCCACCGAACTCAAAAACTACCGCCCCATCTCGCTCCTTCCATTCCCGGCCAAAGTCATCGAGAAAGCGGTCAACAACCAGCTCGCCGCCTTCCTTGAAACAAACAAATCTCTCGACTCCTCACAATCCGGCTTCCGAGCCAAACACAGCACTGAAACCGCCCTCATCGCAGCAACAGACGACATTCGAACTCTCCTGGACAATGGAGACGCAGTCGCCCTCATCCTCCTTGACCTCTCCGCAGCCTTCGACACAGTCTGCCATAGCACCCTTCTACAGCGACTCAAAAACATCGGAATACAAGGGAAAGCATTGGAATGGATCACCTCGTTCCTCACCGGAAGAACCCAGAGAGTCCGCCTCCCACCATTCACCTCAGAGGCCACTGAAGTCATCTGCGGCGTTCCCCAAGGTTCCTCACTCAGTCCCACCCTCTTCAACGTATACATGAGCCCCCTCGCGGCCATCGCACGCCAACACAACCTCAACATCATCTCCTACGCGGATGACACTCAACTGATCCTTTCACTCACCAACGACCCTAGCACCGCAAAAACTAACCTACACGAAGGAATGAAAGAAGTAGCCGAATGGATGAAACACAGCCGTCTGATACTGAACTCAGATAAAACAGAAGTCCTTATCTTAGGCACCTCCCCCTCTGCCTGGGACGACTCTTGGTGGCCAGAAGCCCTTGGAAAAGCACCCATCCCAACGGACCACGCACGGAACCTGGGCGTCATCCTGGATTCCTCACTTTCAATGAATAGACAAGTCAACGCCGTCTCTTCATCCTGCTTCAACATTCTTCGCATGCTCAAAAAAACATTTCGTTGGATCCCCACCGAAACTAGGAAAACGGTCACCCACGCTCTGGTCACGAGCCGACTGGACTACGGAAACACCCTATACGCCGGTACTACCGCTAAACTCCAGAAAAAACTCCAACGAATCCAGAACGCTTCAGCCAGGCTCATATTAGACATCCCACGCAAAGAACACATCTCTGGTCACCTGAAAAACCTCCACTGGCTCCCCGTCAATAAGAGGATCACTTTCCGGCTCCTAACCCACGCACACAAAGCACTCTACGAAATCGGACCAGAATGCCTCAACACTCGACTATCCTTCTACACCCCCTCTCGCCAGCTACGATCATCCAACCAAGCCCTGGCCACTGTACCTCGCATCAACAAAACCACCATGGGAGGTAGATCCTTTTCCTACCTGGCAGCTAAAACCTGGAACTCACTTCCCACTCACCTTCGCCTTACTCAGAACCGCCTAGCATTCAGAAAGCAACTTAAAACGTGGATATTTGACCAGTAATTCCCCACCCCTCTTCAAGCGCCTTGAGACCCTCTGGGTATGTAGCGCGCTATATAAATTTTTTGACTTGACTTGACTTGACATACATAGTAGCAGACTGGAATGTCCATCACCTTGGCGATCCCAGAGGCTAGAAATTAAAATCATCATTATTTGCTCAGAAAATGAACAAACAGGGACCATGCCAAATATTTGTTTCTTTCATCTGAATTAATATCTTCCTCTATTTTACAGATGGAGACCAACCCATTAGCTGTAGCGACAGGTGCATTTTTTTCAGGAATGGAAGGGATCAAATTATGCCCTCACTCATTTCTCTATGCTATTGAGAGTTGCCCTTGAAATAAGGAGACGTTAAGCAGAAATAATTTCATTTCTCTATTATAGAGTTGGTTTCCAATTCTGATGGAATTGTCATATCAACAACAATGGATTTTCCCAATATATCTCCTAATATTTCCCTCTCTGTTTTTATAACCTATAGGTCAACTGCTTCCTTAATTTACCCAACAACACCTGCGCCTGGTAGCTGGGAGAACATCCAGAGGCGCTGGCAGGTGTCAGATGATTAAAGAAGCTCTCAAGTTTATTGATTAAGCCTGGGCAGATTCTACTCACAAAATATATAGATCAGCCTGGAACAGAACAGATGGTCTTGTTGGTTTACAGGCCATGATTTGGAGCCTGTGAGGCAAATGTAATCTTCTTCATGAATTTCTTAGAATCATTATCAACTAAGGATCTTTCTTTCTAAAAAGTAAATTCCTATTGTTTAGCCATTTCTGCTTGTCATCTACCTGTAGCAGATTATCCTACTGTGAACATCCTTCAGTTTCCAAATTATTACATGGTAATTGATGTTCTTCTCCTCCTCATTTCAATGAGATATCTCTATTGTTCTGACATTTCTGCAATCCTGGTGTGATAATAAATATTTATAAAGGGAACAATTATCCACCAAGTTTATTATTCTCCTTTGTCTAGCCTCTAAAAAAAGAGTTTCAAATGTACAAGCTCCAGATCTTGCACGTAGGTATTTCAGTCCCAAAATATTTCAAGAAGAACAATGTCTGCATCCAGACAATTCTTCTTTAATGCTTTTCAAGGAGACAAAAAATTGTGTGTGGTACAATATTTCAAAACCTACACATCTACTACTTATGAATGCAGAAGCTCTCACTCAGGCCAGTTGCTAATTTCTTTTGTTTCAATCTTATGGATCAGATTCCTTTCCCACTTTAGTTTGTTGGATTAGATGGATTTTAAACAAAGCAGGTAATGACAATTCTGTTTTGAAGCTCATTCTTTTAGGCGCTCTGTAGCTGATAAATCCCCTGATGCTTGGGCTTGTCTCAAAGGCAGTATCTGTTTTGCATATTTGGTCATCGGATGTACTTTTATGAAATGTTATTATAAGTCAGTAAGTAACACCTTTTCTATGATTGTAAATCACCTTTAAATGTGTATAATCTGAAGCTCATGGTCCTGTCATAGAATTGAAAATGTCATTGCATTTGTAAATAAGAATTTTTAATTTTATTAAGGAAAAGTAGACTAGATTTATCCCACCTAATTAATATACCTCTGTCAATGTTTGAAAATGAAAATGTATCTCAAATGATTTATAGTTATTATCTTACCCTATCTATATTTGTTTTTAAATCTTATTACAAGTAGATTTTTTAGCAATTTATTCTACTTCAGGTTCAGACCAGAATCAAGAATAATACTCAAAGTTATGGTTGTCAAATGTCATTGGATGTTCACAGCAAGAAGATGAAGCATTTTCCAAATCACCATGATTTATATGAGCACTTTGCTGTTAATTTGTCATTATTTTTTTGAATAATGGCACGTGTAGTTGTTTATTACTCATGGGTATGACAGATTTGCATATGGCGGGGTCCAAACTGGGGTGGTTTGGTGAACAAAAGAATGATAGATTAAACCCATATCCTTGAGACTGGGGTTGTACCTTTGCATTGTCCAGCATTCCGTCCATCAATTGTTTCTTTTGCATATGTCGCCCTAAGTGGGAAGGGTATGCCCAGACATGGGTCCCTGGCTCATTGTGCCACTGGATTCAAGCTAGCCTGGCTGATGAAGGGTGAAACCATGAAACAAGTACTAGGATGCTTATTTCTAGTCTAGGGAGGACCTGACTGGGCAGTTCGGGCTGGACTGTTCCCATAAGGCACAGAGTCAAGCCTGATTTGCATATGGCCAGGTCTAAACAGGGGTGGAATGGTGAGCAAAAGAATTATGGATTTTACCAAGATCTCTTCACTGTGGGCGAATGTTTTGATTTGTTCTGCATTCCGTTCATCAACTTTGTGTCTTTTGCTTTCTCACCCTAAGTGCGACGGGCATACCCAGATGTGGGTCTATGCTGACTGTGCCACTGGATTCAAGCTATCCTGACTGAAGAGGGGTGAAACCCCGAAACTAGTCCTAGGATGCTTGTTTCCGGTTTGGGGATGCCCTGGCTTGGCAGTTAGGGCTGGACTTTTCCCATGAGGCACAGAGTCAAGATTGATTTGCATATGTCCAGGTCTAAACTGGGGTGGCACGGTGAGAAAAAAGAATGATGGATTTAAACAATATATCTTGGCTGGGGGTGAATGTTTGAATTTGTTCTGCATTCCGTCCATCAACTGTTTGTCTTTTGCTTTCTGTTTATGGCAAAACGGTGTCACACCTGAACACCTTCTTGCTAGAATTTAAGCTCTAAAACATAAAATATTTTCCTTAAAAACAAACAAAATGAGGGGGTTAATTTAGTCATAGATATTATGGCTAATGCTCTAAAATTTTAAATGAAGATACATTTTCTATAAGTTTTCAAACATCTTCCTCATCCATTTCAGTAAAACATTCTGACACACAGACTGACACATGTACTTGCAGCACCAACATCGGCGCACTAGTTAACTCCCTAATGGTCAACTCCGACTTTACTAGAGTGCTCTATTGAGAAATTAGAGTGCTAACATTTTGTATTAAGGAAAAAGAGAGACACTCCTGACGGCAATTTTGTTGGGATGAGATTTTTTTAATTGAAAGCCTTTCCTGAAGAGTAGGCTTCAGCAAATGAGCATTGGGAAGTTATTGCAGTCATCAAAATACAGGGCTCCAAATGTGAGGGGGCATGTGGCTGTTCTATAATTTGAGGCATAATGTATTTTTTAATGAAGCTAAAAATAGCTAATTGTCTGTATAAGTACAGCATCTGTTTACCACATGTGTTTACTTAGCCTACACATCATCTAATTCGCATAACAGCTCCCTATTTTCTTTTATTTTAAAATAATATTTTGGTGTGTGTGTTGTCAATGGAAAATTAATCTAACCAGAATGTTAGTTTAACCTTTGGTATTTTCAGTGAATATATATATTTATTTATATATATATATATATATATATATATATATATATATATATATATATATATATATATATATATATATATATATATATATATATATATATATATATATATTCACAGAAAAAACCATAGGTTATAGTGGATATATAGTTAGGAATTTGCATTTACAAAACCTTGAAAATTCAATGAAAAAACCATAGGTTATAGGCCATATATAGTTAGGAATTAGCATTTACAAAACCTTATTTTACTCGCATAAAACCATTGAAATTCCATATATAGTTAGCTAACTATAAGCGCTAACTATATATCGCGCACCCGCAATCCACTGCTGATGATGTCACATATTACATCATTCATGACATGGTCAGTGACATCACTGATGACATCACTGATCACAACATCCAGTGATTGTATGTGTCTGTAAAGTTTAAATATGTTTCACATATTGAAGAATGAGTGGATGTATAAGTGTCTGGATGAAGAATTTAGTAGGTGCATGACTGACTGTATGAGTGAGTGATTAAATGTGTCTCACTGAGTACATGGGTTAGTGACTAAACTGTCTTAATTCGTGCATCAGTATGTTTGATGTTGTGTAAGCTGCTGCATGTGTTGATCAGTAGCTATAAGAGTGGCCATATGGGTTATTGATTGGTTGCCCAAATATTTGAATGGGAGGCTGAGTGTGTGTGTGGGTGGCTGGGAGGTGCGTGACTCTGTGCATAGATGTGTAAGCAGTTGATTCACTAGGAGTATGAGTTCAAGAGTGCATGTGGAAACAGCTATATGGGCGGTTGACTGTGCATGGGTGTGTTGGTGAGTGAATGGATTTCTCATTGCTACATGTGCAAGTAAGTACGTATGTAAAACACAATACATGTGAGAGTTGAGATATATAAATAACTGAACATAAGAGCCAGTGAATGTGTGAGTGGCTGTATCGATCACTGTGAGCTTGTATCAGGGATTATATAAGAGAGTAAATATGTGTTATTATATGTTTGAATAAGTAAGATGTGTATAACTGTATAGTTGAGGAAATGGAGGTGTGATTGATTCTTTGCATGACTGACTAGGTGTGTGAGTAACTCCATGGATGAGTGACAGTCTGTGAGTGTCTGTTTATACTGAGTGTATGTAAGGTTATATTAGAGTCTGAAGAGGTTCATTGTATTATCACATGAGTGATGTGATCAGTGATGACAAATGAGATGTCATCAGTGATGTCATTTGAGTTGTCATCAGTGATGTCATTTGAGATGTCATCATTGATATCATTTGAGTTGTCATCAGTGATGTCATTTGAGATGTCATCAGTGATGTCATCAGTGATGTCACTGACCATGTCATGAATGATGTAATATGTGACATCATCAGCAGTGGATTGCGGGTGCGCGATATATAGTTAGCGCTTATAGTTAGCTAACTATATATGGAATTTCAATGGTTTTATGCGAGTAAAATAAGGTTTTGTAAATGCTAATTCCTAACTATATATGGCCTATAACCTATGGTTTTTTCATTGAATTTTCAAGGTTTTGTAAATGCAAATTCCTAACTATATATCCACTATAACCTATGGTTTTTTCTGTGAATTTCATTGGTTTTTTAATAGCAAATATGAAAAGCTTTAAAATGTCAAGTACGTGATAGATAAAAACATTTTCGTATTTATGCACGCTGATGTGCTTTGAACGCTGCCCCCCCCCCCTCCCCTCTTTTGCCTTAGTAGTACTCTCTCTTTGCAGATACTGAAGGGTAGTTAACGCAGGCCTTTACCCCCGTTGTAATCCGTCGTGCCTACTTGTCTCTCCATTTGATTGATTGTTGTCCAAGCATTTACTGTTTTAGAATTGGTTCTCTTTGGATCATTCTCTATTTACAAACAAGCACAACGTCGCAATACTCTGTTTAGTCTTTGCAGATAGTGAAAAATCGTGTAAAAAAATAAAAGTAATCGAGCAAAATCAGTAGGCCACTAATTGGATCTCTTTTTGACCTCGCTAAAATAGAAATATTAGGAACAACCCTTCTTGAGAAATACGAAAATAGTGAGATGAACTGAGCTCCACACCATGAGGGCTGCAAGACAGCTCGGCTCCATCACCCATCCCGCACAAAATAACGACAAACCCTATGCAAATATTAAAAATATAGACAACACACCAGCAAAGAAACAGGGTAAAACATTTTATTAAAAAACTATTTACATAACGTTGGTTTATAAGATGATGTCAGTAGTGGACCGATGTGTGAATAGATCGAAAACAGCACAAGGCTCCAAGATCCGGATAGCAAGCTCCTGGATGTTGGGTGCCATAGTTTAGAGTTCTGAATTTCAGCCTTTTTCAATGCCTGTGCTTTGTTGAATCAAAATGGCGGCTTGACACAAAGCTGACTCAAGCGTTGTTACTGATGCTATGCAGACCAAAACTGGTTTTCAGTTTGTACATTTTTCTAGATTTTTCAATCCAAGTTTGGTTGACTTTGTAGAACGATGGCTTCAGATTTTCAACATACGGTGTGGTGGCGCTGACTGGGAGGGGGCGCTTCGCTCCTGCCCCCTCCCCAAGTAAGATTTTCATACGTGAAAGTACGTTAATGGTTTTGGTCCCTGAGATGCTTCGATGTCACTACCATTCTCAAATAGCATAAGTTCTGGATGTTGGGTGCCATAGTTAAGAGTTCTGAGCAGCGCTTGTAACACTGTCTGAAGCTTATTTCCACCTACTGCAGCTTCACTATTCTCAAAGTAAGTGAGTGTCGTTTGTGGACCTGACTGCATTAGAAAACAATGTGATATGTTACCTTCCTAAACAGCTTGACGGAGGCCCCTGAGGGGCGGTGTGATGGCCATGGACTCGGAGAAGACGCTTGGCTCCGACACCCTCCCCAAGTATTATAGCACTGGTGTAGCCTGAGATCGCCCCCGACATAGGCGGCCGGCTCCCGGGGTCCGGCGGAACTTTTTGCCTTTTGATGACTCTTCAATTCTGGACCTTGTCCCACAATCCGTTTGACCTGAAGACAAGCTGTAGTGGGGCGCCCCTTTATCGTTTTAGTTGCCATTCCGCCCGCTTTTGCTACACTGTGCCTCTTCCGCCATTCAGCTGTTTTCCGCCCGCTCTTGCGACTACAGCGTCTCGCTCACCATGTAGTTGAGATGCGCCCGCTCTTGCGGTGCAGCGATAGGCGGCTGCCACAGGACTCTCAAAATGGCGGCCGGCTCTTCGGTTTTGGGCCTGGTCCACTAAAATGGCCCTGGGACACCTTGGAACTCGGACGCTTGTCTGCTAGGGCTTGGGTCCCATTCTCGAAAAGCGTCCCCTCAGCCGTGAAGATTCTACAAAAGTCTTGGGGGCCTCCGACTCCCGCAGGCTTCTGGTGGGGAGCGGCTGCCATGATTGCTCGTGGAATGGCCACGACGGAGCTACGAGATGGTAGTGGTCTCATGCTGACGCCAGCTTTAGTCTGAAACATCCAGAAACACTGTAGACTACCAATTCGATCAGTTCCGGTAGCGCCCCAACATGACCCGGAAGAGAAGAACTTGCCCTCCCCTCTTTGACTGATGGTTCTTGTTGCCTGTCCCCTCTGTTGTCATTTAACAGAACTTTTTGGACTGCTGAAAGGGGTTGTGTTCTGAACGCTGGTTGGTGGAGACATTTAGACTATATTCTTGACCTACGTTGTCGCGTAATGCGTTTTATGACACGCCGCGTTAGCGCACCCGGAAGTGATCCGAGGCGCGGCGCGCAGCGCGTAACGTAAGCATAACAGGTCATGTGACTTGTTAATAAAACTTTTCATTGGTTCATTTTACTTTTGTTAATTTAATGATGAAAAGCTTGGTCATATGACCTAAAAATTACGCTTTTTATTATTTTCGAACAATATTTTTTTTTCAAACATATGTTATAATATTCCAGGCTAATGTACTTTCCCGGAAAATTTACAACTGTCTTGCAAGTCAAATATATTCCTTTTTCGAGAAAAAGGGCGTTTCTTCCTTCCATGACGGAGCCGTTGAGTAAAAGAGATTCGGCCTGCTGTCTTAGTCGCCGATACGCCTGATTATCAGATTCTTATCGATCACTTTATGTTGCAGACATGAAAAACACAACTGCCCTTGACCATTTATCTTTACTGCGTTCCTACATATTATACCTTTTATCCGTCATGTAATTGGACTGCTTTATTTCACTTGCCTTTTACTGATTCGAAAACAGTCACTAAAAGTAAAAACTTTACAAATGAAAATACTACTACCGTGTTTTGTTTTAAAAACCTTTATTGTGAAAATGTCAGTATACAAATACGGGCCTATAACCACGTGGGCCGGCCACGGAGCAAACTGAAATCGTATATGATGAGGAGACATTTACACTGTAGAAGAACGTAACGAGCGGGCCATTAGGTGACAAGAACAAAGGTGTCTAACAGTTGCGGAATCGGTGGACGTACATTTTGTAATTAAAATACGACAGGGCCACTTACAATAACATTTTCTAGATATACATTTGCGGGCAAAGAGTTACGAGTCCCATTTATACCGGCGCCATTTTGGGCGAGGCCGGGCAGGTTCAAGATATAGTCAAAATGTCTCCACCAACCATCGGCCAGACCAGAACCCCTTTCGGCCCTTTATGCTACAAGATGGTGTCTTCCATTCAGAAAATATTGGTGGCAGCATTTTGAAAGGAAACAGAAACAGCCGTTCTCCTAGTGAGTTTCACATTGTTACATTTAGGAAGAATGTTGAAGAGTAGTATGTGGAAAATCTGAAGCCATTTTTCTACAAACTCTCAATCAGACTTGGATGGAAAAAAAAAACCTGAAGAATGTACAAACTGAAAACCAATTTTTGTCTGTATAGCACCAACAGTAACGCTTGAGTCAGCTTTGTGTCAAGCCGCCATTTTCATTCAATCAATAGCGTCCCCCTGCACACATTCAGGGACCTGGTCGTGTCTTCAGATGAAACGCATTGTAGGAAAAGAAGCAGAAAGGAAAAGGAAAAAAGTTCCGCCGGACCTAGTGAAGCTGCAGCAGGTGCAAATAAGCTTCAGACAGTCTTACAAGCACTGCTCAGAACTCTCAACTGAGGCACTCAACATCCAGGACTTGCCATTCGGATCTTGGCGCCTTGTATTTTTGTTTTGTTTTTGATGGAGGGGAAACAACAAAAAACAGACATTGAAAAAGGCTCAACAGTGCAGGGCGCCTTGTGCTGGTTCCGACCTATTCACACATCGGTCCGCTACTGACATTACCTCATAAACCAACGGGGCACCCCACGCCGACTTTCGGCGCAGCATTGTAGGATGGCCACACCAGTGCGGCAATTTGCTGGACACCACCTCGGTGCCATCCAGATCTCGGCGCGTTCATTCAATCAATAGCGTCCCCCTGCACACATTCAGGGACCTGGTCGTGTCTTCAGAAGAAACGCATTGTAGGAAAAGAAGCAGAAAGGAAAAGGCAAAAAGTTCCGCCGGACCTAGTGAAGCTGCAGCAGGTGCAAATAAGCTTCAGACAGTCCTACAAGCACTGCTCAGAAATCTCAACTGAGGCACTCAACATCCAGGACTTGCCATTCGGATCTTGGCGCCTTGTGCTGGTTCCGACCTATTCACACATCAGTCCACTACTGACATCACCTCATAAGCCAACGGGGCACCCCACGCCGACTTCCGGCGCAGCATTGTAGGATGGCCACACCAGTGCAGCCACTTGCTGGACACCACCTCGGTGCCATCCGGATCTCAGCGCGTTCGAGTCACTGTGCCGGAAGAGTGACCGGAACTCAGCTGAACACGCCGTCTTTCGGCGCAGCATTGTAGGATGGCCACACCAGTACGGCAATTTGCTGGACACCACCTCGGCGCCATCCGGATCTCGGCGCGTTCGAGTCACTGTACCGCAACAGTGACCGCAACTCAGCTGGACACGCCGTCTTTCGGCGCAGCATTGTAGGATGGCCACACCAGTGCGGCAATTTGCTGGACACCACCTCGGTGCCATCCGGATCTCGGCGCGTTGTGCTGCCTTCGGCCTATTCGCACATCGGTCCGCTACTGACGCCGCCTCACGTGCCAACGGATTTTCTACGCTTTTTGTAGCCCTATGTCGCATAACAGGTCATGTGACTTGTTTATAAAACTTTTCATTGGTTCATTTTACTTTTGGTTTCCTAAAGATGGAAGGCTTGGTCATATGACCTAAAAATAACACTTTTCATTGGTTTAGAACATTTTTTTTTCCCAAACGATGAAAGCCCCACCTTGTTTCTGGATCATTCAGACTGAAGCTGGCGTCAGCATGAGAGCACCACCATCTCGTGGCTCCGTCGTGGTCATTCCGCGAGCAATCATGGCAGCCGCTCCCCACCGGAAGCCTGCGGGAGTCGGGGGCCCCCAAGACTTTTATACAATCTTCACGGCTGAGGGGACGCTTTTCGAGAATGGAGCCCAAGCCCTAGCAGGCAAGCGTCCGAGTTCCAAAGTGTCCCAGGGCCATTTCAGTGGACCAGGCCCAAAACCGAGGAGCCGTCCGCCATTTTAAGAGCCATGTGGCAGCCGCCTATCGCTGCACTGCAAGAGTGGGAGCAACTCAACAACATGGTGAGCGAGACGCTGTGGCCGCAAGTGCGAGCGCAACTCAGCTAGATGGCCGCCACCTGGGGAGGCCCGTTCACGCCGGCTCCCCCACGCCCCCCCCCCCGGGCCGCCGCACGCCAATTTTCGGAGCAGCATTGTAGGATACCAAAACCAGTGCGGCAGTTTACTGGACATAACCTGGGTGCCTGTCGTACATGTTGTGTCAGCCATGTGACACTGGACACAGACCGCTACTGACGAGGCCTCCCCCCGCACCACCCGGGACGCCCCACGCTGTTTTTCTGTGCTGCATTGTAGGATCCCTAAACCAGTGCGGCACCCAGGCGACATCACCTGGGTGCCGTCCAGAACTCTGCACGTTGTGCTGCCTTGGGACTATTCGCACAACAGACCGCTACTGACGAGGCCTCCCCCCGCCCCACCCGGGACGCCCCACGCCAATTTTCGGAGCAGCATTGTAGGATCCCTAAACCAGTGCGGCACCCAGGCGACATCACCTGGGTGCCGTCCAGAACTCTGCACGTTGTGCTGCCTTGGGACTATTCGCACAAAAGACAGCTTCTAACCATTGTTGCTTTTTGTGTTGAGAAATGTTTAAATGTTTTTAGTTTTTGTTCCGTTTGTTAAAGTTAGTAGTTAATAAAGTTTTATAACCTTACTTTGTTGGAGTGTTATCTATTTTTTTAAAAACGGGTGAATGGGGCCTTGATTCGGGTTATTGTCATGTGTGGGCTTTGGAAGTGTGCTGCTGCAGGATCGGACATTTCAAACTCAAATGCACGTTCTTTTTCTTACCTTTCCGAAGCATGGAGCGCAATAGCAGGCAGAGAAAGGGTGATGCACGTGTTGAACACTACCTGACCTGGCAAGTTGCTGGCAGTGCCCCCCCGCCCGCTCCTGAAAGAGGGCACACACACACCGCCGCCCCGAGTACTTCACAAATCTTTAAAAGACCATGCGCTTGTTCATGAGGCTTAAATGGTTTATCACCTCTTCTAGAACCCCTACATCGACCCTCTGACGTTTCATGGAAAAATTACCATGTAACACAATACCAAGCCCTGTCAGCTGAAACCCCCAAGGAATCGTGGGGCATATTATCAAGGGGGTTTATCTCCGCTTTTTTGGCTTTAAAAACCATGAAAGCGGAGATAAAATTATTTCCCTATTATCAAGCTGTCGCTAACACCAGTTAGTGACAGCTAAAAGGAGATAGCGACCATCTTGGGCCCCGCTTTGCATGTCAGTGATACTTATCACTAATGACATGCAAAGTGGCGTGCCAAGATGTTAGCGACTGGAAACAGTCCCTAACATCGCTACCTTCTATTACCAACTTTTGGAGATATTCGCGCTAAGCGCGAATATCTCCAAAATCTAACACCTGCCCTGAGCAGTTCTTAGCCATGTTATCCAATGGGAGGTGGATAACATGGCTAAGAGCATTAGGTCGATAATACATGAATATCGCTGACTTTTCTGCGATAATAGCAAGGTTTATCTGCGATAAAAATCGCCGATGTGCGGCGATAATTTTTGTCTCTAAACAAGTTAGAGACAAAAATTATCGCTAGTTGTTCGTAATATGCCCCCGGGTTTTTGCTTGCAGAAATCGGGAGGCGGGAGACTAGCACTGAAATCAGTACTCACACGCCTGAATCAGGAGGATTGGCATGTCTGAATTCTCTACAGCTGGGGCCATAAACTACATCCGCAGGGTTAGGTGATAGCCTGGAACCAGCCTGGCATCTAAAATGGCTGCCGTGCACGACAAAATTGTGGCATTCGAAAAAAGGCAAGATGGCGCAGCCGCTGGAAGAGATATATCAACATATATCAGCCTCCTCAGCCACCCTCAGGAAACATAAGGGATTAGGATATGTCTCCCGCACCCCCTTATACCTAGTACTTTAATTAACGAAGCACAAAATGGCGAATTCCCGTTTCGCTACCAGTTTGCGGCCCAGTTCGCGGCCCGTGAAGCGCTTCTACCGTGAAAAATCATTTTTTTTTTATTTTCCCCACGGGACCCTTTAATAACCCCAACAACATTCCTAGGGGGTCAAGAGGGGGATACCTTGCCCCCTTTCATTAAATTCCCCCTTAGTTTTTCACCTTTTCTTCTCTCTCGATCCTACCGAGAGACAAGATGGCGGCCGCTCCGGACTGTCACGCAGCAAAAAAAAAAAAAAAGCTCACGCACAGCCGCTGGAAGAGATGTATCAACATATATCAGCCTCCTCACCCACCCTCAGGAAACATAGGGGATTAGGATACGTCTCCCGCACCCACTTATAACTAGTAATTTAATTTACGAAGCACAAAATGGCGAATTCCCGTTTCGCTACCAGTTCGCGGCCGCGCTTCTACCGTGAAAAATCATTTTTTTTTATTTTCCCCACGGGACCCTTTAATAACCCCAACAACATTCCTAGGGGGTCAAGAGGGGGATACCTTGCCCCCTTTCATTAAATTCCCCCTTCGTTTTCCACCTCTTCTTCTCTCTCGATCCTACCGAGAGACAAGATGGCGTCCGCTCCGGACTGTTTAGAATGTTGACAGACACCGGAGAGCCAATCAGCTTTCTGCGCGCAAAGTTCCGATAAGCGAAAAGTAAGCGGACCGGATCGCTGCCCAGAGCGCTGTTACAGATATATATCTTGGTTTGAACGTTAATTTCTCAAAAACTACTGGAGCACATATATTGAGACCTAGCAAAGGCACATCGGGCTAACAGTCCCTACAATTTTGCCAAGTTTCGTGCAAATCCATTCAGCCGTTCGAGCTAAAAGTGAGTCCAACCGCCCTATGGAAAACTCAATGCAAAAAACGCGTTTTGGGACCCCCCTTTTTTCTCAGCCCCCCCTTGACGAAACCCCACCAAATTTTCAGGGGCTGCTCAGAAACAAAATGTGCCATTTTCCTGAAAATTTCAGCCGATTCCGTCCACAAACGCCAAAGTTATTAGACATAGAATTTTCAAAAGTCCCATAGGGAAAAAATTCTAACTATATATACCTACTGGCGATAGCCAGTAGGTAATATATATATATATATATATATATATATATATATATATATATATATATATATATATATATATATATATATATATATATATATATATATATATATCCAGCTCACAGTTTCCATCAGGTTTACCAAAAGAAAAGAAAATATATATAATATATATATATATATTACCTACTGGCGATAGCCAGTAGGTATATATAGTTAGGATTTTTTTCCTATGGGACTTTTGAAAATTCTATGTCTAATAACTTTGGCGTTTGTGGACGGAATCGGCTGAAATTTTCAGGAAAATGGCACATTTTGTTTCTGAGCAGCTCCTGAAAATTTGGGGGGGGTTCGTCAAGGGGGGGCCGAGAAAAAAGGGGGGTCCCAAAACGCGTTTTTCCCATGTTAATTTCCATAGGGCGGTTGGACTCACTTTTAGCCCGAACGGCTGAATGGATTTCCACGAAACTTGGCAAAATTGTAGGGACTGTTAGCCCGATGTGCCTTTGCTAGGTCTCAATATATGTGCTTCAGTGGATTTTGAGAAATTAACGTTTAAATCAAGATATATATCTGTAACAGCGCTCCGGGCAGCTATCCGGTTAGCGAACCTTTCGCGTATCGGAACTTTGCAAAGCGAAGCTGATTGGCTCTCCGGTGTCTGTCAACATTCTAAACAGTCCGGTGCGGCCGCCATCTTGTCTCTCGGTAGGATCGAGAGACAAGAGGAGGCCAAAACAAAGGGGGAAATGAAGGAAAGGGGGCAAGGTAGACCCCTCCTGACCCCCTAGGATTGATGAGGGGGATATTATAGAGCCACGCCGGGCCCAAAAAAAAAAAAAAAAAAATCCGATTTTTTCGCCGTAGAGACGCGTCTTGGTAAGCGAACCGGGCAGCTAACTGGGCAGCTAACCGGGAAGCTAACCGGCAGTGTAACGGGAGTCTGAGGAGTAGCTGATTGGCTGTCAACATTGTAAACAGTCCGGAGCGGCCGCCATCTTGTCTCTCGGTAGGATCAAGAGACAAGAGGAGACCAAAACAAAGGGGGAAATGAAGGAAAGAGGGCAAGGTAGACCCCTTCTGACCCCATAGGATTGATGAGGGGGATATTATAAAACCACGCGGGGCCCAAAAAAAAAAAATCCTGAGGAGTAGCTGATTGGCTGTCAACATTGTAAACAGTCCAGAGCGGCCGCCATCTTGTCTCTCGGTAGGATCGAGAGACAAGAGGTGGAAAAAAAAAGGTGTAAATGAATGAAAGGGGTAAGGCAGACCCCTCCTGAACCCCTAGGATTGATGAGGGGGCTATTAAAGTTCCCTGCGGGGCAAAAGAAAAAAAAATTGCGATTTTTCGCGGTAAAGGTGCTTCCTTGTACGTTAACCGGGCAGCTAACCGGCAGCGTAACGGGAGTCCGACATATTGTGTTTTTTGAACGTTTGTGATATGTGCACGTGTGGATTTTGTCTAATTAAGGTTAAAAAAATATATATATATCTTTAAGCGTGTTCTGGCGCGCTTACGTTTTGGGTTTGGTTTGCGCTGCAGAGACGATACGTCACGGTTATGCGATGCATCATGAGGCGTCTCACGGGCTACGTGATACGTCACTTAATAAAGAATATATTTTACAGCTATAGATATTAGCTTTTAAAAAACCAATGAAATTCACAGAAAAAACCATAGGTTATAGACCATATATAGTTAGGAATTTGCATTTACAAAACCTTGAAAATTCACTGAAAAAACCATAGGTTATAGACCATATATAGTTAGGGATTAGCATTTAAAAAACCTTATTTTATTTGCACAAAACCATTGAAATTCCATATATAGTTAGTTGCACTAACTATATATCGCGGACCCGCAATCCACTGCTAATGATGTCACATATTACATCATTCATGACATGGTCAGTGACATCACTGATGACATCACTGATGACATCTCAAATGACATCACTGATGACATCACTGATGACATCTCAAATGACATCACTGATGACATCACTGACATCTCATTTGACATTACTGATTACATCACTGATGATATCATTTATGTGATAATACATCTTCAGACTCTAATATAACCTTAGATACACTCAGTGTAAACAGGCACTCACAGACTGTCACACATCCATGGAGTTACTCACACACCTAGTCAGTCATGCAAAGAATCAATCACATCTCCATTTCCTCAACTATACAGTTATACACACCTTACTTATTCAAACATATAGTAACACATATTTACTCTCTTATACAATCCTTGATACAAGTTCACAATGATTCATACAGCCACTCACACATTCACTGGCTCTTATGTTCAGTTATTTATATATGTCAACTCTCACATGGAGTGTGTTTTACATATGTACTTACTTTGACATGTAGCACTGAGATATCCATTCACTCACCAATATACTCATGCACACAGTCAACTGTCCATACAGCTGTTTCTACATGCACTTTTGAACCCATACACCTAGGGAATCAACTGCTCACACATCTATGCACAGAGTTATACACCTCCCAGCCACCCACACACATACTCAGTCTCCCATACAAATACTTGGGCAACCATTCAATAACCCATATAGTTACTGATATAGCTACTGATTTAAACATGCAGCAGTTTACAGAACAACATAAATAATGATTGCCAAATTAAGACACTTTAATCACTAACCCATACACTCAGTGAGACACATTTAATCATTCTCTCATACAGTCAGTCATGCACCTACTAAATCCTTCATCCAGACACTTATACATCCACTCATTCTTCAATATGTAAGACATATTTTAACTTTACAGAAACATACAGTCACTGGGTGTTGTCATCAGTGATATCATCAGTGATGTCATCAGTGATGTCATTTGAGATGTCATCAGTGATGTCATCAGTGATGTCACTGACCATGTCATGAATGATGTAATATGTGACATCATTAGCAGTGGATTGCGGGTCCGCGATATATAGTTAGTGCAACTAACTATATATGGAATTTCAATGGTTTTGTGCAAATAAAATAAGGTTTTTTAAATGCTAATCCCTAACTATATATGGTCTATAACCTATGGTTTTTTCAGTGAATTTTCAAGGTTTTGTAAATGCAAATTCCTAACTATATATGGTCTATAACCTATGGTTTTTTCTGTGAATATATATATATATATATATATATATATATATATATATATATATATATATATATATATATATATATATATATATATATATATATTCACTTAAAAAACCATAGGTTTCAGGCCTTATATAGTTAGGAATTAGCATTTAAAAAACCATTGAAATTGCTCCTATATAGTTAGTTGTACTATCTATATTTCGCGCACCCGCAATACACTGCTGATGATGTCACATATTACATCATTCATGACATGGTCAGTGACATCACTGATGACATCACTGATGACATCTCAAATGACATCACTGCTGACATCACTAATGACATCTCATTTGACATCACTGATGACATCACCGATGACATCATTCAGTGACTGTGTGTTTCTGTAAAGTTTAAATATGTTTTACATATTGAAGAATGAGTGGATGTATAATTGTCTGGATGAAGGATTTAGTAGGTGCGTGACTGACTGCATGAGTGAGTGATTTAATGTGTCTTACTAAATGCATGGGTTAGTGACTAAACTGTCTGAATGTGTGCATCAGTATGTCTGTTGTTGTGTAAGCTGCTGCATGTGTTGATCAGTAGCTATATGAGTGGCTATATGGGTTATTGATTGGTTGCCCAAGTATTTGAATGGGAGACTTAGTGTGTGTGTGGGTGGCTGGGAGGTGTGTGACTCTGTGCATAGATGTGTGAGCAGTTGATTCACTAGGTGTATGAGTTCAAGAGTGCATGTGGAAACAGCTATATGGGCGGTTGACTGTGTGAATGGGTGTGTTGGTGAGTGAATGGATATCTCAGTGCTACATGTCCAAGTAAGTACATATGTAAAACACAGTGCATGTGAGAGTTGGCATATTTAAATGATTATACATGAGAGCCAGTGAATGTGCGAGTGGCTGTATGGAACATTGTGTACTTGTATCAGTGATTGTATAAGAGAGTAAGTATGTGTTAGTATATGTTTGAATAAGTAAGGTGTTGTGTGTATAACTGTATGGTTGAGGAAATGGAAGTGTGATTGATTCTTTGCATGACTGACTAGGTGTGTGAGTGTCTGTATAGGTGCATGAGTGCATATGATAGTGTTGTATTGATGAGTGACTGTATGTATGAGTGATTCTATGGGTGAATGAGTGCATGTGTGTGTAGACCTAGAAATCAGTGAGTGCGTATGTAGTAACTGGTATTGGTGTGTCAATTGTTTCAAGAATGGTAGTCTGTATTTAACACTGGGCATATCAAAGGTTATATTAGAGTGTGAGGAGGTGCATCGTATTATCACATGAATGATATCATCAGTGATGTGATCAGGGATGTCATTAGTGATGTCAGCAGTGATGTCATTTGAGATGTCATCAGTGATGTCATCAGTGATGTCACTGACCATGTCATGAATGATGTAATATGTGACATCATCAGCAGTGGATTGCGGGTGCGCGAAATATAGTTATTACAACTAACTATATAGGAGCAATTTCAATGGTTTTTTAAATGCTAATTCCTAACTATATAAGGCCTGAAACCTATGGTTTTCTAAGTGAATTTTCAAGGTTTTTAAAATGCTAATTCCTAACTATATAAGGCCTGAAACCTATGGTTTTCTAAGTGAATTTGCAAGGTTTTTTAAATGCTAATTCCTAACTATATACGGCCTGAAACCTATGTTTTTTTAAGTGAATTTGCAAGTTTTTTTAAATGCTAATTCCTGGCTATACAAGGCTTGAAACCTATGGTTTTTTCAGTGAATTTGCAAGGTTTTATAAATGCTAATTCGTTAACTATATCAGGCGTGAAACCTATATTTTTTTTCAATAAATTTCAAAGGTTTTGTAAATGCTAATTCTATTAGCGGATAACGTTTATATATGTTATTATCCTTCTGGGACCACCTGAGCAGCCATCTTGTTTCTCAGGAGAAGTGAGGCACAAGAGAGCACAAAACAAGAGTGGAAAATGCAAAAAGGGGGCAGGGTTGAGACCCCCTGATCCCCTAGCCCTTCTCAGGGGGTCCCAGAAGGACCGCCAAGTGCAAAAAAAATTACTTTTTTTTTAAATCGCGGGGTACGCGCACGGTACGCGTACGGTGCGTGTAACACGCAATTTTTTCCAATTTTCTTTTTTTTTTTGCCCTTGGGGGTCCTTTTGGGACCCCCTGAAAAGGGCTAAAGGGTTGGGGGGTCTCTACCCTGTCCCTTTTCGTGTTTTCCACTCTTGTTTTGGGCTCTCTTGTGCCTCAGTTCTCCTGAAAAACAAGATGGTGGCCAACACTTCCTGGTGTGGACAGTTTGGAATGTTGATAGTCGACTGCCACCCAATCAGAAACTCGCTCGCGCACGTAAGGGTACGCGCACGTACGCGTACCGTACGCGTACCGTACTCGTACTGTGCGTGTACGGTGAGTGCATATAGATATATAATTTGCTCATATTCAATTTTCTCAACAACTACTGGAGGGATTTTCACCAAATATAGAAAAGGCACTACTGCATACCTGTCCCAACAATTTTGCCAAGTTTGGTATAATTCCTTTCAGCTGTTCGGGCTGTAGCCGTGTCTAAATGTCCCATAGAAAATGCCATTTTAAAAATTTCAAATTCAATTTTCTAAAGAACTACTGGAGGGAATGTCACCAAACATAGCAAAGGCACATCTGCATACCATGCCCTACCATTTTGCTAAGCTTGGTGTAATTCCATTCAGCCGTTCGGGCTGTAGCCGTGTCTAAAGGTCCCTATGGAAATTAACATGGGGAAAACACGTTTTGGGACCCCCCTTTCGGCCCCCACTTGATGAATCCCCCCAAAACTTTTAGGGAAGGAGCGTAGCGGAGCTGGCCAAACTTCTGGAAAATTACACACAGATTCCTCAATCGGCGCCAAAGTTATTCCCAATAGAATGTTCAGCGCATATAGATATACAATTTGCTCAAATTCAATTTTCTCAACAACTACTGGAGGGATTTTCACCAAATATAGAAAAGGCACTACTGCATACCTGTCCCTACCATTTTGCCAAGTTTGGTGTAATTCCGTTCAGCCGTTCGGGCTGTAGCCGTGTCTAAAGGTCCCATAGAAAATGCTGTTTGAAAAATTTCAAATTCAATTTTCTCAAGAACTACTGGAGGGATTTTCACAAAACATAGCAAAGGCACATCTGCATACCAGGCCCTACCATTTTGCAAAGTTTGGTGTAATTCCATTCAGCCGTTCGGGCTGTAGCCATGTCTAAAGGTCCCTATGGAAATTAATATTTGGAAAACACGTTTTGGGACCCCCCTTTTTTCTCGGCCCCCGCTTGACGAATCCCCCTGACACTTTCAGGGAAGGAGCAGACGAAGCAATTTTAAGGAATATTACGCGCAGATTCCTCAATCGCGCCAAAGTTATTCCCAATAGAACGTTGGGGATTTTCTATGGTAACTAGGTCCTAACTATATATACCTACTGGCGACCGCCAGTATGTAATATATATATATATATATATAGTCGCCACAGTCCGCTGTATTGCACGAAAGATAGACGGCACTCAAAGTCTCTTTTCCAGATGAAAATGTATTGGCAGACCCCCCTGCCCCCTCGACAAACGCGTTTTACCACTTGGGCTTCGTCAGTGTCAACCAGATTACAGTGAAAGACACCATTATATCCCCACCTCCTCCTCACCATAGAAAGAGGACTGAATTCTGCCAAATTGGCCGCCATCTTACAATATGCATCATTGCATTAAAACGATGTTATTAAGACATATACACGGTAGGGAAAATAGTGTATACAAAGTGCTCGTGCAATTTAAAAACAATATGGGAATACCTAAAACGATATTTTTGCATTTCATTTCATCGCATATGTACAATTTGATCTGAAAGGGACAGTGGAAAGAAAAAATACATTCAAAAATATAATCATGTCCTTCCACCTTGCTATTTACATGTGCTTGTAATCAGAGACCGTCCTCTCAGTCCAAAGTACAATAAAATTGAGAGAAACAAGTATAGTTCATGCACATTATTTCGTGTTATGTGTTATAGCGATGTTTTCTGGTAAAAGAACGTTGACCATTGTATACATCAATGTTCAATCTAATCTTATTTCCAATGTCCCAATTATTCACGTATGAATATGCGATTATGTGGTCTTGCCCTGTATGGGCATAATTATTTGTTACACAAATCCCTGCTTTGCAATTACGCCCTGTATGGACATGTCTGTCAGTACAGCTAGACAGTTCATGATCTACATTATTGTTGAAGAGTGCCTGGAACAATGGCAATCGGAGAATATGCATCTCCACATTCTCCCCCTTCTTTTTCCTTTTGCTTTGCATTTTTAAAGATTTCTCGTGACACAAGTTATTTCTACTGACAAAGACTGACTCCCTTCTCACCCTTTGTGTTGGACTTATTCCATATGCACCCATAGTTCCTCATCATTGTATATTCCTCTCGGTTGCATGCTTTGGAGGTCAATGATGTACCTGGATTCCAATGCTTTTAATGATCTAACTCTGCACTCCCACGTTCCTTCTTATCCAGCTGGTCAATGAGAAAGAATGACAATAGGTCCCTATTGCTATTGTGGTGAGTTTCAAAGTGGCGTGCCATGGGGTAATTTTTATCCCTGTTGGTTATGGCACGCATGTGCTCCAGGATACGTTTTTTTGCCGGGTTGATTGTACTTCCGATGTATCTCTTGGAGCACGGGCATTCCAGGCAATAAATTACATATTCTGAATTACAATTCAGTAATTTTGTAATCACTCTTATGGGGTGTGGATCATTGGGTCTCCCTTCATACTTGGTCCGTTTCTTACTGTACTTGCACGCCTTACAGTGCATGCAAGGATAGAAACCACATATGCATTTCTTGCTTGAAGCCTTCGGAGAGTCCTCAAAAAGGCTATTAGTCAGATGGTCACTGAGAGATTGGCACCGTCTATAGGTTACAGACGGCCTTGGGGGTAGCATATTTTTCATCACAGCATCTGTTTCTAGAATATGCCAATTTCTGTTGAATATTTGTACCAACTCACTGGATCTCATATTGTAAGTGGTTATCATTCTAGTGGTTCCTTCCGGTTCGACCTCCTTGATCTTAGTTTTTATCAGATCTTTCCTTTCCCGGAGGTCAGCTCTACTCACTGCACTCGCTATTGATGCCCTCGAGTATCCTCTATCTTGGAACCTACACACAGCTTCATCCCGGGCCCGTGAGAAATCTTTGGGATCTGAATAGTTCCTCTTTAGGAGGAGTAATTCCCCAAAGGGGATATTTTTTATCATACTTCTGGGATGGTGGCTTGCTGCATGTAATACGGTGTTGCCCGCTGTGGGTTTACGGTAGAGTTTGGTTTGTAAGGAGCTTCCTGCCACAAAGACCTCTAGGTCAAGATAGTATACAGATGTATCACTGATAGTACTTGTGAATCTCAAGTTGAGATGGTTGTCATTAAGCGCCGCAACATATTCCTCAGCCGAGGATCTGTCGCCTTGCCAGACGACAAACAAATCATCAATATATCTTGCCCAGATCATGATCCGGTACAACCATTTCTCGTTGGTCCCCCCCCCAGGCCACGTGCTTCTCCCACCAGCCCACGAACAAGTTCGCGTAACTGGGGGAGAAGCACGTGCCCAAAGCAGTCCCCCTGATTTCTCTGTACATGCTACCTGCAAATAAAAAGATGTTATTATGGAGACAGAAACTCCGCCATGTCCAAAAGCATGCGATTGTGTTGATGGTATCTGATATCTTTTGTACCAAGGAACCATTTTACTGCAGAGATACCCTCCTGATGATCTATACAAGTGTACAAATTGGCGACATCAAGGGTGATCAGAAACATGTCCGATTCCCACTTGATGCTGTCAATCAGTCTTATAAAATCTTGGGTATCCCTGACGTAGGAAGGCAAGACTCTCACAAAAGGGGCCAGGTAGGTGTCAATGAACCTTGAAGTGTTCTCCAGAAGACTTCCTATTGAGGAGACAATAGGTCTCCCCAGAGGATTTTTTGTGTCCTTGTGCACCTTAGGGAGGTGGTAAAAATGTGGGAATTATTGGGTGCTCACAATGTAAGTATTCAAATTCATTTTTATTGAGCATCCCCTCATCCCTCCACCCCTCTAATAAAGCATGATAATCTATTGTGCACTTCACAAAGTCTTTCCTGTTAATGATGGTATAACAGTTCTTGTCCTGAAGTTGTCGCAGGGCTTCTTGCTTATATTTTGTCTTGCTGAAGATCACAATGTACCCCCCCCTTATCTGAGGGTTTGATTTTAATGGACGTGTCCTCCTTTAGTGATTTAACTGCCTCCCACTCCAGCCGGGAAATGTTCAAGTTCTTTTTATTCAATTCCATGTTGTTGTTGGTAATTTTTTCCAGGTCTTGGAGGATAGCATAATTGAAGACGTCTATTGCGTCATGTGTGGCATGTGGCAGAAATCTGGATTTACGTTTCAAGTTACTGGGATCTCTAACTTGTACAATCTCCTCTCTCCGCAGTACTTCCATTGAACTAGGAATCTCCTCCGTTCCTGCCAAGTGATGTGTGGTCATGAGGAGTGATAAGTCATTGTCTCTGAGAGTGTTACCAGTAGCCCCAATTGCTTCCGGGGGTACATTTGTTCCAGGTTGAATTTTCAGAGCAAATATTTTTTGCAATTTTAACTTCCGGACGAACTTGAAGATGTCTATTCTCGTTTGCACCGGATCAAATTTTGATGTAGGACAAAAGGTTAATCCTCTTTTAAGGACATTTTCTTCATGGGCAGTTAGTTTTCTCTCAGAGAGGTTCACTATGGTTTGTTAATCCTTTACCATCTCCCTCTACTGCCCTTGCTGCGAGTTACCATTGGTTGCACCGCCTGTGCACTTGCTCCTGGCCCTCCTACCCCGCCTGATTTTCCTCTTTTTTGTTGGGGTTTCTGTGGCGTTTGGGTTTGGGGGCATTGTCGTGTCTCCTTTAATACCTGGTACTCGTCTAAAAAAGGGACCGCAGTTGTAGCAGCTGGCCCTTTCTTTTTGCCTTTATTGCTCTTTGCTGATTCGTCTTCCGATACAGATGCATCTGATTCCGAAGTTATGGTCTCTGTTGTAACTTGGGTCCCGTGAGCAAGCCTCTTCCTTGTTGCGTCAAACTTTTTCGCAAAGGTGAGTATTCTGCCTGTCAGGTAATCCTGTTCGTCCCTCTGGAACTTAGTTTGCTTCCGTTTCTTTACACCACTCTCATAATCTTTAAGTCTTTTCATCATTTCATCACGTAAATCCTCAGCCATTTTGGTGTCTTTCTCCTTGCTGATCAAGTCCTCCAGTCTCTGTATTTCGGCAAGGGCTTTTTCCCTATCGCTCCAAGCATATTTGATTAACATCAGTAGCATCCCTTTACTCATATCTGTGGTATACACCGCCCAGTCTTTCAAGAGTTGCGGGTCGGGATTTTCGTAGGAGGGTATTGTGAAAATTCTCAACCCCCTTGGGACTCTGTTCCATTACACATAATGCTGTGGCGAAGTTGCCTCCCACCATTTCCGAACTTCACGTTCCTGCATTCTTTCAAGTTGCTGGAAAAGTATTTGCAGGTTGTTTGCTGGTGCCTGTGATGTTATCGCACCCTCTGTTCTTGTTACAACTGCATTTATGCATTTAAAGATATCGGCAGCCTCCCTTTCTCTTTCAGCTGTTACTGACATCTTTGTAAGGCAGGGAATAGCACACTCACTTCGCGCTGTGATTATAGGTCTTTTTGGGGGGCACAACAGATGTTAGCGGGGGTCTGCCACGGGCGACTTATTAGGCGGGACAGAGGTTTGAAATTAAAGCTTATTGCGCCGGGTACTCGCGCATGCAGCACTTACCCTTGCCGGAGTTCAGCGGCAGCCAGCCAGCGTCCCGCGTCCTCACGGCTCCGGTGTGGTGCAAGCAGGTTTCCTCCGTGCGTTGCTATTTCTCGGCTCCCACAGTCTGGATGCTTCTTTCGTATTCCTCGATAAACCTCGGGGCAAACGGCCAAATTAACTTTCGTAACAGCTCCGCCACTGCTGTCGCTCCTCCTTTTTCCCGGGTGCTCAGTCGTGCGGTGGTGAGCCGCATTCAATAGTCGCCACAGTCCGCTGTATTGCACGAAAGATAGACGGCACTCAAAGTCTCTTTTCCAGATGAAAATGTATTGGCAGACCCCCGTGCCCCCTCGACAAACGCGTTTTACCACTTGGGCTTCGTCAGTGTCAACCAGATTACAGTGAAAGACACCATTATATCCCCACCTCCTCCTCACCATAGAAAGAGGACTGAATTCTGCCAAATCAGCCGCCATCTTACAATATGCGATTCAGAAAAGGGGGTGGTGATGAACAGAGTGTCTGAATTAAGCAGACCACTCTTACCCAGTCCAAAGATCAGGGCTTGATCCATCACCGTTATTTATCTCACTGCACCATCCCAGTTCAGAACCTGGCTATATGCAAATCAGTCTGTCCCTGGCCCAGTGCATCATGGGAACAGGGCAAACTAAACTGCCAAGCCAATTCTTCACCAGAAAGGAGACAAGCTACCGGGGACCGGTTTCTGGCATTTCAGCCGTCGTCGGCCCGGCTTGCTTGAATCCTGATGGTGCAGTGAGAAAGGGACTCATGTCTGAGTATACCCTGCCACACCTATAGTGGCCAAAAACGATTCAGAAAAGGGGGTGGTGATGAACAGAGTGTCTGAATTAAGCAGACCACTCTTACCCAGTCCAAAGATCAGGGCTTGATCCATCACCGTTATTTATCTCACTGCACCATCCCAGTTCAGAACCTGGCTATATGCAAATCAGACTGTCCCTGGCCCAGTGCATCATGGGAACAGGGCAAACTAAACTGCCAAGCCAATTCTTCACCAGAAAGGCGACAAGCTACCGGGGACCGGTTTCTGGCCTTTCAGCCGTCGTCGGCCCGGCTTGCTTGAATCCTGATGGCGCAGTGAGAAAGGGACTCATGTCTGAGTATACCCTGCCACACCTATAGTGGCCAAAAACGATTCAGAAAAGGGGGTGGTGATGAACAGAGTGTCTGAATTAAGCAGACCACTCTTACCCAGTCCAAAGATCAGGGCTTGATCCATCACCGTTATTTATCTCACTGCACCATCCCAGTTCAGAACCTGGCTATATGCAAATCAGTCTGTTCCTGGCCCAGTGCATCATGGGAACAGGGCAAACTAAACTGCCAAGCCAATTCTTCACCAGAAAGGAGACAAGCTACCGGGGACCGATTTCTGGCATTTCAGCCGTCGTCGACCCGGATTGCTTGAATCCTGATGGTGCAGTAAGAAAGGGACTCATGTCTGAGTATACCCTGCCACACCTATAGTGGCCAAAAACGATTCAGAAAAGGGGGTGGTGATGAACAGAGTGTCTGAATTAAGCAGACCACTCTTACCCAGTCCAAAGATCAGGGCTTGATCCATCACCGTTATTTATCTCACTGCACCATCCCAGTTCAGAACCTGGCTATATGCAAATCAGTCTGTCCCTGGCCCAGTGCATCATGGGAACAGGGCAGACCAAACTACCAAGCCAATTCTTATACTGGGAAGGAAACAAGCTACCGGGGACCGGTTTCTGGCATTTCAGCCGTCTTCGGCCCGGCTTGCTTGAATCCTGATGGTGCAATGAAACGATGTTATTAAGACATCTACACGGTAGGGAAAATAGTGTATACAAAGTGCTCGTGCAATTTAAAAACAATATGGGAATAACCAGAACGATATTTTTGCATTTCATTTCATCGCATAAGTACAATTTGATCTGAAAGGGACAGTGGAAAGAAAAAATACATTCATAAATATAATCATGTCCTTCCACCTTGCTATTTACATGTGCTTGTAACCAGAGACCGTCCTCTCATTCCAAAGTACAATAAAATTGAGAGAAACAAGTATAGTTCATGCACATTATTTCGTGTTATGTGTTATAGCAATGTTTTCTGGTAAAAGAACGTTGACCATTGTATACATCAATGTTCAATCTAATCTTATTTCCAATGCCCCCAATTATTCACGTATAAATATGCGATTATGTGGGCTTATATATATATAAATACATATATATATATATATATATCCATTTGGTCTCTTTCTTTGGAATCCACTTCTGTGCTGTTTGCCACTTATCACTTCGAGACTGTTTCCTTTAAGAGACTACGCGGCATATTACCAAGCAATAGCGATAATTATCGCTATTGCTTGGTTAGAGACAAAAATTTATCGCCGACCTACAGCGATTTTTATCACAGATAAACCTTGGTATTACCAAGGTTTATCGCAAATGCGATAAAAACCGGTTGCAATGCATGAATATCGCTGAAAAGTCAGCGATATTCATGCATTACCGAGCTAATGCTCTTAGCCATGTTATCCAGCTCCCATTGGATAACATGGCTAAGAACTGCTCAGGGCAGGTGTTAGCTTTTGGAGATATTCGCGCTTAGCGCAAATATCTCCAAAAGTTGGTAATAGGAGATAGTGACGTTTGCGACTGTTTCCAGTCACTAACATCTTGGCACGCCCACTTTGCATGTCATTAGTGCTAAATATCACTGACATGCAAAGTGGGGCCCAAGATGGTCGCTATCTCCTACTAGCTGTCGCTAACTGGTGTTAGCGACAGCTAGGTAACAGGGAGATAATTTTATCTCCGCTTTCTTGGCTTTTAAAGCCACAAAAGCGGAGATAACCCCCCTTGATGATATGCCTCTACATTTTTTGGTCCTGTTTTATTTATATTTCAGTACTTGGCCCTCGGCAGAATGGACTTAGGACATTGATATGTTAATGATTTAAGTGCCCAAGTTAATTTGACATTTATATGTCTGCCACAGTGCACTATGGGAGTGGTAGTTCTGCGGGGAAATAAGCGTGCACCAGGTGACTGTCATTTATGACGGAGTTTCACAGTCTGTTTTTAGTTTGGCCCTGGAGCACAAACGCAATCACCATGTTCTGTTTCTACCGCACGAGGCTCCAAATAGTGAGTTTTGCAAATAGATTTGGGCACATTCGAACATTGCTTCTTCCGTTCTGGACGCATTTTAAGCGTACTGCCAACATGTTTTGTTGCTAAATTATACACGTGTCCTCAGAGTTGGAGCTCCTAACACGCCGGTGGGACGCAGCAGCGGGTGCTAGACTGTGTGCAGTCACTCGAGGGGCACGCGATCTGAGGATGCGTGTACCATTGTGAAGACGGTTGCAGGTACGAGGAGGCATTGCAACCGCTAGGTTTCTGATGAATCTCGAGTGAAGTTAAGAATTGGAACCCACCATTCCCGGCTGTTCCTGGTTTCTGAGTTGCGGCGAGCCTGCGTGGGTGCCGGACACCCTTTGAAATCCAATCCAAGTTTCTCCCTTTACGAAGAAAATACGCAGGCTACTTCTGGATGCTAAAGTGTTCTTTATTTAAGTCACAGAATCTGGTAGCTGCCTACCGACGCGTTTCGCCACTAAGGCTTGGTCATGGTAAAATTCATTTGTGCTAGGTGCTAGTACTAGTCCTGTTTCTGTGCAAACTACTTGGTATGTAAATAGCACCTAGCACAAATGAATTTTACCGTGACCAAGCCTTAGTGGCGAAACGCGTCGGTAGGCAGCTAACCGACGCGTTTCGCCACTAAGGCTTGGTCACGGTAAAATTCATTTGTGCTAGGTGCTAGTACTAGTCCTGTTTCTGTGCAAACTACTTGGTATGTAAATAGCACCTAGCACAAATGAATTTTACCGTGACCAAGCCTTAGTGGCGAAACGCGTCGGTAGGCAGCTAACCGACGCGTTTCGCCACTAAGGCTTGATCACGGTAAAATTCATTTGTGCTAGGTGCTAGTACTAGTCCTGTTTCTGTGCAAACTACTTGGTATGTAAATAGCACGTAGCACAAATGAATTTTACCGTGACCAAGCCTTAGTGGCGAAACGCGTCAGTAGGCAGCTACCAGATTCTGTGCCTTAAATAAAGAACACTTTAGCATCCAGAAGTAGCCTGCGTATTTTCTTCATAAAGGGAGAAACTTGGATTGGATATATATATATAGGAGGGAATATAGTTCTGTGGCCACGACAACTATACCTGGAAGAAGCCCTCTCCCAATTAAATGATTTGAACTGTTACAGACACAGTGACATTTCGTTGGTCAAAAAAGCTCAGGAAGATTTCCACTTGTTGCTTATGGGGTGGAGGTCCTTTGGCCTGCTGAGCATGGATGAGCTCAAATACCTCAAGAACAACCATCCAGTCATGCCAGTACTATACCTAATCCCGAAGATCCACAAGAATCCACACAAACCCCCGGGAAGACCGATAATTGCAGCGTGTGGGGGTTTATTAGAGAAAACAACAGTGTATGTGGACTCTTTCTTGCAGGAATTTGTTCAGGATTTACCATCTTATGTGCAAGATTCCAATGATTTTGTAAGAAAGATACAGGATATAGAGTGGGATAAGGATCTGTGGCTCATTACATTAGACGTCACGTCTTTATACACTAGTATTAACCATCAAGACGGACTGGGAGCCATAGAATTCTACCTAGGACTGAGACCAATAATCATGGCTGACCATAATCGCATGTTACTCTCTATGATTTCATTTTGTTTACACCACAATTTTTTCATGTTTAACAATAGATATTACCAGCAGGTCAGGGGTGTGGCCATGGGGGCCTGCTTCTCTCCCAGTTATGCCTGCCTTCATATGGGCTACTGGGAGAGACAGGTCCTCTATGGCACACACGCTGACATTTCCAGACGATCTATTGTTAGGTGGTATTGTTATATAGACGATGTGTTCCTAGTCTGGAAGGGCACTCGCCAAGAAGCTGAGCACTTTGTTGACCTCATTAATAGGAATGATTACAACTTGAACTTTACTTCCACTATCAGCAGGGATCAGGTGCATTTCCTAGATATGACAGTTACACCAGTCAAGTCAAGTCAAGTCAGAGAATTTATATAGCGCACTACGTACCCAGAGGGTCTCAAGGCGCTTAGCCAGGGGAGGAGGATTACTTGTCAAATATCCACGTTTTAAGTTGCTTTCTGAATGCTAGGTGGTTCTGGGTAAGGCGAAGGTAAACGGGGAGTGAGTTCCATGTTTTAGCAGCCAGGTATGAGAAGGATCTGCCTCCCATGGTGGTCTTGTTGATGCGAGGAACAGTGGCGAGGCCTTAGCTGGAAGAACGTAGTTGGCGGGAGGGGGTGTAGAAGGACAGTCGTGAGTTGAGGCATTCTGGTCCGCTGTCGTAGAGTGATTTGTGTGCGTGGGTTAGCAGTCGGAAAGTGATCCTCTTATTGACGGGTAGCCAGTGGAGGTCTTTAAGGTGACCAGAGATGTGTTCGTTGCGTGGGATGTCTAATATGATCCTGGCTGAGGCGTTTTGGATTCTTTGGAGTTTCTTCTGGAGTTTAGTGGTAGTGCCTGCGTAGAGGGTGTTTCCGTAGTCCAGTCGGCTCGTGACCAGAGCATGGGTGACTGTTTTCCTTGTTTCGGTGGGGATCCAGCGAAATGTTTTTCTGAGCATGCGAAGAATGTTGAAGCAGGAAGAGGATACGGCGCTGACTTGTCTGTTCATTGAGAGTGAAGAATCCAGGATGACGCCTAGGTTCCGTGCGTGGTCTGTCGGGATGGGTGCTTTTCCGAGGGCTTCCGGCCACCAGGTGTCGTCCCATGCAGAGGGGGATGTCCCTAAGATGAGGACTTCTGTTTTGTCTGAGTTCAGTTTCAGACGCTTTGTTTCATCCATTCGGCAACTTCTTTCATTCCTTCGTGTAGGTTAGTTTTGGCGGGGCTGGGGTCATTGGTAAGAGAAAGGATTAGTTGAGTGTCATCCGCGTAAGAGATGATGTTGAGGTTGTGTTGGCGGGCGATGGCCGCGAGGGGGCTCATGTATACGTTGAAGAGGGTGGGGCTGAGTGAGGATCCTTGTGGTACGCCACAGATGACTTCAGTGGCCTCGGACTTGAATGGTGGGAGGCGGACTCTCTGGGTTCTTCCGGTGAGGAACGAGGTGATCCATTCAAGTGCTTTTCCTTGGATTCCGATGTTATTGAGGCGTTGTAAAAGGGTGCTGTGGCAGACTGTGTCGAATGCTGCAGAGAGGTCGAGGAGGATGAGGGCGACTGTGTCTCCATTGTCCAGTAGAGTTCGAATGTCGTCTGTTGCTGCGATGAGGGCGGTCTCAGTGCTGTGCTTTGCTTGGAAGCCAGATTGTGAGGGGTCGAGGGATTTGTTGGCTTCGAGGAAGGCGGCGAGCTGGTTGTTGACAGCTTTCTCGATGACTTTGGCCGGGAATGGAAGGAGCGAGATGGGGCGGTAATTTTTGAGTTCGGTGGGGTCCGCTGTGGGTTTTTTCAGAAGGGCGGTGAGTTCAGCGTGTTTCCAGTCTTCCGGGAAGGTGGCGGAGTTGAAGGAGCAGTTGATGACATCTCGGAGGTGCGGTGCTATGATGGAGTCTGCTTTGTGGAATATGTGGTGAGGACATGGGTCTGTGGGGGATCCTGAGTGGATGGTATTCATCAGGCGGGTAAAACTTGAAACCAGGCTGTATCGTAAGGAGACGGCTGGAAATACAATTCTCCACGCCAGCAGCCATCATCCAGCCCACCTTATACGCAGCATTCCGTATGGCGAAATGCTGCGTATAAGACGCCTGAGCAGTTTAGAAGCCCAATGTAATCTTGCTCAGCAAGCTAGCAGGACCAGATTCTTGGCTAGGGGGTATAAGGCCGCAGTGGTGGATAGGGCCATAACCAAGTCTAATGCCCTTTCACGTGACCATGCCCTTCAGCCCAAAGCCCATAAAAAGTCTATCACCACCAATGATCAACCAGTCAGATTGATTTGGGCCTACAACAGGCAACATGGAGCGCTGGGGAAAATAGTCTCCAAACATTGGAATTTGGTGAAATGTGACCCAGTGATAGGGGACAGAATATCTAATACCCCGTCCATCACATACAGGAGAGCATATTCCATGCAGAATGCCCTAGTAAAATCCAGCCCAGAAGTCCTTACCAGTAAAAATTGGTTAGGGAAAAGTAAGGGCTTTAGGAAGTGTTTATCCTGCAAGGCTTGCCAGCATGGATTGAACAAAACTGAATATGCAATCCCTTTCACCCCCATAGTACGTAAGATTAAAAAACAACTTACTTGTAAAAGCGAGTATGTGGTGTATGTGCTGGAGTGTCCGTGTGCCCTGCGATATGTTGGCAGTACCAAACTGCAGGTGCACAAGAGGATACTCCAGCACATCAGGGCCATCAACACAAGTGATCCAGCATATCCGGTTGCCCGCCACTTTAAAGAACACCACAACAATGACAGTTCCCTGTTGCGCTACTATGCTATTGACTGTGTTGGTCCTCTCAAGAGAGGAGGAGATAGAGATGGGGCTCTGAGAAAACTAGAGACCAGGTATATACTGGAAATGGACTGCCGAGCTCCACGGGGGTTGAACTCCACGGAAGATTTTTACACGTGTCTATGACATAAGCATACTGCCGTGGACTTCTATTTGCTTCCCCTGTTGAGTAGTTTATTGCTCCCCATCATATAATCTCAGTGTATTTGTCTGTCTTTTTATTAAGATCTATTGTCTTATCAGCATATAGTTTAGAGGTTCGGATGGTTTAAGTGTGCAGTGTAGCCCAGGCTTAGGTTGCACTTGGATGTGCTAAGAGCTTTTCATCTTAATACTACAAAAGAATCAGCCAGTAAGCTCTATAGAGAAAGAGTTGAAAAAAATTTTCACAGATCTACACAAAATCTAAAAACTTTCACATAAAAAAATTGCACAGTTTTGTTCTCTTTTCTCTCACCACTCACGTAGGTACATCCATGGTAAGGTAAGGTCCAACTAGGCAATTCCAGAGCAATTTGGAGGTTTGAGGGGCAGAGGCTGCGATGGTCTCCTTTCCTCTGGAAGGGTTAACATCTCCTCTGCTCCCAAACTGTCCATCTCTGTGTAGACATACGAGTAAACAATACTGTGCGTTAATAATGGGATGCTGCGATCTTAGTGCTATGGTTTAAATGCATTTATGCAGTGATATTACTCATGTTCACTACAGATCTCATCCCGTACCAATGGTGTTGTGTTCATATGTATATTTATTGTCAATATACTTGTACAGTCATGGTTTTACCATATATATTTATATATTTATAATACGTAATTTATGAATTTATATTTTTATATATTCGTTCAGAAATTCGTTGTTATACATGATTTTGTACATGAAGTGTATTGTATATAGTGTGTATATATTGAGTATGATCCTCATGACACAAATTGCACTTTGCACAATGGTGTTGAATCTGCATTATTCATCATTGGATTTATCCAGTGACCTATGTCTTGTATTGTTTACAAAAATGTATTTGCATTTGCACTTTAATATTATCGAGTGTATTTTTGCAGTAATGCGCCAATTCAGGGATTATCCCATGATGTTTGTTGCTCAAAATCTTTTGTCCATGTCTATGGTGTAGCGCAACTTGTGGCCATAACCTACCTATCGGAATGTATTGTCACTGAGCACTAGCACTTTAAAAATTGCCTCTTCCCCAGCGTGCGTCATGTGATCAAGGCCTCTGTGTAGGCCGAAACGTCATGCTGTGGTGTGCCGCTTCCTCGAGGGAACAATAAAGAAGTATTGCTCACTGCACCTGAGGTCTCCTCTCTTCTTCCTGCGCAGCGGTTTCCAGTACTGGGCTCCGGGCGAGAGGCAGCAGGGATTGTTTCATATATATATATATATATATATATATATATATATATATATATATATATATATATATATATATATATATATATATATATATATATATATTACCTACTGGCGATAGCCAGTAGGTATATATAGTTAGGATTTTTTTCCTATGGGACTTTTGAAAATTCTATGTCTAATAACTTTGGCGTTTGTGGACGGAATCGGCTGAAATTTTATATATATATATATATATATATATTTATATATATATATATATATATATATATATATATATATATATATATATATATATATATATATATATATATACATACATATATATATAAATAACAACTTCGTCCCTTCATCCAGGCCATCGAACCACGGCGGGTGCCTTCGGACGGATGATGAATCCGCCTCTGTTGCACAACAACTACGTTAAGAAATGGTCGAAGCACTTGTGGGAGTAATGAAACGGTTTATTCCTGCAAATGCATTTCGGCATTATATATATACATATATATATATTCCAAACGAAAAGCACAGACTGATTTAGTTCTGTGTAAACGGGCCCACCAAACGGGTTTTAATGAGAGTTCTTTATTCAGGGCAGAGACCAACAGCATGATGCGTTTCGGCTTCCACCAGCCTTAATCATGTTCAGATAAAGATGGAGGCTTGCTTGTTCTTAAAAACACGATTCCAAACAGTGAAGAAGGACCAAGATGCCCATGCATTACAGTGTTTAAAAGGGTAGGACAACAATTTATAAAAAAGTTTTTATGAAGTCTGTTACACAAAGACAGATGGGTTTTTGCGCAGGTCAATCCTTTCAAATTCATACAGCTTCGCATTCTCCTTTTCGGCACTGTCTTTATTTATTGTGCATATTTCTCACTGTGATCAGGACCACAACATCCATAATGCTTTGCTCTGGCTTTCTTTTCGTTTCCCCAACCCTTTACTGTTTTAGTTCCATTAACTGCTCCCATCTGCCTCTTAAACGCCTTTAGAGGATCAAATTCGATTCATGGCGAAAGCATTTGGCTCAGTCTAATGACAGATACAAACTATCCTCAGCAAAGGAGGCCCATAGGTGCCAAAATGTGGTCCATGTAACATCCAATCTGAAACATGGGTTAGGAGGAAACATTACTTCCTCCACACCCTAATATTCTTCAACATATGGAAAATTCACTCTTATCGACATATAGAGTATTCGCTGGACATGCTAAAGGAAGTTGTGCTTCCCTCAGTGAGCTTCATCTGATTTCGGTCTGGAGTCCTGATGCCGTACAGATGTTTCAAACGCCCTAAAGGCTCTGACTCCATCCTTAGCGCCCTCGAGCCTCTCATCACACTAGTGCAGAATGAGACCTGCATTTGTCCTGTAAAAACATGTTAAAAAAGAATTCACTTGACCTGACTTCATAAGCTTGTCACGTTCCTTGTTTCATATTGAGTTAAAGGAATCAGCCTTGTCACTCAGCCTTGCATTTTGAAATACCGCTGTGTGTCTCTCATTTCCCTGTCACTGCAGTGGTGACGGCGTCTGATACCTGGGATCGTGGGTGCAAGAGCCGTTGTGCAGAGGAAGGTGCTCATCCTGGAAGATAAAGAGGCAGCAGGGAAAGAAAAACACCACTGATGTATCATGGCTCTGTGAATTCAACTAGCTCGCTCCATTCCTGAAGCTGGGATTAGAAAAGAGGGGTCGAAAGCAAGTTTTAAGCTTTTGACAAAGGATGCGGTTCTTGGATTTGGGGAGAGCTTGTGAGCATTGTTGGAAGGTAGTCATCTCTGCTGCATGTCAGTGACTTTGCAGCATGGTCAGTGACTTAGCTGCATGGTCAGTGACTTTGCTGCATGGTCAGTGACTTTGCAGCATAGTCCGTGACTTTGCTGCATGGTCAGTGACTTTGCAGCATAGTCCGTGACTTTGCTGCATGGTCAGTGACTTTGCAGCATAGTCCGTGACTTTGCTGCATGGTCAGTGACTTTGCAGCATAGTCTGTGACTTTGCTGCATGGTCAGTGACTTTGCAGCATAGTCCGTGACTTTGCTGCATGGTCAGTGACTTTGCTGCATGGTCAGTGACTTTGCTGCATGGTCAGTGACTTTGCAGCATGATCAGCGACTTTGCTGCATGATCAGCGACTTTGCTGCATGGTCAGTGACTTTGCTGCATGGTCAGTGACTTTGCTGCATGGTCAGTGACTTTGCTGCATGATCAGCGACTTTGCTGCATGGTCAGTGACTTTGCTGCATGGTCAGTGACTTTGCTGCATGGTCAGTGACTTTGCTGCATGATCAGCGACTTTGCTGCATGGTCAGTGACTTTGCTGCATGGTCAGTGACTTTGCTGCATGGTCAGTGACTTTGCTGCATGATCAGCGACTTTGCTGCATGGTCAGTGACTTTGCTGCATGGTCAGTGACTTTGCAGCATGATCAGCGACTTTGCTGCATGGTCAGTGACTTTGCTGCATGGTCAGTAACTTTGCAGCATGATCAGCGACTTTGCTGCATGGTTAGTGACTTTGCTGCATGGTCAGTGACTTTGTTGCATGGTCAGTGGCTTTACAGCATGGTCACTGACTTTGTTGCATGATCAGTGACTTTGCTGCATGGTCAGTGTCTTTGCTGTGTTGTGAGGTCATTGGCCTTGTTGCATGATTGCAACTTCTATAGGGCTGTAAGGGGTTCCAATTCTTAACTTCACTCGAGATTCATCAGAAACCTAGCGGTTGCAATGCCTCCTCGTACCTGCAACCGTCTTCACAATGGTACACGCATCCTCAGATCGCGTGCCCCTCGAGTGACTGCACACCGTCTAGCGCCCGCTGCTGCGTCCCACCGGCGTGTTAGGAGCTCCAACTCTGAGGACACGTGTATAATTTAGCAACAAAAGATGTTGGCAGTACGAAGTTGATTATGGTTTGAAGGAACCATTTTTAATTGGGGAAGCTTGCAGCATTCAATAAATTTGTGTCAGGCTAGCAAGCTTTACCTTTTTTTAATGGTGAGAATTAGTTCCAGATTCTCACAGGGGTCCAATGGGCACTTATATGAAAAGCACTAGACACTGATTGTTTATGTTTTACTATCACTCTTAACCTATCGGTTTGAGATTCTTCCAAAAGGAGAATTCACACTTATTATTTTTTCTCTACACAGAGAGAGAGTGACTGATGTTGATAAGTGGGCGAGTACCAGCCAGCAGCCCCCTGAGTGTTTCTACCGTGAGGCACTCTCTCTAGTCTCTCACACTTTTTTCCACACTTTTTCACAATTCTCTTGTGGTTCTGGTGGGTGGGTGCAGCCTCTGATGGTTTTTAAGATACTAAACTGTTACACCATGACAATTTGAGTAGTGATAAGGCACACACTCTAAGGTTTTGGAAAATATTGGAAACCCTGTTGTCATAGTTTAAGGAACGGGTGTAGTGTTGGCCAGGCTACTTGTTGTCTATAATATTACAGAAGTGGGCCCAGACACTTGTGTGGCCCCTTCCGTCATACCGATAGAGCTGATACACATAAAGCGCCAGCACATTCTTCAGAAGGCATTCCCTCATTTGCATGGGCGCATGGCCCCATTCCAATGAAGGAATCCCTTTGCTTCTGCACCCACGACGTATTACAGACACAGGCGCAGAAGCAAAGAAGCTATCAGTGCGTCCCCTGATGGCAGCCATCTCGAGTGGGGAAACTGGGCCCCATGGACCCCCAAGACATCCTTTTGCAGGTGGGGGCGGTCACTCACGGCACCCGCCTGCAAGGGGATCTCTAATCCCCCCAATGGCAGGAAGGTTGCCGCCTGCACTGTGAAACACGGAGTGGCTTTAAAGCAGCCGCTCCATTTTTTGCATGGCAGTGCAAGTTTGCGGCTGCCCTGGGGCAGCGCATTCATCCAGATTGGCAAATATTACTTGTTTGCGTGGGGCACCATTGAAAAGGTCGCCCAACACAAACGAGGAAAATGTGCCAGATCTATGCTACGGCCCCAGGTGAGTGTGGTCCTGTGTTACGTTGCAATGTATTCCATTAAAGATATGAAATAGAAGAAACCAGGCTGAAGGTAAGTGCATATGTTTGCTATGTTTGTAATCTCTAAGTAAGCCCAGTTACCTGCGTGTGTTTGCTTAGTTTTACACAAACCAAGGAACATACACCAATCTTGATGTGTACATGTGTCAGCCTCTGTATTAGTCTTTCCCAATTTGTGGGTCGTCACCCACTGGTGGATCACAGGACAATTTTCAGTGGGTCAGAAGTCTAAGCAATAAATAAAGATTCCTTGAAATTATGTATTTAAAGTGGCACATTTGCTGCACTTCAAAGACAATGGTAAAATGTTAGGCTGTGTCTTCTGACAAATTGTTGATTTTTTTGTTCATTATATAGATTACTGTTAACAAATTCATCTCACTTTGAAGTCAGAGAAAGAAAAGTAAAGGTGATTTTGTGACTATATTTATGAAGTTAAAGGAGTGTGAAAGGAAAGCCTTTAGGGTGCAATTTTTTTGTAACACACAACAAAATGTAAATACCTGCAAATAAACTGTACACATGCAGTGGTTAGGAAAGAAAAACACTAGCAATTTTTTTTAATTTTGAGGTGTGGTGGAAACAAAGATTTCAATCATTTCAATAGGATCAATAGAAATTAGGACACTTTACTTAGTGATAAATTAAAAATATTCACTGAATCTCGATTATTTGTGTGCAACATAGTTTTATCATTAAAACTGTATTTGTGCGCATTTTTAACAGCCTTTTCAATGGAAAATGTGCTGTGTGTAAATAAAGATGCCTAACACACCATGTCCGCCTCGCATCCATTAAGACCAGTTGTGTCGTAAAAGTTTGCTGTTGTGAAAATGTGGGCTGTGGTTCTAGTATATTTGGGAAGCTATTCTATATTTCCATACTTTTATTTTATTGCTTGACTTCCACAGATGGGGCTGTAAGAAAAACCTTTTGGCCAATCTGTTGACCTGAATTTTGGTCCCCCTGACCAGATTTTTAGGTCTCGCCTAGGCAATGCTGGTGCTGTCTTTTCAAGAAATGCTGTATTCAACTATGTGTAATCACTTGTAATCTTCTGGCCTCTTTCTTAGCCAACAGGACCCAGGTCGTCACTGTGGGACCTTTTGAATCCTCTCTTTTGAATCCTCTCCCCTGTCACTACCGTGTGGAGTTCCCCAAGGCTCATCCCTTAGTCCGACACTTTTTAACATCTATGTGTCGGACCTTGCCAATGTCATCAAGGCACACGGGATGAGCCTTACTTCATACGCTGATGACACCCAACTGGTCCTGGCCGTCAAAAATGACGGACTTCAGAAAGCTAACATGTTCAACCAGGGCATGTCGGCCATCGGGAACTGGATGTCACACAATTGCCTGAAGCTAAACTCTGATAAATCGGAAGTTGTAATCTTCGGCAATCTTTCTCCGGAGTGGTCCCCTCTTTGGTGGCCGTCATCCATGGGCCAGCCCCCAGTCCCGGTTGACAAAGTGAGGAACTTGGGAGTTATGTTCGACGACCGCATGAACTTTCTTCCACACGCCAACCAGATATCCTCTTCAGCCTTTCACAAACTTAGGCTCATCAAAAAAATTCTGCCCTTCTTACCTGAAAACATGGCAAAAACACTGGTAAGCTCCCTGGTGCTCTCCACCCTAGACTATTGTAACGCTTTGTTTCTAGGGGCCCAGGAGAGAGTGTTAACAAAAATGCAGTCTATACAGAACGCAGCCGCCAGGCTCTTAGGGCGAATCCCCAAATTCCATCCGGTCTCACCCACCATAAGACAACTGCATTGGCTTCCGGTGAGGAAGAGGATTATGTTCAAGACCTTATGTCTGGTATATAAGGCACTACATAACGCTGCTCCAGCATTCTTCACGCAGAACCTTACCCCTTACTGTCCATCTAGAGCACTGCGCTCCTCCACCTCCCTGCACCTGGTGATCCCCCGAACTAAATCTGTCAACTGGGGTGACAGAAGGTTCCTTGTGGCTGCTCCAAAACTTTGGAACACACTGCCTCATTCGATCAAGACCAGCATGTCTCTATGGTCTTTTCGAAAAAACCTCAAAACTTGGCTTTTTAATCAATAAACTCCTAAGTCCCCTTGCTGGCTAAACATTGCAGTTACTAGCGCCGAGATGCCCACGGGCCTTCGTTTCGCGCTTTATAAATGCCAAAATAAATAAATAAAATAAATAAATTGGGGTAACCCTGGGGCAGATTTACGAGCCCCGTGCGACACATTTGCACCGCCGCTGAGTCACTTATGTGACGCAGCGGTGGTGTAAAGCAAGCGCCACGCTGCGACGGATTTACAACGTGACGCATCTAGGGAGATGCATCATGCTGTAAACCCCTACGCCACATTATAAAATGTGGGGGTACCGTCGCAGTGTGGGCATTCCATTGCAAGAAAGCCTCAGAAGAGTGCCGGAGTGAAATCTACAAGATTTCACTCAGTCACTTTTCCGACTCCGCTGAGTCAAAACCTTGTGCCTGCTCGAAGCAGGCGTAAGGCGTGACACAGAATGTTAAAGATAGGCCGGTTTGGAACAGTGTTGGAGTTGTGTCGCGCCTGCGACACAACTCCAGCACAGCGCCAACCTTACGCCAGCAGATACGATACACATTTGCCTATCCTTGCGCCACGTCATGCTGCATTGTAAAAGTGGCGCATCCATGGTGGCGCAACGGGGGTTTGCGTATCGCAAGTTTACTGGTGCATCCCTGCTGATTTGCAGAAATGCGCCAGTCCTTGTAGATCTTCCCCCCTGTGTCCCTCAAAACCTGGGTACGTACATAAAAAGCTACAATGGTTCTTTCAGGAAAGAGCAATTGCTTCACAATTAATAAATACATCATAAAGTAGCACGTCTATTCAATGCAGTTGGAACACGAAAACACTGGCAAGTAAGTGCTTGCAAAAGTATTACTTTATGCTAAATAAAGCAATCTTCATGTATATTTACAAGTATTTACACGGCTGTCAATATTCAATGCAATATTGGAGTGACATATAATATAGTGACAATGAGTCCTCAGTGGCAGTGGTATAGTGCATTATTATTTGGTAACGGTCTATAGTCAAGTGACAACACAAATGTAATGAACCACAAATGATATAATAACCAACATATACTAACAGATGAACTCACCACTCACCAGGTAATAAGTGTTCTTTTGTATATATTTATTTTATCCTGAAAATTTATGTTTTCATTTTTTTGATTTTTTGAATATATTCATTGTATACAGATATATCTTTTACATCAAATTATTGATAGTGTATAAATATTAAAATCCATTAGAAGACAGACATATAACAAAACACGTGATAATGCAATATGGCAAGGTAGGTGTAGTGCATATCATATAAACAAGGGTGAGAATGGTTTTTGTATACGTTATCAAAGGAACATAAGCTAAAGGTGGTCAGAACAACAAAGAGAACAATATCTCTTGGTGAATAGCACAATTGCTTATTGGTTTGGGACCAAGAGACTTGATAGAGCTGAGCTATTGTCGACGTTTTGACCCTGACAAAAGTGTTATTGAACAAGTGTCATGGCGGGTCTTCTTCAGGAAAAGGGAAAAGAATGACAGCCCATCATATGGGTTGATTCCCTTAGGCGTCCCCTGCTGAGTGAAGGCGACCAATTAATCTTCTGAAACGCGGTACTGCCCTCTCCCAAACTTGCCGCCATCAGCATGTTGACGCCAAACTCCAAGACTGGTCCCCAGCTCCCAAGTCTTTAGCTCAGACCACGGAGCCACATCCTCTCCTTCTGGGGACAGCATGATATTAATGGGACAACTAATTATAATGTGTTTACATGCTCCTACCCTCACTTTTCTTCTCTCCTCTGCCCTCCATTCAGCTTGTAGTCACAGTCCCAAGCGGTCTTCCCTGTTTTTGCTGCTGTTCTGTCCCTCCAAACACTCCCTTATTCCTTCTTGCTCCCCTCCTTGCTTGTTATTATTATTATTATGTAATAGACACAGACGCACACAAACTGACAATGAACCGTAACACGCTGCCTGACTTAAAAATGGCCACCACTAGAGATACTATTACTCACTGTAGCATGTGCCTATTTTAACTTGGCATGTGTTAGTTTGTCCTTTTGGGCATTCGATTGTTAAGGCTATGTGTGATGCAGACGCTACGGAGGAGCGTCACTAATATAGATTTCAACAACAAGCTATCTGCTGGCCAAGTTTGCCAGGTGCCGCGCCTGTTTCACTGAAGCTTGCGCTTTCTATTTTTTTTGTGTTTTTGGATTACCCATGGGCACTTGAGGTGGCGCATCTCAACATTCTTTCCTGCTGTTGTTAGGAGTGTTATACATTTGGTTTATATGTGATATGAATCGTCATTATGTGATTATCAGATTCATTGGCAGGATGATGTTTTAAGGCTCGCAATCTTGATTGTATCTGGCAGAGATGTGATGAATTGGGGCAGGCGCTGTACACATTTGGCTTATTATAAAGGAAATAAGCTGAGTGGATTTATGGTGGAACATGAGGGACGGGTACACATGATTGTGGATATTAAAAGGTCACCTAACTTTATTGTATAATTCCCAATTAGAAAACATAAGGGGCATATTACCAACGATTAGCGATATTATTCGCTAACTAGGCTTAGCAACGAATTTTTTATCGCTATGCATCACCAGGAATTATCTGTGAGATAACTTGCTATTAGCAAGGTTTATCTCAAAAGCGATAAAAATCAGGCGAAATGTGTGAATATCGCTGTCAATAGAGCGATATTCATGCATTAGCGACTAAATGCTCTTAGCCATGTTATCCACCTCCCATTGGATAACATGGCTAAGAACTGGTCTGAGCAGGCGCTAGTTTTGGGCGATAGCGGGAATATTTCCATTGCTGCGCCTGCTTTGCTAATAGGCGATAGCGATGTTAGCGGCTGCTTTCAGTCGCTAACAGGTTGGGTGCGCCCACTTTGCATGTCATTAGTGATACATTTTGCTGACATGTAAAGCGGGCCCCAAACCGCTCCCTATCGCCTAAAGCTGTGCCTAACTGCTGTTAGCGACAGCTTGCTAATAGAGCGATAGAATTATCGCCGCTTAGCGGCCAAAAACGGCCGATAAGCCGGCCATAATTGCCTATCGCCCTGCTTGGTAATATGCCCCTAAATCCCTAGTGTGAATTGACATACGATGGTTGTCAGCAAAGTGCTTACTTTGAAAAGACAACCGACCAGGGACGGTTAATTCGACAGTAGAAAGGCTTTAGCTGAAGTGTCATGCAGGGAGCCCCAGTGCTCTAAAGCCAAGGAAGGGGCAGACAACTAAACAAGCCTTCTTGCCAGGGTGCCTGCTTCCCTGAAAGAAATGTTAATGTGCACAACTGGTCAATGTGCAAGTCTAAAGGTGGCTAATAGAGGTTCCTTTGCAACTCCACAGGGACACCTAGTAAGAGGCTGTGGCACTGCATCCTTTCCCTGCTTTGTGGATTTTCTTTCATTACTTATGCTACAGCTGGGATTTCTTTTTTGACAAAAAAATCTAACAGACTTTAGCATTTGCACCGCCAATAGCTCAAACTTTCACTAATGCAAGGCCTTTGCATTGCAAATTCTTGTTTATAATCACTGACAAGAATTTGCCTCCCTATCAGGTGTCAGCCCAGGTCCAGGAGATGAACAGGTGGCCAAAGGCGCCTGGATACCCGTCTGGATCCCCCGGGGTGAAAAGTAGCGCCTTACCAATACTTGATCGGCGGATTGAAAGGCGCACTTCTCCCTCCCTGCTTGTGCTATAGGACAGTATTGCATCCACATGAATGGCTGATGATTGAGCTGAAAGAAGCTGACACAGCAGGTTGAGATCATCATGTGATAAACACTCGAGACAAGTGTAAACAGACGACTGTCGCCAGCAGGTCTTAGAAATGCAGAGGATTCATCTGTGGATCACTGAGGGATCTCATGGTGCCGCGTCAAGGTCTTGTACCTCCTCCAGTGGGGACTTGTGGGCATATAATCAGATATGAAATGAATGCATCTTCCTGGCACTTCATTTCCACCTCAAGCTGTATGAAAACATGAAGCGGCAAATCACTTCTGTTGATGAACCGAGTTCAGAAGATAACGCTGCTAATGAGGCTGTGCCTTGCAGGCGCTTGCATTGCATTTCAGCAGCTTCCCTCAGCAGTGATTGGAAGAGCTGGGGGGTCCTGGATAGGATTGGAGGGTCGCAATGATGTGCAGCTGGTCAGGTCTAGGGCCACCTGATGATGGGGCAAGAGGGTAATTGACATGGAGTGTGACATCAAGTGCAGGTTGTATATCATTAAGGTTGGGCGGAGTACGCAGAGTTCTACTATGCGGAATTCCGTGAAATTGCCCGAAAGCTCCGTGAAATTCCGCGGAGTTCCGCTCACCCCTAGTGTAGGTCTTTAAGGCAAGTTTTCTGTTAACCTTCAGGCTGCATCCCCATCCTCCATGCTGCGTAGGTGCTGCTCTCCCATCGCTCAGTCTCGTGACTCCGCTTGCAGTCAAGTGCGACTCCACAGACAGCGGTAGTTGCACTATTGGCGGGAGCTTCGTTGCCGAAGTAAGATCATCCCCACAGCTGGGCAGAGTGATCAGGCATTACAAATCCTGCCTGTACTTAACTTTCATCCACAACACTCCTTCCATATTCATACCCCAGGGGATGAGAATGACTTCAGTAGATCCGCTTTCTGAGCTCCAGCACCTACGCTCCAGGGATGTTTGTACCATAAGTGACGTTGTGCGGCGACTGGTGACATGATCATTCCAGGACAGAGCTCAGTGAGGGTCATCAAACCACACTTAGGGGTGGGTCTGCATCTGTGACATCAGAAACCACACCCTCTACTAGGGATAACCACACCTGCACTGCTGCCACCCCTGCAAATAACACAATCACAACAAACCGCTGAGCCATGCCAACGGGATGGCGCGGGACAGCAGAGATGACTCAGGTCACCACAGGCTACAACCTAACTCAGCTTCTGAGAGTCAGCGAAGGAAGCGCCATGCATGCACAACCCATGGAAAATGAACCAGGGCTGAGTATGGCCCCCGGGAAAAGCCAAGCCGCACAATCCACTCCTCACTCCTCCTCATCCTCAGACAAATGACGGCCCCCAGGGGAAGTGAAGTTTGCAGACCAGTCTTTCCTCTGACACTGTGCGCGATAAAACGGAAGGACAAGTTGGGGAGGGATTAGAAGAGTGGGGAAGGGGCGGGAGTTGGGAAGGTTATAAACGTTCGATACAATATGAAGCGACAGAGGGAATAGACAGAATTGGGTCGCCCTCAACTCAAAATCATCTACAACACCAGTTAGACTGTACCTGCTCAGGCAAAACTCTTATTTACTTCAAGAGTGGGAATAGAAGTTTATTTTCTTCCATAAGAACAACCCTTCACTTTTTATAGGTATTGTCCCTACTCATAATTGCCTCATATTTTATTATTTAAAAAAACAACCTGAGAATCAACAGTCACCTGGTTCAAGAAAAATACCCCATACTTTAACCGTTATATATCCCATACAAAATGTGCATCAATATGAACAATTGTGAACTAACAAGGTAGCCCCTCACGTGTGCACCACCCAAGGGGCTTGCTGGTTAATTATCACCAGTTATGCCCACGGTTCTCATCATAGGTTGCTACATCGCCAAACAAAAACCAAAAATAATTGGTGTCCAGAAAACCAGTGAAACGGTGAACGTGTAAAATTAACACAATTCAACCAAGTGTAATTAAGATTGATATAAGCCACACAATCACCACAGAACCACTTTTATTCTAAACTTGTGGGCTCATTCAAAATAAAAACATACTGCATGTTTGCAGACCAACTTATGATGGGCCGACATGCTTCGTCAATGCCTGTCAATTGTATTGGCAATTTCTTCAGAGCTCGAGGATTCTGTCCACCTTTTCTGGACCCTTATTAAGAACACACAGTGACTGTTGAAACAAAGGAAGTTCATTAAAAGCACATCTATCCAGCACAGGCTAGCTGGTACAAGGGCCCTTGGTTACTACTGGGTAAATACAAGTGTCTAGGTGCAAGGAAACATAGGTTGAATGTAGTGATTAGAATTCTGTGCTGGCTAGATGTGCTTTTAATGAACCTCCTTTGTTTCAATAGTCACTGTGTCTTCTAAGTAAGGGTCCAGAAAAGGTGGACAAAGTCAGATAGATTATGTTTCTCTTATTGGCCAAACTCAATTAATACTGGCAGCAGGCCAGTGGAATTCCATCTCTCATTGGTCAGATCACAACAATCCTTGTATTAGACCAGACAGAATCTAAACATCTCTAATTGCCACATGCTCTCAATACTGGGCAGAATCCAGGTGAATTGTCTTTCATTGGTCATATCACATCAAGCCATGCATGAGGCAAGGCAGAAGATGTTTCTCTAACTGGCTAGACGCCAACAGATTTGGCAGCAGTCACAGTGGAATGTCTACCTCTCCTTTGCCAGATCCTTTCAAGTTAAATCTCAACCTCTCATTACTCAGACCCCATTGATTATGGGAAGATTCAATGCAGAATCACACTGGTCAGTTGTCATCAATCGTGGCAGAAAGCCAGGGAGAACCTCTACTGCTCATTGGCCAGATGTTCTCGGTCCTGAGCACAGCTCAGAGGTTGAGACAGAGTTTCCTCCTCATTCACCCTGAAAAGATTAACACTATTGGGAGATGGGCACGCATGGGCGTCAGGCACACCACTCGTGGTCAAAAGTCCAGTGATCTTTCAGCTGCCTTGGGTCTGGTCTCTGAATCTGCTATCCAGGATGGAGCGAGGTTTCCGGAGTGCCGAAGGCCAATCTCGATAAGGATCAACAGTCGGTGCCAGCCTAGCCAGATCTCATCATCTCTTCTTAAACCCCACTCGATATGGTTTGTGTTGATTGCCTTTTTTCGATGTCCTATTCTATTGGACACCTGATGACACTGGGAAGGGTGTGCGGGTTTGACAGATCCTGCATACATTTTATCAAAGCTCTGTGTGTGCAAACTCTGATGAGTATATGCTGCATTCAAGCAATGAAGAGCAATGTGTCACAAACATTTCCTAAAATATGTTTTATCATTTTGCAACACTGAAATAATAATAATAATAATAATAATAATAATAATAATAATAATAATAATAATAATAATAATAATAATAATAATAATAATAATAATAATAATAGTAATAAGGGAGGAAGGAGCCTGGACCAGACTTTGAGGACCACCTCTTAGTGATCTCCTGGCCAGCTGCCTTGCAAAATCTAATAATTTCACTGTCATGACCTAATTTTTATGAAACGTTGATGGGGCTACTTCTGTTTCAGCCACCCTCCATCTGCCAGATGAGTGAGAACACGTCCTCATCCACCCCCTGCTCCCGGGGACCTTTCGGCCTCCTGGGATGTCTAGACCTTGCAGGTGCGGCCCGCATGCACTGTACTGTTGCGGTGCGTGCCCTCTGGTAGGTGGCCTCAGCAGCTGATTATGTGTGGTACCACTCTGCTGCTGACACGTAGTGGTGCTTCCGTGGTGCTCATGCTTACATATGCTGCCACCATGGCTGAACTTGATTTGCCCCCAAGGCCCGAGTTTGGCCTGAATCCTCCGGTGAGATCTCTTTCCTACCAGATGATTGCTTACCAACAGGGGACATTACCTCTCTTCTGCGGACTGTGCCAAATCTGCTATATGAGCCTAGTTTCTGAACCAGTATTTCTGATTGGGCTGCCCTTCTTCCCCTAAATGTTGGTCATCTTGGGGTCAGGCATGCATCCCGGACAGCAGAGCTAATCAACTCTCGCCTCTCCATATGGCACCTATATTGGTTTCAGATAGACACCCCTGGCAGCTATATTAGTCTACCGCAGTCTCTATAGTAGGGAAAAGTCAACTTCTCTCCTTTTGGCCTATTACCACTCCTACTCTAGTCTCAGGAATGTGGGTGCGTAACCCAATCATGGTCCATTTATCCCCCCAGAATCCTAATACTTGAATGCCAACGAGCACTTGCTGTTCAGGTCCTGACTTTTTATTGTCCTCACTTTACACCCAATGTCCACAAAGAAGGCTACCTCTGCCATGGAACAGTCTTTTTTAATGCCCTGTGAATAAACTGAAGGACATTAAATCTAGTCTGGAATAACTTAAGCTCTCATCTTTGGAAGCAGCAGTGGAGCTTAAATCCTCGTGCTCACTTTACTCTACTTCACTCCACTCCGCTTACTCCTTAACAGCACAGAACAATGGCTTGATGCCCTGGAGCAAGATCAGTTGACTGGACCAGACAGGGTATCACAACTGATGGTTCCTTCAGAAAAGAACCACAGACCTCGAGGACCAGAGTAGATGTAACAACATCTGTATTTATGGCCTGCCAAGTCGGAAGAAGGTTACAACCCTTGCCAGCTTCTGTAATCCTTTTTCACCTGTCTCATGAGCATCACCGTCCGAGCCCAATTGGAAACAAAGCAAGTGCATAGGTTATGTTGCCAAACCCATACTCTGACCTTACAAACAAGGCTGATCATAGTATAACACTTGCAATATAACCACATCCATAATATACAACAGGCTGCCAAGTCTCATCTCCTTATATCTATCAAAATATTCAGCTGGCCTTTTCCGCCATCTTTTACCACAAAACAAATAAGCTACGGAAGATTTTTTGGCGCTTTGACCTACGCTCAAACTAAAGATAATCTAAAGCGGCCTGCTTCTGACATTCGACGGAAGCACCAGAGAAGTTTGTGATCCTAAAGAGATCCTCAAGGATTCTCACTCAGTCCCACGCTCTTCAACATCTACATGGCCCCTCTCACCACTATCATCAGAAAACAAGGACTCAGCATAGTAAACGCTGACGACACCCAGCTCATCCTCTCTCTTACCAACAAACCCGACATCTCCAGACACAGCTTCCAGGAAGGAATGCAAGATATAGCCACCTGGATAAGCAAAAGCTGCCTAAAGCTCAACTCAGAGAAAATGGAAGTGCTCGTCCTCGGATCCACCCCCTCCGCATGGGACACCATCTGATGGCCCACCACCCTGGGCAAATCTCCCACACCCACAGACCACGCTCGCAACCTCGACATCATACTCGACTCCTCCCACACCATGACCCAACAGATCAACGCTGTCTCCTCCTTGTGCTTCAATACCCTCAGCATACTCTGCAAGACCTTCAAATGGATCCCTGCAAATCCACACACTCATAAGCAGCAGACTGGATTACAGGAACGCCCTCTACGCCGGAATAAACAAATCTCTACTCTTCAAACTCCAGACCATCTAGAACGCAGCAGCTAGACTTTTCTAGAATCCCCCAACAACACAACATCACCAGGACCTACAAGAACTCCACTGGCTCCCTGTCGAAAAGAGAGTGAGCTTCAAGCTCTTCACTCACGCCTACAAATCCCTCCACAACATCGGACCCCAATACCTCAATGAAAGAATCTCCTTTTACGCACCCAGTAGAAACCTCAGCTATGCCAATCTAGCCCTGCCTGAAATCCCACTCATCTGCTGAGCCAGAGCGGGGGGGGGGGTGATCCTTCTCCTACACCATAGCAAAGACATGAAGCAAACTCCCCCTCAGCATTAGATGAACCTCCACACTGCAAGCATTCAGGAAGAGCCTCAAGACCTGGCTCTTCTGATCAGACTGAGCTGCCCCAACCACCTTCCCAGTGCCGTGAGACCCTCATGGGTGAATAGTGCACTCTACAGATCCCTGACTGATTGATTGATTGATTGATTGATTGATTGATTGATTGAAGAGTCTGCAAACTACAAAGACTAAATATCAACTACTTCCATGGAAATGACCAATGTGTTCTCACCCACAACTACAAAGGCCAAACTCACTCCTGCTACAGAAGGGGCTGGTTGAAATGCAGGACAGGGATACTGGAAGAAACCATGGTACCGAGGGCTATACGCTCCAATGCATACCCCTTGCAGTGCATACCCATTGGTGCCTTTACATAAGTACTTCGGGAACTGGGGGGTATGGCCCTGTGGACTGAAGTGGGGTTGGGCCCAATTATGTCTATAAAGAAGAAGGTACCCACACTTCCAATTGTTTAATTTAAACTTATTTAGAGCAAGAAATGAACCAAATCTATTATGTTCATCTCGGCATTTATTTAAGCCTTTTATTAATGAGTTTTACAAAAGAGCAATGTTTTTAGAAAGAGAAAAAGGAGTTCTCCACAAAAATAACCACACGTTTTCGTGAATGATTTCTACAAAACATATGTGCAAACATAAAACAGCAAACAGTCAATACATTTCATTTCATGATATGACGTGAGTTTAAAACAAACAGGTGGAAAAATGAAATCAAATAGGATGTCAAACTTATTAATCAATAGACATCAATGCATACATGCATTCATTTCAAAATTACTAGAACGATATTTTAAATCGATAAGGTTCAGTCCCACTTTGTCAACAACAAACTTCTTCAACAATTTTAGGTTCTAATCCTTTATATCAAGCTTATGGGTTTGAGTCCTTTATGTCTCTATTTCAAACTTATGGGGTTGAGTCCTTTGTGCCGACGCGTTTCAAGTGTGGGTATCCTGTGCCCACACTCTCATCAGGGCTGAGTGAATCTTTTTCCTTATCCTAATGATAAAAAACATATATGCTTATTAGAACCCCTTCCTTGGGTTTTTAGTTTCTTTAGAATTAGTGAAAAAACAAGGCGCCTTACCTCTGGGTTGTAGAGGTGAAGGTCACACTTGAATCTTTGATTAGAGCTGTGTGCAATATTGTTTATTTTCCTTCTATCTTAGGGTTACACAGAATGACTCTTCTCACGCATTTCTGTGAAAATAAGTGACCAAAATGCCATTATAGTTTCTGTTTGTGTTTAAAATTGGAGCGCTAAAAGAGCATTATTTTTAGTCGCTCTGGCTAGTGAGCCGCTAAGCCACTCACCGCATTTCTTCTGACGCTTTAGATGTTATCTTTGTTCCTTCGTGTCATTGAATACCCGTGCAGTTTTCTTTTAATCTGCAACATTAAAGGAACGTTTCAAGGGCGCTGTACTTGGAGTTGGGATTCTAAAACCAGTTTAAACGTTCTGGGGATATTCGCTTACCTATCCCTTTGCTTGCATCTCCTCTCGCATCAATCCTCGGTCTGAATCTTCAGTGTTTGTTTAGACCGGCTGTTTCCAGTCGGGTTCTTAAAACTTTTTAGACCAATAGGAGAAGAGTGTTGCGAGAGGACCAGAAAAAAGCATTCTGGGAGTTGTAGTGAATTAAGGCAATGTTCATAATCTATTCAACTCACTCATCGAGTTTAAGCCTTTGTTAATGCTGTCAAACTTCATAATGAGGTATGCTTCTTTGCGTAACAGCGCTTGCTCGACATCAGGCGACCTATGTTTAGGGTCAATGCTTGATAGCACTGTCCAAGTGAAATCGGTCTCCTTATGATTAAGGGACGCAAAATGGTCAACCATTGGGGCATTTGGAACTCTTTTCTTCAGTCGTGATCGGTGTTGTGTAATTCTCGCATTCACTTGTTGGCAAGTTTTTCCAATATAAACTTTATTGCAAGCACACATTATTGCATAAACAACGTTCTTACTTTTACAGTTTGTATGCATCTCATGTCTCCATTTGATGCCACTGTGAATGAATTCATTTCCTTCTACGGTGTTACTGCAGGAGGCACACGTACCGCATTTGTGGTGTCCGGTTATGGGTTTTAATTTCCACTGTGATATGAGATCACTTTTTGGCTTGGCGACATAACTATCCGCCCTGATGATTTGTTGGCCAATACTTTGATTTTTTCGCATAGCAAAAATTGGTTTTTCCAGGGGGTTTTCCAAACCCTCAAGTAGGTGCCAATTCCGCAGTATTATTTGTCTGAATTTATTGGTATGGGTCCCATATGTGGTGACACAGACCAATTTGTTCAGTTCCTTTTTTGGTTTTATTTGCAGGAGCTCTTCCCTAGGGGTATATCTCGCTCTTTTCGCGGAGTGCTTTAGCAATTTTTTTGGGTAACCTCTCTTACTCATTTCGTCGCAGAATGTAGCTGCATGTGTCTCAAAGTTGGTTATTTCAGAACAGTTTCGTCGAATCCTTAGTAGTTGGCCATACGGTAAGTTTTGTTTAAGACCTTGGGGGTGCGCACTGTTATAATGTAGAATGGTGTTTTTGTCTGTCTGTTTTTTAAACAATGAGGTTGAGAACCTGTCCCCTTCAATGCCTACTTCCACATCCAGAAAGGTCATTTTCTTCTTGCTAGAGTCAATTGAAAATTTTATGTCTGGGTGTCTCGCATTCACCCATTGATGGAATTCATCCAGCTCCATCTGGCTACCCTGCCACAGTAGCCAGATGTCATCAATGTACCTTGCCCACTGTTTGATGTTCTTACTGTAGGGGTTATTTTGATAAATGAATTTTTCTTCGTACTGCGCCATGTACAGTACCGCCATTTCCGGCGCATAGGGACAACCCATGGCTGTCCCTTTGATCTGAATAAAAAATTCATTTTCGAATTTAAAATAGTTGCTTCTCAGAGAAATTTCTGCCAATGAAATGATGAAGGTGGTGGGGACCCTATGAGGTCTCTCACGTTGCTCAAGGTAATATTCCATGACTTCAAGCGCCTCATCTTGAGGAATCTGTGTATACAGTGAATTGACGTCCATTGTGGCCATCAATTCATTTTCGCCGTCTACTACAGTGTCTTGTAGTTTATTGATGAAATCAATCGTATCCCTCAGGTAAGATTTAACCTGAGGAAGGAAAGGCTTTAAAAAGAAATCAATGTACTTGGAAATAGGTTCCAATACTGAATCGCAGCCTGAAACAATTGGCCTTCCGGGGGGTGTCTGTTGGTTTTTATGGATCTTTGGCAAGAAGTAAAGTATCGGTGTTCGTGGTGACTTTTTGTTTAAATACTCGAACTCCTTTGGGCCCAGGAAACCGTTTTCCAACCCTTCTTTTGTGAGTTTGCTGATCTTGTTTTGAATCTCAAACACTGGGTCCTCTTTGACTGGTCTATACCATTCTCTGTTGTTCACATGTGCTTTACCCTCAGATAGATACATCGTGCGAGGCCAAATTACCACCGCTCCCCCCTTATCCGCTTGTTTAATCACAATCGAAGTGTCTGTTTTTAAATCATTAATGGCCATCAATTGATTCTTGCTGATGTTGTGACGGATGAAACTTTTGCTTTTTTCCAATTTTGTGAGTGATGATAAAATCGCCTGTTCAAAGGCGTAGACCTGTTTTGGTATATTTGTCATAGGCAGAAATTTAGATTTCACCCTTAACCCAGTGGCTTCCCTCTCTGGGGTGGGTTCGGCACCGGCAAAGAAGGTTCTCAACCTGATCTTTCGGCAAAATTCGATTGCCTCCAGCTTAAGTTTGGTGAAGTCTGTTCTACGGCTGGGTACAAACTTTAAGCCCCTACTTAGAATCAGTTTTTCATCTGGCGTTAACATTTTTTCTGAAAGATTAACGATGGTAGACGTATCTAATTGTTGTAGTATCTGTTCCTCGTGCGCATCTCCCATGGTTGTTTGAAGCGGACCGGTTGTTGTCCGCCTCTCGCTAAAAAAGGTTGATTTGCACCCCTTTTATTCTGGCCCCCTTGTCTATCTTGGCGTAAATCAGGAGAAGACCCCGATGATGAGGTGGAAGAAAAGGTGGAAAATCTTGTTTTTGATCTTCCTTGGAAAGTATTCAAGGCCCTCCTGGACTCTACCGTTGTGTAGTAGTCCTCCTTTAGGAAGGGATATACTTGATCAAGTTTAAATGACTTAGAGTCTCTTTCAAATTGAGAAGTTTTAGTGCTAATCGTGATGTCTTTAAAGGTTTGTATTTCCTTTTCAATCTTCTCAAGTAGGGCTTTAGCCTCAGTTTCAGTTTTATTATCTGCAATAGCCTTTATCAGATCTGCAATTTCCTGTTCTTCCTGACTGCATAGACGTTGGGCCGTCTCTATTGTGTGGACCATCAGGTCTCTGCTACATTTTGTGTTGATGTAGCTGAAGCCTTTTTTATATTCAACGTCCTCAACAAAGATTACAGGAATGTTCTTGACCTGTAATCCCCACGGTATGGTGCCAGCCTGGAGGTGCCGTAGAAGGAAGTGACCGTGTAGCTCGGTTCTTATGTGTTTCTTTTGAAGCCTAGTTAATTTGTCAGCCTCATTTTGATTTTTTGCAGTGGTGCTTAATGACAGGCCTGGGAAGGGGTTGGAAGCTATTAGATTTTTGATGTGGCTTTCTGTGAAGGACAACGTCTCATTCTCTGACATGCTTTTACAGGAGATTTTCTCCTGATTTGAATAAATCAAATGATCTGGGAAAATGACCGTGAAGGTCAAAGTCCAGACCCACTCGGGTGACAACCCGCTCAAATACTTCGGGAACTGGGGGGTATGGCCCTGTGGACTGAAGTGGGGTTGGGCCCAATTATGTCTATAAAGAAGAAGGTACCCACACTTCCAATTGTTTAATTTAAACTTATTTAGAGCAAGAAATGAACCAAATCTATTATGTTCATCTCGGCATTTATTTAAGCCTTTTATTAATGAGTTTTACAAAAGAGCAATGTTTTTAGAAAGAGAAAAAGGAGTTCTCCACAAAAATAACCACACGTTTTCGTGAATGATTTCTACAAAACATATGTGCAAACATAAAACAGCAAACAGTCAATACATTTCATTTCATGATATGACGTGAGTTTAAAACAAACAGGTGGAAAAATGAAATCAAATAGGATGTCAAACTTATTAATCAATAGACATCAATGCATACATGCATTCATTTCAAAATTACTAGAACGATATTTTAAATCGATAAGGTTCAGTCCCACTTTGTCAACAACAAACTTCTTCAACAATTTTAGGTTCTAATCCTTTATATCAAGCTTATGGGTTTGAGTCCTTTATGTCTCTATTTCAAACTTATGGGGTTGAGTCCTTTGTGCCGACGCGTTTCAAGTGTGGGTATCCTGTGCCCACACTCTCATCAGGGCTGAGTGAATCTTTTTCCTTATCCTAATGATAAAAAACATATATGCTTATTAGAACCCCTTCCTTGGGTTTTTAGTTTCTTTAGAATTAGTGAAAAAACAAGGCGCCTTACCTCTGGGTTGTAGAGGTGAAGGTCACACTTGAATCTTTGATTAGAGCTGTGTGCAATATTGTTTATTTTCCTTCTATCTTAGGGTTACACAGAATGACTCTTCTCACGCATTTCTGTGAAAATAAGTGACCAAAATGCCATTATAGTTTCTGTTTGTGTTTAAAATTGGAGCGCTAAAAGAGCATTATTTTTAGTCGCTCTGGCTAGTGAGCCGCTAAGCCACTCACCGCATTTCTTCTGACGCTTTAGATGTTATCTTTGTTCCTTCGTGTCATTGAATACCCGTGCAGTTTTCTTTTAATCTGCAACATTAAAGGAACGTTTCAAGGGCGCTGTACTTGGAGTTGGGATTCTAAAACCAGTTTAAACGTTCTGGGGATATTCGCTTACCTATCCCTTTGCTTGCATCTCCTCTCGCATCAATCCTCGGTCTGAATCTTCAGTGTTTGTTTAGACCGGCTGTTTCCAGTCGGGTTCTTAAAACTTTTTAGACCAATAGGAGAAGAGTGTTGCGAGAGGACAAGAAAAAAGCATTCTGGGAGTTGTAGTGAATTAAGGCAATGTTACATAAGTACTAGCAGCCTGTCCCAACGTTGTCCGGGGATGAAAAGTAAAGTGTGTAATGTTGTTACTGATAAAGTGTGACCTTATTGTAAGATTTCGCGGTAAACAATATTTGTAGTTTCATTTGAATGAGGATGTAGAATAAATTGATTTTTGGCATTACCGGTGTGAGAGAGTGCAACATATAACTGGCCATGAGTGAAGCAGTCTTCTCGTAAGTCGATGCCTATAACTTTGTATGTTTGACCATGCGATTTGTTAATGGTAGAAGCAAAGGCAATGTTAACAGGGAATTGCAAACGTTTAAATTGAAATGGTAGATCTGTAGGGATCATGGGTATGCGTGGAATGTGAGCTAACTGTCCTGCTGCAGGTCCTGATAGAATAGTTGCTTTAATGATATAAGGTAAAAGACTTTTAATTTGTAGTTGTGTTCGATTGCATAGATTGGGTGGATCTAGGTTGCGCAATAAGATGATTGGAATGCCTATTTTTAATTGTAGTACATGAGGTGGAAGTCCTGAAGAGTTAAGCGAGTTTCGGAATTCTTGAGGATAATGTACTGCGTCTTCAGTATCTAATACTGTGTTAATGGATTTATATATTTTATTTTCACATGGGACTTGTTGGAGTATATGTTCATTGATGTGGTTGACATTTGTGTTTCTGGGTGCAACTATAGCTCTTTCACAAATCCATTGGTAGTGTTTGTTAATAATCAGTTGAACGTCTGGGTATACATGTTGTATGAGTTCTTGTAAGGTAGAGACAGCCGTTCCTAATTTTTCAATGTTAATGTTATCATTTATGTTTGGGAATTGGCCACTACCAACTTGTAGTAGAAGATCAGCAAACATATTATCTCCACCTCCTAAATGTGTTCTCATGTTAGTGCGTAAGGTAAGAGTTTGTATGGAGTCCCATAGGTGTGATGCTTTTAAACATGCTTTAAGTATATCCGCACATGTTCCTCTTGGGACAACAGGAAGAGTCTGACGGAAGTCACCTGCAAAGACAAAAGTGACACCACCCATGATTTGATGAGAATTTCGAATGTCTTGTAGATTTCGGTGTACTGCGTCTATATGTGCACGGTGTGTCATAGTGCATTCGTCCCACATAATAAGAGACACCATTTCAAGCATTGTGCCTACGGGTCCGTTTTTGCTTATTGAGCAAGTGGATTCTTTTTCAATGGAAACCGTTAAAGGTAGTTTAAAGGTGGAGTGTGCTGTTTTTCCTCCAGTTAGCAAAGTGGCAGCTATTCCAGAAGATGCAACTGCAAGAGCCAGTAGTCCTAAAGACTGTATTTTTGCAAGTATTAGGTTAATTAAGTAAGTTTTACAAGTCCCTCCTGGTGCGTCTAAGAAGGAAATTGTACCTTTTTTTTCCACACTTTCAACAATGGTGTTGTATGCTATTGTTTGATAGTGCACTAAGTTTGGTAAATGTTGTGCAACGTAATGCATTAGGTTGTCTGTTGAGTTTTGCAGATCTGTATGATTGTACTGTGTATGTATTTTTCTATTTATTTGGGGTAGTTCGAAATCTTTTAATGTTTTTTCACTTAGTACATACAGCGAGTCTTCAATTTCAATGAGATCTTGGTTAAAGATGTTATTAGTCATTGGTAGTGATTCATCATTTGTTTGTTGTCGCCTATTGTGTAGTATATCTTCACACAAATCTTCTTTGTATTGCTCCCATAAAGTAAGAGGATCAGATGGGTTACAAAACAGCAGAATAGTAACAAACAATTCACGTATCTTAGATGGGGAATGTGAAAGTGCAGCATCACCTAAAGTATGTTTCCAATGTTGGTCGTCTTTAATGAGTCCAAGATCTTTACACGCTGCTTGATAGGTAGGCATTAGTTGTCCGTTAACAGTTGAAAGAGTGTCAAAGCCTGTAGGTTCGCGAACATGTTGTAAAAGAATGCGTAAGTGGAAACACTCCGATTGGTTTGGGTGAATAGTGTACATTCTACCAAGAGCTGAGTCTTTTTTTACACCAGGGTGTTCTAATACTTGCTGTCCACGTTTTCACAGTTTAAAATTTGAATTTGACCATGTATAGTATTGTGGTACTTCTTGGTATAGCAATGTTTTTTGCAAAATTGTAGGTGGCACACAATTGGAAGAAGGCAGTAAGAGTTGTGTGCGTTGGGTTCTGTGCTACATGTAAAATGTTCTTATCATTGAAATAGACTCTTTGACCATTTTCAAGATGCACAGCTAGATGTGTGACAGTGGGATGGGGTTCATGAATGTGAAACTCTAGAATGCGCCACACTGCTTCGGAAGTGCTAATATACCATCCATTTAGATATGTGTCTATTTCATTGTGTTTGTTTTCAATAGCAGCAGCTGCTTGATCCGAGCCTTTGTTAATATATTTGCAAATATATTTGATTGCTTTAACAGATTGGCAGTATTCAATATTAATGTGAGCATTGAAAGTGCGACAGAGTAGTGGTGAATATGGAAGAACCCACTGATTATTGACAGTAACTTCCTGTCCTCTAACCGTCATTGTGACAGTATGTCCACCATGTTCGGTGTTCCTCCTACGATAAATGGGATAGCCGTTAACCCCAGTTTCAGTTTCATTAATGAGAGGGCGTGAGTATTTTTTGTTGCAAATCCCGTTTTTCATACACGGTGAAAGAATGTTGTGTTCACCACAAGGACCATGTATCATGTTTTTCTTGACAATCAGAAATAGTTTTGGATCGTTAATAGGAACAGGCAGCTCTGCAGAGATAATGAGATCAACGTCATCGGCATAAATTTTTGGGTCAAGCCATAATAGTATGTATACATGAGGTAGTCCTCTCTTTTGCCATTCAATAGTAAATATGTACGCTTTAGTAGACCCAAAGATACCCTGTTGTGTTAATAGTTTCATTAGTGTTTTAAATTTTAAATTGAAGACCCGTGCAACTATGTCATGTCTATCGCATGGTTTTTGTTTTGGGAACAATTGATCTTTAATTTCTTGCCAGTCTGGATTGCATGTGGAAGTAATGAATAAATCTGGTCTGCCATAGTGCCTGACGTATGTTTTTTCGTGCATGTACCTTGGTGATCCAGTGAAGGTAGCTGGTAAAATAACCTGCTGTCCAATATCTTGAGCTTGTACGTTGTGATCTTGATTGACAGCATCTTTTAAATTGATGTAGTTGTCTGCGCGTAGTTGTTTTTGATTGTGCCTGATAAAGTCTAGTCTTTCTGTGATCATTTTGGCAATCATATCTACAATGTATTGATTGAAGAGATTGCGGAACCAATGCAAGGTATCGGAAGTTGTATTTCTAACCATAAGAGTATAGGCATAGTACTGCATGCATGTAACTGTTTTGTTTGTTGCAGAGTTTGTGGTATATTGAGACAATAACCATCTTCACCTGTAGGGAATAGGATGGGGTATTGTAAATGATCATAGGATCTATGTAATTCAGATACTTTGCGTAATACTCTCTCTCGGGTATGTAATACAATGTTGCGTGGTCCCTTGTTCTCGTTGACTAAAAGAACTGCAACTTCATCGGTAGTTGGTGTATTATATCTTCCTGCATGTGTATTTGGTGGCCGTTTATCAGCGTGTATAATAATGCGCAAATCTTCCTCTTGTGAATTCATTTCATAGTTGTACTTTAGTGAACGAATGTATGTGTTATGATGGTGCAATGTGTTTTGTAGTAGTTGTATAAGGTGTGTGTTTAAATTTGGCACCATGTGTGAGCGTGCGTCTATTTGTTGTTGTTCAGATAGGAAACATATTTGTAGGAACTGTGGTGCTTTCCCTTCCATTGGTAGCATACTTCCAATCAAGTGGTATAACTGTCCCTGTATTTTAAATGTTGGCATGAAATTTACTTCCCTAACTTCATTTGCACCAAAGGATGTCATTTGGAATAGAGTATTGTAACGGCGTGTGTTTGTTAAGAAATGATTTGAAAGTGTGTGAGTGCCATCTAGTAGTTGTCCAATGAGTGGCGGTGGATCTTGAATGTTGTTAAGAAGTACTTTTCCTGATGAACAGCAAAGGCCTTTAGGTTCTGCCTTCCATTTAAGTGTGTTGCAGTGAGTACAAACATTTTCCATGTCTCCAATTTTGACATGTGGACTGTTGCAGTAGTCATGAAGTGGGTTGTAGTTGAATGCAGATCTGAGCGTGTGTGTATGTTGTACTGTATGTTCTTCTTGTTGTGATTGCATATTTTGAGTTATTAAAGTTTGCTGTTTTTGTATGTGAGTGGTGTCTTTGTTGGTCTTGTTAGTGTTGTCAGCGTGTGTGGTATTATAGGTTGTTGGCTGTGGAGTACTGTTATGATGCCGTTGTGAATGTGTTATATTGTTTGTTTGTGGAAGATGTGAGGTTGATGGTGCATCGATGTTATGTAATGTTTCCTCATTATTTGTGTGTGTCAGTCTTATGTGCTTATTCCTGTTTGCGTGTTTTTTATATGTAGACCGTGAAAGATGTGTTTTCCTCTTGACCATATTGAAATGTATGTGTGTTAAAGTTTTTCAAAAGAGAGAGGAATGTAGTTACGTTGATGTTCCCTGTTGATTTTTGTAATGTTTTTGCGTACAAATGTGTGTTGATTTGCTCCTTATCCTTGTATTGCGCCACACATAATTAATTAAGGTGTAGTTCTTGGGAGTGTTCCTTTATGTAAGGGTAGTTCCTGTTCTTAATTTTTGTTTGCCTTTTTGTTGTTATTGTGCTTGTAACAACTGTCTGTGTTGTAGTGGTAAGGCCTACTTGAACTGCTATATTGCTGAAAGTGTATATGTTTTTTGCTCTTTTTTTATCCCTTTAATAATGTTTGTTATTGTTTTTAGGATGGCTGGAAGTAGTGTCCGAGGCCAAAAATCTCAAAAAGTGACCTGTGTAATGAAGACCGTTTTTTTTTTTGAAGGCTCAGGAAGGCTGTTTCTTGTTTTTACGTTTTCTATGCCTTCAATAAAGTGTCCGTTTCCTTTTCACAATTGTGTGTGCAAGCCCTGGCACTGTTGAATTGATTATGGTAAGTTGAGTTATTTTTGCAATTCTTATGTATTGTTTTGCTTTTTTTATGTTCAATCAATCAGTCAATCAAGGCATTTATATAGCGCACTACTCACCCAGAGGGTCTCAAGGCGCTCGGGGAGGAGGGTCCGCTACTGCTCGAACAGCCAGGTCTTGAGCTGCTTCCTGAAGGCGAGGTGGTCCTGGGTCAGGCGGAGGTAGGTCGGGAGGGAGTTCCATGTCTTGGCGGCGAGGTAGGAGAAGACCGTCCCCCTGTGGTGGCTCTTCGGATGCGGGGGACGGCGGCGAGGGCGTGGCCGGTCGATCGAAGCTGGCGTTTGGGAGCGTAGAAGTTGAGGCGGCTGTTGAGGTATCCTGGCCCTTGGTTGTGTAGGGCTTTGTGAGCGTGGGTGAGGAGATGGAAGGTGATTCTCTTGTTGACCGGGAGCCAGTGCAGGTCTCTCAGGTGTTCGGAGATGTGGCTGCGACGGGGGATGTCCAGGATGAGTCGTGCTGAGGCGTTCTGGATCCGCTGAAGTCTCTTCTGGAGTTTGGCGGTGGTTCCTGTGTAGAGGGAGTTGCCGTAGTCCAGACGGCTGGTGACGAGGGCCTGGGTGACCGTCTTCCTGGTCTCGGTGGGGATCCAGCGGAAGATCTTACGTAGCATGCGCAGGATGTTGAAGCACGACGAGGAGACGGCGTTGACTTGTCTGGTCATGGAGAGGGAGGAGTCCAGGATGAAGCCCGGGTTGCGTGCATGGTCTGTTGGTTTGGGTGCGCTGCCTAGGGCGGGGGGCCACCAGGAGTCGTCCCAGGCGGAGGGTGAGGATCGCAGGATGAGGACTTCCATCTTGTCTGAGTTCAGTTTCAGGCGACTGTTCTTCATCCATTCGGCTACCTCTTTCATCCCTTCGTGAAGGTTGGCTCTGGCGGTGGCGGGGTCGTTGGTGAGGGAGAGGATCAGCTGGATGTCGTCTGTGTAGGAGATGATGTTGAGGTTGTGCTGGCATGCGATGTCTGCGAGGGGGCTCATGTAGACGTTGAAGAGGGTTGGACTGAGCGAGGAGCCTTGAGGAACGCCGCAGATGACTTCGGTGGCTTCCGATCTGAACGGGGGGAGGCGAACTCTCTGTGTCCTTCCAGCGAGGAAGGAGGTGATCCACTCCAGTGCCTTCTCCTGGATTCTGACGTTGCTGAGTCGCTGCACTAGTGTATGGTGGCAGACCGTGTCGAAGGCCGCGGAGCGGTCTAGGAGGATGAGGGCTGCAGTTTCTCCGTTGTCAAGAAGTGCTCGGAGGTCATCGGTGGCTGCGATAAGGGCGGTCTCGGTGCTGTGGTTGGCTCGGAAGCCAGACTGCGCGAGGTTGAGGGATCCGTTTGTCTCGAGGAAGGCGGCCAGCTGCTTGTTGACGGTCTTCTCGATGACTTTTGCAGGAAACGGGAGCAGCGAGATGGGGCGGTAGTTCTTGAGGTCAGTGGGGTCGGCTGATGGCTTCTTTAGTAGATCGCTGAGTTCGGCGTGCTTCCAGCTCTCCGGGAAGGTAGCGGTGTCGAAGGAGGTGTTGATGATGTCCCGCAGGTAGGGTGAGATGGCAGCATCGGCCTTGTTGAAGACGTGGTGAGGGCAGGGGTCGGTAGGAGATCCGGAGTGGATGGAGTTCATCGTGCGGATGGTGTCTTCGGTGCTGATCTGGGTCCAGGTGCGGAGGGTGGTGGTGGGGGGAGGTGGTTCGGTCGGGGCGTGCGTCGGTTGAGTGCTGAAGCTGTTGTGTATGTCCACGATCTTGTTGTGGAAGTAGGAGGCGAGGGAGTTGCAGAGGTCTTGTGAAGGGGTGATGTCGTTGTTTCCGGCGTTGGGGTTGGAGAGCTCTTTAGCGATGTTGAAGAGTTCCTTGCTGTTGTGTGCGTTGTTGTCCAGTCGTTCTTTGAATGCAGTTTTCTTGGTTGTGTGGATGAGTTGGTGGTGTTTTCGGGTGGCGAGCTTGAGGGCAGTCATGTTGTACGGTGTTGGGTGTCTGCGCCAGATTTTATCGAGGGCTCGGCAGTTCTTCTTGGAGCTCTTGAGCTCTTCGGTGAACCATGGGGCTTTCTTGCTGCCGGGTCTGCTAGGCGGGGTCCTCAGGGGGGCGAGGTTGTCAGCGCAGTCGCTGATCCACTTTGTGAGGTTGGTGGCCGCGTGGCTGGGGTTCGTTGCGCTGGTGGGTGGGTTCTTGCTCAGGGAATTCGCGAGCTGGTCGACTGTGATCTTGTTCCAGCTTCTGCGTGTAGCCTGTTGTTGGTGGTGGTGGATCGTGGTCCTTCTGAAGCTGAAGTGGACGCAGCTGTGGTCCGTCCAGTGGAGTCCGGTGGCGTGGCTGAAGGTGATGTCCTTACTGGATGAGAAGACTGGGTCGAGTGTGTGTCCGGCGTAGTGGGTGGGGGTGGTCACCAGCTGCTTGAGTCCGAGGTTAGCGAGGTTGTCCAGCAGGGTGGTGGTGTTGCGGTCGTTGTTGTTCTCCAGGTGGAAGTTGAAGTCCCCGAGAAGGATGTAGTCAGCGGAGAGCAGGGCGTTCGGGCTGATGAAGTCGGCGATGTCTTCGCTGAATTGTGTGCGTTGTCCCGGGGGTCTCTAGATGAGGGTGCCTCTGAGGGTGATCTTGGGGTTGATGTGGACCTGGAAGTGAAGGTGTTCGGCGGTAGTCAAGGTGTCGTCGGTGTTGGTCGTGATGCGGATGGTGTTCCTGTGGATGATGGCGATGCCTCCTCCGGTCTGGTTGATGCGGTCCCTTCGGATGATCTTGTAGCCGTCTGGGATGGCGATGGCGATGTCGGGCGCTGAGGAGGCGTTCATCCAGGTTTCCGTGAGGAAGGCGACGTCTGGTGAGGTGGTGTCGAGCAGGTTCCAGAGATCGACGGCGTGTCTGTGGACGGAGCGGATGTTGAGCAGGATGCACTTCAGGTAGCTGCTGCTGTTGCTCGTCTTGGTCTTGGTGGGTGCGGGTGTAGTGCAGGTCCGGATGCAGGTGAACTCGCAGGAGCAGCAGCTGAAGGGTCTGTGGGTGCGTCTCGGGGTGGCCCGGTAGCAGCCCGGGCTTCGACCGGCGTTGAGTGCGTAGAGTTCGGTGGCATCGTTGGTCCGGCGGGTGGGTTGGGGTCTGTGGGAACCAGGGGTCCTGGTGCTGGGCGCGGTCCAGGCGCGGACGGGCGCAGACGGGCTTACCTTTGGCGCACCTTCGGCGCTCAATCGCCGCTCCCGCTGCGCGCGTCCGCTGCGTGGTCGCTCTGGGGGCGTCATAAGTGAGGAGCCGGGAGGGCGGGTCAGCTGGGTGGCGGCCAATGGGCAGGAGGGAGGCGGAGACGCCGAGGGCAGTGGCGGGAAGGAGGGCGGCTCAGCGGCGGCTGGGTCGTCCGGCAGCTCGAGGGAGCGCACAGGAGGGGGAGGGCAGCACAAGGGGTACAGAAGGCAAAAAGGGGAGACAGCTGATAAAATACGAGGAGGAAGTTATAAAACAGGAGAAAAACAAGAGGAGGCAATATTACAAACGGGGGGGAAAACAGAAGTAAATATGACGGAGAAGTGTACAGTACAAGCAGCGGCGAGCCGAAAAACCGAGGGTAATCAGGCACGCCGCAGCAGACAAACAGCGGCGAAAGCGGGGGGTGGTGGCAGGCAGTGCGCGGCACTCAGCAGGGCAGGGTCCTGGTCACAGCGGGCAGGAGCAGCGGAGGTGGGGCGACCTCACCTGGAGCAGGCTCGAGCGGTCTGCAAAATGTGAGGAAAGTGTTGTGTGACTTGTTTAATGATTGTAAGGCTCTTTCCTTGTTTTCCTTTTTGTTTTCCTTTAATGATTTTTCTGTTAACTTTTCTCTATTCTGTGTGCAAGTCGTGTCTATGGGGCATTTTTTTTTTTGTATTATTCGTAGTTATTTTTTTTTGCCTGGAGGAAAGTCTGGAGATTGTGTACTCGATCGCGTTTCTCCGGGAAAAAATGGTGGCTTCGTTTCTTCCTGTTTATCCCCATGTGACGTCATTGGCCAATGGTGAAAGAGTTGTTATTTTTTTGTTCCTGAATTTGTGGGTTTTTTTTTTGCGTTTTGATTGGTGTACTGTCTGTTTAACCCTGCCCCCTGTGTGACGTCATTTTCGAGTCATCGTTGAATGAAGGCTTGGCCGCTTTTGATGGAAGGCGTCAATGTTGTCAGGGTAACTGTATATTTGTTATTTGGCGCACCTCTGGTGTTTTACCACATTTATTTTTCCTACCGTGTTTGCGCGCCTCTGGCGCATTTCGGCTCTATGTGTGCATATTGTGCTTTGTAAATTACGTGCAAGTTCATTTCCGATCTTTGTGTGCTTATTATATTGTGGTTTGTAAATTACGTGCAAGTGCATTTCTGATCGTTGTGTGCATATAAATTACGTGCAAGTGCATTTCCGATCTTTGTGTGCATATGTAAGTGTGTTGTGAAGTTGCTTGGACGGCCCACATTTGTTCTTTGAGACACCCTCTGCCACGTTGTTTCACTGGACCACGCCCTATTTTTTTTATTTGAGTTTTGATTGGTGTACTGTCTGTTTTACCCTGCTCCCTGGTGACGTCATTTGTGATTCATCGTCGAATGAAGGCATGGCCGCTTTTTAACGAAGGCGTCAATGTTGTCAGGGTAACTGTAGCACCTCCGGTGTTTTACCATTTTTATTTGTCATCCCGCGCTCGCACACCTCTGGTGTTTTACGTGCTGTATTATAATTTTATTGAAAGGTCATTTAGGCTGTATGTGGTGGGATATGGAATTCAAAGGTCATTTAGGTTGTATCTGGTGGGTTTTGGAAATGCATCTAAATTACGTGCAAGTGCATTTCGGATCTTTGTGTGCATATGTAAGTGTGTTGTGAAGTTTGCTTGGACGGCCCACATTTGTTCTTTGAGACGCCCTCTGCCACGTTGTTTCACTCGACCACGGCCACATTTGTTCTTTGTGACGCCTACGGCCACGTTCTTACAGTCGACCACGCCCTCAAGGGACTACTTTACTACTTTTGGTGTTTTTGTTTTTGTAATGTATATGGTGTAGACATCTATAGCCTATGTCCTTCTGCTACATCTCCCCTTTGAAATTGTGTATTGGGTGTAGTGATTGGTGCATTACTTTTGTAGTTTACCTGGCTCAAAGGTTTGTGTTCTCTCTTTATAATAGTAGTATAGATGTAAGGGCACCGAGGAAAATGCACAGTACATTGCGGTGCCCACTCAGATCGTTCATGGAATTCTGTGGAATTAAGTAGAATTTTAAAGAAATTCAGCTGAATTCCGCGGAATTAAAATCTGACAATTCTGCTTGCTTCTAATATTAATAATACAACAGGCTTAGGCATGATGCAAAACTGTTGTCACACAGAGCAACTACAAATAATCCCCACCACTTCCCACTTACGGATACTGACCCAAAACAAAATTAATCTCAATACTCTCCTTCACACTCTGAAGAAAAGGCTTTAAATCAACTCCGACAGTGGAACCATGAAATGACGAGAAAGCATAAAAGCTCCTCACTTGACAACTTACACAAAGAGAGACACAGACAACCATCCTGGCTGTGTGCCACCGATCAGGAGCCATTCTCATTCACCTTGCGGGCATAAACGAGGAGTTCCAGCCGTATTACACCCGCCTAATCACCTTCAAAGCCCCATCTACCTCTGATGTAGATGATCAGTTCATGCAATGACTGCCCCTGCTGGTTCTACCTGAACTAAATGGAGACGTTACAAAAGCTGAAATTGCTGATCCAATAAAAACATCTAAAAACGACAAGAGAAGGTAGCCCCGAATATGCTACAAAAAAAGAAGAAATAATGAGAAACAAGACAGAACTCCTGTTTTGTAGTGGACTCTCGCCTTCATATTACTTTGTGGCATGCTTCATCACTGAGGGCCTTATTAGGATATCGGATGGACCGTTACTGACAGGCCATCAGTAGCGGTCCATCCTACCTCCAAGGCATCGGTCTGACCACTTAGGATGCCAGCGGTCGGAGCGATGTCGTCGGAGGGACCTACCGCTGCCTCCAACAAGATCAAGGATCCCATTGGGACATCGGTCAGAGGCCTAATCCCTACAATGGAGGCAGTGTTTGAGGAGGCACCGCCATAGGTATTAGGGTGTCCCTTTCCGACCGCCTTTCCATGTCGGCCTTTCTGACATAGAAAGGCTGCAGGAATGTGACTATGTGGACCCCTAGCATAGCCCCAGTCCCCCTAGGCCTCTGCTGTGTGGCCCGGGGGCACTTATGGTGTCCCCTCAAACATCATTGCACCATGTGCATGGCCTCATATGGTGCCTGGCACACAGTGCATAGATGTCTAGAAACATACCCTGTACCATTGCAGCTTGTGACGTGGATCTTTTCCGGGCAGCAGGATGAGCCGCTATGGTAAAGGATATGTTTCCAAGTATCGTGCTGGCGGGCACATTATAATATCGGGAATGGAACTGCAGACTAGTTGTCGAGTGGTTCTACTCCTGAAACAATGTTGATCAGAGGCTCGTCCAACTGGCATCATAATAAGGCCCTGAGTCTTCAATCGATACAGGTATTAAGGTACTGGGTGAGCGTATGGAGGAAGCACTTAATACAGTAGTCTGTAAATTTTGAGCAAGGGGACTTAAAGTTACATAAGGGTTAAAAATGTCTACGGTGTCACAGTTGATTTGTGACGTCAGGCAACTCTGGAATCATTAAAAACAAGCCATGGGGTTTATGGGAGAGATTAATGATCTCCCCATCCCGTGTTCAACATGTTTCAGCTGGGATTGCCAGTCTTCCAGCTTTCTTCAGGACCATCCAAGTCCACAATTATTGTTAGAAACAAATCACTTAAGGTATGGTGGGGCTATGTCACGCACCTGTACCATGCATGCATACATGCACTTTCCAGAACCGTTGTGCTTTTTATCCCACCAGCCTTATTTAGGGGTTTGGAGATTATCCTCTGGTACCTATTAAAACAGGTTAACCTTTACCTTTGTTGATGTAACTTGAGTGCGCATATAGTGCCTTAGTCACACATCTATTATCTTGCATGATGTAGTAAAAACGTGAGGAAATTACCTGCATTAACACAATGGGGCATATTCTCAAGAACGTGTGATAACCATCGCAAAAGTAACTTAACGCAACCTTCAGCATCGCAGTCTATCGAGGGAAATTTACGCCATGTTAACCAAGTATTCACAACACGGCGGTACCATGCGATATTCTCCAGATAACGCATCAACTGACCGCGTTAAAATCAACGCCATGCCGCCAAAATGCGAAGCAAGAATGCAAAAAAAGCTGCGATGAGGCCAATCGTGATACAAAAATCAGTGAAAACCAGTGACCGGCCTGCAATTCACACCCGTCAGGTGGGAAAAATCACCATAAAAGGTGAACAAAAACAGACAAACAAATGCCAGACGACAGCAAAGCGCAATGGATGTTGCCGGAGCAAGTGCTGAGGAGGACCAGAACCCCAAGAGCTCCCTGGAGGACCAACATGGGACCTAGGGGTCAGTGAAGTGCAAGGAGAAAAAGAGTAGGAAGAAGTGCTTCAGTCCGCAGGAAAACAGGATCCTGATAACAGAGGTGGTAGAACACCATCAACAAATGTTCGTCACCTCCAATGTGTAATTGGCAACAAAAAATGGAATATGGCAGTGCATCGTGGACACGGTGATTGCAGTCGGAGTGCTGAAGACGACAATGGAAGAGGTCAAGAGACGCTGAAATGACGTCAAGCGCAAAGCCAAGCTGATACTTGCCAACAACCGGAAGGTAGCAATGCAGACTGGAGGTGGGAGTCCTGCACCACAGGAGGAGCTGGACGACATGGAGGAAATGGTTCCACAGTCATCAGTGGGGAGACGGGGGCAGGAGTTGGGGGACCGGACACTGCTCAACATGAACGGACACAACAGCACCAGGGTGAGTAATGAACGGGGACTAGGGGGATGGGGGAAGATGGGCCCAATGGCACGCATGCCCATTTAAGTAGAGCACATCTGCAGACAAACCATGCCCCAGCCACCAACTCCCATCAAGAGACCAATATTGCAACATCTCATCACTGTACAAGCACAGAAGTCAAAGGCAGACTTCATGAACGGGGTAAGGGGCAGCAAAATCAGAGCTGCAGAGGCGACTCCCCCAAAATGCAGCACACACACATAACATGCAGAGCACTTCAACACTGACAACAATGTGGTACAAACCGCAACACGTACAAAACAGAACACAGTACACAACTGTTAACGCTTGGGTGCAGACACCTGCCAATCACATTTGGCATTGTAGGGAAATGTTAATGTTAATGTTAATGATATTTGTAGAGCCCACTGTTGCCCAAGGGCGTCCTGGCGCTGTAGGTGATGGTCCCCTGCAGGCACAGTTGGAAATGCCTATACTTTATGCATTGAACAACCAGGTTTTTAGGGCTTTTCTGAAAATGAGCAGCTCGTTGTGTCTCTAAGTGAGGTTGGGAGGGTATTCCATTCCTTGGCTGCCCCCACAAAGAAACTTCTACCACCCCAATTGGCTTTCTTTGCCAATGGAGTCCAAATCAATTTGGCTCCTGAAGAATGTAGAGACCTGGACGGGACATACCATTTTGTATTTTGGATCAGGTGTTTTGGACCCATACCATGTAGTGCTTTATAGGTCTGCACAGGGCCTTGAACAACACTCGTTTCCTAACCGGTAGCCAGTGTAGCTTTTGAATTTCTGCTGAGATGGGTTTGCATTTTGATGTGCCCGATAGCAGTCTGGCAGCAGCATTGTGTAAGAGTTGCAGTTTTCTAATGAGGCCTTCTTGTACGTTGACATATAGGCCATTACAATAGTCCAGCCTAGACATCGCTAGTGCTGTGACCACCGTTTTCTGACTTGCTGTGGGGAGATAGTCCAGTATTTTTTTGCATGATTTAAGGATGTAAGAGGTTGTAGCAACAACTGAGTTGATTTGATTTTTATGGGTTCGTTTATTGTCGATAATGAACCCTAGATTTCTCACTGGTGTTGGAAGAAGGCCCAGAGAATCTGGCCACCAATCTGGAGTCCAAAACTGAGGATTATTTCAAAAAAAGGATCGCCTCCATTTTGGCCGAACTAAGTTTTAAACAATTTTAGGTCATCCAGCCACCTACAGCGGTCATACAGTCATGAAAGGGCCTTCCTGGCTCCTGGGTTTCCTTAGGAAGTACGGAGAAACATAAACATTAAAAAGAGTGGACGTACAAACACACACACATCTGTTGACGAAATGTCCACTGCCCCCCATCAAATAGGCAGCCCCTCCCAAACAGCCACAATGTACACAGTCATGCAGTATGTATTAAAACATGTACAATGCGATAACATACATGTGGACACATTGTTAAACTGCATCTGCCCTTCCACATTGCAGAGGGAGAATCAACACCTCCTGCAGGGTAGCCCAACCCTCTATTCTCTGATGACGAAGAGGACCACCACAGCTTCGACTTCGATACCCTCCAACAGCTCATGGGGAGCCTCCGCAGCCCAATTCCAGGAGCTTGTCAGCCCAGCAGCTACGAAGAGACCCTACCCCCTGCACAGACCCCACAGCGGGCAGCACCCACCACCACAGCTGCCTCCCAAGACCCCCACGAAGAACACATGGCCTTCCAACGCCATGAGTAAGGTCCGCGGAGCAGCTGCTGAACAGGTGCAGGTGGGATTCAACCGCATGGCAGACAAACTAGATGCCATACGTGGGTGTCTACCACTCACGGTCCCTAACGGACACCCACAGTCCGCTGCATGCTCTCCAATGGACCATGGTCGACACTGATGGAGCCCTGACTCGGAGAATCGAACAACTGGCAAGTCAGTGTGGCTCCAGCAAAGTCACACGGGAGTTGGGAACATGCGGGGGTTAATGGAGACCATGGAACAGTCGAATGCGGAAAGAGTGGCTGTCATGGCTGTTCACCAGCGAGTGGTAGCTGAGTTCCTCAATTACCTCAAATCCATCCTCATGGCATTGCTGCCACAAGTCCTGGTGCCGATGCATGCTGCTACTGCCACTAGATCCACATATCCGCAACCTGAAGTGTCAGTGCCACGCAGTGTGGAAGACATTACACCTCCGGCCCCTGAGGTCACACTGCCACACAGTGCTGGAGACAGAACACCATCACCCACACATGAGGCACATGAAACAGCAGAGGTCGAAGATGCAGATGAATCTGCCTTACTGGTAAAAAGAAAACTGAAGCATGCATCTCCGCAATATGGCCTGTTTCTGCTAGGTTCTGCCTTCTGCATCATCACCTTCCACTGTCCCCCGATGCACTCTGCGCCACTTACCTTGGACCCCGACATGGACTGCCATATTCTGCTTGTTCTTCTATGACACAGCAATCAGACTGTGGACTGAACTATTCCCTTTCCTTTGGACTTGTCATTCCCTGAAGGACTCTGGCTGGCCCTCCACAGCCCAACTTCGTCATGTGTGGTTAGCACGGCCCTGTACTGCTCCAGATGCAACACTCCACTGAATGTTCTTTATCCATTCATAATCCCACAGAGGTGTCACGTAAGTGGTCTTTCAAGTATGGAAGTATGGATGCATGTGGGCTCTGTGAATTCCTCTAACGTCCATGTGGCTGATGTTGTTGAACTTGGGTCACAGGGTGACACATTGCCGAATGCGGTCCAGGTGTGCCGACACAACAACAGGGACACACGCATAAGTAACTTCCTCGTCCAGCCCCGTTCGGAACCACGCCCAGAGCCGGAGGGTCATTGTTCAAACCCTTACACTGGACTGGCATACGCAAGGCCAGTCCACTCCGCTTACGCTTACAGGGGGGGACGACAACACTATATGTCCCCGTTCTTCTCTGTAGTGATCTGATGATGACAGGTCTAGTTGTCAGCATGCCACAGCCACTCCCTCATGGCTGGTATACACCCACACCACACCGATCCACACACGCGTCAGAGGACATATGCCCTGCCAATAAAAAGGCCCGGGTGCACGTGCTCAATGCCATTTCCACTCTCTATCTGGGTGTATTCCTTGTGGTGTTCATGTAGGCCTGAGGGCCAAAGGCCCTGCGACATCACATTACACCGGCCAGGAGGTGACATGATGGCATCTGCACCACGATACCCTATCATAGAGGGTCCATGACTTGCGGGCACAGACTTGGTGGCACCGGATGCACAGGACGGTGACTTTTGGTGCACTGAGGTAGGGGCATACCCATCGGGATATCCTAGCTGATGAGGGCTGAAAGCCAGAAACTTGTCCTAGGATGCTTGTTTCCAGTGCAGAGTGGACCTGGCCTGGCAGTTCGAGCTGGACTGTTACCATTGGGAACAGAGTCAATACTGATGTGCATATGGCTGGTCCAAACTGGAATGGCATAGTGAGCAAAGAAAACGATGGATTTAGGCCCAGATCTCTGTACTGTGGTGAATGTATGACATTGTTCTGCATTCTGTCCATCAACTGTTGTTTTTGCATTTGTCATCCGAGTGGGACAGGTATACTCAGACGTGAGTCCTGTGCTCTCCATGCCACTGGAGTCAAGCTATCCTGGCTGATGAGGGGTGAAACCCCTAAACCGGTTCTAGGATGCTTGATTCCAGTCCAGGGAGGACCTGGCCTTGCAGTTTGGGCTGGACTTTTCCCATTGGGCCCAGGGTCAAGACTGATTTGCATATGGCTGAGTTCAAACTGGAATGGCATGGTGAGCAAAAAAACAATGGATTTAGGCCCAGATCGCTGTACTGGGGTGAATGTATGTCATTGTTCTGCATTCAGTCCATCAATTGTTCTTTTTGCCTCACACATGGTCATGACAGAGTAGATATCATGACCTAACATCGTCAAGTCATGATGGAGAGAGCAATGACATCAGCACAGTCAAGTCATGACAGAGTAGATCTCACGACCTCACACAGTCAAGTCATGATAGAGCAAGGGCGTCCCCCACCCTCGAGTAAAACAGAGTAGACATCACTGACGTGTTGCATTTTAACTTCATGACAGCCGAGAGTAATAACGTCACACACATTCAAGTCAAGACATACCAGAGAGCAATGACGTCACAGGGTCAAGTCATGGCAGAAAAAGCCAATTAGAAGAAATTCTTATCTATAATAGAATTCTGTGTTTCTTTTACAATAGGAAAGTTTCTGTTTAAATGGCAAAATTATTTTAGAACAGAAGGATGAAGACATAAACCATCGTAAGCAAAGTTTTCTTGCAGCGGCAGGAGAGGTTTCCCGGCGCTCAGGGGCTCATTATGTCTCACTCCCCTCCTCTCCCCCCCACCTCGCTTTTCTCTGGAAGCAGAAAACTCTGTTATTGTTCCTGTCCTTTGTAGGCGCAGCTGCTGTTTATCATAATTCCTTCTGACTTGCAAATAGACCTGTGTGTACCTTGTGCCCCGGCAGCTGTCAACAACGACATTTAAAGAATAATTTCCATTCTTAAAGCGAGTTCTCTCCTCTCCTCTAATTGTGTCTTTATTTCCTGGCTTCCCGGCCTGAATCGGGGCTTATTTAAATGTCAAAAGACAACTTTATAAATTACCAGCAGCTTTCTTCGAGCAGGCAGGGAAGGCTGCCTGCACGGGGGTCATTTATATACAGTCTGGAATGTGTCATCAAAGCCTGTTAAACAACCGGAGAAGAGGGGGCTCCCCTTGCCAGGGAGTAGCCCCCCACACTTCCTAGCTACTCCCAGGGAGATCCCTCCAGTTTTCTCTCCATCCTCAGAGACCACTCGAGCAAATGATGAAGACCGCCCACTGTTGACCCGATATGTAAATGACTGCAACATATTTGCATCCGTCCATCTGAGGCATATTTTAATGCTCGTTTCCTGGCCAAGAACACGTAATTCCTCAGAAAGCAATTTGTAGATAATTTGTATCCGTTTTTCGGTGATGTATTTGAAGAGGCCGGAGCTATCTTCGGAAGACAGGGGGCGCTGTGCATGGACCAGTACCAAGTAGCAGCCATTGTTGTGTTTTAGGTCTCGCCTACGCAGCGGGCATGTGCTTCGTAGGAGGAGACCTTTAGGAATCGATTCAGTTTTTGGCCCAAAAACTTGCACTCGTTGCATTGCTTTCAATGGCAACGCGTGCACGTTTGGCGATTCCCTTGAGGGAGCGAGCTTTGAAACCATCTGTTTGTAATTAGCAGATGGTTCCTACTTGCTCCCGCAAGGGAAACAGGCACATGCCCTCTCCTCTCTCCCCTCCCCTTGCTGCCTCCTCCTCTCCTCGTCAAACGTCTTTTTTTTACTTTCGCGTGCAGGACACTCCATTGAGGTTACATCAGGTCCAGGTCGTCGTGGTCACATCTCTGTATGGTATGGGATACGCCCAGGGGTGAAGGAGCATTCTCCCAGCAGTGACTTTATCCGTCTTCGGCTGGGGCCGCGTGTGAGTTCTGCGCCCCTACTTGAAATACTGCCCCATACTCCCTGGGGTACGCGTCCTACGGGTTTCTGGCCGGCCTACTGGGTAGCAACAGAGGACTCGGCCACGTATTTGCATGGTTCCCTGCGGGCTAGGGGGTCATGGGCCTGTGTAGTGGCACCAAGGCATGCTCACCGAGATCGCGCAAATGGCGAAGTGCCTACCCCCTTTATGGTGTCCCCCGGGGTGAGTCTTTGTGTTGGGGGCTAGAGGATGTGCTGCATGCCAAGCCCAAGGGGATGGGTGGGGGGGTCGTTCTCCCTGCAGTGGGCATGTGGGGTAGTGCAAGCAGTTGATGGTTTCACTTTCCGAGGCTTAATGAGATGCAGAAAGCCCGGAGTTAAAGTCCCATGCTGTTTTGGCGTCTGGGATACTGCATGGATAGGAAAACTGGCCTGTCCGTTTACTATGGGGCAAAGTTTATAGTCGGGGAGGCCCCAGTTTACCCACTTACAACTCACCTGTCTGCCCGCTGAGCTCCTTATTGTCTGGGTTAGTGTTGTTCCCCTCAGTTTAGATTTCCAGTTGGTTGGGGGCTTCAGGAAGGGGGGCAATTGAGCGGGTTGCTAAGGTGCCTGAGTTGCCACCTGGGGGAGCCTGGCACCGAGCACAGTGTCCGCCCCACCCGTGATCTTGGGCAGGACGCAGTGTTTACAAGATGGTCGGGTCGTTAGGTGGCAGCATATTTAGGGCTGCAGCTTGGACCTAACGCCACCGCCGGAGTCACGCAGGACATCTGTGGGGTTTGGGTGCTGCTAGCACCGAGGGTACGCATTCGCTGGTCAAGGAGTTGAGAGGCGAGAGCCCCAGCCCAATTGCAGTGCATGTCCTACATGCCCCTGGTGAGCTCATTCTTAACCGCCGCCCGGCCTCTGGGACTTATGCTGCGCGGTGGGGGAAGGGGCGGCGAGCTCTGCAGGGCTCCCTCTCCGTGGCTGTAGGCTGTGAGGCAGACCGGGGACTCGGCCTGCGTGGGTACAGACAAGTACTGCCATCCTTGCCTGTCCTTACACAAATGTTTTGTACAACACTGGTTGCATCTTCCTAGGCAAGGTGGTGTTATTGTTATGTTACGAAATCAAAGGAGGACCCCGCACAGACTAATAGGCGACTGGGGGGATGACAGATTAAAAAAGGACCAGGGCGTCCCCACAAGCAAGGACAATGTAGGACGTGTCTCACTTCTATTGGGTGTACTCTAAAGTAAGTGTTGTATTCCAAAAAGCAACATGCCGACAATGCGGCGGGAAAGGTAAAGTTACAAGGAATTTAAATTTCAATTACTACAAGCGTGTGTTGATTGGAAAGGAGAATTCTGTGTGTTAATATTATTATAATTCTGCAAATGCCAAATCTTAAGAGAAAAGCCTATTTCTTACTATATAGTCAGCTCAAACATTAGCAACTACAATCTACAATATTCTATGAATAACACAAAATATAAGTAATAAAAATGGATGTTTCTAAAAAGTAAAAGATATTTTCCACACCATGAGTTACTTAAGTCTCTGTTGTATATTTATTTCGGTTTAGAACCCTGTTTAGAGCCACATGTGTTAATATGGAACAAATATAATTTTCCTAGGGTCATTGAAGATACCCACAACAGGAAATACGGTGGCTCCTCCTGGTAGTCCAAGACCAAGCGTATTTATATTAAAAAACAGGTATATAGAAATAATATTCTTATTTTCTATCCCTATCGTAGTTTGCGGGAATGTTTGTCGCAGCATATGTATAATGTTGAGACAAACTAAAAACATATTATCCCTATGTGTATCCTATTCTAGTGTGATCACAACGCACAAACAGAATCCTCAATTAGTCCCATGAACTTGATGACGACAGGGTTCTAAACCGAAGCGAATAATGTCCAGGTGGTGATATTCACTCCGCCTGTCTTTAAGGTATGCGTCAGACTGTCAATTTTTTCACTATATACACAGATAGAGGTCTCATATTGAGTCTCTTGAGCATTGCATTGGACTATATAGTCCAAGGGAAAGGTAAACGCCATTAGTTTTGTACAAGTGTAGGGACATATAGATAAATTGGTCAATATGTTACTAAATTGGAAGGAGTATTGGAAATCCATATGAGTGTGAGAAATGTAAAACCGAAACTGTGTGCTATTAAGTGATGTCCTTTGCATAAGAGAGGCCTAGAACGATGTTATAGCCACTAAAGTTGTGACTAGTTATAATTGTGAACTAAGAGCAATCCACACCAATGATAGAAAAGTAACTCTGTCTTTTTAAAAAAATTTTAAATCCATCCAGAATCAGTCCTGAAGAAGGTAGACAAACAGAATACCGAAACGCCGCGTCGACTTGTGATTCTTTGTGTTTTTAAATGTTTTTATACAAATGTATAACATGTTTTCTTAAATTTGTATTTTGTGTAACAATGAATTTTTATATTTGAAGTGTAATAAATATACAACAGAGACTTAAGTAACTCATGGTGTGGAAAATATCTTTTACTTTTTAGAAACATCCATTTTTATTACTTATATTTTGTGTTATTCATAGAATATTGTAGATTGTGGTTGCTAATGTTTGAGCTGACTATATAGTAAGAAATAGGCTTTTCTCTTAAGATTTGGCATTTGCAGAATTATAATAATATTAACACACAGAATTCTCCTTTCCAATCAACACACGCTTGTAGTAATTGAAATTTAAATTCCTTGTAACTTTACCTTTCCCGCCGCATTGTCGGCATGCTGCTTTTTGGAATAAAACACTTACTTTAGAGTACACCCAATAGAAGTGAGACACGTCCTACATTGTCCTTGCTTGTGGGGACGCCCTGGTCCTTTTTTAATCTGTCATCCCCCCAGTCCCCTATTAGTCTGTGCGGGGTCCTCCTTTGATTTCGTAACTATACACTCGGCTTGTTAGCTGAGGAGGTCTTTTTTAGTACTATTGCAAATCAGCAAAGTGGTAAAATCTTGAAAAAATACCCATATACTGAATATATTAAGTATATTGAAAATCCATAATATGGAAGGTATAAAAACATACAGTTTTTCAGAAGATCAATTTGATAGATTAATAAATAAGAGATCACGTAACACCACCACAATAAGATTGGATAAAACGGATAAGGAACAGTGGGAAAGACTTTGGAACCTAAAAAAGAAAGTAATAAGGGCGGAATTGCATGCAGAGTTCCTAGTGGAATATTGTAAAAACGGGATCATTCCAAAGGGTTTACAAGTGACTAATGAACCAGGGATTTTTATTACAGACAAAAAATTCATAGACAAATGGACACTTGTGGCAAACAGGTGTAGTAGGGATTGGATCTTGCTTATTATAGAAACAGCGGAGGAATGTATAATCATTGAAAAGAAAGAGATAGAAGCATTGGAGATTCAATTAAGGGATAGTATAGCTCTAGAAGATGCAAAAGCCAAACTAAAGGAAATTCAAAATGATGTTGACAGCTATAGTGAATATTTGATCAAAAAGAAGAGTAATAAACTAAAAAAGGACATAGAAAATTATAACCCAGAAATTGTCTACCCATATCTCCAGAAAGATTTTTATGACCGTCCTAAGGAGAATTTCCAACCCCGCAGACAGTGGCAGAACCAACCCAGAAATCAATCTAAAAAACGCGTGAGATTCTTTGACTCCTCATATAGTAGTACGGATTCAGAGGGTGAATTAGGAAATGAAAAACAACAACAAGAGGGTGATACAAACAAACAACAACAACGAACTACCACTAAGGAGGGTTTTGCTTTTTTAGAGAGACGCAACCAAATGTTTGGGCAACAGAGAGGGAGAGGGAGGGGCAGAAACAACTACAACCAGACACAATATACTCAAGCCCAGACCCCTCAACGTCCTCGCACCCGGAGCCAGAAACAGTGGGACTAATAGAGAGCAAAAAAGCGGCTGTCATTAATTTGTCTGACCATCAACTAACCCCAGTAGAGACAAAACTCTTTGAGAAGGGATTAGGTTACGCAATATGCTCCCCTGTAGACAGATATGCCCTGGAAAGAGACTTACAAAGCTTCTTCAGAAAAATAAGACTTCAAATTTTCTTTGAGGGAAAAGATAAAATAGTTAGACAGAATAAATCTGGTTTAAAAAATAAGTCCACTTGGGTTCCCCCACTTAATGCTGTACACAAAGATGTTGAGGCCTTTGAAAGATCGGTCGACAAAAGCATAGATAATCTTTTAAAACAAAAAAACTGGACATCACATAATCTGAGTAGGGAAGAGAAAAAAGCACTAGAATTCTTTGAAAAAGACAGTACCCTAATAGTTAAGCCAGCAGACAAGGGGGGCAGTGTTGTGCTTATGAATAGTCATGATTATGACAATAGGATGCTTAAATTACTAAACAACAGTGACCATTATGAAAAATCTAATAGAGAGGAATGGCAAACCCTGAAGGGCGAAATTGAGAGAATGTTGAGGCTGGCGAAGGAGGATGACATTATATGCGAAGAAGAATTCGCATTTATGTTGAATAAAGATCCACTGATTCCAGCACTGTACGGCCTTCCCAAGGTGCATAAAGACATCTGTGACCCCCCGATGAGACCTATTGTATGGTGCATAGGGTCCTTGACCGAACCCTTGAGCAAGTACGTGGAGGTATTCCTACAACCCCTCGTGCAACAACAAAAAGCCTATGTAAAGGATACCACCTCGATGATCAAGAGAATAGAGAACTTAAGCTTCAATCCAGAGTCACAGGTGTTGGTGACTCTGGATATTGAAGCTTTTTATACTAATATTCCTCAGGACAGCACTATAAAAATTATGGAAGAGATCCTTAGAGATGGTGATCAGGATCTGACTGACCATCAGATATTTATAATTGATTGTATCACCATAATCCTCAAAAATAATATCTTTTTATACAAAGACAACCTGTTCAGACAGATCAAGGGGACCAGCATGGGGGCTACTTGTGCCCCCAGTCTGGCATGTCTATATCTATCAAAATTTGAGGAGAAACATATCTACAATATAGCTGCCCCATTCTTTGAAAACATCTCGGAATGGGGTCGCTATATTGATGATATTTTCTTTATATGGACAGGAGAAATGGACACTCTTAATGAATTCCTGATCTGGTTAAACATTGGAGATGTGAATTTGAGATTTACATCGCACATCAGTAGGAGCCAAGTAGAATTCTTGGATATTATTATCAGACATCGCGATGGTCAACTAATATTGGAACTGTACACAAATCCATCCGACAGGAACAGCATGTTGCACTACGAGAGCAACCACCCTCCGTCACAGAAAAATAATATCCCCTTTGGTCAGTTTCTTCGTTTGAGAAGAAATTGTACCTCCATGGCAGACTATGAAATCCATGCCAGGATTTTAAAAGAAAAATTCCTAGAGAGGGGTTACCCGAAAAGGATGATACGACATGCTTTTAAAAGAGCTAAATACTTCAATCGGGAAAACCTTTTTAATCCCAAAAATGAGAGCCAGAAAAAAGAACAGCCAATTATGTTCGTGACTAACTTCTCTCAAGTAAGTTATAAGGTTAAAAACATAATAAACAGAAACTGGCACCTTATTTCAGACAAAGCACAGGTGCCCATCCCTAAACCTATGTTCTCGTACCGGAGAAACAGAACTATTAGGAACTCCCTAGTACACACGTACAAAGAGACCCCGAAAAACCTTCAAACTACCATTGATGGCAAGCCACTTCCAACAGGAACCCACCCTTGTGCGGGTTGTGTAAACTGCACCAATATTATTAGAGGTGGGGTGATCACAGTAAATGGAAAGACAACATACATCAAAAGCTTCATCAATTGTCGAACGAAGAACGCAATCTACCTTATCCAATGTCCCTGTAATAAACCTTATGTAGGCGAAACATCTAGGGAACTTAGGTTGCGGTTAAATGAGCATCATTCAGCACTTAGAACTAATAAAATAGGAGCACCTCTCACTGAGCATTGGAGGGAAGCTGGCCACAACATTGAGGATTTGAGGTGGTGTGGCCTAGAAAAGATAACTGAGAACACCAGAGGTGGCAATCAAAATAACAAGAGAAAAAGAAGGGAGCAATTTTACATGTCGACCTTCAATAGTGTGTGGTGCGGCTTGAATTCAAAGGAGGATTGGGAAAAAATCGTCCAATAAAAAGCATAGCAAAGGCCCCATACAGGCCTGCGGTCCTCCTTTATATGAACAGTATAATAGAGTAAGGTGGGTGAATATACACAATGAGCTGAACAAAACTTGTGTACCCTCGTACGAACAATATAGCAGTAGCAATGGAATAAGGTCAATGTACATAGTGAGCTGAACAAAACTTGCGTACCCTTATACGAACAATATAGCAACAGCAATAGAGTAAGGTCAATGTGCACAATGAGCTGAACAAAACTTGTGTACCCTGGGACTTACCATCTATAACCAGGGAATAAGTAATATCTCCATATCAGAGAAGGCTAGTCAGATGCAGGGTTAGTAGAACCAGGGAATAAGTAATATCTCCATATCAGAGAAGGCTAGTCAGATGTAGGGTTAGTACTTTAATAACTGAGGAAACAAATGAATTGCGAATAAATAGTGCCGCTAAAGAATCTGATAATATTGAGTTAGATTTAAGGAACTGTGACTACGTAATGCCGCTATAGGGCTAGATAATGCAAAATAGCGAAAACTAGAGAGAGTGCAAATACTCTGCCTTTTATGCATACGCCTAGATAACCGATAACCAGAACCCCGAGGAAAAGTATTAATGATAATGGGGAGTCTATTATAGCCAAAACGACATAAATATGATATTATAAATTAAGTAGCTGCATTAACATACAAAGAATGCACTAATTTGGAGTGTGTATATATATATAGTAAACAGGTCGTATTGCCGCCAAAGTGACCCAGTAATTATGGAAAGGGCGACACACAACAAAAGCCCAGGTGCTATTATTGATTATATCTAACCGGTACATTAGAGGCGATCTTGGTAAATAATACGGAAAGCAACACGCGCTAAAATTATCATAGTGGTAGGCGTCACGTTTCCATGTAAACAGAGCCTCCAATTAGGAAGAGAGATAACCGCAACTATTAATTTATTTTGACCGGTACATCAGAGGCGATCCTGGCAAATAATATAGAAGGTAACACGCGCTAATATAAACATAGTGGCATGCGTTACGTTACCATGCAACAAACCCTCCAACTAGGAAGAGAGATAAGCCTAGGGAAACGCGAATAACAGAGCATGCCCGCGACATGAAAAATGCGTTCGGTTACCAAGGCAACCGGGCGTCGATTGGCCCAAAGGGAACCAATGAGGGCGTGAAGCAGGAGCGGCCAATCATAGCGCGGGTAACATAGAGTACCGCTGCATGATCGAAAGCTCAGTACTCTCGGCGGCTCGTACAAGACCGGCTGGGTGACGCTTTGAAAGACTGCCAGGATTCAGGAGCAGGGAGGCCGATTATACATTTTAAGGTAAGGACAATGTAGAACCAGGGCCCCTCGATGCCTTAACGAGTGCTCTTTATAATTGGAGCATGAACATCCAAAAATCCCTCTTAAAACCTAATATAAGCAACTTGGATATTATGATGCCTTCCCCTTTATGTTAAGGAAGATGAGATAAACCATAAGTAAAAATATTGTCAATAAGAAAAAGATATAACCTACCCCACATTGCGCCTGATATATATATATATTTTTATTGTCCAATGCAGCACTGACTCTTTATCCACGACGGAGTGTCCTGGAGGCAAAATAGCCTTGAAATTGCACCAGGCAACCAAATTTTAATGGTGAGTGATACCCCATGGCCAACATGCATTGCTAATAATTATATTTCAAAACTAATAAGAGCCACATGTGTTAATATGGAACAAATATAATTTTCCTAGGGTCATTGAAGATACCCACAACAGGAAATACGGTGGCTCCTCCTGGTAGTCCAAGACCAAGCGTATTTATATTAAAAAACAGGTATATAGAAATAATATTCTTATTTTCTATCCCTATCGTAGTTTGCGGGAATGTTTGTCGCGGCATATGTATAATGTTGAGACAAACTAAAAACATATTATCCCTATGTGTATCCTATTCTAGTGTGATCACAACGCACAAACAGAATCCTCAATTAGTCCCATGAACTTGATGACGACAGGGTTCTAAACCGAAGCGAATAATGTCCAGGTGGTGATATTCACTCCGCCTGTCTTTAAGGTATGCGTCAGACTGTCAATTTTTTCACTATATACACAGATAGAGGTCTCATATTGAGTCTCTTGAGCATTGCATTGGACTATATAGTCCAAGGGAAAGGTAAACGCCATTAGTTTTGTACAAGTGTAGGGACATATAGATAAATTGGTCAATATGTTACTAAATAGGAAGGAGTATTGGAAATCCATATGAGTGTGAGAAATGTAAAACCGAAACTGTGTGCTATTAAGTGATGTCCTTTGCATAAGAGAGGCCTAGAACGATGTTATAGCCACTAAAGTTGTGACTAGTTATAATTGTGAACTAAGAGCAATCCACACCAATGATAGAAAAGTAACTCTGTCTTTTTTAAATTTTTTTAAATCCATCCAGAATCAGTCCTGAAGAAGGTAGACAAACAGAATACCGAAACGCCGCGTCGACTTGTGATTCTTTGTGTTTTTAAATGTTTTTATACAAATGTATAACATGTTTTCTTAAATTTGTATTTTGTGTAACAATGAATTTTTATATTTGAAGTGTAATAAATATACAACAGAGACTTAAGTAACTCATGGTGTGGAAAATATCTTTTACTTTTTAGAAACATCCATTTTTATTACTTATATTTTGTGTTATTCATAGAATATTGTAGATTGTGGTTGCTAATGTTTGAGCTGACTATATAGTAAGAAATAGGCTTTTCTCTTAAGATTTGGCATTTGCAGAATTATAATAATATTAACACACAGAATTCTCCTTTCCAATCAACACACACTTGTAGTAATTGAAATTTAAATTCCTTGTAACTTTACCTTTCCCGCCGCATTGTCGGCATGCTGCTTTTTGGAATACAACACTTACTTTAGAGTACACCCAATAGAAGTGAGACACGTCCTACATTGTCCTTGCTTGTGGGGACGCCCTGGTCCTTTTTTAAGGTGTTATTGTTACCCCACGTCCTTGAAGAAATAAATGTTGACAGATGTATTTACTGCAGCCACTGTGGTGTTATTGTTATCCCACGAAATGGAGAAATAAATGTTGACAGATGTACACACTGCAACATCTGTCTCCTCTATACAGTGTAATGACGCGCCCAAGCCCGCGATGGAGTAGTTGCCTGCTCCAGAAAGCCAGGCTGGGCCACGGGTCGTGGGCCTCTCAGCTCAGGGCTCCTGTTGCCGTACCAGGATAGCCGCGTGCAGGTTGCGGCTGCTCCTCTGGGCGGGTAGGGTGTTACATTTAAAATTCTGAGTTTGTGCTTCTCCAGACCAAGCACTCTTAAACTATACATACGGTCTACGAGTGACTCCTACACCTTGCAGTTCTCTGTCTGACGTAACATGTCATATACACTAATTTACACACGTTATTGATCGTCTCAGTAATTTGTATGTCTGCGGCTATAAAAAACACGTTTTGGCATAACCAATAGGACTCGCTTTTGGGACCTTATAAGTAATTAGTAAAGCAGCACAATATCCTTGGTGCAATAACATCAACTGTTGCATGGTTAAACACTTAGAAGGTCCCAAAGGCGAGACCTATTGGCCGTGCCAATGCTTGTTATGCCATGTTAATGGCACTTTACAGACTGCCCCTACACCAGAGGTCTTCAAACATTTTTGCTCTTAACACCCCCAACCAAAATATTTTGAAGTCACCCCCCCTCCAAAATCCTATGTCATGAAAATGAAGAGTCAAAGGGGCAGGGGGAGCTCCAGGACAGCACTTACGAGACCATTTCAGGGGTATTTTTCTGTAGCACATAATCTATGCTGTATGTGAGACTTATGAAAGTACAAATATATTAAAACCAAAACAGAAACGAACCAAAAACACTAGGGCTCATATTGTGTTATAAGCCTAGATCCCAATGCAACTGCACCTGCTGCACTAAAGAAAACAAAAAGCTGCAACATCTTTATAACTTACTCAAGGTATCTCTCTGAGGTAGCTGTCTCTATCATTTGTAATCTTCAAAATGACCACCGCCCCATATAGCATCATTTCCTCTGGGCAATCTTCTTGATGCTGTCCAAGGAGCTCACTACTTTCCTCTTTCTCCTGGAAGGAGACCCTGCTGCCTCCTTCCAGTTATCCCCTTCACTCACCTTGACGGACATCTGCATGCTAACAGAGGTCGATGCAGAGGGGATCTATGGGGGGCCACATGCCCCATGCATGTTTAATTTTACATAATTTTAGTTAAAACACAACCACCTCTGAACAATTGTTGTGGCCCTTGAAGTGCCTCTGTGTAAAAATGAAGGGGGGTAGGGTTTGGGGGCGGAGTTTCCTGTGCTGTGAAACTCATGGAGGGTCACAAATCTAAGGAGGAAACAGTCATTCTCACCAGGGTGCCTGCTACCTGAAAGAATGCAAATGTGTGCACTTGGTTATGCGCCACAAGCAAAGGCAGCTTGGAAGCCGGTTGAGGATTTAAACAATGGAGGCACCTGAGGCTTCATGTGGACAATGAGCTTTTCTTTTTCATACTTTGGGGCAGATTTACTATTTTTTTCTTGCAGCGCACTGCAGCAGCCACAAATTCTCTGCAGTGATACATGATAAGGAGAGGGGAGGAGAGCACCCTATCTACTAAAATACGGTACTCTCCTCCCCTCTCACTACAGACGGTGCTGAAATTAGCTGCCGGGCACCACGGAAACACCTTTGCGCCATAGTGCAAGAGTGTCTCTGCGAGTCTAGCATAGGTTCTGTACTGGGAGGAAGCCTTCCAGTACAAAATACTATGTACAAACTCACTTTAAACCTTTTACCACTTTCTATGTGTGCTGTATTGTGCAGCTCACCTGCAAAGTCAGAAAGGGAAGGAGAAATGAGAGCATTTCTCCTTCCTCGCGCCTACTTGAAAAGGGCGCAGTTTTCTCACGCTAAACCCAATTTACTTTATTTAGTAAATTGGGTTTAGCGTGAGGAACCTTGGGTGGTTGCATGCGAATGCCCATGCACCACCCTTGGTTTTCCCCCATGGCGCAAAGTAATGCAAATCAGCGCCATGTAGTGCTTTGCATTACTTTTCCATTACTTCCAGCGCTAAACAAGTTTAGCGCTGGAAAGTAAATTGGGCAAAAGAGATTTTGTGACGATTTGCGTCGCGTTTGTGACGTAAACACGGCGCACACTCTTAGTAAATCTCCCCCAATTGCCAGGGTGTTTAAATCTGAGTTCTAGAAAGTGTACTTTTATTAGACAAATGTTCGCACTAGGTATGCTTTACCTATTACTAAATTATATATGTTGGAAGCACTTGTTTCATCTTAAAACACCAAGGGCCAGATGTAGGGATTCAAATACCGGTCGGTAACGGCCGAAATTACCGATTTTCGTCCGTTACCGACCGGTATTTGGATACTGAGATGTAGGGCCACTTAAAATACAGATTCAGTAATTTTACCGAATCGGTAATTTTACCGATTCTGTAACATTACTGATTCGGTAAAAATTACCGAACCTGTATTTTTAGATGTAGGTAGCACTGTAATCAGTGCTACAGGGCTTTAAGAATTCGTTATTTACCACCAACTAGAAGTTGGTGGTAAATAATGAAAAGCCTTGAAAAAGCTGCCATGTTGCAGACATACATGCCCTTAGGGCAAGTATGTCTGCAACATGTGCACCCATGCAAAATGGAGGGGTGCAACAGGGTGTCAAAGTGACACCCTGCCACCCTTCAATGTTTCCCCCAATTACCGAATCGGTATTTACCAATTCGGTAATTGACATTCATTCCTATGGGCCTCCAGGCCCATAGGAATGAATGGCAATTATCGAATCGGTAAATACCGATTCGGTAATTACCGATTCTTAGCGATTCGGAAATTTCAAAAGAGAAATTACCTACATCCCATTTACCTATTCCTAAATACCGAATCGGTATGATTCGGTATTTAAGAGTAGGTAAATCGAGATTACCTACATCTGGCCCCAAATCATTTTGCAGCAGTCTACCTTATCCAGTTTACTTTATCGAATGCTTTTTCCACATCCAAGGCCAACAGACCAACTGGGCAGTTGGTGTATTTAGCAAGAGACAAGGCATGACAAAGCAAGCGAGTGTTTAGGCTGACAGTCTACCTTTCATGGAGCCAGTCTGGTCAGGTTGAATAATGGTGGAAAGCAAAGAATATAAACGATTTGGTAAAATTTGGCATTTATTTGACAGTCCTAATTAATTAGTGATGTAGGACAATAATTTGATACTAAAGTAGGATCTTTATTAGGCTTGAGGAAGATAATAATAGTGGCTTCATTGAAAGAGCCCCCATCATGGAAGGGCGTTGAAAGTCCGTAAAAAGGAAAAGTAGGATAGGAGATAGTTGGTCTTGAAAATATTTGTAGAATTCAGCCGTAATACCATCGGGCCAGGTTTTTTATATGGGTTTAGTGTTCTAATGGCTGTGATTATGTCTTGAATATCGATGGGATTTTCTAATGTTAGTCTATCAGTGTCAGAAATGTGAGGTAGTTGACAAGTAATAGGGAAGTCAATGATGACATCATTTTAAAGAGCGAGAGGTTCATGATATAAAGAGGAGCACAAGGATAAGAACTCTGTCATTATTTCCTCAACACCTGTCAATAGAATTCTATTGTTTGTTTTGATGGCCGGAATTTGAATTCTGTCACTCTTAATGCGTAGATAGTTAGCTAATAGTCAGCCTGATTTGTTTAAATTAAAATGAAAAATTTATTTTTCTTTTTAAATATGTAATCCTGTACTTTTAGTAAGCATACAATTATATTCATATCTATATTTCTGAAATTGGCACTTACACTACAGATCCCGAGATTAAATGAAAAGTCTTTCCACAGTTGTTATGTGTTTCTCTAATTTGTAGAGGTTGGCGTAGAATGATTTATTATTATGCAGCATAATAGAATTTGTAACTCCTCGAATATAAGCTTTAAAGTCACCCTACTGGATAATTTTGAAGGTATCACATTAATTATTATTAAAAAAATATTCACTAATGACTGAGGCAAGTTTTTTTAGAATTGGTTGGATTAATATCTACGTCCGAGTTCATTCTCCATCTTTTTGTGGGAGTATGAGAGTGAGAAATGCATAAAGAAAAATAGATTAGGGCATGATCAGAAACTCTAATAGGGTGTATTACAGACTCCTTAATCATGTGGCATGAATTATGTGAAGTCAATAGATAATCAATCCTAGAAAAAGAAGAATGGGAATCAGAATAAAAAGTAAATTCTTTGTCTGTAGGGTGTTCTAATCTCCAGAAATCAACCAACTTGTATTGGAAAAAAAAGATTTCAAACCAAAGAACGATTTGTTAGGTCGAAATTTAAATGCAAAGGAACGGTCCGACAAAGGATCTTTGATGAGATTAAAATCTCCACCCAGAATAAGGGACATGTTACCTATTTTTAGTATTTCAGCACAAACATATGACCAAAAGGCAGGATCATCTGATGTAGGAGTGTATATATTGACAAAGTTTAAAATATGTTTGTCAATTTTGACTTGAGCATTAACAAATCTACCATCTGGGTCATGGTGGTGAGACTTTAGTTGTACTTGAGCTCTACGGGACAAAAGTATAGCTACCCTGTTTTTACGTTTTGCAGCAGGAGATGAAACTATAAGTCCTACCCATCCCTTGGACATAGTATGTAGCGTTTCATCATCAACATTCATTTCTTGAAAAAAACTGATATCTACATTAGACTTAAAAAAATATATTCTAAAGTTTTTTTTTTGCCTTTTAACTGGTTGTCTCAAATCCTTGACATTTAAGGATGCAACTACTAACTTTTGTGGCATAGACATTTTACATTATGAATAGCAAAAAAAGGATAAAGAAAAACAGAAAAAGAAAAGAAAAGTAGCCAACATTAAAAAGACAATTCAAGACATACAACATATAAAAGAGGTCAACCTCCATGATGTCATATCAATGCAACAGGGAAGACGAAAGTACAAAGCATGAGTAAGCCCCTATGTGCACCTGTTATAGAGAATAGAATAACATCCTTTAATAAGGGGAGTTAATGTTAGCTTGTAGATCCGGATGTTTGAGAATGCATGAGAATAGGGTCATAATGGTCTGGAAATTGTATAAAATCAGAAGGTGAGAAGAAAGACTTGGAGACATAATTTTTCCAAATGTGCATAACCAAAGGATCAAAGAGGCCATACTTGTATCCAGCTTCTAACTGATGTGACCTCAAATACGAAAATTGGCATCTTATTTGAACTGTCTCCTTTGCAGAATCCTGGTGAATAAAGATTTTATTTCCTTCAATCAAGAGAGAAGGGCTCTCTCGGGCAGCTTTCCTTATGATTAATAGGTGATGATGTCTCAGAACTTTAAATATGATTCGTCTCGGTTTGACTTGATGAGGTTTACTAATAGAGGGGACTCTGTGATTTTATCAATCTCAAAATGTTCTGGAAATTTGATGTTTAAAAGTTTAGGTCATAGATTTTCCAAGAAAAGACGACAACTTTGTCCCTCAACTCCGTCTGGTACATTAAATATGTGTAGGTTGTACTGTCTATTTCTATTTTCAAAATCTAACAATGAACTTTGGAGAGAAGCAACCCGAGGAATAAGTGGAGCCATATTCGTAATAGCGTTAGTATTGTCACAAATTCTTATCTCATTGTCTGCTACTCTCATAGATAGGGAGGCAATATTTCTCTGAATATTTTTAATGTCTGAGCAAATGGTATCATTATTTATACGAATAGCTTAAATTTCCTCCATTTTTTTTATATTGAATTGTCTTGTGAATCTAAGGATTTGAACTTGTGGGAGGAGGCGAAACAGCTTGTTTTCGGGTATTTTAGTGGTTTGATACCAATTTGAACTTCATGTTGTAGTACAGAGAGCTGTTAAATAGTAGTAAATCTATACTACTATTATAAAGAGAGAACTTGCACCTTTAGGCAAGGTAAACTCGGGAACTACAGCGCCAATCCACACACCCAATACATTGTTGGAATCCTCAGGGTGTGCGGATGGACATAGGCGACTTAAAATAAAAATAAAGCGTAAATTAAAAAAATTAAATTTACAAACAAAGTAATCCCCAAAAACTACCGCCGGCCGCGACGTAGCGCTGACCGGGACCTACACCTGCGTGATGACGACAGGCGGGGAGGAGCGGTGACAAGCAGCGAGGAGTGGTGTGGCGGCTCAGGTAAGGCAAGGCGGGAGGCGGGAGCCCGGTGCCGGGACTCTGATTCAACCATAACTACAGAGGTTTTCCTATAAATAGTTGTTGGGCCCCGAGCCACCCGCCTGCTCTTGACGCCTCCACTCTGCTTTCTTCCCCCCCCCACCAGGTGTCCGGAAAAGTACCAGTGCCTCATCAGAGCGAGGCTTGTGATGCTCTGACCTTCGGCCTCCCCTCCCGCCCGGACTTGGTGAAGGCATCTTAAGCGGTGTCCATTACATAGCTCCGCGCTCTCGCCACGGGCTCTCCCCCTGCACGGAGCTCTCTGCCTCGAGTGCCCCCGCGCCTGCCCCCCATGGAACAATGGGAAATAACCATTCATCTTTAGGGGGCTCCAGTTTAGCAGTCGGTTGAGCAAGCCACAGCCTGCTTGCTTTTTCACGTGAATATGTCTGCATTTATCCATAGAGGGCGGGGTTGCCTGTAGAGCCTTATACGGGGATGTGAGATTCTACAACAGTGCCTCGGCCAGGAAGTGCCACTGTGTTAGGGGTCAGGCATACGTCAGGCACTGCCTAGCATCTGTGTATTGTGTGCACTTGGGGTGCACTGCATGGGTGTAAATAGGTTCCCTCAGTCGTGAAACTCGTGCACAGAGGTCGGTAGCTCACACCCGGGTGTGTTAAGGTCGGTGGGGAAGCGCTGCGGGATGTCACGTTCGTGTCTGTGCCTGGAGAGCCCAGGGCCTTCTTTGCCCACTTGAGGCCTAAACAACCCGTAGCGTCGTCCCAGTCGTCCCAGGGTGACCGACGTGCCCCAGAACTACATGAAGCTCTGCAGCGCCGCATTAGCGAATGGCAAGACATTGCGCAACGCCAAAGACACCCCCGTCCATTGCGCCATTCTGTGCAAGGCTTAGTTTGTATTATGCCACAGGCACGCAGGCAGTGGTGTGTTGCACAGGGACACTGCTGTAGTGCAAGCTTCTGGCTGCCCACGACTACCCCGTGGTACATCACATCACGGGTGGACTTTTGAGGCGATTGCTTACATTAGCCATAATTTGCACCTGCCCACTGTGTGTCTCTGCTTTCATTGGGCACTAGAGTGCCGCAAAATGCCAGAGCGGGGACATTAGGAGATCAGGCCTTGTGTGACATTCGACGGGTGTTTGCACTTTCCCGCCCCACTGCACCCCCTTTGCATACAATAACGCGGGCCTGGCACTGCGCGTGCAGCGCGCTTCAGCCGTTTGGACACGTTTGCATCGTGACAGCCCCGGGGCCAACGAAAGTACATATGGGCCATAGGACGTAAAAGCAGATCATGTTATCCAGCCCCCCTCCCCCCCTCGGCCCGGGGCAGAGGTCAGCCTCACGTGCCGCATAGACCCGGAAGCTGGACCACACAGGGCAAGGGGGCGAGGAGGCCACGGACACATCTGCACACTCGACTGCGCGCGTGGCCTGTGCCCACAGTCTGTGGGGTGGGAGACGGCCTGGCTGCTTCGAAGTGTGCGAGGGTGGTGAGATGGAAGGCGTCAGTTGTTTGAAAGGAGTACCAGAAGGGACTCGTCCTGCTCCTCAGATGATCATCTGAACCCCAGAGTTGTGGACAAAAGTGAGTCAGCAGGGTGGAGGGACGTGGGGAGAGCGGACAGGGAGTGGTGGTGGCTGAAGTGGATGCGGAAAGCGCGCAGGCTCGGTCCAATAAGTTTTAAGCAGCACTTGGCCTTGCAGTACTCTGACAGGTGACTGATCCAGCCCCAGCCCTCGTGGCCTTCCAGAGAGACCTGACAGTGTAACATTCTCCCATCACTCACTCCATTTTACATCAGCCCGGTAGTAGTTCTGATGGGCGTGCAAGGTTAAGAAGGGTTACTTCTGCAAACTATGTCATTTCTGTTTTTTACAACTTCAGGAACTGCGTCACCTTTATACAGACTGCGACGTTTTATGTGCGAGATAATGTCCTACAAAGGCAGAGTTTGCAGGGACCAATCTCTGGAAAAAAAAACTTTTAGTGTGAAAATTGTCTTGCAAAAGAACAGTTCTCTTTCAGACTTCTAAGTGCTTGAGGAGTGCCAAGTTCGAGAACTTCACTAAACTTTTCGGCCAAATTCAAAAGATGCAGACCCCTACATAAGTGACGATTGTGTGTAAGTTGTTGCAACTCCAGAACATTTTCAGGCTAACTGACTGGCATCACTTGGCGCCGAAAGGCCAATCGTGTAATCAGTGATGTAACTGATGTCGTCACCCTATTATCACATCCACTTTTCACGCAGTGTGACAAGCGGGACAGAAAAAGACATTTTGATGAAAACCAGAAACAAAAGAGATCGCCAACCACGCCCTCAGAATGATCCCACACAACTGTTCGAGCTCAACCAACAATTGCAACACCGTTCACCCCTCAGATTCCATGTCATTTACCGCCCGCCTCGTAGTGGCCCTTCGTTTATGGATGAACTCACCGACTTCATCAGTGACCAATACTCGCGAAGTGACAATCAGACCTTCGTGGGTGACTTCAATCTCCACTGGGGAGTACCGCAAGACTCCTCTGCGAACTCACTGGCCACCTTCCTATCTACTAACGATCTTATCCAACACTGCACTGAATCAACCCATTCTAAGGGCGCAATCCTGGACCTTGTTATTTCTAAAGCAGGCATGCTTTCTACCACTACCCCAATTCATGTAGATTGGTCTGACCACCTCCTCATCCCATTCTCTCTTCAACTTTCACACTCTATAACTCTTGGCCAACCCAAGAGGGCCATCTCATGGTTCCGGGATGCAAAAAATATTGATGTCGGTCCCCTCTGTGAATCAGCTTTGCTATCCCTTCCAAGGCTCGACCCGAACCTAGATGTTGACGAACTCACCTCTCAAAGCCTCACAGTTCTTGCAGCTGAAATTAATAAAGTCGCTCCACTCAAAAGCAAAAGGTTAAGGCCCACTCCCTCAGCACCTTGGTTCAACAAATCCCTTTATGAGGAAAGGAAGCAGCTAAGATCCCTGGAGAAACAATGGAGGCAAGTGCCCTCCTCCGACAATCTGGCCAAGCTTCGCTCAGCAAGATCCAAGTACCACAAGCACATCTTCCTTGGGAAAGCGACACACTTCAAAACCCTCCTTGATTCCGCCAAAAATAGACCCAAAAAACTATTTGATCTCATCAAAATGCCTACCTGCTCTCCCCCAACCTCCAAGGTGGATGATTCTACAAAGAGAGCAGCGGATTTTGCTATTTTCTTTGATGAAAAAGTGAAATCACTTGTGGATCAGGTCGCTCATCCTACCCCTCCAGAGGAGCGCAAATCCTTAGCCATTTGGCAGAGCTTTGACCCTATATCTGAAGATGCCCTTCTCAAGTGCATACGAGAAACGAAGCCATCCAACCATTCTCTTGACCCTATCCCCAGTGCCATTGCCATTGACTTCTATACCCATTCCCTCTCCTATTGGACCACTCTGATCAACCTCTCCCTCTGGCAAGGCTCCCTTCCTGCCTCCTTCAAAACTGGGCAGGTCACCCCTCTTCTGGAAAAACCCACTGCTGATGCGAATGACCTCAACAACTTCCGCCCCATCACTAACCTTCCCTTTCTGGCGAAGATCACAGAAAGATGTGTAGCAAAACAACTCTCCTGTCATATCAAGGACAATGACCTTCTAGACCACTGTCAGTCCGGCTTCATCCAAAACTGCAGCACTGAAACAGCCCTACTGCAAGTGGTTGATGACGCGTTGAGGATACTTGATTCAGGGGGGTCCTGTCTGCTAATTCTCCTTGACCTTTCCGCAGCCTTTGACACTGTCAATCACAATACCCTCCTCAATATTCTTCAACAGAGAATGGGCATGGAGGGCACTGTGCTTAAATGGTTTGCATCCTTCCTTTCTGGCAGATCCCAAATGATCAAAATAGCGAACAGTCTTTCACCTCCTGTGGCGGTAGGTCAAGGTGTTCCCCAAGGCTCGATACTTGCTCCCACACTGTTCAATCTCTATTTAGAACCACTGGGAAATCTCCTAAGTAAATCCGGGATTCACTATCATCTTTATGCTGACGACACTCAACTCTACCTCAAGATTGCCTCTACACACGATCTTTCCATCCTAAGCTCCACTCTCGACTCCATTCAAAACTGGATGTCAACTCATCAACTGATTCTGAATCCCTCCAAAACTGAATTCCTCCTCTTCTCCTCCTCACTCTCTCCTCCCCCGGTTCAATCATGGATGGATCAGATGAATCTACTAAACAATAAACCCATCATTGTCGACAGCGCCAAATCCCTTGGTGTCATACTAGACAAAAAACGTAATCTAATTCCCCACATCAATTCCATTGCGAAATCAGCTCGATACCAACTGCGCCTTCTTTGGGGAATCCGTCGCTTCTTCGCGGAGCGGGACCTTATAACCCTGGTGCAAGCACTGGTCCTCTCCAGACTCGACTACTGCAATTCTCTTCTTACTGGCCTCCCCAAATCCCACGTGTCCCCACTTAAGTCTGTTTTCCACTCAGCAACTCGTTTAATTTATGGGGCCAAAAGAAGCGATCACATCACACCGATGTTATCTACCCTCCGCTGGCTTCCCTTGGAGGCTAGAGCTATCTACAAGACCGCTTGTATCACCCACAAAGCCCTGCACTCCTCTTCTCCTCTCTACCTGGCGAATAAACTGAAACTCTCTGGAGGTTCTAGACCTTCACGCAGTGCGGAGAATCTACTGCTTGAACCTCCCACTTTCAAGAAGGAAAGAACGATGGCCCAATCATTTTCAGGCAACGCAGTGAGAATCTGGAACTCATTGCCGCCTCAGCTCCGGACCACAGCCTCCTCCCAGGCCTTTAAAAGGGACCTCAAAGCTCTCCTCCTCCAGAGACACCTCCAAAAGTAACTCTCTTCTGTCTGTAGGAAGATCTCCCACTACTGATAATTTCTACTTCTCATGTCCATGGAAGTGCCTTCCCAGTGTGTTCTTGCGGTTAGAGTGTTTGCCTTTTATTGCAGTATTATCCATGTACTTGTGTTTGGTACCCTCTTGCAACTTGCACTCACCACTTTGCCCCTGTAACACACGGTTTGCTTCCTCTCACAGGTTTTTTACCTTTGATACTTGCACAAGTGCCACTTTTGCCTACGTAATCGTTTGTTCTTGTGCTTGAGTGTGTAACATATACTGCAGTATTTTACCACAAATTATACTCTATTTTCTCTTGTAGCCTGCACACTTGTCACTTTTCCCTCCTGAGCACTTTTTACTACCTCATGTATTTTTGGTAGCCCACATTTTTACTACCTCATGTATTTTGTTTGCTCACAAGTGTCACATTACCTTGTCTACCTCATGTATTGTTGGTTTCTCACAATTTTTACTACCTCATGTATTCTTGGTTGCTCACAATTATCACTTTACCGTATGTAACATAACGAATGCCTCTGCAATCTGTTGCTCGTGTAACGTTCTCAGTTTGTATCTTTTCTGTTCCTATTGTGAAGCGCTCTGACACCTTCGGGTAAAGTCCGCGCTATATAAAATTGCATAAATAAAATAAAATAAATAAAATAAACCAGGAAAGCACATTTGGGGGCCACAAAATGAAGGCCTCTCCCAGCTCCCATTGGCTGGGCCTTGGAGAGTGATGGCAGGAGGCGCCCCTGTGATTGGTCGGCGCAGTGGCCTACGCCAAGGCGCCAGGCCTTGCTGACACATTGATATGGCTCTGTCAATGGAGCTTTCATAATTAGATGCAGCGCACACGTTCACAGCTCCGATGACAGAGGCCTTGTGTTAACAGCTCCACAATGGCTGCCTCGCAGCGCCGCGCGCGCTTCTCCTAGCTTTAGGGCGCTCATAAATCTGGTGCTGCTGACTCAGGCTTCTCCGCACCGTGTGTGTGCTGCTGGGATGTGTGAAGTGATGTGTGTGTATTCGTGTCCCTGAGCTATCGTTGCGGTGTAGACCGGCACGTGGCCCAGGTGGCTGACGCCCATGGCTCGACTGCGCGCGCTCTGCTCCTGGGACACCGACCGTACCCTTCAAGAAACCTTGAATGACGTAGACCAAGGGTGGAGTGGGGGAAGACAAGGCCATGGCCAATGTGCACCTTACCACCATTAGCTTTTCTTGTGGCACATGAACGCCTCAGTGATGTCATTTAACATGTGGTGAGCGCCGAGCGGGGTATTGTCTGATGTCATGAGCAGTGAATGGCAGGGGGCACAAGTTAAACTTTTTGCAATAGTTGGTGTTATTTCCTTCAGCCACCTTTTCTGTACCAGAGAACAAAATGTCCTATGGGAATTAACATGGGAAACCAATGTTTTCTAACCTGCCCTTTTACTCGGGCCCTGCTTCACGGATCAGCGTGAAACTTTCCACGAAGGAGCTGGGGTGGACTAACTTTGTTTTTAGACAGTTTCATGCAAATTCATCAAATGTAGCAAAATTGTTGCAAAAAAACGGACCTAATTGTTAACTACACTTTGGCGACAGCCACTGTAAAATCTATATCATCAATACTATTAGTATAAAGAGAGAACAGAAACCTTTTGGCAAGGTAAACTCGGGAACCACAGCGCCAATCCACACACCCAATACATTGTTGGAATCCTCAGGGTGTGTAGATGGACATAGGCGACTTAAAATAACAATAAAACGTAAATTAAAAAAATTAAATTTACAAACAAAGTAATCCCCTAAAACTAGCGCCGGCCGCGACGTAGCGCTAACCACGACCTACACCTGCGTGATGACGACAGGCTGGGAGGAGCGGTGAGGAGTGGTGTGGCGGCTCAGGTAAGGCGAGGCGGGAGGCGGTAGGCGGTCTGGGCAACGTCGGGGCAGGCGGGGGCCCGGGAGTGGCGGTGAAGTCCGGATCGTGGCTGAGGTAAGGCAGAGGCAGGCGGGCGGGAGGCAGGCTGGCGGGGGGCGGTATAGGCAATGTTGGGGCGGGCGGGGGCCCGGCTGGGACTGCACAAAAGCCCAAAATGCTGCTCCCAGCCCCCTTCTGCCCCGGGCAACGCCGGGGCGGGCTGCTAGTTTTATAATAAAGACGGAATTAAATCTGTTGCAGAGCACTTGTGATGCTATTCCAGGGGAAACTCTGTCCAACCTCAATAGCTCTATCTCTACCTGAGTCTTTTTTTTGAGATATTAGAGGTGTTTGTGATCTTGTAAGTAAAGGATATCTTCTTGGTGGCCAACAGAGAGTATGTCTGGTCCGCCATTCTCTATGTCCCCTTGGCATTAGCGATATCTTCATAACTTCAGTCTACCCATCGTAGTGACTTGTGGACTCGGTTTTGACAGTGCAGCTCTAATATTCAGCTGGTAGACCCCCTGTGTTTCTTGTGTTATGCATCATTGATGTTGCAAGGAGGGTGCAACGAGAAGTGGCACATCGCTGGTTTCACGCAGCAATGCGCCACTTCTCATAAATGAGCCCAAGGTATGCAGGGTGGGCTTTGCCCTGCAAAAAAGTTTCCTAAAAGTTGTGTAGTGAAGTCAATGAGATTTCAATACTCCACTCCAATGACTTAACTGCGTAAAAATTGGGCAGACGCCGGTCTTTTCACATGGGACTCGCCCATTGGTCATGGCACATTGCTGGAGTTTAGTCAGTTTTCTGACACACTCACACAGCAATGTGTCATTTTTGCACCTCCAGACACATCAGACTTCCTGACGTATTTATAAATCCTTGCGCCATGGATGTGCCATATTGAAAATATGGAGCATTCATGGTTTAATAATGATGGAGCCATGAAAAATGATGCATCTGTGTTTTTCCCCAGGGATGCGTCACTTTTCATAAATGAGGCCCCCAGAATCCATTTTGCTGTAAATCTAAATGTGGTACAGCAACGCTTCAGAAGCTATGCTCAGTAGCACGCTGTACACACTTCAAACTCACAGACTAACAAAGTCCTTGAGAGCACGTTCCTGGTCAGGACCCTGGCGTGGCAAGAGCTTTGTTTAGATTTTGCCTTAAACCAATTATTATTTTTTTGGCACCCTGTTTCAAGGTGAGCACAGTTTTAGTAGAGAATTCTGAGGCTACAAAAGGTTTTTACTGCTGAAATACGACAAAATGAAGAGAGCAAAAAGATTTCCTGCAGAAAAGATATAATGTACATGTTTAAAAATACAAATTTCTTTTAGTACAAAATGAAGACAAAATGAATATTAATTAGATGTGAAAATCCATAGCTTTTGTAAAAAAAGAAGTTTGATTTTACATGAATGGGGTGAGGATTGGAACTGGTTTTAGTTAGGGCTGGGGTTGCAGATACATTTCGGTTTAGCGGGGCTTATTTACGAGAGCCCTGTAGCACTTTTGTACCACGAAACGTGGCACCTGCATGACACACGGCTCTCATTTCGATTTATGAAGCCACACACAGCCACCCTGCTTGGCTTTCAGTAGCCTCACAAATTCTGAGTAAGGCAATGCAGCAGAAATCTCTGCGTCACCAATGTAATGTCGTGACTAATGACGCTGGGCGTCACGTCGCGACGTGGAGGTCATGTGATTCTTAGTTAATAAAAGTTGCGGGCGTGCTCACGTCGGCCAGTTGACGACAGAGGTATGAGCCCAACAGTTGAATAGCATATTGGCTCCTGTGGTTCTTTAAATACATGTGTGTGGCCCCATAAAGCCCACGTCCCACCTCGATAGTGTCGGGGCTGTTCTCCCGCCCGAAGCAACAATTGGCATCGAGGATGGGAGTGCCCTCGCACCGTGGAGTGGCGGCTGCGAGCTGGTCTCATAGCTCGCGGCGCTCGTGCCCCTAGTGCCTGTGTCGCCCCTGACTCCTGGAGCCTGGTGGCCGCGCCCGCCGCTTTATCCAGGTGAGACTGCCGGCTCATGCACCCGCTCGCACCCCACGTTTGGCGGAAGCCTGCATGAACTTAGACTGCCTGCACGGCCTGAGTGCCCCGCTTGCCCGTTTGTGAACAGTGCGGAGCAGAGCGGTTGGTGTACGCGGCTCCGTGCACCGGCCCGAGGGACTCGAACTCCCGTCCCGGACCGGTGCTGCTGAAGGGGTGTGGCGCGGCGCACCCGACGTGCTAACTGTGCACGCTCTCCTCTCACATGGAGCGCTGTGGCCTGGCGGGAGGCCTGGTCCCAAGCGCTGCTGAAGAAGTCGGTCTGGCAGCCTGAGGTGCTGCGAAGTAGCTTGGGGTTGCCTGCAAGAGACTCTGCATCAGTCTGCTCCGTTGGGAGGGCCCACCTGGTTCACAGTTCACCGTGGAGCCCCAGATGTCTTCCTGATCACATCAGCGACGGCCCGCACACCAAAGATCACACAAAACACACAGAGGCCACTGAAAAGGAGGGGTCAGACACAGATACAGTGCCACGCTCAGACGCCTACAAGGAACACTGCAAGAGGGGACACAACCCCGTCATCCATAAGGGATAAAGAGCTTCGGATGCCCACAGTAACGAGGGAAAACCCAGTGGTGAAGACACCTGCTCGACATCCGAACACGCAGTCCATGGGAGGAACGTCGAATACAGGTGCAGCTATTCACTGAAAGGCCAGACGTAAAGGAAGGGGGACGGTGTTTAGGCACACTACACGCACAGCATGGCGCAGTTACCCCCCATCGAGCCATTCATAGTAGAGGGGTCACCATCCTCTCTTGCGCCCAAATGGAAAGACTGGGTGGACGGAGTGCAGATATTCTTCGAAGCCACCAACCAAAGTGCATAAAGATCAGAAAAGAGCGATGATATTACATCTAGGTGGAAAAGACTTGCACAACATCATGAAGAAACTCATAGAAACAAATCCCAAGAACCACCACACATTAATCCATGCACTCAAATGGGCACTTTGAGCCCATGGCTAATGAGGACTATGAGAGGTTTATCTTCAGACAGGCCAGGCAACTTCCTGATGAATCCTTGGATACATATCATGCCCGGCTGAAGAACCTAGCCTCGACGTGCGGCTTCACAGACGTACATGACGGAAGAATTACGAGGTTAGATAATTCAAGGATGTGCATCCGCTGAACTTCGTGAACGCATCCTGGAGGAATCGGGGAATTCGTTGGCTGAAATCCTCACGCTGGGACATACCAAGGAGCTGTCCAAAGCCTGCGCAGCTCACATGGAGGCGGCACTCCAAGCTCCTGTGAAGACGGACCGGTCAACGCGGTGACCACAAAACCCACAACGCGATGGAACAAGAAAAGCCCTTGCCCTACCACAGCAGCAACAGCCAAGACGTGTGGATATTGTGGTGGACCGCCGCACCAGCCAGCCGAATGCCCAGCCAAGGGGAAAAGATGCTCGGGTGAGGATGGTATAACCATTTCGAGAAGGTGTGCAGAGCGAAGAAATACCAAAAGCCACAACAAGTGGTCAACGCAGTACCAAAGGGAGACAAGTCACCGAGCGACATGGATTATGACGAGGAGGAGGAGCGAGTAGTGCATAAGGTGCACATGATTGGCAGTGCATAACGCAAAGTGCGCCGCTACCCTAGTACAGCATCAAGGTAGGGGCGCAGGAAGTCATGGTGGTAGTCGACACCGGGGCCACCATTAACATCATGGCCGCTGCCCTGTAGGACATTTCAAAACATTAGTGGGCCATGGAGAGCGGATGGTCAATACCAACATATATGTCACTGAAGATGGCCAAGGCATGCTTCTGGGATGTAGTGCTGCCGAAGACTAAGGAGTAGTGTAATTCGCTTTCAGTGTACATCAATGGTCCATACAGTACCTCCTTGAAGAATTCTCTGAAGTGTTTGAAAGTATAGGACGGTGTGAGAAGTTGGCCTGATATATAATGTTCACTATTCTAGTGAGCACTTTGTATCAGTCCAAACAACCCTTATTGATGATTGGTTGTAAGTCAACCGTAGACCAGCTATCCTAGTAGCATGGACAAGAGCAGTCTTTAGGCTAAACTCTAGAGGGCGTGTTAAGCCAGCTGTCATACCATCACATATACCCCTTGAACACCAAGTGAAAGGACACCACACAAGTTGTTATGAAAATAAAGGATATTTATTTAGAACACAACAACCCTGCACTCTTTATGAGGACAGGGTGCTAAGCACAATACAAAGCTCTTAAGAAAATACGCAAAGTCGCACAATTTACACAAATGCCCGAGGGGCATGAAAAACCATATACTCTAAAAGTGGAATGCGAAATTACTAGCAGGTAAGTACTACTCTAATAGACTTTAGGATCGCTAGGACTGGACTACTGAACCTTCAGATTACTAGCAGGAGGCCTATGGGGATCGGGTGCAGAGTGTGCACTCTCAAGCGGGATGCGGGACAAAGTCTATGGTTGCTAGAAATTACAAAGTTAGTGTTATCAGACGAATCCGACTAGGTAGAGCTGAAACTAAAAAGGATATGGACCCTTGGATAGTGAGGCTATGCTGGAGCACCGAAATGCTGAGGTTACCTAGGCCAGGGGCTGCGGATGCATAGGTCTGGAAAGACGTCGGGATTCCTCGTTGTTGTCTATGGAGCCTGAAAGAAGAAGTTGCTGGCAGGCGACCAGTGTTGAAGTTCGAAGTGATCCAAGCCTGGATCGAAGATGGAAGACACCTGTAAGCAGAGGGGACCAAGTTCTGAATCACTAAAAAGTGATTAGATGGGCACCAGGATGGCACCGGATGGAGTCACCTCGACCAGGTGAGTGGGCGACGCTGGGCTCTCCAGTCTCACAGACCAGGAGGCGTTGTCGGCGACCAGGATGGAGGTGCGAGCTGTCCCACAATGGTATCTGCTGTCGACGTCGCTGGACCCAGGATTGGGACAACAAGTCTTGGCAAATGCAAGCCCACGCGGTGGACTAAAAATGGCGTCTGGAGTGGACCAGGAGGCTCAGGGGTGCTCCTCTGTTGGAGGGGAGCAAGGGCCAGTCTGGAGCAACCAGTCTAGCGGTGTTGTCGTCGTTGGGCGTCGTCAAGAGGGCCACAAGCCAACAGGCAAGTAGCCGGACAATGCGGTGAGCAGCAAAGAGCAGAAGGGCCCCACGCAGATCTGGTGGATGCTGGGGGGGCTGGACTTCGGTGCTGGAGCTGCTCAGGGTTAGGGCTTCTCGAACCCCAACGCACTCACTCGAGGATCCCTCGGCGGTCGTGCTGGATAAGCGTCGTGCAGTTCTGAAGATGGCCGGTCCCTCGAGGTCTCGTCACACCCACGGATCTCAGCTGGGCTGATGATGTAGGTAGAGGTCTGAGGTGCCAGGGAAGCCGGGTCTCGTCGTGCTGGTCGGTCGGATTCCGGAGGAAGGACGTGCAGCAAACCGCAGTGTTCTTAGATGGTGCCTATGGGTGCAGGGTGACTACTCCTTAGTCACAAGGGAGAAATCTTAGGAAGAAATCTTGAGTTCCGTTCGTAGAAAGTAGTTTCAGGATTCAAAGATGATCTAATTTGGAAGGGGGCCCGCTCCTATCTTTATACTAGTAAAAGGGGCTGGCACGCGACTAAGTCCTGCCCATGGGTGGGACCAGGAAGGGGGGTGGTTACACCCCTCTCCCATGCCGGACTTTCCCCAGGTCAGGGGCTGGTGTGCCCCTGGAACTGGTTCTAGCCGGCCTATGCATAGTGAGCACCGGGGTGCCACTTGCAGTCACCTTCCTCTAAAGCCCTGCCTACCCAGGATACACAAAGCCCTGTCTGGGATGGTGCTAGCACCGCCCCTGACAGGAAACCCTTTGTCCAGGCCTCCCTCGCTGGAAGGACTCCCAGCAGCAGGAGGTCAGACTTGTGTCTGTGGTGGCAGCATCCATTTTGTGATGCTGAGGCTCGAGTTCACTTTAACCGGGGTTCACAGTTACATACATGTCGTGTCCCTCTAGAAGGGTGGAATGCTAACCCCGTCTCCAGAATTGGCGAGGGGTTAGTATTCCAATTCGTATGACACCTTACTCGACATGTTTTGATAAAGCGATACCAGAGTTAGCATATAACCGCGAGGATTATAATGCACTTAAGAGTATATGGTACGCATTATCATGGAACAGCTATTAGGACTTGGTTCCGTAAGCTGCAAACGGGCTCAGCTCATGCCAGAGCACCTTCTCACATAATTCCAAGCACTCTGCCTTCAGGATTGTCAAGACCTGCCATAGGAGTGACTGATAGGAATCTATGTGTCCATTTTAGGGTTAGATATAGGTATACTATATCTAAAGCAAAGGGTGATTACACCACCTTGGCCCAGCTGTCGTGCAGCCAGTTATGTCAGATTTATATGGCCAGCCAGGGGTGGCATAATACATGCTGCAGCCCCTGGTAGTCCCTGGGTACACCTATGCCCTGAGTTACAGGGTCTGATAAGGTGGCCCAGTACCAATTGGTAAATGCACCTAAGGTACACGTGTCAATTTAGTGAGAGAACAGCAAGGCTGTGGGTCTGATTAGCAGGCCAACAGCCAGAGAAGTCGTAAACCAGTGAAGCAAAAAGCAAAAATCTGGGGTGATCATAGGATTGCAGACCCTACTCTCCTACATGACCCCCCCCCCAAACTTTGGGACAATAAACTAACCTTGACCAGGTGAGTCTTCTTGCTCTAAGTGGAAATACCTGGAGAGCCCATCTGCATTGCCATGATCAGTGCCAGGTCTATGCTCCACTGTAAAATCCATCCCCTGTAGGGAAATGGACCACCTAAGCAGTTTGGGGTTTTCACCCTTCATCTGATTTAGCCACAAGAGGGGCTTATGGTTGGTCTGAATCTTGAAATGAGTGCCAAACAAGTATGCCCTCAGTTTCTTCAGGGCCCAAACCACAGTAAAGGCCTCCCTCTCAATAGCTGACCAATTTTTCTCTCTGGGGGTCAGCCTTCTGCTTATAAAAGCAATGGGCTGGTCATGACCATCTAAATTCAGCTGAGATAGAACTGCTCCCACACCCAACTCAGAAGCATCTGTTTGGACAATGAATGGTTTGGAGTAGTCTGGACTCTTTAGGATAGGTGCTGTGCACATGGCCTGCTTTAGGTCATCGAATGCTTTTTGACAGCCTGCTGTCCACTGAACTTTCTTTGGCATCTTTTTACTTGTCAGTTCATTAAGTGGAGTCACAATTGATCCATAATTTCTGACAAATTTCCTGTCATAACCAGTCAGGCCCAAGAAAGCTCGAACCTGAGTCTGGGTGGTAGGAGGAGTCCAGTCCCTGATGGACTGTATCTTGCTCTCCAGTGGCTGAACCTGGCCTCCACCTACAAGGTGGCCCAGGTATACAACCTGTGTCTGTCCTATCTGGCACTTTGTGGCCTTGATAGTAAGACCTGCTGCTTGCAGTGCCTCTAACACTTTCCTCAGGTGGACCAGGTGATCCTCCCAGGTGGAACTAAAGACAGCTATATCATCTAGATATGCTGCACAGAAGTCATCCAGCTCAGTGAGAACTTGATTCACCAGCCTTTGGAAGGTGGCAGGTGCATTTTTCAAACCAAAGGGCATTACCACAAATTGATAATGCCCACCACGGGTAGAAAATGCTGTCTTGGGCTTGGCATCCTCAGCTAACCTGATTTGCCAATACCCAGCTGTCAGGTCAAATGTGCTTAAGTAGTTGGCAGAAGCCAATCTATCTATAAGTTCATCTGCCCTTGGTATTGGGTGGGCATCAGTCTCAGTGACAGCATTGAGGCCTCTGTAGTCTACGCAAAACCTCATCTCTTTCTTACCACCCTGGGTGTGAGGCTTTGGCACTAGAACTACTGGACTAGCCCAAGGGCTATCTGAGGGCTCAATGACTCCCAGCTCCAACATTTTCTGCACTTCTGTCTTAATGCAGTCTCTAACATGATCAGGCTGCCTGTAGATTTTACTCTTGACTGGCAGGCTGTCACCAGTGTCAACCTCATGGGTACACCAATTGGTTTGACTGGGTGTCAGAGAAAACATATGTCTGAAGGATTGAAGAACTTGTTTGCAATCCTCCTGCTGATGGTCAGAGAGGCTGCCACAAAAGACAACACCATCTACTGATCCATCATCAGGATTCTGAGTGAGCAGGTCTGGGACAGGGTCACTCTCCTCCTCCTGTCCCTCATCTGTGGCCATGAGCAAGCTCATGTCCTTCCTGTCAACATATGCTTTGAGCCTATTCACATGGAGCACCCTGTGGGGGCTCCTGGGAGTTCCAAGGTCCACCAGGTTGGTGACCTCTCCCTTTTGCTCAAGGATTGTGTGGGGCCCAGACCATTTGTCTTTGAGTGCTGCTGCGGCTACTGGCTCCAACACCCACACCTTCTGTCCAGGCTTGTACACAGTCAGGACAGCCTTTTGGTCATGACAAGCTTTTTGGAGTTCTTGGCTTGCCTCAAGGTTTTTAGAAGCCTTTTCCTTATACTCAGCCATCCTGGAGCGGAGACCAAGTACATAGTCCACTATGTTGGTTGCAGGCTTTTTGAGAGGTCTCTCCCATACTTCCTTCACCAAACACAGGGGTCCTCCTACAGGATGCCCATACAAAACTTCAAAAGGGCTGTAGCCAACCCTCTTCTGTGGGACCTCTCTGTAAGCAAACAAAAAGGCAGGGTATCAGGACATCCCATCTACGCCTGAGCTTTTCAGGTAGTCCATGAATAATCCCTTTTAGGGTCCTGTTGAACCGTTCAACAAGCCCATTGCATTGTGGATGATAGGGTGTGGTGAACTTGTAGTTGACACCACATTCCTTCCACATAGCAGTCAAATATCCTGACATGAAGTTTGCACCTCTGTCGGAGACAACCTCCTTAGGGAAGCCCACTCTGGAGAGCACTCCAACTAGGGCTCTTGCCACAACAGGTGCTGTAGTGGTCCTAAGGGAAATAGCTTCAGGATACCTGGTGGCATGGTCCACCACCACCAGTATAAACGTGTGCCCTGATGCTGTCTGGGGTTCCATTGGACCAACAATGTCAATCCCCACTCTTTCAAAGGGCACCCCCACCACAGGCATTGGTATAAGGGGGCCTTTGTTGTGCCACCTGACTTACCACTGGCTTGGCAAGTGACACAGGAGCGACAAAACTCCTTGGTATCTTCATTCATGTGGGGCCAGTGAAAGTGTGAGACAATTCAGTCCCAAGTCTTATTCTGGCCTAAGTGTCCTGCAAGGGGAATCTCATGGGCCAAGGTGAGAAGGAAACCTCTCAGAGACAAGGGGATGACCAGCCTCCTGGTTGCACCAGGTTTGGGGTCTCTTGACTCAGAGTACAGGAGTCCATCTTCCCAGTTTACCCTGTGGGCACCTGTGGCGTTCCCTGCAGCCTCAGCAGCAGCCTGCTGTCTGAGGGGTTCAAGGGAAGGGCAGTCTAACTGTGCCTTCCCCAGGTCTTCTTTGGAGGGTCCCCCTGAACCCAGAAACTCAACCTGATCAGGTTCAAGTTCTTTAGGCTCAGTTTCCCTCAGCTCTTTGAGGTCAGCCTCCTCTGAGACTTGATCCACAACCTGGGGCAAGGGGGAAGGCAATGCCTTAACCCTACTGCTCTTCTTCTTGGAAGGTGTCTGGTCCATTGTTCCAGGATCCAGCACCTGTTCAGTGGGGCATCTTCTGGCCTGTGACCTAGTCACAACAAGCACATGTGCTGGCAAGCCTAACATTTCCATGTGAGTCCTCTGCTCCACTACTGACCATAGGGATGACTCCAAATCATTGCCCCACAAACATTCAACTGGGAGGTCTGAACTAACAACAACCTTCTTTTGGCCACTTACCCCTCCCCAGGAGAAATCAACAATTGCCATACTATGGTGGGTAGTGACATTGCTGGCATTGGTCGCTAGGTACTCTGGTCCTAGCATGATCTGTCCAGGGTCCACAAAGTTAGGTGTCACCATGGTGACACTGGCACAAGTGTCCCTATAGGCCTGAGCCATCTTGCCATTGATAAAAGGTATCTGTCTGTATTTGCCCAAAGTATTGGGGCTGGCATCAGGGGATATATCCACATCACATTTTAACAGGAGGGGGGAGAGAGAGAGAGTCAGTGGATTCAGTCTCCCAAGTTATGTAAATAAACAAAGTGGAATCCACTCGAGTGATAGTGATCCCTAGAGTGATGGGGAACACACAGTGTTTTTTAAATGCCCCTCACACACCAACAGGCCCCTTGGTGTCATGCTTCATCATCGGGGCCTTCGCACCCCTCTACGGGATGCGGCGTGCTACGACTCGCGAATACGCAGGAGCACTTGAAGTGAACTATGTGTGGGGGTGTGTGTTATATACCAAGATGTGAGTGAGGTGAGGTGAAAAAAGTGGTTAAAAAATACCTGGCACGTGGGAAGAAAAAAACTTTATTAAATCCCCGGCTGGTATTATTAAAATTAAAGTGCAGGGCGTGGTTATAAAAGATACGTGTTAGGGTATCAAACCACTGTGTTAAAAGTCAACATGTTTCGGAGGTCAAAGCCCCCTTCTTCAGGACAAGGATGAAAGCACTTATCCTCGCCTTACTCACATGTAAGATGTAAAAGTGAAAAATAAAAATTACCACAATGTGTAATGTTCCTCACAATGTTTTATATGTAAGTGAGTGTAGTTGCGCCCAATTGGCGTAAGAACCTGTGAAAACAAAATCATAGATAAACATACAGGTCTCAAAATCACAGTTTTTTTAAAGGAGAAGAATATTGCTTCTCTAAAGAAAACATCAGGTAGCGCCCCAAAAAATAATTGGAACCTGAAACAAAAAATAAAGAAAAAAGGACACTACAAACATACACACACGCAAACCAACACAGCTCTCTGCTCAGATGGAAAGAGCAGAACAGTAAGGACAGAGAGATCTTACTTTAAGTTCCCAAATACAGGACTTCATGAGCCTTTAACGTATATTGGGGAATCCTTCCTTTCTAATCAGAAACCTAAGAGATCAATATCAGGGTTTTAGTAGAGGAACTTAATCAGCAGAATGCCAAGACTATAATATGGAACTGCTTCTCATGATGATCTTATAACTCACGGTTACAGCAACAGCTAATCGCCTGCCTTCCCTCAACGCGGCTCCGATGAAGTGAGCTGCTAAAGGGCTGGGGCCTTTTTATATGCTTGCCTGTGAGCAATTAATGGGAATTGATTGAATAATGCAAGCCGGTATATGCCCAAATACGGAGAGAAATCTCCTCGCGTCCGGTAAAACGCTAGCGCCATACGCTGATCCCCCGCGCATGCGCACAGCAATGCCCGATGGACGCATGCGCGACTGATTCAGCAAACGCGCCTGCGCAGACGGAGACGCTTCGTGAACAGCACGAAACTGACGATAGTATTACAAACGCCCGGGGAAGAGTGGCGATTGGGATAGAAATGTCCCGGGGCATAAATCCCGGAAACACTAATAAGGCACAGAGGTGTTGTTGCTCTAAGCCACAATTCCATAAAATCAAATGGATGTTCTTAACTGTAGGAGTAAACCAGGTGAATTATGAAGGTGTACCTGTAGTTTGACAAGCTACTCTCACGAATGTGTGGAAATATATAATAAATCAGAGGGAGCACTGGACCAACTCATGAAGGGGTACAAAATATGCCACATTCTGCTGATGGATAGAACCCTATAAGTCCAGTAACAAGCATGTGACCATGCGTATACTGCAAACAAAACGTTTTCACCTGAGAAGGTTCCATGGAATGGAATCATTCAGTCCAGTGGTGTCGGTTCCCAACCGAAACACCCACCGTTGTTCTTTTTCAAGGAGACCAATCTCAGAGGGTAATTGTTTAATTATTGTCCACTGTAGCTCATTCACACAGTGTTGACTTTCAATGTAATGGGTTGACATTTTAGTAGTTTGTTTTCTGCACCTGATGTTACTCTTGTGTTCGTTCAGCCTGACCCTGACAGGTCTGGTGGTCATGCCCACATATTCCTTTCCACATGGGCAGGTGATTAAATAAACTACATTTTTACTATTACAGTTAGTAAAAGCACGCTGTTCCCATGTAGTTCCATTGGTAAAAGTGAGCGTCTGTGTCTTTTTAGTGAGGTGGCAGTTATTGCAGTTACCACATGGGTGATGCCCATGTATGCCTTGTAACCTCGTCTGGTCCTTGACAGGAGGAGGTGGTCGAGTATGAACGAGCATATCCCTCAAATTCCTACCCCTTCTGTGTGCAAAGAGAGGTTTTTCCAAAGTTAAGCCACCACTTGTTAAAGTGCGCCAATGTTTGTGGACCAATTTCGTCACTTGGTTGCTAACTGGACTGTATGTGGTGACACAAACAGTCCTGTTTGCGGCATCCTCCCTGCGCGGGTTGTCCTCCAAAAGAGCATCTCGGTTATTGTTTCTTGCTCTGGTAAAGGCTTTACGGATCACAGTTTCCGGATATTTTCTCTGTCTAAGTTTTTCACTCAGATCATTGGCTTGGGTCTTGTATCTGGCCACATCAGTACAGTTCCGCCGTAGGCGTAAGAACTGCCCATAAGGAAGGTTCTCTCTCAGATGACGAGGGTGAAAACTGTCAAATCTAAGGAGACAATTCTTAGCCGTGGGTTTGAAGTGCGTTTCCGTTTTTAGTATGCCGGCTTCATGGTAGATATTTAAATCCAAAAACACCATGTTGGTATTTGATGCCTGGAAAGTGAATTTCAAAAAGGCATTCTGATTGTTGAGCCAGTCAATGAAATCAGTTATCATGGTTGCATCTCCATCCCAGATAACCAGGATATCATCTATATACCTTCGCCACGTGCGAATCCTCGCCCTGTGGGGATTGCTGGGGTGCAACATTTTTGTGGATTCCAAATGGTGGACATACAGTCCTGCCAAGCTCGGGGCAAAAGTACTGCCCATACTGGTCCCATGCTTCTGCCAGAAGAGGGTGCCTTCATACTCGAAAAAATTCTTAGTGAGTGCCAAAGAGATGCACTCCATCACTACATTTCGTGGGGTGTGATATTCCCAGTTTGTAGAGTACAGTACCTCTTCAATGATTTGGATGGTTTCATCATGGGGGAGACTCGTATAGAGGCTCTCCACGTCCAGGCTTAACAGCATCTGGGAAGTTGGGTCAAAAGGCTGATCATTCAGCAGTTATAATACTGCTTTAGTGTCTCGCAAATAGGTGTCAGTTGCCTGTACAAGGGGTCTCAAGAAAGCATCCGCAAACTTGGATAAAGGTTCCAGGATAGATGAAATACCCGAAACAATGGGGCGACCGGGTGGGTTCGCCAGATTCTTGTGCACCTTCGGGATGGTATAAAAGTAAGGGATGCGAGGGTTCCTCTGGGTCAGAAATTCGGACTCCTTTTTCGTAATCCAATCATTATATATTTCCACACATTCGTGAGAGTAGCTTGTCAAACTACAGGTACACCTTCATAATTCACCTGGTTTACTCCTACAGTTAAGAACATCCATTTGATTTTATGGAATTGTGGCTTAGAGCAACAACACCTCTGTGCCTTATTAGTGTTTCCGGGATTTATGCCCCGGGACATTTCTATCCCAATCGCCACTCTTCCCCGGGCGTTTTGTAATACTATCGTCAGTTTCGTGCTGTTCACGAAGCGTCTCCGTCTGCGCAGGCGCGTTTGCTGAATCAGTCGCGCATGCGTCCATCGGGCATTGCTGTGCGCATGCGCGGGGGATCAGCGTATGGCGCTAGCGTTTTACCGGACGCGAGGAGATTTCTCTCCGTATTTGGGCATATACCGGCTTGCATTATTCAATCAATTCCCATTAATTGCTCACAGGCAAGCATATAAAAAGGCCCCAGCCCTTTAGCAGCTCACTTCATCGGAGCCGCGTTGAGGGAAGGCAGGCGATTAGCTGTTGCTGTAACCGTGAGTTATAAGATCATCATGAGAAGCAGTTCCATATTATAGTCTTGGCATTCTGCTGATTAAGTTCCTCTACTAAAACCCTGATATTGATCTCTTAGGTTTCTGATTAGAAAGGAAGGATTCCCCAATATACGTTAAAGGCTCATGAAGTCCTGTATTTGGGAACTTAAAGTAAGATCTCTCTGTCCTTACTGTTCTGCTCTTTCCATCTGAGCAGAGAGCTGTGTTGGTTTGCGTGTGTGTATGTTTGTAGTGTCCTTTTTTCTTTATTTTTTGTTTCAGGTTCCAATTATTTTTTTGGGCGCTACCTGATGTTTTCTTTAGAGAAGCAATATTCTTCTCCTTTAAAAAAACTGTGATTTTGAGACCTGTATGTTTATCTATGATTTTGTTTTCACAGGTTCTTACGCCAATTGGGCGCAACTACACTCACTTACATATAAAACATTGTGAGGAACATTACACATTGTGGTAATTTTTATTTTTCACTTTTACATCTTACATGTGAGTAAGGCGAGGATAAGTGCTTTCATCCTTGTCCTGAAGAAGGGGGCTTTGACCTCCGAAACATGTTGACTTTTAACACAGTGGTTTGATACCCTAACACGTATCTTTTATAACCACGCCCTGCACTTTAATTTTAATAATACCAGCCGGGGATTTAATAAAGTTTTTTTCTTCCCACGTGCCAGGTATTTTTTAACCACTTTTTTCACCTCACCTCACTCACATCTTGGTATATAACACACACCCCCACACATAGTTCACTTCAAGTGCTCCTGCGTATTCGCGAGTCGTAGCACGCCGCATCCCGTAGAGGGGTGCGAAGGCCCCGATGATGAAGCATGACACCAAGGGGCCTGTTGGTGTGTGAGGGGCATTTAAAAAACACTGTGTGTTCCCCATCACTCTAGGGATCACTATCACTCGATATATCCACATCCCCTGTACAGACACGGACAGCCTGAGTGAGTGTGCCAACTAAGTTGTCATACCCCTCAGAACCCAAGGTTAACCCAACTAATCCCTTGGGAGGTGCACTACCACTACTGGCTGTACTAGGGGGTGCAGTTGCCTTAGGGGCTGTAGTGGTAGGAGTCTGCCCTCCTCCTTTCTTGGTGCACTCACTAAACCAGTGAGTTTTACTTTTACAGTATTGGCACCACCTTTTAGACTGGCCTTCTTGAGTCTTCTTCTTCTGGGAAGCCTGACCCCACCCTCTTTGGTTTGTTGGGGACCTGTCGAAGACTTCTGGTCATTTTGTTGACCTTTGGTATTATTACCCTTCTGGTCTGCTTTCTTCTGATCACCCTGGTTCTGGCCCTGGTTCTGCTTGACCCTTGTTCTGACCCATCTGTCTGCCTTCTTTCCCAATTCTTGGGGAGAGGTCAGATCTGAGTCAACAAGGTGCTGATGCAACAACTGGTTCTGACAATTGTTTAAAATCTGTTCCCTCATGATCAGATTGTACAATCCTGTGTAATCAGTAACCTTACTGCCCAGCAACCAGCCCTCCAAAGCCTTAGTGGCACAATCCACAAAATCAGACCAATCCTGAGACTGAGTTTTCTGGGTATCCCTGAACAGCAACCTGTACTGCTCAGTGGTTAGGCCAAACCCATCTATCAGTGTATTTTTCAGGACTTGGTAATTGTTAGCATCCTCAGCTCTAGTAGTGAGGAGCTTATCTCTACCTTTGCCTTCAAAGGAGAGCCACAAGACAGCTGCCCACTGACTCTGGGGGACGCACTGGACAGTGCAGGCCCTCTCCAAAGCAGTTATCCATTTGTGGATATCATCCCCTTGTTTAAAGGGGGGCACTATCTTACTCAGGTGTCTAGTGTCTAAACTCCTGTCTTTTTCTCTTGGGAGAATGCTGCCACCAGTGGGGTCTACCCCACTCAATGTCTGCTCTCTAGCAAAGGCAAGTCTCTCTTTGGCCAGGGCAAGTTCTTCCCTTTCAATCCTCAGATTGACTTCCCTCATCTTGGCCTCATGCTCTCTCCTCTGAGGGGATGTCATCCCTCTGTGAGAAGAGGTCTGAGAGCCATTGGTTCTAATGGATCTGTTAGAGCCTCTGGATAGAGACCTAACTCGTCCATTACCAATGTTGAGCCTGCCTGAGAGTGGCCCTGGGGGTCCCCCAAATCCATTCTCATGCCTGCTCAAGTTGGTCCTGGTTAGTCTACTGACTTCTACCTGACATTTGTCTGCCTCATCCCCTGATAACTCCTGTTCCTCTTCCTCCTGATCACTGCCTGTGCCATTGAGGTTGAGGTCAGGGTCACCAGTGGTTCCCTCTAAGGGAGGCATGTTCCCATCTGGATGAGAAGAATCTGTGTTAGCAGTCCTCCTAGCATCATAAGTCTCTAAGAGACCAATCAGAAAGGGAATGGTAGGGTTAGAACCCTGTTTTAGCTTCCTGGATGTACAGATTTGTCTCATCTCCTGGAAGCTAGGAGCAGCATATCTGGAAGTGGCCTGTGGAGGGTCAACTGACAGAAGCGGGACCTCTGAGTTCCCTCCTTTGTTTGACATGCTTCTAGTGTGGTGTAAGTGATGCACCTACCTACACTATTTGTTTGTCTACTGATCCCTTGCTAGGAGTTGTAGTCAGGGTGTGCTAGGCCCTGTTGCACTACAACAGCTGGTTCAGTAGAACTCAGAGTATTCTAAGCTAAGTTATGTATACCTGGGTACTTATGTGATCTTTCACAATGATATTCTTAGGATACGTGTGGTAAAACAACAGCAAGCTTAAATCCCAACCGCTGCTCACCAATGTGAGAAGTTGGCCTGATATATAATGTTCACTATTCTAGTGAGCACTTTGTATCATTCCAAACAACCCTTATCGATGATTGGTTGTAAGTCAACCGTAGACCAGCTATCCTAGTAGCATGGACAAGAGCAGTCTTTAGGCTAAACTCTAGAGGGCGTGTTAAGCCAGCTGTCATACCATCACATATACCCCTTGAACACCAAGTGAAAGGACACCACACAAGTTGTTATGAAAATAAAGGATATTTATTTAGAACACAACAACCCTGGACTCTTTATGAGGACAGGGTGCTAAGCACAATACAAAGCTCTTAAGAAAATACGCAAAGTCGCACAATTTACACAAATGCCCGAGGGGCACGAAAAACCATATACTCTAAAAGTGGAATGCGAAATTACTAGCAGGTAAGTACTACTCTAATAGACTTTAGGATCGCTAGGACTGGACTACTGAACCTTCAGATTACTAGCAGGAGGCCTATTGGGATCGGGTGCAGAGTGTGCACTCTCACGCGGGATGTGGGACAAAGTCTATGGTTGCTAGAAATTCGAAAGTTAGTGTTATCGGACGAATCCGACTAGGTAGAGCTGAAACGAAAAAGGATCTGGACCCTTGGATAGTGAGGCTATGCTGGAGCACCGAAATGCTGAGGTTACCTAGCCCAGGTGCTGCGGATGCATAGGTCTGGAAAGACGTCGGGAATGCTCGTTGCAGTCTATGGAGCCTGAAAGAAGAAGTTGCTGGCAGGCGACCAGTGTTGAAGTTCGAAGTGATCCAAGCCTGGATCGAAGATGGAAGACACCTGAAAGCAGAGGGGACCAAGTTATGAATCACTAGCCAGTGATTAGATGGGCACCAGGATGGCACCGGATGGAGTCACCTCGATCAGGTGAGTGGGTGACTCTGGGCTCTGCAGTCTCACGGACCAGGAGGCGTTGTCGGCGACCAGGATGGAGGTGCGAGCTGTCCCACGATGGTATCTGCTGTCGACGTCCTGGACCCAGGATGTTATGTTATGTTATGTTATAGGTATTTATGTCGTATTTTGACGATGGCTGGGTTAGCGCTTAGCTTTGCTACACGTTTCTCGTTTAAATTGGCTATACATAGAAACGCCATTTTATATGTAGCGGCGGCCATTTTAGATCATGAGCGGCCTCGTGGCCAGCGTGCCCTCTAGTCCTTTGTCCGTTCCACTGACCACTCGAGTCTGCCCAGCAACAGGCTATTTTTAGTATTGGTCAAGCTCGTACATGCGCAGTTCACACTGACCATTCACTTTTCAGGAATGTGCCGCAAACTGACCAGTGGGTTTGAAACCCTCCAATGAGCTGGCAGTGTTCCAAAACATGCCCTTATATGTACATAATGTTCTGTAACTTTGTGCCGCGTGCTCGGTTTATTACCTGTAGAATTGTATAAAAGAAGGGGTCACACCGATGTTCGGTGTGATACCTCTTGCATTACCGAAGGGTGCTGTATGAGTGTACCACCACCCCATGGGGTCTTAATAAACTTGTTCTTTGACTTTTACAGTTTCCGTGCCAACAGTTCTTCCAATGTATGTGGGTTATCTTCGGAACATGTAGGCCTTGGGAACCCGATACTACAAATTGGCGACCACGAAGGGACTCATCGGCGACTCGGATGCCCGAAGGAGAGGTCGTGACGAAGGTTTGGACACTCGCCATGGAAGCGCGCTGCCACTGAGCGACCCGAGTCTTGGCACCCACGGTGTTTTTTCCTTTCCTTCCGATCTGACCTTCCAGGTGGCGCCGGTCTCCGACTGAGTTTTTGATCGTTGGTGTGCTGGATAAAGTGCCGTTTGGCTGATTCGATTAAAAGACCTTGGCAGTTGGAATCTAGACCTTTGAGACTTTGGGTAAGATTTGTGATCGGTAAGGTAGTCTGCGGACGCTTACTGGAGTTCTATGATTTGTGATCGGTAAGGTAGTCTGCGGACGCTTACTGGAGTTCTATGATTTGTGAGCGGTAAGGTAGTCCTCGGACGCTTGCCGAAATCTTGTGACCTATGACTTTGATTTGAGTTAGCTAACATTTGTGAACTTGTGAATTTGTGAACTTTGAATCTATATGTGTAGTGCACTTCACATAGGCAGGCATGTAGAGATGTTTCTCTAACTTGTTTTTTTTTCCTCTGAGCGGCACATTTGTGTGAAGTACTGTAAGTGCCATTTTATACGGTGTCACGCTTTCGTGATACTCTTTGAACATGCCTGTTTTCAGCACACTCCGAGGGATGTGCTGTCTTGGAAATGGTACCACAATTAGGTTAGCGGAATCACAGCCGGCTCCCCCAGAGGGAACACCAAATCGCGAAATGTACATTAAACATGGCCTTCCCCCTATAATGTACAGTAAACTCTGGCATAAGTATACCAAGTCAGATCCAGAATTGCAATGGCCACTACATGGGTCGTTCGATTTGCAAAAAGTACAGTTTGTGGAGCAATGTTTGTTTCGACGCAGGTCTAGACAAAACATGTTTGATTGTGTGCGAATGTGGGAGAAAGCGGTGCGTGAGCGAATGAAACGTGAAGTTGCCTTGGCGGACAAAGAGCAGCGCAAGGCTGCTTGGGATAAGGCTTTACAGCTTGAGGAGAAAGAGGCTCAGGAGAAAAGAGAGAGGGAGGAACGGGAACGTAAATTGCAAACGACGGGTCAATTCCCTATTCGTCGGCCGCTTTATCCTGTCCTTAATAATGAAATTGATGATTTTTCATTGCTAGATCGGTAACCGCCTCCGTATGTTTCGCCGACGGCTCCAGCTGAAGATTCGGGTGAGGATGGACAGGATAAGTTGGAAAAGAAGGGTATAACTGCTCTCAGGTTTACCACAGAGAGGTCCGCGCATTTACGTAGTTGGGCTCGTAAAGTAAATAAGAATTGTGTTTCGCAGGCTGAGGTGGTTGCGGAGAGGAGTAGGTGGACGGATCATGAATTACTGTATTTTCTGTCTAATTTGGCGGATGAAGTTGTTGCCGCGTATCGTCAACTTTCAGATACGTTTGAACCTAAAGCTGTGTCAGTATATCGTGAGAACTTGGATAAAGGTGTATTTGATCTTGCAGATGTTGATGACCTTTTCAAGCAACTGCTCCTGCTACGAGATGAAACAACCGGATTGTGGGAGGAGCGGAGAAGGAAGCAAAAGGAGTCCGAGTCGGAGAATAGCGAGCAGATTAAGGAGTGTTCTCTCCGGTGTTCAGATAAGAATTCTGCGATGCATGTTATGCCTATGCGTGAAGCTGCACCTCTGTATGTTCCACCGAAAGGGGAAGGTACAGATGATGATAGAAGGTCAAAAGATGCGAAGGGGTATTTTGTATATAATTGGGTGTATACGCCTTGGAATAGAGCGGATGTTATGGCATTGAAAAATTCTTTACCTGATCTTCGTAAGAATCCGGCAGCATTCTATGAGGGGGTGGAAGGGGCTATTTAATCTTGTGTGATGACTCTGGTTGATATAGATTTGTTCTTTGGGTTAATACTTCCGCCTGATATGTGGAGACAGATTCGTAAGAATAATGATGAAACAGTGCTAGGAGGTACATGGAAAGAGATTAATGAAGCTGATTTAGAAAGGAAACCAGCATGCAAGCCTTGTCAGTTGATTTTAGATCTTCCAGCAGCTATTTTGACTAAATTAAAAACGCTCGTTCCTTCTAAAAAGATCGATTGGACTATGTTAGCTTCGTGCAAACAGAAGCCCGATGAAACGGTTTCAGATTTCTTTACACGCTTCGAGGAGGCATTCCATGATTACAGTGGTCAATCTTTAACAGATGATACGGGTCGGCATTTGTTTGTAGATAAGTATGTGACTAATCTCCTACCAGAGATTGCTAAACGATTGAAAACGAGTGAAAGTTCCTGGGCCACGGCGACCCCTGCGTCTTTGTCAACGATGGCTCAGTATTATGAGCGGCAGGAGATAGAGGCTAAAGAAAGTGTTGATAAAAAAGCGAAAGAATTGAAGACGAAGGTGATGTTGGCACAGGTTCGTGGGACTCAGAATAGAGGGAGTGATAGAGGAAGACGAGGTGGAGGTACTACGTCGTCTGGTCGTACGGATATAGCGGAGGATCAGTGTGCCTACTGTAAGGAGTTTGGGCATTGGGCTAATGATTGTCCGGTACTTCGTGAGCAGCGTAGTCAGCGTGGTCGAGGAGGTGGTAGGTCGAGAGGAGGTTACACAGGAGCAAGAGATGGCGGAAGTGATCGTGGAAGGTTTGAGGACAGGGGCCGTGGCCAGGATGAGCGAAACACGTTTGATAGACGGAATCAATATCAGATTTCGGAGGGTGAGAATGTGGAACGCCAAGATTATGTACATGCATAGGACTGCGTAGGATGGGGTGCGGAACCAATTGAAGTGCCTGTAGATCAGGAGGGTCCATATGTAACAGCGGGTATTTTGGGTTCTACTGATCAATTCCTAGTTGACACCGGAGCTACCCGTAGCGCTTTGTCTAAAAGGTTGGTTCCGAGGGCTCCCCTGTCTGGCGAAATGATTACATGTGTAGGGTTTGATGGCACACCCTCCCCTAGCCCATTGTCAAAACCCCTAGCGCTTTGTCTCGACAAATTTTTCAGTTTTGGCCAATTTTTGTTATCGCCCTACACACCAGATAATATCCTGGGCATTGATTTGCTTAAATATTTTCGAGCAACGATACGGTGCGCTCCGGAGGGAGTGCGGGTCATTCTCAATGACAATTATCCAGACCCAAATAGGTTCTATACCATACAAGACATTTCAGCTTTGGCCTCTCTCCCGCACACGTTATGGGCGACCTCAGACACGGATGTGGGGGAGATGCGTATTCCACCTATTCACATTACTGTTAAGGAAGGGGCTTCTCTGCCACGTGTGCCACAGTATAAGATTTCGAAGGAAGGAGAAATTGCCCTGACACATATTGTCCAAGATCTGATTGCGGCTGGGGTGGTGGAAGAGGTTCCTTATAATGTCTGTAATAGCCCTATTCTACCGATTCTTAAAAGAGATACTGATGGTAAAGTTTATCGTTTTATTATTGACTTGAGAGAAATAAACAAAATTGTCATTCCCCAATACCCGGTGGTGTCCGATATTACGACCTTGCTCACACTGGTCCCACCAACAGCCACGACCTTTAGTGTAATTGATTTGAAGAATGCGTTCTTTTCTATTCCTGTCCACCCCGATAGCAGATACCTGTTTGGCTTTATGTTAAATAATAAATCGTATAGATTTTGTCGTGTTCCTCAAGGGTACACTGAGAGCCCGAGTATCTACAGCCAGGCTTTGAAAAGACAGCTTGACTCTTTTGAGTTGCAGTCGGGGGTTGTCCTTATCCAATATGTGGATGACCTCCTGCTTGCCGCTGATTCTTATGCACAATGTGAAGAAAGTACGATTGCGCTGCTTTCTTTTCTGGCACAAAATAATCATAAAGTTTCTAAGAAAAAGCTTCAATACTGTAGACCCAAGGTGACCTACCTCGGTCATCTTTTGTCTAAGGAGGGGCGTGCATTGACATCAGATCGAATTCAAGCAATTTTAGACACACCAGTCCCCCGCACGCAGAGAGATGTACGTGCCTTCATAGGGTTGACGTCCTTTTGTAGACAATGGATCATGGGTTTTTCACATATTATAAAGCCCTTGCTAGCGTTACTGTCCAAAGCTACACCAATGCCCCTTGAATGGACAGATGAATGTCAGAATGCTTTTGAACAGTTGAGACAGGCCCTTTGTTCTGCACCCGTGTTAGGCACACCAGACTACACAAAACTTTTTACATTGTACGTGCACAAGAATGATGGGTGCGCGTTGTCAGTATTAGTACAAGTACACGGGGACAAGCAGAGACCATGTGCGTATTTCTCTGCCATTCTTGATCCTGTAGCACGAGGATTGCCTGGGTGTTTCCGAGCGGTAGCAGCAACAGCAGTAGCCATACGGCAGAGTGAGGGAATAGTGTTATCACATAAACTGTTGGTGTTAGTTCCTCACGCAGTAGATGCCCTGCTAAACCAAACAAAAACCCAATATCTCACGAGTGCACGTTTAACAGGATACGAGCTTACACTGTTGGTGCCACATATTACACTGAAAAGATGTGCTACTCTGAACCCTGCCACTTTATTGCCCTATCCGGTCGAGGAGGGTCAGGAAGAAAAACATCATGACTGTGTTTTCCTGACCGAGGAACAAACAAAGGGTCGTATCGACTTACAGGATATGCCACTTCCAGATGTGGATGGGGAACTGTGGGTCGATGGATCGTGTTTGAGGCTGCCAGATGGCACGACTTCCGCAGCTTATGCGATCACGACACTTAAGACAGTGGTGGAAACAGCTAGAATACCACAGAAATCGGCTCAGGCAGCAGAGCTGATAGCCTTAACGAGAGCCTGCGAATTGAGCGCTGGTTTATGTGTGAACATATACACAGACAGCCGGTATGCCTTCGGAGTAGCGCATGACTTTGGGCTACTCTGGAGAGAACGTGGGTTTCTGACTTCTCATGGAGAACACATTATGCACGGAGAACTGGTGCGTGATCTCCTAAACGCATTGCTTTGTCCAAAGAAGGTAGCAATCATAAAATGTAGCGCCCACAAGAAGATCACTGATAAAGTGGGTCAGGGAAATTCCTTTGCGGATAGCATAGCAAGACAAACGGCTATGTTGCGAACTGACTCCCCCATGTATGTGACAAAGTCTCAAGCTGAACGATGGAATGATGCTAGAGCTGAGATATTAGATATTCAGAAATCAGCGACTGAAGCTGAACTTGCGGCATGGGCAGTAGACGGGGTGCTAGACGATGAAGGGTGTTGGAGAAGCAAAGACATGGAGAAATGGAAATTGCCTGCAGCTTACTTGCATGTGATGGTCCAAATGGCACATGGTTTGGCACACGTGGGGGCTCTTGCAATCACTCGACTGTTAACACGAGTTTGGGAGCATCCCGAGATTGCTAATACTGCTAAGAGAGTAGTGCAGACCTGTCTGATATGCTTGCAGCACAACCCTGGAAAGGGGACCCATACTCCGAAAGGAGGGTTCGTTCCACCTTCTGCGCCATTCGAGGTACTCCAAATGGATTATATCCAGCTTGAGCGCTGCAATAACCTGAAGTATGTCTTAGTGGTGGTATGTGCTTTTAGCAAATGGGTTGAGGCTTTCCCCACGAAAGACAATACTGCTTTGACAACAGCTAAGGTTTTGCTCAAAGAGTACTTCCCTCGATTTGGAATTTGCAAATATCTGTGGAGCGACAATGGGCCTCATTTTGTTGGGAAAATTGTGGAATATGTGTTGAAGGGGTTAGGGATTCAGCAGAAGTTTCATGCTGTGTTCCATCCTCAATCTGCAGGTCTTGTCGAGCGGTACAATGCCACGTTGAAATTAAAATTAGCCAAGATCGTGGCGTCCACGTCATTAAAATGGCCGGATGCCTTACCGCTAGCATTGCTCTCCCTCAGATCAATACCCCATTCTCGAACGGGCCTCACACCATATGAAGTGGTGTTCGGAAGGCCGATGAATATCTGGGAATGAATAAGCCGCGATTGATACATGATGTGCCTTGTGTAATGATGAATGACTATTTGGCACGATTAACAAATGATTTGCTTTCTATTCATCAACAGGTTCGAGAAGCGCTCCCTGACAAATCTACTGGAGAGGGCCATGATCTTCGTCCTGGGGATTTTGTGATGATTCGGTCGTTTGAGAGGACGAATAGCTTGGAACCGAGGTGGCGTGGCCCCGAGCAAGTCCTCCTCGCTACTCGGACAGCTGTACGAGTGACCAACAGGAGGCGGTGGATACACTCAACCCACTGCCGTCGTGTCTCTCCTGATCTGGCAAATCCTGTTGTGCTGACCGATTATAAAGAGATTTTGGAAAAGGAAAAGAGCCCCGCTGTGACGTCGGCCGAAGTTGAGGGAGCCTTCCCGGACCACACTGCTTCTGGACGAGAGCGTTATAACCTACGGCCACAATAAAGAAGAGTTTCTTTTTTGTGTTTTTTATGACTGGTTGGTTACCGCTCCAGGTTTGTGAAACGGAAACCGGGAATTCCAAGGGGGGGGGATCAGTTCTGCCAGTGTAGCGACACCCGTCTTGGCCCGGAGAAGAAAACAACGGCTACCTTGGAGTTCAGCACCATATTTTTCTTTTTTTTTAGGTATACACGCATGTGTATTTGAGACTTTGTGAACGATTTGAACTATTTGAAATTCTGCAAGAATTTTCCTGAACTATGGCATCATCAGCATCACGAGATAAGCGACTATTGGGTGCCATTCTCTTTGTTTTGACTATTGTGGTGATCGCTGTAATAGCCTGGGTAGTTGAACTTGTGGTACCTGCACGCGAAAATTTGCTGCCAACTACCCCGGCTCCATCTGAACATTTTCACTTCACCTTGCCCTATCATGAAGAACGGCACCGACAGACTTATTTAAACAATAGCTTTATTCAGATCCTACATCATACGCACAATATGACAAATACCTCAAATTGCTGGGTGTGTGGGATGTTGCCTGGGCACCAGAAGAAAGGGGGTACTCCACTCATTCCTCTCCCATTTTCGCATAATGGATCTTGCAATGCCCTGTACACTCTCCTCTTTACTCTGAGATGGCCAACCAAGGGGGGAGTGCTTTTCCGTTTGAATAAATTGTGTCACCATGATCGGGATGGGTATCCATTAGCTGAGGGTACTCGATTTGAATGGGAGGAATACCGCCCTGATAATGTGTCTGCTTCACGAATTTACAGTAATCAGCGAAATATCAATGTATCAAATGCACATGTCATTAATGTTATTGCTACTAAAGCGGATCTATGTATACGTAATAAAGGTGTAATTTCTGTTGGGAAAAGTGAATGCAACACCACACTCACATTTGACAGTCCTACTGGTATATCGTTTGTAACATCTCGCAATACTTACTTCATCTGCGGAACGAAGGGTTATCATCAGCTTCCATTGGGATGGTCAGGCACTTGCTACGTATCTTTTGTATTACCTCCTGTATTCATTGCCCCACCAATGTATCACAATGACTACACGTTATATCATGACTTTGTTTTAAACCGTGCCAAACGCGCTGTTGTTTTGGATGATATAGATCAAACGGACACTGCTTTGCAACAGTATGTGGACTTTAATTTGGGACTGTTTTCCTTTGTTGGGGCAGCTTTGAACAGTCGAAAGATCCGACGACTGACCCGTGTTGTTGAGGCTGTGGCTAATGATACTGCAATTGCACTTGGAAATATCACTGAAGAAGTACAGATTTCTAGAATTGTTGCGCTCCAGAACCGGATGGTTCTAGACGTAGTGTTAGCTGACCATGGGGGGGCATGTAGAATTATCGGAAGTAGCTGTTGTGTCTATATACCTGACAATTCACCATCTGTATATGATGCCATCACAAAGCTACATAAGATAGCCGCTGAAATACATCCGGATAATGGTACTTGGACTCTGTCAGGATGGTTCTGGTCAATACTCACCACCTGGGGATGGAAACTGTTAACGATTCTATGTATCATTGTGGGGATTTTGTTCTTTGTATGCCTATGTATCCAATGTGGCCCAGCTTTATGTTCTATGTGCTTATCAGTTTGTATACCATCGAGACGAGCTCTTGCCCATGACAAAATGATGCTTCATAAAGAAGTAACACAAATAATGTTAATAGATATAGAAGATGAACACCCTGACTATGTCCACTATGAGGTAGCTTCAGCTAAACGCTAAAAGGGTCGTCTGTCGTATTTTGATGATGGCTGGGTTAGCGCTTAGCTTTGCTACACGTTTCTCGTTTAAATTGGCTATACATAGAAACGCCATTTTATATGTAGCGGCGGCCATTTTAGATCATGAGCGGCCTCGTGGCCAGCGTGCCCTCTAGTCCTTTGTCCATTCCACTGACCACTCGAGTCTGCCCAGCAACAGGCTATTTTTAGTATTGGTCAAGCTCGTACATGCGCAGTTCACACTGACCATTCACTTTTCAGGAATGTGCCGCAAACTGACCAGTGGGTTTGAAACACTCCAATGAGCTGGCAGTGTTCCAAAACGTGCCCTTATATGTACATAATGTTCTGTAACTTTGTGCCGCGTGCTCGGTTTATTACCTGTAGAATTGAATAAAAGAAGGGGTCACACCGATGTTCGGTGTGATACCTCTTGCATTACCGAAGGGTGCTGTATGAGTGTACGACCACCCCATAGGGTCTTAATAAACTTGTTCTTTGACTTTTACAGTTTCCGTGCCAACAGTTCTTCCAATGTATGTGGGTTATCTTCGGAACATGTAGGCCTTGGGAACCCGATACTACATTTATTGTGCGCACAGCTGCTCCAGCAAAGGAGCGTCCTGGCGCCTCAACAAGGTAAAACACAGCACAACACGCAGCCGAATACAGAATAGGGCAGTTAAAAGAAGAGACTAAAACAAAAATGTTTTAATGGCTTTCCGAAAAAGCATAAGATCCTCCAGCAGACAAATTTCCACCGGGAGGGAGTTCGAAATAGTTGCAGCTTTGACACAAAAGGAGCGTCCACCGGCCCGACAAATCCTGAAACGTGGAACCACAGCAAGAGCCTGGCCAGAAGAACGCTGAGCGCGTGTCGGAACATAGAGGGACAGAAAGTTAGACAAAATCTGGGGCCCTATGCCCTTCAAAATTTTAAAAGTCAAACAAAGGACCTTAAAAAAGATTCTCTTCCTCACTGGTAGCCAATGCAAGGAGTGAAGGACATTGGAAACAGGACAGAATCTGGGCAGACCGACTATCGCTCTGGCTGCGGCATTTTGTACCCGCTGTAAGTGGGTAATTTCTGCCTGATTGGCCCCCACCAGGAGAGAGCTGGCGTAATCCAGGCGAGAAATAACTGTAGCCTGAATTACCAGCTGCCTAGTTAGGGCATCAAAAAATTTCAGCACGGGTCTTAAACCTCGAAGAACGCCAAAACAGCAGGCTGCTGTTTTCTTGGTATGGCCGACAAAGGTGAGGCCAGCATCCAACCAGACTCCCAGGTTTCTTAATTCCGAAACCGGAGTCGGGGCTGGTCCCAGTTCTGAAGGCCACCACCTGTCACCCCAGAGCTCCACTCTCTTCCCAACAATCATGATCTCTGTCTTGGTGGCATTAAGCTGGAGACAGTTCGCCGTCAGCCAGTTGGCCACCGCCTTCAGTCCATTCTGAAACCTGGGGGCGTCTTACTTCGCATCCCCGCTGAGAGTAACCGCCAGCTGAGTGTCATCGGCATATGAGACCAAAGTCAGGCCCCACTGCCTAGCGACCTCAGCCAGCAGTCTCACATACAGGTTGAATAACGTGGAGCTCAGCGAGGATCCCTGCGGAACCCCCATGGCCAGAGGCTGAAATTTGGACTTGAAGGGAGGGATAGCCACACAGAATGAACGATTGTCAAGGAAGGAGCGGAACCACTGTAAGGCCTGTCCCCCAACACCAATCTCCTCTAGCCGGTGCAACAGGATGCTATGGGAGACAGTGTCAAAGGCGGCGCTGAGGTCTAATAATATCAGCGCCGCCGTCTGACCAGCATCCAGCACCGCTCGAAGGTGCTCTACCATGGCAAGAAGGGCCGTTTCCACGCTGTGCCCAGCACAAAAGCCGTTCTGCGTAGGATCTAAGGCGTTGTTCCAGGCAAGATGTTCTGACAAAGCCAGATTGACATGAGCCTCCACAATCTTTGCCGGCCAGGGTAGGAGTGATATGGGGCGATAGCTTTCAGGTTTTGAGGGGTCCAATGTGGGCTTCGTAATGATTGGGGAAACCACCGCCTGCTTCCATTTAGTTGGAACCACACCTGAGTCCAGTGAAAGATTAACTAGGGACCACACTGCAGAGCGCCCCAGAAAAGACTGTTCCCTAAAAAGAGCGGGTCTAACTGGATCCGACGGAGAGCCAGATTTAATCTGCGAGGCAAGTTTATTAAACCCCTCCAAAAGTAGTGGGGGAAAAGAGTGTAGAATGGCTTTGAACCCCATCTAGGACTTCCAGGACGGTCCCCGTACTGGAGAAGGCCCGGTAGATAGCCTTGACCTTCTCCAAGAAAAAGAAAGCCAAGGCCTCACAGTGGGAAATGGACCCCACTGCCACAGAGGAAGTCCTTTTCGCCAAAAGATCTTTGACGGCCTGGAATATGGTCTTGGACGGGTTTGAGCTGTTGCGGAATTCCAAGGCATAGAATGCCGCACGAGCTCTACAGATAGCACGATGGTAAGTTTTGACGGAAGCAACATATGCGGCTTTCAAATCAGCTCCATAAGTCTTCCGCCACGCTCTTTCCGCCCGTCTACAAGTACCCTTCAAGGCAAGCAGCGCACTATCGTACCAGGGGCTCGACTCTCTAGCGCTTACTTTACTTGAAACAATGGGAATCAGGGAGTCCATTGCCCTAGAAATCCATTGGGTTTGGGACAACAAGTCTTGGCAAATGCAAGCCCACGTGGTGGACTTAAAATGGCGTCTGGAGTGGACCAGGAGGGTCCGGGGTGCTCCTCTGTTGGAGGGGAGCAAGGGCCAGTCTGGAGCAACCAGACCAGCGGTGTTGTTGTCGTTGGGCGTCGTCAAGAGGGCCACAAGCCAGCAGGCAAGTAGCCAGACAACGCGGTGAGCAGCAAAGAGCAGAAGGGCCCCACGCAGATCTGGTGGATGCTGGGGGGCTGGACTTCGGTGCTGGAGCTGCTCAGGGTTAGGGCTTCTCGAACCCCAAAGCACTCACTCGAGGATCCCTTGGCGGTCGTGCTGGATAAGCATCGTGCAGTTCTGAAGATGGCCAGTCCCTCGAGGTCTCGTCACACCCACGGATCTCAGCTGGGCGGATGGTGTAGGTAAAGGTCAGAGGTGCCAGGGAAGAAAGGTCTCGTTGTGCTGGTCGGTTGGATTCCGGAGGAAGGACGTGCAGCAAACCGCAGTGTTCTTAGATGGTGCCTGCGGGTGCAGGGTGACTACTCCTTAGTCACAAGGGAGAAATCTTAGGAAGAAGTCTTGAGTTCCTTTCGTAGAAAGTAGTTTCAGGATTCAAAGATGATCTAATTTGGAAGGGGGCCCGCTCCTATCTTTATACTAGTAAAAGGGGCTGGCACGCGGCTAGGTCCTCCGCATGGGTGGGACAAGGAAGGGGGTGGTTACACCCCTCTCCCATGCCGGACTTTCCCCAGGTCAGGGGCTGGTGTGCCCCTGGAACTGGTTCTAGCCGGCCTATGCATAGTGAGCACCGGGGTGCCACTTGCAGTCACCTTCCTCTAAAGCCCTGCCTACCCAGGATACACAAAACCCTGTCTGGGATGGCGCTAGCAACGCCCCTGACAGGAAACCCTTTGTCCAAGCCTCCCTCGCTGGAAGGACTCCCAGCAGCAGGAGGTCAGACTTGTGTCTGTGGTGGCAGCATCCATTTTGTGATGCTGAGGCTCGAGTTAACTTTAACCAGGGGTCACAGTTACATACATGTCGTGTCCCTCTAGAAGGGTGGAATGCTAACCCCGTTGCCAGAATTGGCGAGGGATTAGTATTCCGATTCGTATGACACCTTACTCGACATGTTTTGATAAAGCGATACCAGAGTTAGCATATAACCGCAAGGATTATAATGCACTTAAGAGTATATGGTACGCGTTATCATGGAACAGCTATTAGGACTTGGTTCCGTAAGCTGTAAATGGGCTCAGTTCATGCCAGAGCACCATCTCACATAATTCCAAGCACTCTGCCTTCAGGATTGTCAAGACCTGCCATAGGAGTGACTGATAGGAATCTATGTGTCCATTTTAGGGTTAGATATAGGTATACTATATCTAAAGCAAAGGGTGATTACACCACCTTGCCCCAGCTGTCGTGCAGCCAGTTGTGTCAGATTTAGATGGCCAGCCAGGGGTGGCATAATACATGCTGCAGCCCCTGGTAGGCCCTGGGTACACCTATGCCTTGAGTTACAGGGTCTGATAAGGTGGCCCAGTACCAATTGTTAAATGCACCTAAGGTACACGTGTCAATTTAGTGAGAGAACAGCAAGGCTGTGGGTCTGATTAGCAGGCCCACAGCCAGAGAAGTCGTAAACCAGTGAAGCAAAAAGCAAAGATCTGGGGTGATCATAGGATTGCAGACCCTACTCTCCTACAGACGGTTCAAAGGGAAAGAGGTCCATCTGCACATTGATCCCACTGTGCAACCTATAGCGCTGTGACATCGTTTGATAGCCTTTCATCTAAGGCCCCAAGTTGAGCAGGAACTGAAGAAACTGGAGGCTGCGGGGATCATAGAAAGGGTCACTGGTCCCACTCCATGGGTGTCACCTATTGTAGTTATGCGAAACCCAAGCAGCCTGGTGCCGTAAGGATATGTGTGGACATGCGCCCTACCAAATGCCACAATCAAGCGCGAATCCCATATTACACCCACAATTGATGACCTAATCGGAGAGATGTCGGGAGCATGCTGGTTTTCTAAACTCGATCTACCGTCAGGGTACCATCAGCTGGTCCTCGATGAGGCACCTCGAAACATAACTACATTCTCAACTCATGTGGGACTGCAGCGTTACACTCGCCTGAGTTTTAGAGTCGCTAGCGCTGCAGCAGTATTTCAGAACCTCATACAAGAGCTGATCACAGACATCCCAGGGGTCATCAATGTAAGTGACGACATTATGATTCATGCCAACTCACTGCCAGAACACAATGCTCGCCTCACACAGGTCCTGCGACAGCTGCGAGACGCCAGACTTACGTTACACAGGGAGAAGTGTGAATTTTTGAAGAAAAAGCCCCAATTCTTTGGTTACACTTTCTCCACTGAAGGGGTCAATCCAGATCCCGAAAAAGTGAGGGACATCAAAAACGCCATTGCTCCTACCAGCGTGACAGAAGTGCGGAGCTTTTTGGGCATGATTAATTATTGTGGAAGGTTCATCAAAGACCTGACAACTCTCACGGTGCCTCTACGCGAATTGACCAAGGACTCTGTTCCATGGTGGTGGGGTCCGCTTCAAGATAAAGCCTTCACTGACATCAAAGACGCCCTCTCAGAGGCGACCACACCGGCATTCTTTGATCCCAAGCGAATGACCCAAATTGCGGTTGATGCCAGCCCAGTAGGCCTGGGAGCAGTGCTTCTACAGAAATCGTGTCAGGAGAAAGATTGGGCCCCGTGGCATTTGCAAGCAGGTCACTGACTGAGACTGAACAGCGCTATTCTCAGATAGAGAATGAGGCCATAGCCATATATTGGGGATGCCGTCATTTTCATCTGTACTTTTACGGAAAACCATTTGTAGTCACCACCGATCACAAACCGCTGGTAGCTCTGTTTGTTGGGACATTCACGAAACCGCCCCCAAGAATTGAAAAATGGATGCTCCAACTCCAGGACTATAACTGCCGAGTTGAATATCAACCGGGATCACGCAATCAGGCAGATTACTTATCCCGACACCCCAGAGCGGCCACCGAAAAAGAAAGGGAGGACGCTGCAGAAACGGAAGAATATGTGAAGTGCATTACAGCTCAGTCCTGTCCGATTCCCCTATCCATGCAAGACCTATCTGAAGCTACAGCCAGGGATGAATGTCTCCAGCGGGTTAAGTCGATTTTGCATAGTGGGAACTGGCGCAAAGCCAGAGAGGGAGGAAAGATCCTGACAGCTCAAGCCCAGAAGATCATGGATCATGTGAAGGATGAGCTCACTGAAGACCCAAATGGGTGCTTGTTGCGGGGGCATCAGTCAGTGATTCCTACATCAATGACTGACCGATGCGTACAGCTGGCCCATGTAGGACATCAAGGCATGGTAAAAACAAAAGCACGCCTCCGCACCAAAGTGTAGTTTCCCCTCATGGACGACCTAGTAGAGAAAGCCGTCAGATCCTGCTTGGCATGTAAAGTAACCGGTGATTTCCCTCGTCCCGCTCCAGTCATTACTGACCTAAGACCCCGGTCCCCGTGGTCGTGCGCCAGCATGGACTTTGGTAGTCTACCTGATGGCCGACACACCCTGGTGGTAATCGATTATTACTCTAAATATCCAGAAGTGGAAATTGTGACTTCTCCCAATGCTACGGAGGTGATACCCAAGATAGAAAAAAATCATATTCATCCATGGATTAATGCTTGAGTTGCGCACGGACAATGGTCCCCCATTCCAGGGACAAGAGCTGACAGCATATCTCACGGCCCTGGGTATTCAACATTGACTACTTATGCCTCGCTGGCCTCCAGACAATGGTGAAGCGGAACGCTTCATTAGGACTCTCAACAAGGTCATCAGAATCGCACATGACAAGAAACAATCTATATAATTGGCTATCTTTACATTCCTTCGCAGTTACCGGCAGACGCCCCACACCACCACAGGGATAGCCCCTGCACACTTACTGATGGGCCGAGTGGTCGCTGATTCGATACCTCATCATCCAACATGACAGCCAAAATATCCTGATAATACTCTCATTGATGCTCGCTGACAGAAAGCCCATGCTCAAGTAAGCCAACGACAGAAAGCAAAAGGGGGCCGGATACAAGAAGGAGATTTAGTGCTGTTAAGAAATTGCTATAACACTGGCAAGTTCCAATTGCCATATGAGAAATTGCCGTGGACTGTTGTGAGCATTAAAGGGACCAGAGTCATTGCCACCCGGGGACGGGAAACCGTGAGCCGCAACGTGTCTCATTTCAAGAAATTTCACCCGGAACTGTCAACTTCAGACTCTGGTGCCTCAGGAATTGTGGATAGCAACCGGGGAGTCATGGGACGCCTTCCTGTGGAAGATGAGTCCGTCACTGAGGACCTAAGTGACTCCTGGGTGGAAGAACCTTGCGGTGCGGAGAGTGCGAGCTCTTCTGTCCTAATGGAAGATGACTGCGGCGAAATGGTTCCTGAAAACAATCCCATTCTGTCCTCTGGGCGAGGTCAGTCGCAGTATCATCTGCGCACTAATCCCGAGCCGCCGTCCAGATTGAGAGACTACATCACGTAAGACTGTTCTATGTTTTGTTTGTGCATTGAGCTTAATGTAATAATTCGGCAGGTCAGAAATGCACTATTTAAGAATTGATAGTATATCAGTGTGGCCGTTTTATTGCCATGTTGTTTTGATCCTTGTTGGGGAGGAAGTAATGTCGTGACTAATGACGCTGGGCGTCACGTCGTGACATGGAGGTCATGTGACCCTTAGTTAATAAAAGTTGCGGGGCGTGCTCACGTCGGCCAGTTGGCGACGGAGGTATTAGCCCGACAGTTGAATAGCATATAGGCTCCTGTGGTTCTTAAATACATGTGCGTGGAGAAGTGTGTCTCAATGATTAGAGCGGCAGACCCTGATGCAGAGGTCTAGCCCGGGACCAGGGTTCAATTCCACGCCTCGGCGGGTCTTGGGCTCAAAATTCCACGGACCTGATAATTCTCGCCACGATGCCTATTCCAATCATGGAGTCCCACTCTGCAACTCTGGGCAATAGCTTGCTTAATCTCCACAACGGCCCCCACAACGCTAAGGATGCATGGCCTCCACCTTGGGGGTGCCCAGGAGTGGACGCCTCACAGGGAAAGCCAGGATGGGTTCCACAGCGGTATTCATACAAGCGCCTTGAGACCCTTGCGGGTGAGTAGTGCGCTATACAAGTATCAATTTACATTTACATGTGCGTGGCTCCATAAAGCCCACGACTCACCTCGATAGTGTCGGGGCTGATCTCCCACCCGACACACTCAAGACGAATTCCATGTGCGTTGCAGTGGGTGTTTCCACGCAACACCCATGTAATCTGCCACTGCCCCAGATTTACAAAATCACGTAAACCTGAGGAAGTGTCACATCTGTACGCCTCCCCAGGCGAGGCGTAACCAGAAGAAATACGTTTATTTTTCCTCGATTCTTTTTCCTCTTTCTATGTATGCTGAATTCTGCAGAATACATAGAAAGAGGAAACCGTCTCTTTGGATTGTTTGTGTGCAGGAAGGTGCCCTTTTCTGCAAAAACCAATCCTGCCTGCAGAGGAGGCACCCTTGCACACTGGTGCAAGGTGCCTACGCTGGTGCTAGGCTGCCGAAACGGCCCAGCGCACGCAGAAATGACAGGAATGCAGCGTGTTGCATATATATGGTGCAATCCTGCCCTTTCACTTTGGCATAGGAGCCTTGCTGCGCGGCCCTACGTCAAAACCCCATAAATAAGGGCTAGGTTTCTTCAATTTGGAACTCTTTATTGTGGGTTCGAAATTCTACCACCTAAGCTAATGGATAGTGAAAACTGAAGGTGTGAAGTGAATTCTTCTTTCTGCATTTGTCAGTGTGTGTTTCTTTATTATGTTAATGCTGATTCCACTCAGATTTCCTCAGGGGATGCCGTGCTCAGTAAAAAAAGGCTGACAAGAACCTTCGCCCCCTTAAAGGCTCTGGGGCAGATTTACAATTCCTGGCGCAAATTAGCAGGGATGTGCCAGGAAACTTGCGACACGCACCGCAATCCTTGGGCCACCACGGATGCGCCGCATTTACAATGTGGCGCATTATGGCGCAAGGAAATGCAGATATGTGTCGCATCTGCCGTCGTAACGTTGGCGCAGTGCTGGAGTTGTGTCGTGGGCGCGACGCAACTCCAGCACTGTGCCAACATGGACTATCTTGCACATGGTGCGTCACTCCTTACGCCTGCTTCAAGCAGCAGGGTTGGAAAAGTGAGTGAGTGAAATCTCCCCCCTCCTGCTCCGGAAAGCGCACATGAAATCTGATGCAGGTTTCATGTGGCGCAGGGCTTTACAACGTGACGCATCTCCCTAGATGCGTCGCGTTGTAAATACCCCGCAGCATGGCGCTGGCTTTACGCCGTTGTTGCGTCACAGAAGGGATGGTGGCGCAAAAGTGGCGTATGGGGCTTGTAAATCTGCCCCTCCATTCGCCGATTCCACCACACTTTCTCTCTGCAGCGGACACACGTCGCAGATAACATGTACATCGTTTGCAAGCAAATGTTACTGATTGTCTTAATAATGTGGCTTTTCTGAAAAAGGCAGAAGTATCCACTAGGAAACGAATCTATTACTGTCTGTAACTCCCGAAAAATAGAAAGTAAGCCGGGCTTTGAAGTTCATTTTTTAATTTAGATGCAAAACACCCCAAAAGCGCGGCGAGTGTAATTCGCCCCCGGCAGCCTGTAATTGCGGCTGAAGCGTTGTCACATTTCATTAGACTGTCATCTCAGTCACTTGCTGCAGACAGCGCCGCGGTGCATCACGGGGCCCTAATGTGTGACGCTTTCGGCCTGGGCAGGCCCAGGTGCACTTATTATTCAAATGACATTGCAGGAAGACGTCTTCCGCTCCACAGATATCCTCACGAGACACAGGACAGAGCTGTGCAGAGCTGTGATGGGCTGCACGCCGGAAGGAGGCATTGGGGAGAAAAGCACACAAACTGAGTGTGGGGGTGGGTAGGGGAGGGGGGCTGCAGCCTGAACAGAGGCCAAGAGAAGATGGGAGACTCAGCTCCCTTCCCTGGTCCGCCCATGTGAACATAAACATCCGAAGATGGCGTGGGAGCCGGTCATTTAGGCTGCACCCTATGAAGAAGAACAATCCTACATGTGTAAAGCGCTAACTTATCACCCCTAAGGGTATCCAGGCGCTGGGGGCCATCAGGAATATTGAGTGAGTTAATGCCTAGAATCACATGGAGATGAGCTGCGCTGGGATCAAACCCTGAGCCCTGCGATCTGAGATCAGCCACTTTAGCCGCTGCGCCACACCTCTTTCGCTACCAACGTCATGCATATAAGTTTACGTACTCATATACAAAATGTATATTCAACGCTTGATTTAAATGTATTAACTTGCGTGATGTATTGAAATGAATTATTAGCATGTAACCATTTCAATCACTAAGGTTTCACACACGAGTGTGACAATAGGGGGGTGTATTCGTGCTCAAATACACATTCACGTTAATAAAGATGACCTGCTTTCACGGATTTACAATACTGTGACGTAAAGATAACTTAGCCTAACTTTAGGCTTCAGCAGGAACTGTTTGCTTTCCGACTGGCAGTATAATGTTTCTTTCTTTGCAGGTGTCTTATCTTTATTCTCTTTAGTTAGAGAAAGGCTTATTGTGTGTATTCTGCCGAGTTCGCAACAACGTGGAGCGACAATGGTAGAAGGGCCTCCCGTTCACGTGCACCAGGAGCACGAAACATCCACAGCCAACTGTCGCCCCTCTGACGGCGGGAGACGGGAACTTGGGGAGCCGACTCCCCTCAAACACAGCTACCGGATTGGGTCCTGGTCTAGGACCGGGCTATGGATTGAATTTGTTGATTCTTAGGGCCTCATTTATGAAAAGTGACGCATCGCTGCGTGAAAAACGCGATGCGTCACTTTGCAATGCGCCCTCCTTGTGACATACCTGATGCGTCATATTTACAGTATGACGCATCATGGCGCAAGGAGTTACAGATACGTCAGTATTTCTGACGTATCTGTAGGCGCAAAAGTGACGCATTGCTGGAGTGTGTCACAGAAGTGATGTAACTCCAGCAATGTGTCCTTTCACACGGGGCAAGCCCCATGTGAAAGGGCCTGCGTCAGTCTTACGTCTGCTGTGAGGTAGGTGCAAGATTTTGAGGCATTTGTGTCCTTTCCCTGCGTCACTTCCATGACCCTTCCTTGTGTCAATACGCCCCCCTTGCATACAATATACCTGGCGCAGGTATAATGTAGCGCAGGGGTTTACAAAGTGACGCATCTACCTAGATGCGTCACTTTGTAAATATGGTGCAACAAGGCACATGTTTTATGCTACTGGTGCGTCACAAAAGTGTCGCACCAGCGGCGTAAAAGTGACGCACAGCCTCATAAATGAGCCCCCATGTCTTTAATCTGGAGTCACATCGGCTTCGCATATTTGGAAATGTATGTCTGACTAACGACCAACGGGAAATACATCTCATGATTTTACAAAGAGCTTGAGGTGCAGATACCCAGGGTCACCGCGAACCCTCTGCGTTCACAGCGTAAGCGGCGGTGCGGGCAACACCTATAATAGGTTATGAGCTTGTTCTGTCAGCAGAAATACACTCATAAAAAACAGAAAGGAAAACCATAAGAGAGTTCAGCGGTGGGAAGACAATGACAGTAAAGAAGGACTAAGAGAAGTAATGATGAGAGAAAGAGAATGAAAGAGTGTGGCGGAGCGTAGCTTAAATTTGAGCAGCAGGTGCAGTGGCACCAGGACGCAGATGAAAACGCGGTTCACTGAACCCTGCTTATTGCTCTATTTTATCAAATAGTAGCAGTGGGGCCATGTACTTCGTTCAGGGCGGCCCACAATACACTGGAAAGAAGAATGAAAGGAAGAACAGAGGAAAAGAGGAAAGAAACTGTGACAAGTAGGAAGGGAAACAAGCGTGAAAAGGTGGATGCAAGAGGGAAAGCATTGATTAATCAAATGCAAAAGAACATTGCATTGGTGGGTGGAAGAAAGACTGGCTGGGATGATGAAAGGGTGGATGAATGGGTGGATGGATGAATGGAAGGGTGGATGGATGGGTGAATTGATAAATGGAGAGTGAAATGATGGATGGATGAATGAATGGTTGGAAGTGTGAGTGGAAATATTTAAGGACCGCTGGAAGAGTGATGATGAAAGGGAGGAGAGACTGAAGGATGAAGGAAGGAAAGAAGGAAGCATGATCGATGGACGGAAGTGGATGAAAGAACCAAATATAGTGTGAGTGAGGCTTACCCGCTTCCCTCACCCCGGCATTAGGGAGATGGATCAATTGGGGGCCTTTACATTTTCTGGCTACTTCCCTGCAGACAACTGAAGTTGAGTGCGCTACGTGGGTACGTGGGCGCATCCCTGTATAGTAGGCACACTTATGAGTGTTCAGGACAGCCTGACTCAAATGTAAGTTCAAACGAAAGCAGTTCAAAAAAGATAAATTCAAAGTTTCATCGTAGTTTGTATTTGATAGATTCACAAGAGTCTATGATCAAGCGTTACATCACGCTGTGTTCATTATGAATTAACAATAGTTTAACAAATGCTCCAATGCATTTCGGACTGGTGTAGTCCTTTGTCAACTACTTCAACTACTTCAACTACTTCCCTGCAGACACACACACTATCAGTGCTCCAGGGACCCCCGCAGCCTCTAGGGCTGTCTGTGCCCTCCAGCTGCTCCGAGTCGCAAAGCTGCACGGCGCTGAAGGGGTCCTGAGATGGAGAACCATCGAGATGGCACCGGTTGCAGAGCAGGAGGCGAGAATTGAAACCGTGACTGTTCCAGGATCTGTCTGGCTTCTCAGGGTGCAAAGGTTCATGGCCAAGTCAAGAGAGGCTTTGAGGGCTGATGCAGCTTTGGGGGGGGTCACAGGTATGGCACTCTGCACTTATAGTTAGGTAAAAGTTTCCATAGGAAAAGTGTTTTTTGTTTTCATAATAACTTTGGGACCAATTGACAAATCTTCACAAATCTTACCCATAAACAAATCCATCCATCTCAGCTTCTTCCTGGAAAGTATCCGGGTGATCTTTTGAGCAGGGGCCGAGAAAAAGGAGGCCTCCCATGTTTATTCCAGAAGGAAAATGTCGGAAGCAACACAGAACAAACAGCTAAACAGACACACCAAATCTGGCAGGAATGTATCTCTCGACTCAGAAAGCATGCTTTGTGTTACTCAGTGTAAATGTGTTCAGCAGTTTTGAAGAAATTAGTGTTTGCTTTCTACTGACATCTGCGTGGTCGGCCCTGTGAGAGTCCAGCAGGGGTCATACACACTGCACATTTTTTTTAAAAACAGAGCGATCTGATTGGCTGAAAAGTCTTTTTTTGCTGTTCATAGTTTCCGGCATGAAGGGCAGTACTGTCCTGTGGGACCACGCAGTCTGATTGGCGGGCCTCAATGTGAAGAAAAGTCTTGCGGAGGCCATTACTGTACACTTGGACTCAGACCCGTGTCCTGAAGATAGAGGAAAAAATGACGGTACAAAGGGGCAGGGTAGGAATACCTTGATTTCCGGCAGTCCTAAACTGAAACAAAGAGGACCAATCCTACCCCAAGGATTAAAAATAAAGTCTTTCATGCCACAAGTACCACAGTATTTCCAAGGACCCAGCATGAGGTACTGCAGGGGAACCACTGGAGATTGTTACTACGCGTCCGTGCAACCTTCACTCAGTCTCTTGGTACCACAGGGTAATGCTCGGATCACGGAACCCCAGCATTACTGTGATATGTACAAGAATAAAAAAACAAATAAATAAAGAAGAACAATGTGGTGTGAGTGGACATCCATCCATGCAGCACTGGGCACCCATGCCCTCCGTCATGCTGGCATCACTGCCCATTCGGCCTGTCCTGCTGCTTTCTCCCAGGCCCATTCCATCGTCATCCTTGGCAACATGGTGAAGAAAAAGAGGTATGGTTCTTCCAAGTTTGTAAAAACTTTTTATTTTATTGATCCTTTAATTCGCAAAGCCCACAAGTAACGCTTGGCTGTGAGCAAAGCAGTGTGATCTTAGGTACAGCCCCCTCCTCCCCTATGCCACCCGGGTGAATCATGGATTACACGCCTTCCTCCCCTGTGCCACCCGGGTGAATCATGGACTTCATGCCTTCCTCCCCTGTGCCACCCGGATGAATCATGGATTGCATGCCTTCCTCCCCTGTGCCACCCGGGTGAATCATGGATTACACGCCTTCCTCCCCTGTGCCACCCGGGTGAATCATGGATTACACGCCTTCCTCCCCTGTGCCACCCGGGTGAATCATGGATTTCATGCCTTCCTCCCCTGTGCCACCTCGGTGAATCATGGATTGCATGCCTTCCTCCCCTGTGCCACCCGGGTGAATCATGGATTACACGCCTTCCTCCCCTGTGCCACCCGGGTGAATCATGGATTACACGCCTTCCTCCCCTGTGCCACCCGGGTGAATCATGGATTTCATGCCTTCCTCCCCTGTGCCACCCGGGTGAATCATGGATTTCATGCCTTCCTCCCCTGTGCCACCCAGGTGAATCATGGACTTCATCCCTTCCTCCCCTGTGCCACCCGGGTGAATCATGGATTACACGCCTTCCTCCCCTGTGCCACCCGGGTGAATCATGGATTTCATGCCTTCCTCCCCTGTGCCTCCCGGGTGAATCATGGATTACACGCCTTCCTCCCCTGTGCCACCCGGGTGAATCATGGACTTCATGCCTTCCTCCCCTGTGCCACCCGGATGAATCATGGATTGCATGCCTTCCTCCCCTGTGCCACCCGGGTGAATCATGGATTACACGCCTTCCTCCCCTGTGCCACCCGGGTGAATCATGGATTACACGCCTTCCTCCCCTGTGCCACCCGGGTGAATCATGGATTTCATGCCTTCCTCCCCTGTGCCACCTCGGTGAATCATGGATTGCATGCCTTCCTCCCCTGTGCCACCCGGGTGAATCATGGATTACACGCCTTCCTCCCCTGTGCCACCCGGGTGAATCATGGACTTCATGCCTTCCTCCCCTGTGCCACCCGGATGAATCATGGATTGCATGCCTTCCTCCTGAGGTTCCGTGACAATTGTAAGTGGTGTTTTCAACTCGCACGAATATGGTCGAGTCTGGTATCTACGAACCGCAAATGACGAGTTTAGTAAGTGTGCGCAGTTTCGCTGTGCTAACTTAAACCGTTCGTTTGTTATGTGGGCTTTTCATCTGTACCCACGGGTTCCATCTTAGATACGGCATCCATTTTGTCTCTTGCCCTCAAGTAGCCAGCGAACGGACGCTGTCCGCTTCGCGACCCTGGGACTCCCAAGATATTTGCGGAAGACACATGTTCTTTGTAAGTGTCTTTATGACGAGGGGGTTGCTGCTGTAAGGCAGATGGCGCCGCTCGAGGCTCATCTTGCCGCACGGACTTATTGTTCCAGCCGTGCATCTCATTAGGCACGTCCCTTTGATGCCTGTATCTCGTGTTTCCCGTTACCTCCCCTTTTACACCCTTTCCGATCTCCCTACTGTTTTCGTCTTCCTCTGCACCTGTCTTCGTTCCTATTCTCGATCTGTTTTACTGCTGATTGGAATTTGCTAATGGTGGGAAGATGGTTTTTACAGTTGGGAACCGCCAAATGTTTCCGCACTTATGTCCCGGGCCTTGTGTGTTTCTAAGTGACCAAAGCAACCCCTCTGGGGCTAATTGTGGGAACCGGGTTGTAAACTTTTGTGTATCATGTTATCCTATGGGTAAAAACTGTATAAAAGGAGCGATCCACAGAACCAATTTGAAGCAGTCTCCCCGAACTACACTCGATGTACTTCCTGTGACTTCTGTGTTCCCTGCAGTAAATAAACCTTGAATCTTTGACGCCGAAGGAAGTGTCCCGTGTCTCTGTGACTTGTACGCCGGAGCAGGTTACCCACGAAGGTTTCAGGTGTTGTGCCCTGGCACCGCTGGGTCCAAAAGAACCCAGTCCTTCAGTTGGCGCCCAACGTGGGGCTGCATCAGTGGTACCGGTCCAAGCCCGACGATCGTGAGGAACTTCATGTGAAATCTCCGAGGGAAGGTGCACCCCGCTTCATCGATCCTGTTGTCGAAATAAGTGGCCCGAAGACTTTTCCCGCGAAGATTCCCGCCTCCGGACGGCTGCGACGGACTGCTGCCCTGACTGTAGACCTGTTTTGGCGCCTGGCGTAGACCTTGGTATAGCGAGACGATTGACGGGCCTTCCTGAGGACGCCATCGATCTTTGAGTTAAGTATTTGTGGGTCGCTCCCAGAGTTCTTGGTTGTTGACACTTTAGCGAGTGTCTTTGTTGTTCACGCTGTGTGAGTGTTTTTGTCGGTGACACTTTGCTAGCGTACTTTGTTGTTGTATTTGTTTGACGACTGCAGCCGCCAAAAACCGAGGGTTTTGTTCTTTGCTGGGACTTGGTAAATCCCGTAACCCTTGAAGTTTGTGAAACTCGGCTAGTGTGCAAGATGCCTGGTCGCAGTACTTTGTTTAGTTGTTTCAGACCTTGTGGTGCGGATTCCCTGCTGGAGGACTCGTGTCCGATACCTCCGGTTGGAACTCCTACTTATGACTTATATAGCAAACATGGGCTAGGCCCGATTACCTTTAACGATTATTGGATAAAATATACAAAGAAAGACGGCGACCTTCGTTGGCCACCTCACGGTAGCTTCGAAGCGTCGATCTTAGATAATCTGGAAATAAAGTTGTTCGAACGTAAATCAAGGCCGGCCATGTTTGATGCCTTTCGGTTGTGGCGCAAAGAAGCCCGACAGAGAGAGATCAGACAAAATAAACGTAGTCAGCGAGATACTGTTACTACCATAGTAAAGAAAGCTGAGCAGTTCCAGCGTGATAAGGAGGATAAGGATAAGGAAGTGTTTGAGAGGCTACAGCGTATGTCCATAGATAAATGTTATCCCGTTTTGCCTACGGAGTCGGATAATAAGGAAGAGGCAGTTGAGGATCCTTTAATGTCCTATCTTATGAAGTCGCCACCTCCGTACGTACAGGGTACCGCAGTTCCTGTGGTCCCTGCCGTACCTGTTCTTCCACCTATTGTTCCTCCACCTGTTCCTCAACCTGCACCCGTTCTTCCAACTGTTCCTGCTCCTTTGTCTGTTTCTATTCCTACTGCTCCTCCGCTTCCACATACTCCTGCTCCCGCTACTGCTCCTGTGTTGTTAACCCCTGTCGCTGCTACTGTTTCTACTCCTTCTCTTGTTAGTCCTGTGTCTTACTCTTCTCCCTCTACCCGTAATCGTAATTCTCCCCTTGCGACAAGCTTCTTTCAGTCGCTCGGACCTGTTCATGGGTCCGCTGGTTCTGATGGTCCTCAGAGACGTAGTCAGCTGCCTGGAAACAGAGAGCGTGTTGCGCTATATAATATGGCGATGGGTTGGATGGTAAACCCCCTTAGAAATCCACCCCGTGTTGTTCTCGAGACATTTAGTCAATTCAACATACCAACTCAGAGATATGTGTTTGACGAAATGTGCAAGTTCCTACATGATCAGATAGTGGCCAATGCGCCTGACGAGGTGCTAACCGCCCTGTCTGAGCTTCGACTTCAGTTCGCAACTGGACTGATAGTAGATACTAACGTTCGACGTGCTATTGAGCGATTGCTATCTCTTCGTCCCGCTCCCATACCTCATGCATTGTTTGTTGAGGATATTGAAAGACAAGACGAGTCTGGCCAGTATCCTATGCGTGAAGTTCCGCCGGTTTGGATACCAGCTGATCCTAATGCTCAACCTCATCCGATAGTGGCACATTTTGAGAGAGTGTGGATACACCTCCCATGGAAACGATCGGAAGTGCTTCAGGTGAAACAATCTCTGCCCGATCCTCGTAAAAATCCTACTGGGTATTATAAGGAATTATCGCAGCTCGTAGATGCTACGGTAATGAATCTTGCCGATATCGACATGTTGTTTGGCAACGTCGTACCGCAACCGGTATGGGCTAAGATTCGTCACCAAGATCACGCAAATGAATTAGGTGGTGATTGGGCTGCCATTACAGCGGCAGATGCTGGACAAGTGGCTGCTACTAAACCCGATCAATTGATTATTGCTCTTCCTCAGCGAATAATAACATTAATGAAAACGCTTATGCCAGCCATGAGAGTCAATTGGGACAAGTTGTCAGCCTGTAAGCAGAAGAAAGATGAGAGTGTATCAGACTTCTTTACGAGGTTTGAGGAAGCATTCATTGATCATAGTGGGCAAGATATGGGTACTGAGGGTGGACAACGGTTGTTTGTGGATAAATTTGTGTCGAACTTGCTGCCCGATTTGAGCAATAAATTGAAGAATTCAGAGAGTGCATGGGCCGTTTCTACCTCAGCTCAGATATTGGCTACGGCTCAATATTATGAGAATAGAGAGAAAGAGGAGAATGACCGTGCTGACAAAAAGACGAAAGAACTAAAAACTAAAGTGTTGTTGCAACAAGCGTATCCGCCACGTTCTAATCAGAATGCGCCTCAACAGAATAGATCGCAGTCGCAATCGAATCGATCGCAGCCACGCAATGATTCCTCTTTCCAAAGATCCTCGTTAGGGTACAATCAATGTGCTTATTGTAGACAGGAGGGACATATTAAATTTGATTGTCCTGCTTTAAATGGACGTAATAGCGGTAATGCGTCTAAAGGAGGTCGTGGTGGTTCACAACAGGCATCACGTGGTAGAGGTCGTGGTGCTCAGAACGACCGCTCAGACAATTCATCAAATTCTAATAATTGTTTCGATCAACGTGGATCATCGCAAGGACGATCTGCGCAGTACAATGTAGACGATTATTACGTCGATCAGGGAACTGACGACAGTAATTACTAGGACAGCCAAAGACAAGGAGAGGGAGTGGTATCAGTTCCGGTTGATCAGAGAGGGCCTTACGTCGCAGTTGCTACATCGGGCGTCGTTGAGCCTTTTCTGTTGGACACTGGTGCAGCGAAAAGTTCTATCATGCATTCGAAACTCCCTGGCGCACCTTTGTCTGGCTTAACCAATGTTTCCGTTGGATTCTCTGGCGCCCCCGTTAGCAATCCAGTTTCACGCCCTTTGCCCCTTCAAATTGGGTCGCGTGAGCTCCAAGCTCCGTTGATTTTGACCACTGGTTGTGGTGAAAATCTTTTGGGCCTGGATTTGCTTAAACGTTTGTATGCAACTTTGTATTGTTCTCCTGCGGGTGTAAAGCTTACGCTAGGAGAGAGAGTAGTCTCTCCCATGTATTTGTCCCTCGATAAGCTACCACCGGAATTGAGTTCGCTTCCTGCATCTTTGTGGGCGACGGGTCCAAATGACGTGGGCCTACTTGATATCTCCCCTTATGTTGTTCAGTTGAAAGCGAATGTGCGATTGCCACGTATTCCCCAATACCGTATCTCCCTTGATGGTGAGCGAGCTTTGTTAGCGATCATCTATGATCTGATCGAGAAAGATGTTATTGAAGAGACTAGGGGAAACGTGTGCAATAGCCCTGTACTGCCCATTCTTAAACGTACTGATCCTACCAAACCGCCTGTTTATCGTTTTGTTATCGATTTACGGGAGGTAAATAAAATTGTGGTTCCTCAATTTCCTGTTGTGCCTGACATCACGGCGCTACTGACTCTGATTCCAGCTACTGCATCATGGTTTTCGGTGATTGACTTGAAAAATGCGTTTTTCAGCATCCCGATTGCCGAAGAGAGCAGGGACCTTTTCGGTTTCTCTCTTGGTGGACGTAGCTTCCGGTTCAAACGCGCTCCTCAGGGCTACTGTGAAAGTCCATCGATTTACAGTCAAGCTTTGAAGGGTCAACTGGATGCGTTTAGGTTGCCGGTTGGTGCGGCTTTAATCCAATACGTCGATGACTTATTGGTGGCTGCCGATACTCAGGACATTTGCAAAATTGCTACGGTATCGTTGCTGCAACATCTCTGTGAGTTAAATCACAAGGTGTCACCTTCTAAACTCCAATATTGTTGTCAAGAAGTAACCTATCTAGGTCACTTATTGTCAAAGGAGGGAAGGAGATTGACCCCAGAGAGAATTGCAGCGATTGCGCGAATGGCTGTGCCACAAACCCAAAGAGATGTGCGTGCCTTTCTAGGTATCACGTCGTACTGCAGGCAGTGGATTCCTAATTTTTCATTGCTAGCGAAACCATTGGTGGCTCTTACGTGCAAGGATGTTTCGACTCCTTTACCATGGACGGAAGAATGTCAGAAAAGTTTTTCTGAATTACGTGATTCATTGTGTTCGGCTCCTGTGTTAGGTACCCCTGATTACAGCAAGCCGTTCACGTTATATGTTCACGAGAGGGAAGGTTGTGCTTTGAGTGTTCTAACGCAACCTTTTGGTGGTAAGCAACGTCCATGTGCATATTTTTCCTCGACCTTAGACCCAGTAGCTAGAGCATTGCCGAGTTGTTTGAGAGCAACTGCGGCAGCTGCGGTCTCCATCCGACAATCAGCAGGATTGGTCATGGATAATATGCTTACGGTGATGGTTCCGCATGCAGTTGATACTCTGTTGAATCGTACGAAAACTCAGCACTTGACGAGTGCGAGGTTGTCTGGGTACGAATTGACGCTCTTGGCAAGCCATATTCAGATAAAACGTTGTAATGTCCTAAACCCGGCAACTTTGTTACCAATTAGTGCAGAGTCAGATGAAGTAGCAGAACATGACTGTTACTTGCGGACAGAAGAGGAAACGAAAGGTCGAGTGGACCTTAAAAACACCCCATTGGAAGATCCGGATGGCACTCTGTATGTGGATGGGTCATGTTTTAAGTTGCCGAATGGCGATGTGACTACTGCTTATGCTGTTGTAACATTGAATACTGTTGTTGAGACTGCAAGATTGAATCAGAATTCTGCCCAAGCTGCAGAACTGATCGCTCTCACTAGAGCATGTGTGTTAGCAAAAGGGAAACGCGTGAATGTGTACACCGATAGCCAGTACGCTTTCGGTGTAGCGCATAGTTTTGGACGATTGTGGCGAGAGCGTGGTTTCTTGACGTCGCATGGCACGAAAATACAGCATGGCCAGCTTGTGAACGATCTTTTGGATGCATTGACTTTGCCTGCGCAAGTTGCGATTGTTAAGTGTAGTGCGCATCGTAAAGTGACGGATGATGTTGGTCGTGGAAATGCGTTTGCAGATGAGATTGCTAAGGAGACTGCCCGGAACCTTAGCACTCGAATGTATGTGACGAGTTCGGTTAGGTGGCCTACAGAATCAAGTATGTGTGAAGATACCATAGAGAGCGTGAAAGCAATTCAGAATGAGGCCACTGAGACTGAAAAGACGAAGTGGAAAGAAAGTACGGGAAAGTTGGATGCGAATGGTTGTTGGATTGATTTGTCGGATCAGAAAAGATGGATGTTGCCGGATGCGTATGTGCTGGCCGTTGTGACAATGGCACATGGGTTAGCACATATTAGCGCGAAAGGTATTTGCAAGTTGTTGGCTGCTGTGTGGAAGAATGATGGCATTACGAAATGTGCTGAACGTCTGGTGAAGAATTGTATGGTGTGCATAATGTACAATCCTGGCAAAGGAACCCCAACTCCCCCTGGCAGTTTTGCTCCTCCTTCATATCCCTTTGAGGTGATCCAATTGGACTTCATCCATATGGAGCGATGCAATAACCTGAAATACGTTTTGGTGGTGGTTTGCGCATTCTCCCGATGGATCGAGGCCTATCCCCTCAAAGACAATACTGCTTTGTCTACTGCGAAAATCCTACTGAAGGAATATTTTCCTCGGTATGGAATGCCTAGAGTCGTGTGGTCAGATAACGGAAGTGAGTTTGTTGGAAGTGTAATGAAGAGTGTGTGTAAGGGCCTTGGAATAAATCAGAAATTCCACAGCGCCAATCATCCCCAGTCAGCTGGATTGGTTGAGGGGTACAATGGCACCCTTAAACTAAAACTAGCGAAGATTCAGGCTACGACTGGACTTTCGTGGCCTGATGCTTTGCCTCTAGCACTACTGTCAACTAGGGCGACTGTACACTCCCGAATAGGGCTTAGTCCCTATGAGATAGTGTTCGGCCGTCCTGCGAATGTGTGGGGGGTTCCTAGGCCAGGAATATTCTCTGATCTTGAGTATCCGATGTTGATTGACTATTTACATGACTTGACTGCTAAACTGAGGTTAATTCACCAACAGGTTTACGACGCATTGCCAACGCAGACGGAGGGTCCAGGCCACCAGCTCCAGCCCGGAGACTGGGTGGTTACACGCAACTTTTCACGAAAGAATAATCTGGACCCTAGATTTACCGGACCTTTCCAGGTACTCCTGGCCACGAGGACTGCCGTTCGTCTAGAGGGGCGGAAAAATTGGGTACATGCTACCCATTGTAAGCGAGTCCCTATTCCTTTGCCGGCAGACCCGTGGGTGAGGAAAGGCATTGCGTCAACAGAAACAGAAACATTGCCGGCGTTTGTGCCTTTCAGTGACGCACAGCTTGTTGGAGAGTCCTCAGCGCAGCAGAAAGCCACTGTTGAACACTTGTCAGCAAAAGACTCAAGACCCGAACACTCAACTGATCAGCAGGACGCTGTCTCTTCAACGGATCCTTTGTTCGACGAGCAGACACGTCCCGGGAAAAATCGATATTCCTTGCGATCTCACACTAAGGACAAATAAAACATTTTTGCTTTGCTAAGTTGACAACTGCATTATCCCCGATTTCCCGTGATCAATTTTGAACATTCGTATCATTGAAAATTTTTTGTACATATATCAAGCTTCCTTCCTTGTATCTTTTTACTTCCACAGCTGAGAGACATTGTGCTTATATATAATACATATTGTGTATTGAAGGCCGTAGGGCCGCGCGCGTACTTCCTTCTGGACAGTAGGTCTTGACGCTAGGTTAAAGGCCGTCGGTTCCTAGGAACTCCTGGGGATTGACTATTGCTGCACAGAACGGAGTGCGTCAAGAAACGTTGCGGACGGTCGTAGGGAATGGCATTTTCGAAGTTGAATGATTTGGAAGGAGCTCAGGCGTACAGAGTCAAGCTGCAGCAACTCAGTCGTACCAAATGTTTCATTGTGTTGTTTCTGACTGCTTCTGCATTATTGGCGGGTGGGGTGTATTACACTATGTCTTACTTCTTACTTGCTACCCCTACTCCTACTCCTTACCCTAACCTTACTTCTACTGCTTCTCCCCATTCCTTTCACATGTTACCGGAACACGAGCAGGCTAGACGTGTAGAATTCCGCAACAATTCCTTTATTCAGCTCCTCCATCAGCATCAGCTAGTGGTTAACACTACTAATTGTTGGGTGTGTGGGTTGATGCCACATACTACGGATAAGGGAATTCCATATCTGGTGTTACCGTATAGTTCCCAAGGGTCAGCTCGAGCATTTCAAACAATGTTTCGAAGCGCACTGGGTTTCCACCCCATTCAAGAACAACGTTCCCCCTACTCTGGTCCTACCTCGTATCAGAAGTCTTTATCGATGGCAATAGAGGATATGGAGGATGAGATCCATGATCCTTTTCTTATCCCTGAAGAAGAGGTACAAGCTTATAAGGTCCTAAGTAGAGGTGAATATAGTGTGTTCACTAGCGAAAAGCAGCTTAAAAGCTCGCCTCCAATATGGGTCGTACCCCACACTGGTAATCTTTGTCTTGTGGGTTGTGGTCGTAGATCGCAAGCCCTACTTGGAGCAAGTGCTTGCACTGAAAGTTACATTCTGCCAATGTCCTCGTCCCCTGTGCTTCTGGCTGCCAAGGGTACATACTTTATCTGTTATGATCGTGCATACACATGGTTGCCCGCAGACTTCATGGGCTCATGTTTTATTGCAAATCTGTTGCCTCCGACGTTCACTGTAGATGCCGATTATCATAAGACTAGAGTTGTGCGAGGCGTAATTAGCGAAGAAGACACTGCCGGTCAAGAGGCAGGAGACTTTTTCAAGGGTTTCCTCCCGTTTTGGGGACCTATGGTTAATAGTAGGAACCTGAGACAGTTGACTCGAGTGGTAGAATCGACAGCTAATATTACTGCCAGTGCCCTTGGTAATATCACCACAGAACTTCAGGCGGAGAGACTTATGACGTTACAAAACCGTATGGTTTTAGATGTCATCTTAGCAGATCGCGGTGGGGTATGTAAGGTGATCCATTCGAGCTGCTGCATTTTCATCCCAGATAATGCTCCTACCGTCTATCAAGCCATCTCGAGGTTGCACAAGATCTCCGAATCCATACACGTGGATGTAGGGGATTGGACGCTACTTGGATGGTTTTGGGGCCTGATATCGACTTGGGGTTGGAAGATTCTGATGATCATCGGAGTTGTGGTAGTGTTCCTGTTCACGTGTTGCCTTTGTGTGCAGTGTGGTCCTGCCTTATGTGGCCTTTGTGCTACAACGTGTATGAGACACCCATCTGTTACCAAGGGGACTCGATTGGACAGAGCTATGCTGCAACAACATCTCGATGGTCTGATGAATATTGAATATGATTCTGACTAGTGCTTGCCTACATGAGGGCAAAAGGAGCGTCTGAGGTTCCGTGACAATTGTAAGTGGTGTTTTCAACTCGCACGAATATGGTCGAGTCTGGTATCTACGAACCGCAAATGACGAGTTTAGTAAGTGTGCGCAGTTTCGCTGTGCTAACTTAAACCGTTCGTTTGTTATGTGGGCTTTTCATCTGTACCCACGGGTTCCATCTTAGATACGGCATCCATTTTGTCTCTTGCCCTCAAGTAGCCAGCGAACGGACGCTGTCCGCTTCGCGACCCTGGGACTCCCAAGATATTTGCGGAAGACACATGTTCTTTGTAAGTGTCTTTATGACGAGGGGGTTGCTGCTGTAAGGCAGATGGCGCCGCTCGAGGCTCATCTTGCCGCACGGACTTATTGTTCCAGCCGTGCATCTCATTAGGCACGTCCCTTTGATGCCTGTATCTCGTGTTTCCCGTTACCTCCCCTTTTACACCCTTTCCGATCTCCCTACTGTTTTCGTCTTCCTCTGCACCTGTCTTCGTTCCTATTCTCGATCTGTTTTACTGCTGATTGGAATTTGCTAATGGTGGGAAGATGGTTTTTACAGTTGGGAACCGCCAAATGTTTCCGCACTTATGTCCCGGGCCTTGTGTGTTTCTAAGTGACCAAAGCAACCCCTCTGGGGCTAATTGTGGGAACCGGGTTGTAAACTTTTGTGTATCATGTTATCCTATGGGTAAAAACTGTATAAAAGGAGCGATCCACAGAACCAATTTGAAGCAGTCTCCCCGAACTACACTCGATGTACTTCCTGTGACTTCTGTGTTCCCTGCAGTAAATAAACCTTGAATCTTTGACGCCGAAGGAAGTGTCCCGTGTCTCTGTGACTTGTACGCCGGAGCAGGTTACCCACGAAGGTTTCAGGTGTTGTGCCCTGGCACCGCTGGGTCCAAAAGAACCCAGTCCTTCACTCCCCTGTGCCACCCGGGTGAATCATGGATTACACGCCTTCCTCCCCTGTGCCACCCGGGTGAATCATGGATTACACGCCTTCCTCCCCTGTGCCACCCGGGTGAATCATGGATTTCATGCCTTCCTCCCCTGTGCCACCTCGGTGAATCATGGATTGCATGCCTTCCTCCCCTGTGCCACCCGGGTGAATCATGGATTACACGCCTTCCTCCCCTGTGCCACCCGGGTGAATCATGGACTTCATGCCTTCCTCCCCTGTGCCACCCGGATGAATCATGGATTGCATGCCTTCCTCCCCTGTGCCACCCGGGTGAATCATGGATTACACGCCTTCCTCCCCTGTGCCACCCGGGTGAATCATGGATTACACGCCTTCCTCCCCTGTGCCACCCGGGTGAATCATGGATTTCATGCCTTCCTCCCCTGTGCCACCCGGGTGAATCATGGATTTCATGCCTTCCTCCCCTGTGCCACCCAGGTGAATCATGGACTTCATGCCTTCCTCCCCTGTGCCACCCGGGTGAATCATGGATTACACGCCTTCCTCCCCTGTGCCACCCGGGTGAATCATGGATTTCATGCCTTCCTCCCCTGTGCCTCCCGGGTGAATCATGGATTACACGCCTTCCTCCCCTGTGCCACCCGGGTGAATCATGGACTTCATGCCTTCCTCCCCTGTGCCACCCGGATGAATCATGGATTGCATGCCTTCCTCCCCTGTGCCACCCGGGTGAATCATGGATTACACGCCTTCCTCCCCTGTGCCACCCGGGTGAATCATGGATTACACGCCTTCCTCCCCTGTGCCACCCGGGTGAATCATGGATTTCATGCCTTCCTCCCCTGTGCCACCTCGGTGAATCATGGATTGCATGCCTTCCTCCTCTTTGCCACCCGGGTGAATCATGGATTACACGCCTTCCTCCCCTGTGCCACCCGGGTGAATCATGGACTTCATGCCTTCCTCCCCTGTGCCACCCGGATGAATCATGGATTGCATGCCTTCCTCCCCTGTGCCACCCGGGTGAATCATGGATTACACGCCTTCCTCCCCTGTGCCACCCGGGTGAATCATGGATTACACGCCTTCCTCCCCTGTGCCACCCGGGTGAATCATGGATTTCATGCCTTCCTCCCCTGTGCCACCCGGGTGAATCATGGATTTCATGCCTTCCTCCCCTGTGCCACCCAGGTGAATCATGGACTTCATGCCTTCCTCCCCTGTGCCACCTCGGTGAATCATGGATTGCATGCCTTCCTCCCCTGTGCCACCCGGGTGAATCATGGATTACACGCCTTCCTCCCCTGTGCCACCCGGGTGAATCATGGATTACACGCCTTCCTCCCCTGTGCCACCTGGGGGAATCATGGATTTCATGCCTTCCTCCCCTGTGCCACCCGGGTGAATCATGGATTTCATGCCTTCCTCCCCTGTGCCACCCGGGTGAATCATGGATTACACGCCTTCCTCCCCTGTGCCACCCCGGTGAATCATGGATTGCATGCCTTCCTCCCCTGTGCCACCTGAGGCAATCATGGATTTCATGCCTTCCTCCCCTGTGCCACCCGGGTGAATCATGGATTGCATGCCTTCCTCCCCTGTGCCACCTGGGGGAATCATGGACTTCATGCCTTCCTCCCCTGTGCCACCCGGGTGAATCATGGACTTCATGCCTTCCTCCCCTGTGCCACCTCGGTGAATCATGGATTGCATGCCTTCCTCCCCTGTGCCACCTGGGGGAATCATGGACTTCATGCCTTCCTCCCCTGTGCCACCTCGGTGAATCATGGATTGCATGCCTTCCTCCCCTGTGCCACCCGGGTGAATCATGGATTGCATGCCTTCCCCCCTCTGTGCCACCTCGGTGAATCATGGATTGCATGCCTTCCTCCCCTGTGCCACCTGGGGGAATCATGGACTTCATGCCTTCCTCCCCTGTGCCACCCGGGTGAATCATGGATTACACGCCTTCCTCCCCTGTGCCACCCGGGTGAATCATGGATTACACGCCTTCCTCCCCTGTGCCACCCGGGTGAATCATGGACTTCATGCCTTCCTCCCCTGTGCCACCCGGGTGAATCATGGACTTCATGCCTTCCTCCCCTGTGCCACCCGGGTGAATCATGGATGACACGCCTTCCTCCCCTGTGCCACCCGGGTGAATCATGGATTGCATGCCTTCCTCCCCTGTGCCACCCGGGTGAATCATGGATTACACGCCTTCCTCCCCTGTGCCACCCGGGTGAATCATGGATTACACGCCTTCCTCCCCTGTGCCACCCGGGTGAATCATGGATTTCATGCCTTCCTCCCCTGTGCCACCCGGGTGAATCATGGACTTCATGCCTTCCTCCCCTGTGCCACCCGGGTGAATCATGGATGACACGCCTTCCTCCCCTGTGCCACCCGGGTGAATCATGGATTGCATGCCTTCCTCCCCTGTGCCACCCGGGTGAATCATGGATTTCATGCCTTCCTCCCCTGTGCCACCCGGGTGAATCATGGATTGCATGCCTTCCTCCCCTGTGCCACCCGGGTGAATCATGGATTTCATGCCTTCCTCCCCTGTGCCACCCGGGTGAATCATGAATGACATACCTTCCTCCCCTGTGCCGGCTGGGTGTGTCACAGAGCACCTGCACCATGGCCACCAACCCCCCTCTTGCGGCTGGCTCGGCGGCCACTGGACCGGCGGGGTTCAAGGGAGTGTGCCTATGCAGCAGGCTGGGTCCCCATCACCAGGCGAGGGCACCAGAGCAGAGGAGGGGCGCCGTTGCCCCTTCGGGTGGTGGTCCTGCCAGCCTTGGATGCCATGGCCGCTGTGCCAGTCTATTACAACTGAAAATGTTTCTGTATGTTCTGTTTATGCCTCTGTACATTGCCCACAATGAAAGTCTGCATTTTGTTCGAAGCTCCATGGGCCCTCAACCCTACATAAACTACTACCCGTGTATTGATTATTTTTGATTGACGTGTGAGCGCATCTAAAGTGAGTTGATACGAGTGAACCCGAGATTCGTGAGGTTAGAGCAGGGCTCTCCTCATTGGACAGTGAGCCCAGGGAGGGAAGGGGTGAGGGAGGCGCTCACTGATGATGTCACTGATATTCTTAGGGAGGTGAGAAGAGGGGGGCACGCCCCCCATGTTCAGGGGTGCTCATGCGTTGGTGAGTGCAGCCTCCTGGGAGGGGGAGCTCTTGGAAGGGGAACAGTTGGGGTAGGGAGTGGGGGTGGTGGGAAGGTCTGTTGTATGCTGGAATCAGGGGGCTCAAGGGGGCTATGGATGAGGTCAAAGGTCGCTCATCAGAGACAGAGAGGCGGGTGGGCAGGAGGTACATGCAGGCAGTGTGACGTGTCTGGGACTGTGGAAGGACCCGAGTGGTCACAGATAACAGAGACTCAGGGGCATATTTACAATAAGTGGAGCATCCCTGCATATCAGCAGGGCTGCGCCACTTATTGTGCGCCATGCCTCCGCCACCATTGATGCGCTGCATTTAAAATCCGGCGCACCAATGGGCAAAAACGGCACAGATGTGTGACGCATCTGCGCCGTAAAAGTGGGGCATTGCTGGAGTTGCGTCGCAAGCACGACACAGCTCCTGCAAGGCTCTGGGGGGGGCCTATCTTGTTAATGCTGCGTCAATCCTTACGCCTGGTTCAAGCAGGCACAGGGGGCCAGATTTACAAGCCCCTTGCGCCTCTTTTACACCACTGCTGCGTCACTTTTGTGACGCAGCGGCTGCGCAAAAGATGCGCCATGGTGCGGGGTATTTACAAAGTGACGCATCTCCGATATGCGTCACGTTGTAAAGCCCTGCGCTATAAGGAGGCGTTCCGGCGCAGGGCGGGGGCGTTCCTGCGCAGGAACGCCTCCTAAAAGTGGCTGAGTGAAATCTACAAGATTTCACTCAGTCACTTTTAGGCCAATGCTGCGTCAAAACCATGCGCCTGCTTGAAGCAGGTGTAAGGATTGATGCAGCATTGGACAGATAGGGCCCCCCAGAGCATTGCTGTAGCTGCGTCGCGCATGCCACGCAACTCCAGCAATGCGCCGCCTTTACGGCACAGATGCGGCACGCATCTGTGCCGTTTTTGCCCCATGGTGCGCCGCATTGTAAATGTGGTGCACAATAACTGGCGCATCCCTGGGGATGCGCCAGTTATTATAAATCTGCCCCAGGGTTTTGACGCAGCATGGGCCCCAAAGTGACTGAGTGACATCTTGTAGATTTTACTCAGCCACTTTTAGGAGGCGTTCCGGTGCCGGAACACCCCTCCCCCCTTGCGCAGGAATGCCTCCTTCTGGCGCAGGGCTTTACAACGTGACGCATCTCCCAGATGCGTCACATTGTAAGTACCCCGCACCATGGCACTTCTTTTGCGCCACCGCTGAGCACAAAAGCGACGCAACAGAGGCGTAAAAGGGGCGCAAGGGGCTTGTAAATATGCCCCTCAGAGTCCAACTCTGTTGTGTAACTTCTGATGACGTTTAAAAATGCTCTTAAGGCATAATGTTGTCGCGGATGTTTTTGATGTGTGAGTTTGTGTGTGGTGGGTGGGTTAAGTGTAAACCATGACCCTGTAGCCTGCATCCCATTGGTGCGCCCTGACAGCGTCTGTATCTTGTTAGGAGGGGCCAAGAAGCCCCCGTGGCCTCCATGTCCCCCTTCTGACAGTGCTGACGTCAGGAGGGACGCAGTGGACGCAGTGGCGGACCGGTGACTGAGGTGCAGGTAAAGCGTCCCTGACGCGTCCTGTCTCACACACGTGCATCAAGGCCAGGCTTGTCTCACACACGTGCATCAAGGACAGGCTTGTCTCACGCACGTGCATCAAGGCCAGGCTTGTCTCACGCACGTGCATCAAGGCCAGGCTTGTCTCACGCACGTGCATCAAGGCCAGACTTGTCTCACGCACGTGCATCAAGGCCAGGTATGTCTCACGCGCGTGCATCAAGGCCAGGCCTGTCTCACGCACATGCATCAAGGCAAGGCTTGTCTCGCGCACGTGCATCAAGGCAAGGCCGCCTCTGGCCCCGTTTGGTGCACATTCTTACATTCTTACATTTTTACATTTGTAGTTTTAAGTCTCGGCGGCGACAGAATATTGAGCGGAAACACAAAGAGACCCTCAGGCCCGGAGCACGAGCAGGAAGATGGAAAGATTGTGGAAACTGAAGGGATATTTTACCCCCGCCGGGCGCTATTAATGGAATGATGGCGCTACGGCGGCTCAAGAGCGCCACCTGCAGGGCGGCTCGAACATGGCAGCACCAGGACGAGTAGAGGTGACCGAGGACGGTCAAAGAGACCGAGAGGGGCCCAGGCGGCGCTATCCAAGGCAGCGCTATCTCAGTCAGTGCTATCCAAAGCGGCTCTATCCAAGGCAGCGCTATCCCAGGCAACGCTATCACAGGCAGCACTATCCCAGGCAGCGCTATCCAAAGCTGCGCTATCCCAGGCAGCGCTATCCTGGCAGTGCTATCCAGGGCATCACTACCCTAGGCTGTGCTATCCTAAGCAGCGGTATCCCAGGCAGCGCTATCCTGGCAGTACAATCCAGGGCATCACTAACCTAGGCTTTGCTATCCTAGGCTGCGCAAGCCAAGGCAGCGCTATTCGATGCAGCGCTATGCCAGGCAGCGCTATGTGGCAGAGCACTATCCCAGAGAGCGCTATCCCAGGCAGAGCTTTCCAACGCAGCGCTATCCTAGGTAGTGACATACCAGGCAGCGCTATCCAACACGGCGCTATCCCAGGGAGCACTATCCTTGCAGCGTCTATCTCAGGCAGCGCTTTCCCAGGCAGCGCTATCCCAGGCAGCGCTATCCTGGCAGTGCTATCCAGGGCATCACTACCCTAGGCTGTGCTAGCCTAGGCAGTGCTACCTCAGGCAGCGCTATCCTGGCAGCGATATCCAGGGCACCGCAATCCAGGGCAGTGTTACCCTAGATAGCGCTATCCTAGCCAGCGCTACCTCAGGCAGCACTATCCTGGCAACGATATCCAGGGCAGCGCTATCCCAGGCAGCGCTATCCTAGGCAGCACTATCCCAGGCAGTGCTACTTGACACAGCGATATCCTAGGCAGCGCTATCCCAGGCAGTGCTATCCGACACAGCTCTATCCTAGGCAGCGCTATCCCAGGCAGTGCTATCCGACACAGTGCTATCCCAGGCAGCGCTATCCCAGGCAGCTCTCCCACAGTGATATGCCAGGCAGCGCTATCCGACGCAGCGCTATCCCAGAAGGTGCTACCCCAGGATGTGCTACCCCAGGCAGTACTATCTAAGGCAGAGCTGTCCCAGCGCTATCCTAGGCACTGTTATCCTGGCAGTGCTATCCGACACAGCGCTATCCTAGGCAGCACTTTCCAGGGGAACGCTACCCTAGGCATCGCTTTCCAGGGCAGTGCTACTCTAGGCAGCGCTATCATACGCAGTGCTATCTGACCCAATGCTATCCCAGGCAACACAATTCTACGCAGCGCGATCCCACATGGTGCTATCCTAGGCCGCAGTATCCCTAGCAGCGCTATCCTATGCAGGGCTACCACAGGCAGCGTTATCCCAGGCAGTGATATCCCCGCCAGGGCTACCCCAAGTAGCGCTACCCCGGGCACCGCTATCCTAGACAGCACTATCCAGGCAGCGTTTTCCTGGCAGAGGAAAGGACTCCGAGGCAGCAGTGGCGTGGTTAAAAAATAACAGCAACTGTACAAAAAAGAAAGCTGTGAGACCATCACACATTCGGGAAACATCGTTTACAATCGACGCGTTACACCATGTGTCATTACAACAGATGTTTTACATCGAATAATCCATTACAAAACATTCCCCAAAGTAACGCCCCGGCAGAGTTAGAATAGTAATTGCGTTGTAATGGATTATGCATTGTAAGGACATGCGTTGTAATGGATTTTGCGATGTAAAGAATTTGTTGTAATGACACGCGTTGTAACGTGTGCGTTGTAAAGTGTCATATTCCACACTTTCATCACAGGACTCTACTGTGCATTACTGGGAACAATGGTCCTGTTTGCATAGTGCACCCACCCGATGCTGGAGAGCCCCCAGCGCCAGGGGAACGCCCGATGGTGGAGACCCCCAGAGCCAGGGGAACGTCCGATGGTGGAGACCCCCAGAGCCATGGGAATGCCCGATGGTGGAGACCCCCAGAGCCAGGGGAACGTCCGATGGTGGAGACCCCCAGAGCCATGGGAATGCCCGATGGTGGAAACCCCCCAGAGCCAGGGGAATGTCCGATGGTGGAGACCCCCCAGAGCCATGGGAATGCCCAATGGTGGAGACCCCCCCAGAGCCTTGGGAATGTCCGATGGTGGAGACCACCCAGAGCCAGGGGAATGTCCGATGGTGGAGACCACCCAGAGCCATGGGAATGTCCAATGGTGGAGACCCCCAGAGCCATGGGAACGTCAGATGGTGGAGACCCCCCAGAGCCAGGGGAATGTCCGATGGTGGAGACACCCCAGAGCCATGGGAACGTCTGATGGTGGAGACCCCCCAGAGCCATGGGAATGTCCGATGGTGGAGACACCCCAGAGCCAGGGGAACGTCTGATGGTGGAGACCCCCCAGAGCCAGGGGAATGTCTGATGGTGGAGACACCCCAGAGCCAGGGGAATGTCCGATGGTGAAGACCACCCAGAGCCATGGAAACGCCCAATGGTTGAGACCCCCCAGAGCCAGGGGAATGTCCGATGGTGGAGACACCCCAGAGCCAGGAGAATGTCTGATGGTGGAGACCACCCAGAGCCATGGAAACGCCCAATGGTTGAGACCCCCCAGAGCCAGGGGAATGTCCGATGGTGGAGACACCCCAGAGCCAGGGGAATGTCTGATGGTGGAGACCCCCCAGAGCCATGGGAATGCCCAATGGTGGAGACCCCCCCAGAGCCTTTGGAATGTCCGATGGTGGAGACCACCCAGAGCCAGGAGAATGTCCGATGGTGGAGACCACCCAGAGCCATGGGAATGTCCAATGGTGGAGACCCCCAGAGCCATGGGAACGTCAGATGGTGGAGACCCCCCAGAGCCAGGGGAATGTCCGATGGTGGAGACACCCCAGAGCCATGGGAGCGTCTGATGGTGGAGACCCCCCAGAGCCAGGGGAATGTCCGATGGTGGAGACCCCCCAAAACCATGGGAATGCCCAATGGTGAAGACCCCCCTAGAGCCTTGGGAATGTCCGATGGTGGAGACCACCCAGAGCCAGGGGAATGTCCGATGGTGGAGACCACCCAGAGCCATGAGAATGTCCAATGGTGGAGACCCCCCAGAGCCAAGGGAATGTCCGATGGTGGAGACCACCCAGAGCCATGGGAATGTCCAATGGTGGAGACCCCCCAGAGCCATGGGAACGCCCAATGGTGGAGACCCCACGGAACCAGGGGAACGTCCGATGGTGGAGACCACCCAGAGCCATGGAAATGCCCAATGGTTGAGACCCCCCAGAGCCATGGGAACGTCAGATGGTGGAGACCCCCCAGAGCCAGGGGAATGTCCGATGGTGGAGACCCCCCAGAGCCATGGGAATGCCCAATGGTGGAGACCCCCAGAGCCATGGGAACGTCAGATGGTGGAGACCCCCCAGAGCCAGGGGAATGTCCGATGGTGGAGACTCCCCAGAGCCATGGGAATGTCCGATGGTGGAGACCCCCTAGAGCCTTGGGAATGTCTGATGGTGGAGACACCCCAGAGCCAGGGGAATGTCCGATGGTGGAGACCACCCAGAGCCATGGGAATGTCCGATGGTGGAGACACCCCAGAGCCATGGGAACGTCTGATGGTGGAGACCCCCAGAGCCAGGGGAATGTCCGATGGTGGAGACCACCCAGTGCCATGGAAACGCCCAATGGTTGAGACCCCCCAGAGCCAGGGGAATGTCCGATGGTGGAGACCCCCCAGAGCCATGGGAATGTCCGATGGTGGAGACACCCCAGAGCCATGGGAACGTCTGATGGTGGAGACCCCCCAGAGCCAGGGGAATGTCCGATGGTGGAGACCCCCCAGAGCCATGGGAATGCCCAAGGGTGGAGACCCCCCTAGAGCCTTGGGAATGTCCGATGGTGGAGACCACCCAGAGCCAGGGTAATGTCCGATGGTGGAGACCACCCAGAGCCATGGGAATGTCCAATGGTGGAGACCCCCCAGAGCCAGGGGAATGTCCGATGGTGGAGACCACCCAGAGCCATGGGAATGTCCAATGGTGGAGACCCCCCAGAGCCATGGGAACGCCCAATGGTGGAGATCCCACGGAACCAGGGGAACGTCCGATGGTGGAGACCACCCATAGCCATGGAAATGCCCAATGGTTGAGACCCCCCAGAGCCATGGGAACGTCAAATGGTGGAGACCCCCCAGAGACAGGGAAATGTCCGATGGTTTTGGCCCCCCAGAGCCAAGGGAATGCCCAATGGTGGAGACCCCACAGAGCCATGGGAACGTCAGATGGTGGAGACCTCCCAGAGCCAGGGGAATGTCCGATGGTGGAGACCCCTCAGAGCCATGGGAATGTCCGAAGGTGGAGACCCCCCAGAGCCTTGGGAATGTCCGATGGTGGAGACACCCCCGGAGCCATAGGAATGTCTGATGGTGGAGACCTCCCCAGAGCCATGGGAATGTCCAATGGTGGAGACCCCCCAGAGCCATGGGAACGCCCAATGGTGGAGACCCCACGGAACCAGGGGAACGTCCGATGGTGGAGACCACCCAGAGCCATGGAAATGCCCAATGGTTGAGACCCCCCAGAGCCATAGGAACGTCAGATGGTGGAGACCCCCCAGAGCCAGGGGAATGTCCGATGGTGGAGACACCCCAGAGCCATGGGAACGTCAGATGGTGGAGACCCCCAGAACCATGGGAACGCCCGATGGTGAAGACCCCTCAGAGCCATGGGAAGCTCGATGGTGGAGACCCCTCAGAGCCAGGGGAATGTCCAATGATGGAGACACCCCAGAGCCATGGGAACGCCCGATGGTGGAGACCCCTCAGAGCCAGGGGAACGCCCGATGGTGGAAACCCCCCTGAGCCAGGGGAACGCCCGATGGTGGAGACACCCCAGAGCCATGGGAACGCCCGATGGTGGAGACCCCCCCAGAGCCAGGGGAACTTCCGATGGTGGAGACACCCCATAGCCAGGGGAACGTCCGATGGTAGAGACCCCCCAAGAGCCAGGGGAACTTCCGATGGTGGAGACACCCCCAGAGTCATGGGAGCACCCGATGATGGAGACCCCCCCAGAGCCAGGGGAACTTGCGATGGTGGAGACACCCTCAGAGTCCTCGGAGCATCTGATGATAGAGACCCCCCAGAGCCATGGGAACACCCGATGGTGGAGACCCCCCAGAGCCAGGGGAACGCCCGAAGGTGGAGAGCCCCCAGAGCCAGGGGAATGTCCGATGGGGGAGACCTCCCAGAACCATGGAAATGCCCAATGGTGGAGACCCACCCAGAGCCATGGGAATTCCCGATGGTGGAGACACCCCAGAGCCAGGGGAACTTCCGATGGTGGAGACACCCCAGAGCCAGGGGAACGCCCGATGGTGGAGACCCCCCAGAGCCATCGGAATGCCCAATGGTTGAGACCCCTCAGAGCCAGGGGAATGTCCGATGGTGGAGACACCCCAGAGCCATGGAAACGCCCAATGGTGGAGACCCCCCAGAGCCAGGGGAACTTCCGATGGTGGAGACACCCCAGAGCCAGGGGAACGCCCGATGGTGGAGACCCCCCAGAGCCATCGGAATGCCCAATGGTGGCAGGGCATCTCGAGGAAAGAGGTAGAGAACCAGACAATTCATGGGCAGAGCTGAGCCAGAGCCGAGCCAGGGATCTGTCAGGCTTGGCCTTAAGAGACAAGCACGAGTTCAGCCCGTAATACAAAATTTTAAAAAAGCAGCCGCCACAACATGACATAAAATGGAGAGCAACTAGGAGAAAGGTGAATGGGGAGGGGCAGGTCCACTTACGGTGCTCTCCTCCCTCGGGATGAGGGTGAACGGGCGCTGCTGCATAGATAAGTATCCCTGTCATTGTCCCCCCAACCTCCGTCTCCCCCCCCCCTTCAGATGGGCCATTGGAAGGGTTATTAAATGCACAGTGCCAGCCGCTGTGAATGTGCTGGTGATGGTGGGGAACCCAGGGGCAGGGTGGCATGTTACACCCTCTTTAAGTTTCCTGCTGAGCCAAGTGCTCTGCAAAAGTCAGCATTTCTTTCGCCTGCGAGGTCCTTGAGGCCCACCACTGACAGCTTTCACACTGTCCAGAGCTGAGAAAGAGGGGTGAGTTGACATTTCAAAGGCCCTTGCATTGACACTGGCTTCCGCAGGTTGTAACCTTTGCAAAGGAAGGAAACTGCCCATTTGTCCATGTTTTAGGAGTCTGTAAAAGCTCGGGCATTATACTTAAAGAAAACTTAATAAAGCGCCCAGACCCTCTAGGCATTCTCAATATCCATTGTAAATATGGCTCTGATTTTAAAAGGGGCAACCTTCAGCACAATGTACAGTCCCAAGGGAGCTGTTGACTACTCCTAGCCCCATAGGCTTTTCACCAGGGCTGAAACATGTCGACAATCATATTTGAAGGGTCATCGCTGTGCGATGTTAGCTTTAATATCATGATAGGGACTTCTAGGCTTTCACAGATTCATACAGGCCCCCTGGGGATACAAAGGCGAATAAGAATAGTCAACTAACAGACTAATAGAGTGGAAGCCTGGACCGGGTCAGAAAGGAACCCTTGGACAGGGACCCAGGAAGATGCTGCCCAGGGCTGGAGGCGAGGACTCAATATGAAGGAACACACGCTGTAGGGGGGGCTTCGTCTTCCTATGTGACTCGTATGGTGCAGTTATGAGAGTGACGTATTAGACTGACCTCTTCTGGGGTCATACACTCCTTTGTATGACCCTGATAGGCCCGGGAGGACACGGAGGAGTCCTCCGAGGACCCCCTCTCCCTCTCAAGTGTGCGGACTCTGAGGGCCTCATTGGGAGTTTGGAGGATGCAGGCCAACCTCCGTCCAGCGACAGATGTACGGTGGAACGTTGGAGTATAAAGAGCCTCTGCACACTGGGGGCCTCATTTATAAAAAGTGACGCATCGATGCGTGAAAACAGCGATGTGTCACTTTTCATTGCGACCTCCTTGCGACACCAATGATGCGTTGAGGTTCCGTGACAATTGTAAGTGGTGCATTCGACTCGCACGAATATAGTCGAGTCTGGTATCTATGAACCGCAAATGACGAGTAGTTTAGTGGGTGTACGCAGTTTCGCTGTGCTAACCTAAACCGTTCGTCTGTTACGTGGGTATTTCTATCTGTACCCACGGGTTCCATCTTAGATACGGCATCCATTTTGTCTCTTGCCCTCAAGTAGCCAGCGAACGGACGTTGTCCGCTTCGCGACCCTGGGACTCCCAAGATATTTGCGGAAGACACATGTCCTTTGTAAGTGTCTTTATGATGAGGGGGATGCTACTGTAAAGCAGATGGCGCCGCTCGAGGCTCATCTTGCCGCACGGACTTATTGTCTCAGCCGTGCATCTCATTAGGCACGTCCCTTTGATGCCTGTATCTCGTGTTTCCCGATACCTCCCCTTTTACACCCTTTCCGATCTCCCCACTGTTTCCCTCTTCCTCTGCACCTGTCCCTGTTCCTATTTCGATCTGTTTTACTACTGATTGGAATGCGCTAATGGTGGGAAGATGGGTTTTTACAGTTGGGAATCGCCAAATGTTTCCGCACTTATGTCCCGGACCTTGTGCGTTTCAAAGTGACCAAAGCGACCCCTCTGGGGGATGATTGTGGGAACCGGGTCATAAACTTTTGTGTTCAATGTAACCCTATGGAGAAATTGTGTATAAAAGGAGCGATCCACAGAACCAATTTGAAGCAGTCTCCCCAAGTTGCACGAGTTGTACTTGTCGTGATTTCTGTGTTCCCTGCAGCAAATAAACCTTGAATCTTTGACGTCGAAGGAAGTGTCCCGTGTCTCTGTGATTCGTACGCCGGAGCAGGTTACCCACGAAGGTTTCAGGTGTTGTGCCCTGGCACCGCTGGGTTCTAAATAACCCAGTCCTTCAGTTGGCGCCCAACGTTGGGCTTGCATCAGTGGTACCGGTCCAAGCCCGACGATCGTGAGGAACTTCGTGTGAAATCTCCGAGGGAAGGTGCACCCCGCTTCATCGATCCTGTTGTCGAAATAAGTGGCCCGAAGACTTTTCCCGCGAAGATTCCCGCCTCCTGACGGCTGCGACGGACTGCTGCCCTGACTGTAGACCTGTTTTGGCGCCTGGCGTAGACTTTGGTAGAGCGAGACGATTGACGGGCCTTCCTGGTGACGCCATCGATCTTTGAGTTAAGTATTTGTGGGTCGCTCCCAGAGTTCTTGGTTGTGGTTACTTAGTGGTTGCATGGTTCCATTGCATTTGTAGTTCTTGGTACTTTGTTGTGTTGTTTGACGACTGCAGCCGCCAAAAACCGAGGGTTTTGTTCTTTGCTGGGACTTGGTAAATCCCGTAACCCTTGAAGTTTGTGAAACTCGGCTAGTGTGCGAGATGCCTGGTCGCAGTACTTTGTTTAGTTGTTTCAGACCCTGTGGTACGGATTCCCGACTGGAGGACTCGTGTCCGATACCTCCGGTTGGAACTCCCACTTATGAGCTCTACAGTAAACATGGGCTAGGCCCGATTACTTTTAATGATTACTGGATCAAATACACGAAGAAGGACGGTGACCTTCGTTGGCCACCTCATGGTAGCTTCGAGGCCCCGATCTTAGATAATCTAGAGATTAAATTGTTCGAAAGAAAGTCTAGGCCGGCCATGTTTGATGCCTTTCGGTTGTGGCGTAAAGAAGCCCGACAGAAAGAAATCAGACAGACTAAACGAAATCAGCGAGATAATGTTGCTACCATTGTAAAGAAAGCAGAGCAATTTCAGCGTGATAAGGAGGTTAAGGATAAGGAAGTGTTTGACAGACTACAGCGTATGACCGTAGATAAATGTTATCCCGCTTTGCCTACGGAGTCGGAAAAGAAGGAAGAGGCAGTTGAGGATCCTTTAATGTCCTATCTTATGAAGTCGCCACCTCCGTACGTACAGGATACCGCAGCTCCTGTGGCTCCTGCCGTACCTATTCTTCCGCCTATTCTTCCTCCGCCTGTTCCTCAACCTGCACCCGTTCTTCCGACTTTTCCTGCTCCTTTGCCTACTGCTATCCCTACTGCTCCTCCGCTTCCACATACTCCTGCTCCCGCTACTGCTCCTGTTCTGTTAACTCCTGCTGTCGCTACTGTTTCTACCCCTTCACTTGTTAGTCCTGTGTCCTATACTTCTCCCTCTACTCGTTCTCGTACTACCCCTCTTGCGGCTAGCTTCTTTCATTCGCTCGGACCTGTTCATGGGTCCGCTGGTTCCGATGGTCCTCAGAGACGTAGTCAGCTTCCTGGTAACAGAGAACGCGTTGCGCTATATAATATGGCGATGGGTTGGATGGTAAACCCTCTTAGAAGTCCACCCCGTGTGGTACTCGAAACATTTTGTCAATTCAATATACCAACCCAGAGATATGTGTTCGATGAAATGTGTAAGTTCCTGCGCGATCAGATATCGGCCGATGCACCTGACGAGGTGCTGACCGCCCTGTCTGATCTTCAGCTTCAGTTCTCGAATGGGCTGATAGTGGATACCAACGTTCGACATGCTGTTGAGCGGTTGCTATCTTTTCGTCCCACTCCGATACCTCATGCATTGTTTGTTGAGGATATTGAAAGACAGCCAGATGAGTCTGGCCAATATCCCATGCGTGAAGTTCCACCGGTTTGTATACCACCTAATCCTAATGCCGCTCCTCCGACGACAGTGGGGCATTTCCAGAGAATATGGATACATCTCCCATGGAAACGCTCGGAAGTGTTACAGGTGAAGCAATCTTTGCCTGACCCACGCAAAAATCCTACAGGGTATTACAAAGAATTATCGCAGCTCGTAGATGCTACGGTAATGAATCTTGCCGATATCGACATGTTGTTCGGCAATGTCGTACCGCAACCGGTATGGGCTAAGATTCGTCATGAAAACCATCCGAATGAATTAGGTGGTGCTTGGGCTGCCATTGTAGCGGCAGATGCCGGACAAACGGCTGCTGCTAAACCCGACCAGCTGATTGTTGATCTTCCTCAAAGAATAATAACGTTAATGAAAACTCTTATGCCAGCCATGAGGGTGAACTGGGACAAATTGTCAGCTTGTAAGCAAAAGAAGGACGAGAGTGTTTCCGACTTCTTCACGAGGTTCGAGGAAGCATTCATTGACCATAGTGGACAGGATATGGGTACCGAGGGTGGTCAGCGATTGTTTGTGGATAAATTTGTTTCGAACTTACTGCCCGATTTGAGCAATAAATTAAAGAATTCGGAAAGTGCATGGGCCGTTTCTACCTCAGCTCAGATATTGGCTACAGCACAATATTATGAGAATAGAGAGAAAGAGGAGAATGACCATGCTGATAAAAAGACAAAAGAACTAAAAACTAAAGTGTTGTTGCAACAAGCGTATCCTCCGCGTTCAAACCAGAATGCATCCCAACAGAATAGATCGCAGTCGCAATCGAATCAATCGCAGCCGCGTAATGATTCCTCCTCCCAAAGATCATCGTTAGGGTACAATCAATGTGCTTATTGTAGACAGGAGGGACACATTAAATTCAATTGCCCTGTTCTGAATGACCGCAATAGTGGTAATTCATCTAGAGGAGGTCGTGGTGGTTCGCAGCAGACATCACGCGTTAGGGGTCGTGGTGCTCAGAATGACCGTTCGGATAACTCATCAAATTCTAATAATTGTTTCGATCAACGTGGATCATCGCAAGGACAATCTGCGCAGTACAATGTAGACGATTATTACGTCGATCAGGGAACTGACGACAGTAATTACTAGGACAGCCAAAGACAAGGAGAGGGAGTGGTATCAGTTCCGGTTGATCAGAGAGGGCCTTACGTCGCAGTTGCTACATCGGGCGTCGTTGAGCCTTTTCTGTTGGACACTGGTGCAGCGAAAAGTTCTATCATGCATTCGAAACTCCCTGGCGCACCTTTGTCTGGCTTAACAAATGTTTCCGTTGGATTCTCTGGCGCCCCCGTTAGCAATCCAGTTTCGCGCCCATTGCCCCTTACAATTGGGCCACGTGAGCTTCAAGCTCTGTTGATTTTGACTACTGGCTGTGGTGAAAATCTTTTGGGCCTGGATTTGCTTAAACGTTTGTATGCAACTTTGTATTGTTCTCCTGCGGGTGTAAAGCTTACGTTAGGAGAGAGGGTTGTCTCTCCTATGTATTTGTCTCTCGATAAGCTTCCACCGGAATTGAGTTCTCTTCCTGCGTCTTTGTGGGCAACGGGTCCAAATGACGTGGGCCTGCTTGACATCTCCCCTTATGTTGTTCAGTTGAAATCTAATGTGCGATTGCCACGTATTCCCCAGTACCGTATTTCTCTTGATGGTGAACGAGCACTGTTAGCGATCATTTATGATCTGATCGAGAAAGACGTTATTGAAGAGACTCGGGGAAACGTGTGCAACAGCCCTGTACTGCCCATTCTTAAACGTACTGATCCTTCGAAACCGCCTGTTTATCGCTTTGTTATCGATTTACGGGAGGTGAATAAAATTGTGGTTCCTCAATTCCCTGTTGTGCCTGACATCACGGCGCTACTGACTCTGATTCCAGCTTCTGCATCGTGGTTTTCGGTGATTGACTTGAAAAATGCGTTTTTCAGCATCCCGATTGCCGAGGAGAGCAGAGACCTTTTCGGTTTCTCTCTCGGTAGACGCAGCTTCCGGTTTAAACGCGCTCCTCAGGGCTACTGTGAAAGTCCATCGATTTACAGTCAAGCCTTGAAGGGTCAACTGGATGCGTTTAGGTTGCCGGTCGGTGCGGCCTTAATCCGATACGTCGACGACTTATTGGTGGCTGCTGATACTCAGGACATTTGCAAAATTGCTACGGTGTCATTGCTGCAACATCTCTGTGAGTTGAATCATAAGGTGTCCCCTTCTAAACTCCAATATTGTTGTCAAGAAGTAACCTATCTAGGTCACTTATTGTCAAAGGAGGGAAGGAGGTTGACCCCAGAGAGGATTGCAGCGATTGCGCGAATGGCTGTGCCAAAAACCCAAAGAGATGTGCGTGCCTTCCTAGGTATCACGTCGTACTGCAGGCAATGGATTCCTAATTTTTCATTGCTAGCGAAACCATTGGTGGCTCTTACGTGCAAGGATGTTTCAACTCCTTTACCATGGACGGAAGAATGTCAGAAAAGTTTTTCTGAATTGCGTGATTCATTGTGTTCGGCTCCTGTGTTGGGTACTCCCGACTACAGTAAGCCGTTTACATTATATGTTCACGAGAGGGAAGGTTGTGTTTTGAGTGTCTTAACGCAACCTTTTGGTGGTAAACAGCGTCCATGTGCATATTTTTCCTCGACCTTGGACCCAGTAGCTAGAGCATTGCCGAGTTGTTTGAGAGCAACTGCGGCAGCTGCGGTCTCCATCCGACAATCAGCAGGACTGGTCATGGATAATATGCTTACGGTGATGGTTCCGCATGCAGTCGATACTCTTTTGAATCGTACGAAAACTCAGCACTTGACGAGTGCGAGGTTGTCTGGGTACGAGCTGACGTTGCTGGCAAGTCATATTCAGATAAAACGTTGTAATGTTCTGAACCCGGCAACTTTGTTACCAATTAGCGCAGAGTCAGATGAAGTAGCAGAACATGATTGTTACTTGAGGACAGAAGAAGAAACAAAAGGTCGAGTGGACCTTAAAAACACTTCATTGGAAGACCCGGACGGTACACTGTATGTGGATGGGTCATGTTTTAAGTTGCCGAATGGCGATGTGACTACTGGTTATGCTGTTGTAACGTTGAATACTGTTGTTGAGACTGCAAGGTTGAATCAGAATTCTGCCCAAGCTGCAGAGTTGATCGCTCTCACTAGAGCATGTGTGTTAGCAAAAGGGAAACGTGTGAATGTGTTTACCGACAGCCAATATGCATTTCGCGTCGCACATAGTTTTGGACGATTGTGGAGAGAGAGAGGTTTCTTGACGTCGCATGGTACGAAGATTCAGCATGGACAGCTTGTGAATGATCTTTTGGATGCACTGACGTTGCCTAAACAAGTAGCGATTGTTAAATGTAGTGCGCATCGTAAGGTGACGGACGATGTTGGTCGTGGTAATGCGTTTGCGGACGAGATTGCTAAGGAGACTGCCCGGAACCTTAGCACTCGAATGTATGTGACGAGTTCGGTTAGGTGGCCTACAGAATCGAGCATGTGTGAAGACACTATCGAAAGTGTGAAAGAAATTCAGAATGAGGCCACCGAGACTGAAAAGGCGAAGTGGAAAGAAAGCACGGGAAAGTTGGATGCGAATGGTTGTTGGATTGATTTGTCGGATCAGAAAAGATGGTTGTTGCCCGATGCGTATGTGCTGGCTGTTGTGACAATGGCGCATGGGTTAGCACATATTAGCGCGAAAGGTATTTGTAAGTTGTTGTCTCCTGTATGGAAGAATGATGGTATCACGAAATGTGCTGAACGTCTGGTGAAGAATTGTATGGTGTGCATGATGTACAATCCTGGCAAAGGAACCCCAACTCCTCCTGGCAGTTTTGCTCCCCCTTCATGTCCCTTTGAGGTGATCCAATTGGACTTCATCCATATGGAGCGATGCAATACCCTGAAATACGTTTTGGTTGTGGTTTGCGCATTCTCCCGATGGATCGAGGCCTATCCTCTCAAAGACAATACTGCTTTGTCTACTGCGAAAATCCTACTGAAGGAATATTTTCCTCGGTATGGAATGCCTAGAGTCGTGTGGTCAGATAACGGAAGTGAGTTTGTGGGTAGTGTGATGAAGAGTGTGTGTAAGGGCCTTGGAATTAATCAGAAATTCCACAGCGCCAATCATCCCCAGTCAGCTGGATTGGTTGAAGGGTATAACGGTACCCTTAAACTGAAACTGGCAAAGATTCAGGCTACGACTGGTCTTTCGTGGCCTGACGCTTTACCTTTAGCATTACTGTCAACTAGGGCGACTGTACACTCCCGAGTAGGGCTTAGTCCCTATGAAATAGTGTTCGGCCGTCCTGCGAATGTGTGGGGGGTTCCTAGGCCAGGAATGTTCTGCGATCTTGAGTATCCAATGTTGATCGATTACCTTCATGACTTGACTGCTAAACTGAGGTTAATTCACCAGCAGGTTTACGACGCACTGCCGACGCAGACGGAGGGTCCAGGCCACCAGCTCCAGCCCGGAGATTGGGTGGTGACGCGGAACTTTTCGCGCAAGAACAACTTGGACCCGAGGTTTACTGGACCCTACCAGGTTCTCCTTGCCACGAGGACTGCTGTTCGTCTCGAGGGACGTAAGAATTGGGTGCACGCCACCCATACCAAAAAGGTCCCTATCCCTTTTCCGGCAGACCCGTGGGTGAGGAGAGGCATTGCATCAACTGAAACCGAAGGATTGCCGGCGTTTGTACCTTTCAGCGACGCACAGCCTGTTGGAGAATCCTCAGCGCAGCAGAGAGACACTGTTGAACAATTGTCATCAAAAGACTCAAGACCAGAACACTCAACTGATCAGCAGAACGCTGTCTCTTCAACGGATCCTTTGTTCGATGAGCAGACACGTCCTGGGAAAACCCAATACTTTCTACGATCTAGCACTAAAGACTAATAAAAGATCCTGCTTTGCTGTATTGACAACTGCATTATCCCGTTTTCCGTGATCAGTTTTGAACATTCATATTATTGTGATTATTCCTGTATATATACGTTGAGCTTCATTCCTTATACTTTTTGCTTCCACAGCCGAGAGATTTTGTTTTTGCATATATATATATATATATATTGTGCATAAAAGGCCGCAGGGCCGCGCGCGTACTTCCTTCTGGATAGTAGGTCTTGACGCTAGGTTAAAGACCGTCGGTTCCTGGGAACTCCTAGGGATTGACTATTGCTACACAGAACGAAGTGCGTCAAGAAACGTTGCGGACGGTCGTAGGGAATGGCATTTTCGAAGCTGATGGACTTGGAGGAAGCTCAGCTACAAAGATTCAAGCTGCAACAACTTAGTCGTACGAAATGTTTCATATTTCAAGTGTTTATGTTATTTCTGACTGTTTCTGCATTCTTGGCGGGTGGGGTGTACTATATGATGTTTGGTTTTCTATCTCCTGTCTTACCTACTCCTACTTCTGACCCTAAACTTACCTCCACTGCATCTCCCCATTCTTTTCATATCTTACCTGAACACGAGCAGGCTAGACGTGCAGAATTCCGCAATAATTCCTTTATTCAGCTCCTTCATCAGCATCAGTTAGTGGTTAACACTACTAATTGTTGGGTGTGTGGGTTGATGCCACATACTACGGATAAGGGAATTCCATATCTGGTGTTACCGTATAGTTCCCAAGGGTCAGCTCGAGCATTTCAAACAATGTTTCGAAGCGCACTAGGTTTCCACCCCATTCGAGAACCACGCTCCCCCTACTCTGGTCCTACCTCGTATCAAAAACCTTTGTCGATAGCAATAGAGGACTTAGACAGCGATATCTATGATCCCTCGCTTATCCCAGAAGAAGAGGTACAAGCTTACAGGGTCCTGAGTAGAGGCGAGTATAGTGTGTTCACTAGTGAAAAGCAGCTTAAAAGCTCACCTCCGATATGGGTCGTACCCCACATTGGTAATTTTTGTCTGATGGGTCGTGGCCGAAGATCGAAAGCCCGACTTGGAGAGAGTGCTTGCACTGAAAATTACATGCTGCCGATGGTCTCGTCCCCTGTGTTTCTGGCGGCCAAGGGTACATACTTTATCTGCCATGATCGTGCATACGCATGGTTGCCCGCTGACTTCATGGGCTCATGCTTCATTGCAAATTTGTTGCCTCCGACGTTCACTGTAGATGCCGATTATCATAAGACTAGAGTTGTGCGAGGCGTAATTAGCGAAGAGGACACTGCCGGTCAAGAGGCAGGAGACTTTTTCAAGGGTTTCCTCCCGTTTTGGGGACCTATGGTTAATAGTAGGAACCTGAGACAGTTGACTCGAGTGGTAGAATCGACAGCTAATATTACTGCCAGTGCCCTTGGTAATATCACCACAGAACTTCAGGCGGATAGACTTATGATGTTACAAAACCGTATGGTTTTAGATGTCATCTTAGCAGATCGAGGTGGGGTATGTAAGGTGATCCATTCGAGCTGCTGCATTTTCATTCCAGATAATGCTCCGACCGTCTATCATGCCATCTCTAAGTTGCATAAGATCTCTGAATCCATACACGTGGATGTAGGGGATTGGACGCTACTTGGGTGGTTTTGGGGCCTAATGTCGACTTGGGGTTGGAAGATTCTGATGATTATCGGAGTTGTCGTGGCGTTCCTGTTCACGTGTTGCCTTTGCGTGCAGTGCGGTCCTGCCTTATGTGGCCTCTGTGCTACAACGTGTATGAGACAGCCGCCTGTTTCCAATGGGACTCGGTTGGACAGAGCTATGCTACAGCAACATCTAGATGGTCTGATGAATATCGAGTATGATTCCGACTAGTGCTTGCCTACATGAGGGCAAAAGGAGCGTCTGAGGTTCCGTGACAATTGTAAGTGGTGCATTCGACTCGCACGAATATAGTCGAGTCTGGTATCTATGAACCGCAAATGACGAGTTTAGTGGGTGTACGCAGTTTCGCTGTGCTAACCTAAACCGTTCGTCTGTTACGTGGGTATTGCTATCTGTACCCACGGGTTCCATCTTAGATACGGCATCCATTTTGTCTCTTGCCCTCAAGTAGCCAGCGAACGGACGTTGTCCGCTTCGCGACCCTGGGACTCCCAAGATATTTGCGGAAGACACATGTCCTTTGTAAGTGTCTTTATGATGAGGGGGATGCTACTGTAAAGCAGATGGCGCCGCTCGAGGCTCATCTTGCCGCACGGACTTATTGTCTCAGCCGTGCATCTCATTAGGCACGTCCCTTTGATGCCTGTATCTCGTGTTTCCCGATACCTCCCCTTTTACACCCTTTCCGATCTCCCCACTGTTTCCCTCTTCCTCTGCACCTGTCCCTGTTCCTATTTCGATCTGTTTTACTACTGATTGGAATGCGCTAATGGTGGGAAGATGGGTTTTTACAGTTGGGAATCGCCAAATGTTTCCGCACTTATGTCTCGGACCTTGTGCGTTTCAAAGTGACCAAAACGACCCCTCTGGGGGATGATTGTGGGAACCAGGTCATAAACTTTTGTGTTCAATGTAACCCTATGGAGAAATTGTGTATAAAAGGAGCGATCCACAGAACCAATTTGAAGCAGTCTCCCCAAGTTGCACGAGTTGTACTTGTCGTGATTTCTGTGTTCCCTGCAGCAAATAAACCTTGAATCTTTGACGTCGAAGGAAGTGTCCCGTGTCTCTGTGATTCGTACGCCGGAGCAGGTTACCCACGAAGGTTTCAGGTGTTGTGCCCTGGCACCGCTGGGTTCTAAATAACCCAGTCCTTCAGCGTCATATTTAATGTATGACGCATCATGTCGCAAGGACCTACAGATACGTCAGTATTTTTGACGCATCTGTAAGCGCAAAAGTGACGCATTGTTGGAGTGTGTCACAAAAGTGACGCAACTCTAGCAATGCGTCCTTTCACATGGGGAAAGTGCCATGTGAAAGGGCTTGCGTCAGTCTTACGCCTGCTGTGAGGCAGGCGCAAGGTTTTGACGCAACAGCGTCCTAAAAGTGACGCAGTGAAATCTCATAGATTTCACTGCATCACTGTTACGAGGCTTTTTGCGGGGCATACATTATACCTGACGCAGGTATAATGTGGCGCAGGGGTTTAAAAAGTGACGCATCTACCTAGATGCGTCATTTTTTAAATATGGCGCAACAAGGCGCATGTTTTACGCCGCTGATGCATCACAAAAAGTGACTCACCGGCGGCGCAAAACTGACGCAAGGCCTTCATAAATAAGGGCCTGGAAACGGAGTGGGAAGGACCTTCACCGGTTTTTGACAGATGTCCCTCCTGGACCGCTGTAAATACCAACTCAAAGCCCGAACCATCTCCTGTGAGCCGGATCTTCAGCCACAACTGCAGATGTGCTGATGCAGGTGACGCTCCAGATGTGGCATGCACACGCCTGGAGCTCTGGCTCTTTGGAAGGTGATTTTGAAGTCGTTTTTCTATGACATCACACACAACCCGCGAGGAACTCTCTGGATTGGTATCAAGATAAGCTTTATAAGCCTAAATATGTTCCTGTTATTTTCTTATCCATCATTCTCCTGAAGGTTGAAAATATAAACACATTTTCCATCTGTGGCCAGTGATATTCTTCAGAGCTGGGAGTGCATTCATGTACAAATTAAATACAACTTAGATATTTCTTTTTCCTCCTTTACATCTCCTGGCCGAGCCACCATCATTACCAGTGTGCTCACAGCCACCACTACTCTCACACCTCTACTGCACTTCACCGTTAATGTAGTGATGTCACTGGGGGAGGGAGGGGCTAGTGCCCCAGCTGCAAATATCCACCCCTTCCTGTTGTACTGCTGATGCTCCGCCTAGTCCAGTCCGTGTAGACTCTTAGGTATATTTATTCTAGTATGATGGTACAGATCAGAGCCCCACCAGGAGAAGACTTACTGCTGCTCTGCCCCTCATCCAACTGACACAAGCATTCCAAGCACCAGCATTCCCACACACAGTCACCCAGGCAGAGCAGCAGCAGTACAACACTTCCCCACCGGGCCCACCCCCCTTGTACCGCACCACCGGCGACAGACTTGGCCAGCAAAAACAGACACTGCCCTCTCAGCCTGGGACCAGCCATGTCTTCTCAATTACATTTCATGTTTTACTCACTCTTACAATCCCTAAAAGTATTTGCTATTTCACAAATGTTCTGTTTCTGTAGTTTTTCATGCAACATATTATTCTCGGTACACAGACAAAATATCGAGTTTTAAATATCGATATACAATAATATCGAAGTTTAAATATCGATGGGACAAAATATCAAAGGTAAGTAATATCGACAGTCTTAATATCGATATTAGTATGATATCAGTAATATCGAAGTTTTAAATATCGATGTCAATAATATCGAAATAAATAACTTCGATGTTACTAATATCAATTTTTAAATAAATTTAGTGTATATTATATTGTATTTATTATGTTTTATTATTTATTTTTAATGTAATTTAATTAAATATTGTCTTTTACTACTGTAGCGGGTTGTGGGTTTATAGGGGAATAGGGTGGGAAGTAATTTAATTATGTTAAATTAATTATTAATTAGTAGGAATTATTAATTAATTAATTGAGAAATAATTTTTAATTAATTTTAATTAATTGATTAATTGATAAATATGTTCTGTAGCGGGTTATGGGTTTATAGGGGAATAGGGTGGGAAGTAATTTAATAATAATTAATTAATTAATATATGTTTGTACATATTTTAATTAATAATTAATTGGTAATTAATTTATATAAATTAGTTAATTAATTAATATAATTTTGTACATATTTTTAAGTATTAATTAGTTGGTAATAATGAATTTTTTATTAGTTAATTACATTAATTATAGTAATTTTTTTTATATATAATTTTTTCTATTATTATGGCTTGCCGGGGAACAAATTTCTTGGCAGAAGTGAAAAAAAGTTTGAGCCAAGTAGAACGAGGAGAAGGTTAAGAAGCAGGACACTAAGGCTGCCTTGATTTTAACGAGTGGTAAAGTTTGTATAAACAAGCAAAAACATTTTGATATTCAAAGACAGCGGGAGCATCTCTGGAAGAAACTTTTAAAACATCGTCCCACATCATTTTTAACAAGGGAGGAGACTTAATTTTACCAAACGTATTTACACTTTGTATTATTATTTATAATGTGAAAATTGTAATAATTTTAATTAATTATGCAATAAACCTTTTTGACTATATATAATTTTTTATTAGTCTTAATTAATTAATTGGGAAAAATAATATTAATTATTAAATTAAATTAATTACAGCTAATGTGCTAATATATTTACTTTATTGTTATTGTTAATTAATAATTAATTGGTAATTAAATAATATTAATTAATTTTGGGTAAAGGAGTATTTTTAGGATTCAGGGTCAGTTTTCAGTTTTTGGGTGAAGAGGTATTTTTAGGGTTCAGGGTCAGTTTTCAGTTCTTGGGTAAAGGGGTATTTTTAGGGTTCCGGGTCAGTTTTCAGTTTTTGGGTAAAGGGGTATTTTTAGGGTTCAGGGTCAGTTTTCAGTTTTTGGGTAAAGGGGTATGTTTAGGGTTCAGGGTCAGTTTTCAGTTCGAGGGTAAAGGGGTATTTTTAGAGTTCAGGGTCAGTTTTCAGTTTTTGGGTAAAGGGGTATTTTTAGGGTTCAGTGTCAGTTTTCAGTTTTTGGCTAAAGGGGTATTTTTAGGGTTCAGGGTCAGTTTTGGGTTTTTGGGGTACAGGGATATTTTTAGGGTTCAGGGTCAGTTTTGGGTTTTTGGGGTACAGGTGTACAGGGTAAAAACAAAAAAATATTACATTAAATCAATTAAATAACATTAAAAAAAATAGAATTACATTAAATTATCAAGTGTTTTATTTATTTTAAATGTATATGTATTAGTTTTAATTTTGTTTTAATATTTTTATTTAATATTTGTAAAATTATATGTATTTTAAAATTATTTTTACATTATTATTAATACATTTAAAAAACGATATTTTTAATTCCGATATTTTGTACTACGATATTTTTTTTTCGATATTTTTGTACTTACCTTTATGAAGATAGGATTCCGATATTTTTGATGTCGATATTTTTGTTCCGATATTTTTGTAGTTCGATATTCTGTCTGTCTATATTATGTCAGACATTCATTATTCTCTTATAGCGCATAGTGTGAAAGCGCTGCTCCTATGTAGCTCTGTGAGTTCAGGTTGTGTGCGGGCCCTGAATGAGAGCTGCAGAGTTCAGGCTGGATGCAGCACACATTCCTCACAGTGCTATGAGTGGGCCATTATGGGGGTTGAATGCATACTCATCCAATCCTTGGCCTCTCTGCAGAGCATACAGTGCAATGGTCAGCAGTGCCAATTGTAATTGTGATCATATGCAACCCCGCTCCCCCTCCTTGAGCCTTTACTGCCCCGGGCTCCTGCACACTTCCACACCATTGTATTCTTACAAGGGGATATCGCCACCAGAGCGGTTTTTGTAGTGACGTTGTGGTGGCGATATCCCCTTTTCTTTCTTTTTAAGGCATGGTTAAGCTACTTAACGTGGCTTAATGCTGCCTTGTAAATAAGGCCCCTTTTCATGATATACTTAGCGTGAAAGGGGCGTGCAATGTGTGTTGAAGTGGGTGTTACGCCACAACACCCGTTGCTTTTTGACGCTGCCCCATAGTTAAAAGGAAGGAGCAGCGCCAAACACTAACACCAGGGAATACCTGGTCTTAGGCTGGTTACACAAGAAGAAATGATTGATTTCTCCTCGTATTTTGCCCTTTCTACGGGTGCTACATTCGAGAGCACACATAAAAACAGCAAATCGCCTTTAAAGATTGTTTATGTGCAAGAAGGTGTCTCTGCACATTCCTGCAGTGGTGTGCCGCATTTTTGTAAATACAGAGCATCCCTATGTTTAAAAAATGTCGGACGCGGCGTTACCAATTTTGGAATAACAACGCACATTTTATTATAAATATTCCCAGAGTCAGGAGTCCCATGTCATGTCTTTAGTCACTAAACAGCTGAGCTGGTGACTACACAAAGCTGGATTCTCCTCTGCGGTGCAGTCCAGCAGTCCCCTTTCTGCAGTAGTTACTTCCTTTTTTCTCAAGCAGTCTTCAGCCTTCCTAGCATGAGTCTAGTCTGATTCATCCCCACGTGGAAGGAAGCCATACTTCACGGACCCTGGGTCTGGAGCTCAAGTAAATCCTATCCCCCGCCATGCTGGGTGGTTCCCGTCACTAGTGCCTGGACTGAAGAACACTCGCACAAGGACCTAGGTCTCCACCCAGCATTTATCTGGGTTTTGCAGTCGCAAATTCATATTCTACCCAAGCAGCTGTAGGACTGGTATTAGGCAGTTCCTGAAATTTTTTGTACCCCCTCCCAACTGGTCAAGACACAAGGGAATATTTGCAAGGAAATAACAGAGCGCTTGGTTGCAGCAAATTTCGCGGCTCAGCACTCCGCCATTTCCAAAATGCAGGGATGTGCCAAATTTACAACAATACGGTGAACCCCACTCTTTTCCCTAGCGCTGGTGATAAAAATAGTTGTCTATCGCCAACATAAACACTCATGTGCAATAGTGCCAGGGTGCCTGCATTGCAGGGAATTATTGTTTATGTGCAGGAAGGTGCCCCTTCCTTCTCATGAACAATCACTAATGGCGATTTGAGAAATTGTGTGCTGCGTTCTGCAGCTCACATAGAAGTAGGAAATCCCCATTATTGAATGATTGTTGATGTGCAGGAAGGGGCATCTTCCTGCACATCAACAGCCATTAAATGCAGCACACATAGTAAAAGGAAAAAGGAGGAGAAATAAAAGTATTCCTCCTTGTTGCACCAATCTAACACATGCTCTTGCATGGCATTCGTTTTTGGCGCTGCCTCAAATTTACACCTCCTTGTAAATCTGGGGCAGTGTCAAACCACATGGTGTGTTTCGGGGTGGAACGCCCACAACCCCTGGCTCTGCTGCCCTACGCTAAAATGAAAGGGCAGGAATGCCGCGTATTATAGCAATACGGGGCATTCCTGTCCTTTCTACCTGCACTGAAGCCATTTTGGCAGCCTGGTGTTTATGTAGGCCCCCTTGCACTATGGAGCAGGGGTGCCTCCGTTACAGGCAAGATTGTTTATGTGCAGGAAGGAACAACTTCCTGCACAAAAACAATCCGCTGAGGCATTTTCCTCTTTCTGTGTGTGCTGCAGAATGCACACACAGAAAGAGGAAACAACGAGGAGAAATAAACATATTTCTCCTTTTTACACCTCACCTCGGTAGGCGGCCAAATTTGGTGCTTCTCGAGGTTTACATCACTTTGTAAATCTGGCGCAGTGTCAGATTCCATGTGTGTTGCATCCAAATACTCAGCCTGGAACGCCTCCCAGGCGCAGAGGAAAGCGCTGCAGTGTACCAGAGATTTACGCTGCGTCGCCGCACTCATGATTTATGAAGTCACACAAAGTCACGCAGGGTGGCTTTATTAACCTGCGTCACGCATGTAACACTTTGTATGTTGCAAAAGTGGCGCAGAGCTCTCATAAATACGACCCTCTCAGTGGCTGCAGTTGAGAGGTGGGGCCTAGAATTCATTGTCAGAGGAACCACAACAGACACAAAAGCGGGTAGAAATCTTCTATAATTCCTCAACTGAATTGTAAGAGAACGTAGCGAGAAGGGGACAGAGAATGACCCTGCACGTCAAAGGGGCATCTGTCTCCCACATTCCTTTCACCACAGCCTTGCCCACCCCAAAGGCAGTCAGGAATGTTTGTGCAATCTGCATCCCTGCCTTTATCTTCCAGCTTGTGTTTCACAAACACATAGGGGACCTAAAAGGGATTCCTGTCCCCACACAGTAAGGTACTAGAGATACACTCCATCCTTACCATCCGCTCGTGCAACACGCCCAATGCACACGCACTCCCCACACACGTCCCCTGCAACCTACCCAGAGCCTCTTACCCCAGTGACACAGGCAGATGCCTTTAAGGAAAACACAACAGGTTGCAGCCAATAAACCAATTGAAACAGATCTTACAGTATGCTAGACTCCCCCAGGGAGGATGCCCATGAGCCACAGGTCCAAATACAAGAGGTCACAAACAGAAAAACAGGGTTTTCATGGGTTAGAACCTATTTCCCTAACTGCCATTCAAGGATTTCACAAAGTTTTCTTACACTTTCATAGCTATTATCATGATGTAGTTTTGATGGTAATTAGATCAGGTAATTGCCATTGATGTAACATTATTATAATCTTTAGCATTAGTGTTGTAATGAGAGGAGTGATGGTTCTAACAGGCCAAGGATGGTCCATCGGTGGGAGGAGATACCGGCCTCTCTGGCTGGCCCTTCCATTAGTGCTCCATCATGATGGACTAACTCCAGGAGGAAGGGGCAGGGATCACTCACTGGCACGAATAGCACTCTATGAGGTTAATAGCACTTCACTCTTGAATATTAATTTAATTCCTACGGATAGACATCGAATGTCTGCGCCTAATGAGCTCCTGACAAGTAAGCAAAGAGCTGTAGGTCAGTCCGGCTGCGCATATTGTGCTCATAATCAGTGCGCAGGCTGCTGCCACCATGGACGCGGGTGGATGGTGGCATTGAATACTGGGCAAATCGTCTGTCGTTCAGTGGTAATCCCTCTGATGCGTTTCTTTAAGTGATAGTAGGTTTGTTTGGCAGCAGCCCTGTGACACCTTGCAGGCCAGGCACCACAGCAGCCACTTCTCCAGGTTCCAATATAAAAAAGCTAGCTCCCAGGGACCACATACTCTGGATCACTCAGCACATGGTCAACATTCCTCTGCATGAAGGTCACAACACATCTCCTTTTCTTCACATGAACACAAACGGGTACAGAGGACCAACACAGGTAAGGGCAAAACTCACACATATTCACAAACAGAAAGGAGAAAACGGCAAACAAACAAATGTTACTCTACGCAGATCCAAGAAACGACAAATAATCACAAAATAGAATCAGCAATGAATGAATGACTTCCCTGAGGGAGGGAGGTTTTTACCCACTCATGAAAATCCTGGATCCACACTGATGGTCTGACAATCCCTAACTCTCTGACTCTCCCAAGCTCTGCCGTTTGTCTGACAAATAAAAAAGAGCTATATCCAAGCAGGTCCCCTTTTACTCTCAGTTCTCTGTCCTCCATCCCAAGTACCATGTCCCATTCCTCGCCTACTTTCCTGAAAATCAGCATCTAACAGGAAAGGCCAGCCCTTACATTCCTCATTTCCCTTCTCCGAACTTGTACATACACCACCCTTCTGATATAATGTCACCAGTCATAAATTCCATGTCGTTTCACCCAATTTCCACCCAAATCTCATACGCGATATGGCATTAACTTTGGACAATTCGCTGACCTACAATACCTGATTTGACTTTGATCCAATCACCCTGAATTTCCTTATAATCCTTATACCATATAACGTATGTGTCTTTTATTATATATTGTTCCACCGCTCACATCCACCTTCATTTATTGTATCCTTGCAGGTATCCACTTTGTATCTGAATATCTGCCTCTTATCATCTCAAAAGGTGACTTACCTGTGCTGGGGTTTACTGTGGTTTGATGCAACCACAACATGTCTTTCACTGGCTCTTGTATGTTTTGTCCAGATTTAAATTCCATTTCAATGGTACCCTTGGTTAATCGATTGATCTTTTCAGCTTGGCCGTTGGATTGCGGATTGTACAAAGAGGTGTGTTTGTGACATACTCTTTACATTCCTCATCACCTCCCCAGTCTCCATGTCACAATCCAGCTCCTGTGCATCAGGCAGATGAGACAAATAGTCACCAGTGCAATTACGTTACAGTCATCTTGGCGAGCAATTTCTCGTTCTTCCGGGATTCAATACCATAAGCAATGGTTTGTCATCACCCCGAAAACAATTCTGCTACCCCATATGAAAATGCAGAATGAATTGGTAGCCATGCCGCTACCAATGCCTCCTCTTCAATTAGAGAGTAATTTCTCTCTGTGTCAGACTGTGATGGAGAAGCAAATGCTACAATGTTTTCAGACTTTGCATGTAGCTGGGCGAGGACAGCTCCCATGCCCAAACCAAAGGCATTGACTAAGCATGGGCGGAAAATCCGTTACGCTCGCGGATTTTGCGGATTTTCGGGAAATTCACAATCCGCGAGATTTGCGAATTTCTCGCAAAATCCGCAAATTCGCACGCAGCGGATTTTTTTTGCTGCGCGCGGCGTTGGTGATACAATTTTTGCGGCGCGCGGCGTTTATCATCGTTTGCCGGGTTGTTTTTCTCGATAGTTTGCGAGTGCTGCGCCATTTTGGATCTTGCTGTGTGATCCCGCGGGATTTGGCGAGCGCGATTACGTCATCGCGGCTTGCGAGCGAGAGTTTGTCAACGCGAGTACAGCGAAATCACGTCTCGAGGTACTTCGCAATTGCGAGATTTGAGATGCGGCGAGCAGCAAGAATCTCGCACAAACGAAAATATAAAATTTGCAATTCTGCACAAGAAATCCACCAGCAAGCAGCATAAACCTTCTTGAAATGATGATTTTTATCTGAATAACTCCTTAGGTTGACATTTGCCTGCACTTTTTTAGCGAGGAGTCCATTTTGGGGAGGGGGGTGGGGGGTGGGAGGAAGGAAGTGCCCCACAGTCTTCAACTTCCTGTTCCTGTCCAGCAGGCTCCTCCCAGTGCTTTGTCCATCTCCTGGTCACTTTTCATTTGGATCTGGAGCTGGAAGGAATACTTTTTGTGGATGCTGCTGGATATTTGGATTTGAGGCCTTTTTGACTTTCTTTGAATCATTGTTGGATTAGAAATTTTACAAGTAAGTTTGTTTGGGGCATTACAGTTGCTGCAACAAAAATTTTGGAATTTTCGATTTTTGGGCTGTTTTGGGGCCTTTTGCCCAGGGGTACTCTGTGGTGGGTGGACTGAGTCTTTCTGAGGGGTCTCTTTAATGTGAACATCATGGAGGGCATGGATGGCATGGGATTGTGCTGATTTTAGTGTGTTTTTCGATTTTTTTGGCTGCTGTTGGGGCCTTTTGCCCAGGGGTAGTGAGTGGTGCATGGACTGAGTCTTTCTGTGGGGTCTCTTTAATGTAAACATCATGGAGGGCATGGATGGCATTGGATTGTGGTGATTTTTTAGTGATTTTCGTTTTTTGGGGCTGTACTTGTGGCCTTTTCACCAGGGGTATTTGAGTCTAGCATGGGCCTAGTCTTTCTGTGGGCTGTCTTGAACTTAAACATCATGGAGGGCATGGATGGAATGGGATTGTGCTGATTTTGCAGTGTTTTTCGATTTTTGGGGGTGTTCATGGGGAGGGACAGGCCATGTGGCTGGTGGCCATTTTGAGTGCAGCTACAGGCACTGGCCATGTGCTGGCAGGCAAGTGGCCATTTTGAATGCAGACTTTGTTGTTAGGCCTGCAACCAGTTTGCCTACTTTTCAACCTTTATTTATGCCCAGGGGTAGTGAGTCTTGCATGGGCCTAGTCTTTCTGTGGGTTGTCTTGAATTTAAACATCATGGAGGGCATGGATAGATTGGGATTGTGCTGATTTTGCAGTGTTTTTCGATTTTTGGGGGTGTTCATGGGGAGGGACAGGCCATGTGGCTGGTGGCCATTTTGAGTGCAGCTACAGGCACTGGCCATGTGCTGGCAGGCAAGTGGCCATTTTGAATGCAGGCTTTGATGTTAGGCCTCCAACCATTTTGCCTACTTTTCAACCTTTATTTATGCCCAGGGGTAGTGAGTCTTGCATGGGCCTAGTCTTTCTGTGGGTTGTCTTGAACTTAAACGTTATGGAGGGCATGGATGGAATGGGATTGTGCTGATTTTGCAGTGTTTTTCGATTTTTGGGGGTGTTCATGGGGAGGGACAGGCCATGTGGCTGGTGGCCATTTTGAGTGCAGCTACAGGCACTGGCCATGTGCTGGCAGGCAAGTGGCCATTTTGAATGCAGGCTTTGTTGTTAGGCCTCCAACCATTTTGCCTACTTTTCAACCTTTATTTATGCCCAGGGGTAGTGAGTCTTGCATGGGCCCAGTCTTTCTGTGGGTTGTCTTGAATTTAAACATCATGGAGGGCATGGATGGAATGGGATTGTGCTGATTTTGCAGTGTTTTTCGATTTTTGGGGGTGTTCATGGGGAGGGACAGGCCATGTGGCTGGTGGCCATTTTGAGTGCAGCTACAGGCACTGGCCATGTGCTGGGAGGCAAGTGGCCATTTTGAATGCAGGCTTTGTTGTTAGGCCTCCAACCATTTTGCCTACTTTTCAACCTTTATTTATGCCCAGGGGTAGTGAGTCTTGCATGGGCCTAGTCTTTCTGTGGGTTGTCTTGAACTTAACCATCATGGAGGGCATGGATGGAATGGGATTGTGCTGATTTTGCAGTGTTTTCCGATTTTTGGGGGTGTTCATGGGGAGGGACAGGCCATGTGGCTGGTGGCCATTTTGAGTGCAGCTACAGGCACTGGCCATGTGCTGGGAGGCAAGTGGCCATTTTGAATGCAGGCTTTGTTGTTAGGCCTCCAACCATTCTGCCTACTTTTCAACCTGTATTTATGCCCAGGGGTAGTGAGTCTTGCATGGGCCTAGTCTTTCTGTGGGTTGTCTTGAACTTAAACATCATGGAGGGCATGGATGGAATGGGATTGTGCTGATTTTGCAGTGTTTTTCGATTTTTGGGGGTGTTCATGGGGAGGGACAGGCCATGTGGCTGGTGGCCATTTTGAGTCCAGCTACAGGCACTGGCCATGTGCTGGCAGGCAAGTGGCCATTTTGAATGCAGGCTTTGTTGTTAGGCCTCCAACCATTTTGCCTACTTTTCAACCTTTATTTATGCCCAGGGGTAGTGAGTCTTGCATGGGCCTAGTCTTTCTGTGGGTTGTCCTGAACTTAAACATCATGGAGGGCATGGATGGAATGGGATTGTGCTGATTTTGCAGTGTTTTTCGATTTTTGGGGGTGTTCATGGGGAGGGACAGGCCATGTGGCTGGTGGCCATTTTGAGTGCAGCTACAGGCACTGGCCATGTGCTGGCAGGCAAGTGGCCATTTTGAATGCAGGCTTTGTTGTTAGGCCTCCAACCATTTTGCCTACTTTTCAACCTTTATTTATGCCCAGGGGTAGTGAGTCTTGCATGGGCCTAGTCTTTCTGTGGGTTGTCTTGAACTTAAACATCATGGAGGGCATGGATGGAATGGGATTGTGCTGATTTTGCAGTGTTTTTCGATTTTTGGGGGTGTTCATGGGGAGGGACAGGCCATGTGGCTGGTGGCCATTTTGAGTGCAGCTACAGGCACTGGCCATGTGCTGGGAGGCAAGTGGCCATTTTGAATGCAGGCTTTGTTGTTAGGCCTCCAACCATTTTGCCTACTTTTCAACCTTTATTTATGCCCAGGGGTAGTGAGTCTTGCATGGGCCTAGTCTTTCTGTGGGTTGTCTTGAATTTAAACATTATGGAGGGCATGGATGGATTGGGATTGTGCTGATTTTGCAGTGTTTTTCGATTTTTTTGTGCTGTATAACTGAACTGATGTTCCTCTGTCTTCCATTTTTTTAGGTGCACAAGACTCAAGAGAACCACCAGTGCCAGGAAGAAGTCCTGCAGCGGTGTGTGTGTGCAGCATAACGTCACGCGACGTCACGTCTGGCCTCAGACAACTCTACAATTTGTGCAACTGCGGCCTGCTGTCTGACCTGCTCTGAAGAAGATGGCCCCAAAGAAAGGTCTCCGTAGCTCCTCTAGCAAGAAAGTTGCTAGTAAGGAGCAGAAGAAGCAAGTTACCAAGGAGGCTGGTGTGCCACCCGCCACGTTTTTTGGGAGAAAAAAAAAAGTACGCCTGCAGCAGCAGGATCTGCTGGGGACCAAGCTGGGAGCAGCACCCCTGCTCCATTGGGTTCAGTGCCTCCACCACCACGCCAACTTAAGTCAAAGCCCTTGAGTGCTTCAGAGGCAGTCAGTGTACTTCTCCAATCACCATCGACCAGTGATGTTGGCTCATCGCAAGAAAGTAGCAGCAATGTCTCTGAATCAACACAGGTTGTTGTAACTCATCTGACAAGTGTTGAACAACCACAGCCGCAACAACAACACCATGTGCAAGTACACGCCCAAGTACATGTGGAAGGAGAGGCAGCAAAAGGAGATGCGCAAGCAAAGGTGCATGGAGGTTCACAAGTGCCCACAATAGTTGTTCCTCCCGAAGTAGGGGCACATCAGGAAATCGACAATGAAGCCGAGGTATCATTGGAAGCCACTCCTCCTGATGATCATTCATTGTCTTCCACATCCCTAGCAAGGAAAAGATCAAGGGGGGTGTCTACATCTTCTTCAAGCCCACCTCGTTCTGATGCAAGTGATCTGTCTTGGGAACCACAACTGCGGTCTGACAGTGAGGCACACCATGATCTGACACAGGTACCTAAGCGTAAAAGGAAGGTCGTCCAAAAACTCATACCTATGGAGTGTGATGAGGCTCAACAAGAAGTGACAGATACTGCTGGTGATGAAGCCTCTCACGATGACGACGAGCCAGTCATCACAAAGGTCACTGCAGCCCCACCGGGCATGCAGCAAAGAGACATTTTGACCCTATCCCGAGAAGCTGCTGAGCGTGATGATGATGTCGGCGAGGAGGCAATGGAAATGGAATCATTAGATTTGGAGTTAAGTAGTACACCAAAACCTACCGCTTCCATATTTCTTCCTCGCAAGAAGGTACCCACCTCGTCCTCGACCTCAATTCGTGGTGGTGAAAGTGCAAAACGTACTGAAGTTCGGCAATCCACATCCTCCACTTCATCTGGCATTAGCAGCAGGACCACCACCACCAGTATCGCCGCCTCCTCCGGCCCCCAAAGACATTTCAAGTCTGCAGTTTGGGACTTCTTTAGTGTTTGCCCAAAAAATGAAACTGTAGCCATTTGTAGCATGTGTAAGCTTCGAGTTAGTCGTGGTAAGTTGGGTTCCAACTATGGTACCGGAGGCCAGAGAGGTCATCTTGAAAGAAAGCACGCTGTCAAAAGGTTTGCGCACCTACAGGCGATCGAGGAAGCCGGAATTGCACGTAATGCTGTTTCATCTGATAATGACGAGGAGGAAGAAGACGATTCAAACACTTCACTTACACCCAGTACCCCTGTCAGTAGCACACCCCATGTGAGCCACACTAAGAGTGTGGGAGAGAGTGAGACATCAATGCGGAAAAGTTTATCAGCGAGCGTAACTGGGTCGAAGATATCATCATCATCCCGTAAATCCTTGGTCCAGGGCAACATTAAAAAGATGTTGTTTACAGAAGCGCAATATGAACGCAACCACCCAATGACGCGTCTGTATAACACTAAGCTGGCTAAAATGCTAGCTCTGGACCTTCTCCCTTTTTCTTTTGTAGAAGGGGTTGGTTTTCTAGAATTAGTGGCAGCGCTCTGCCCTAAATGGAAGGTTCCTAGCCGGTTCTATTTTGCCCGAGTTGCGGTTCCAGCACTACATGAAGATGTTCTGAAGGTGATTGGGGCAGCTTTGCAGAAGAGTGCTGTTCACACTATACATCTGACAACAGACATGTGGACCAGTGGCGCAGGCGCTGATTACATGTGCATCACTGCACACTGGGTCTCTTTTTCAGGGGCTAAAGCAAAGCTAAACACAGGTGTTGACACGAACATTGTTTTTAAAGCTGCTCGGAAACATGCAACACTAGCCATGTTTGGTTTGGAGAAACGTCACACAGCAGAAAACATTTTGGATGTCTTTAACACAAAGGTCCTTAACTGGCTGTCCCCACTAAAACGCCGGGTTGGTTATGTTTCCACGGACAATGGCGCCAATATAGTTAAGGCCATGAGGGACGGTTACTATTTCAGAGTGCCGTGTTTGGCGCACTGTATAAACCTGGTTGTCTAAAAATTCTTGGCTAATAAAGCCAGTGCAGCGTACAGTGTATTGGACACCTGCCGAAAAATGTGCAAGCATTTCAGCCATTCTTTTAAGGCCCGGAAGCAGCTGAGGAGCCTGCTATATCAACGTAAAATGCCAGTGAAAGCACTCATCCAGGAGGTGGTAACACGTTGGAACTCAACCTTCTACATGCTTGAGCGTCTGTATGAGCAGTATACGGAACTCGATCAATATTTCCTTACAGAGGGTACAGAGGAGCTGAGGATGGGTGGGCCGCAATGGAACATAGTTCAAAGCCTGACACGCATGCTTCGTCCTTTTGAGTTCTTCACGCGTGCAGTCAGCAAGGAGGACTCTAATTTGGGAAAAGCTATCCCATTGTTGTACATGCTGGAGGACCAACTGAAGGAGGTGTGTTCTGTGTTTGAAAAAGATGACAAAAACCAAGACTCTTTGCTTCTGGCTGAGCAATTATTAGAGATCCTACAAGGTGATGAACGTCTTAAAAAGATCCACTCAGAACAGCATTACATTTGTGCTACTATTCTGGATCCACGCTACAAAAAGGCGCTGGCAGGCCAAGCATTCTTTCCTTTTGATGATGAACATGTTCCAAAGTACAAACGTTGGCTAGCCTTGTCAGCCAAGAGGTTTGAAACAGAACGGCTGGAAATTGAAGGAAATGGCAGTACATCAGCAGGCCATCCCCAGTCAAAACAATCCACTTCTGCACCTGTGGCTGTGGCACAAGTGACCTCTCAGCCGTTAAAGACACCGGCAACCGGATCATCTGCACGAAACACAACAGAAACATTGGAGGCTGAAGAGGATTGGCTAGCTCTGCGTGGGTTTGGTTCTCAAAAGGTCAGAGGCACATAAAGAGCTAAGCAAAGTGGAGGAACCTTGGATGAGGACCTTGAGTCGATGGTGAAGGACTATCTGAATGACTCAACAGAGGTCTATGTTAATTCTGACCCATTGGCGTATTGGCATGGGAAAAAAGAATTGTGGCCACAGCTCACCAACCTGGCTTTAAACTACTTGTCTTGCCCACTCGCAAGCGTGTCTTCTGAACGGGTTTTCAGTGCTGCTGGTGGCATTGTAACTCCCAAACGGAGCCGCCTCTCGCCCAAAAATGTGGAGAGGTTAACAATGATCAAGATGAATCAGCACCTCATACCACCAGATTTCAGAGTACGAGAGAGCGTGCCGGATGAAGAGGAGGTGGCCAGCAACATAGATGAGGGAATTTCTACTCTGTCAGGTGACACTGAGCTCACCCTGCCTGAATTCGCAGGGTATGATGACGAAGCCTTATTCTCATTCCTGGACCGTGATACCGAGCCCTGAAAATGAGACAACGAATCAATAACTTTCTTTTTCGTCCCTATTCACTTTTATTCCTGTGTGTCTGTCTTTCTTTGTTGTGCACAGTTAATATATTTCAAACTTTAATCAGATAATCACAAAATCAAGCCCATCAGCAGAACTGTCTTCGCTGGTTTGCTAATTGATTTGAAGTTGCCGCAGTCTGCATTCCTCAGGTTCACAAGTTCAGAAGAACATGCTCCTCTATCCTCCTCCTCCAGACTCCTATTTCCATCAAACCAGAGGGCTGGTTTACGCCCAATGAAGAAAGACTCAGCACTTGTGGGGGTGTTGTTGTACCTCTTTGCAGGTGAGTTGACGGCTCTGGGACCATTGTTGGGAAGCTCTAATACCGGATAAAAGTGGTTTGGACCAAATCCCAGGAAGAAATTCTTTTGTGTTTTAGATGACTTGCTTGCCTTTTAGGTGCTCTCAGGGAAGGTTCCGTCTGTTTGTGGGTGAGTTTCGTGGTCTGGGAGCATTGCTGGGACACTCTAATCTTGATTGCATTTGCTTTTCAGGAAATCCGTCGTGGCAACCCCGACTTATGGCCTAGCTATGCAGCGCGTTTGGACCGAAGGCCGAGAAATATTGCAAGTATGAGATTTTGCTTTTGGCCTGTTTGGGGGTGTTATGCTTCTTGGCGGGTGGGTTGGCGGGTCTTGGGGCATTCCTGGGAAGGTCTAATACCGGGTAGAAGTGGTTGGGACAAAATCCAGGCCGATTTTTTTTTGGCTATTTCTGACATTTTGCTCAATGTAGCGTTTTCGGGGGCCTGTTTGGGGGGCTTCCTGGTGTTTGTGGGTGAGTTTCGTGGTCTGGGAGCACTGCTGGGACACTCTAATCTTGATTGCATTTGCTTTTCAGGAAATCCGTCGTGGCAACCCCGACTTATGGCCTAGCTACGCAGCGCGTTTGGACCGAAGGCCGAGAAATATTGCAAGTATGAGATTTTGCTTTTGGCCTGTTTGGGGGTGTTATGCTTCTTGGCGGGTGGGTTGGCGGGTCTTGGGGCATTCCTGGGAAGGTCTAATACCGGGTAGAAGTGGTTGGGACAAAATCCAGGCCGATTTTTTTTTTTGGCTATTTCTGACATTTTGCTCAATGTAGCGTTTTCGGGGGCCTGTTTGGGGGGCTTCCTGGTGTTTGTGGGTGGGTTTCGGGGTCTGGGCGCACTGCTGGCTATATATACTTTACTTTGCAAGAGGTTTGAAGCAAATCCATGGTGGCAGAGGGGCGTTAGGGCCTAGCTGCAGAGCGCGCGCGGAGTGATTTGGGAAATTTGTGAAAAATTGACAAAGTCCCCATTTTTGTACTTTTGCTCTTTGACTGTTTGGGGGTCTTCTACTCGTTTTCTCCTGGGTTGACGGCTCTGGGGCCATTGCTGGGAAGCTCTAATACCGGATAAAAGTGTTTTGGACCAAATCCCAGGCGGAAATTTGTTTGTGTTTTTGATGACTTGCTTGCCTTTGAGGTGCTCTTAGGGGGGGTTCCGTCTGTTTGTGGGTGAGTTTCGTGGTCTGGGAGCACTGCTGGGACACTCTAATCTTGATTGCATTTGCTTTTCAGGAAATCCGTCGTGGCAACCCCGACTTATGGCCTAGCTACGCAGTGCGTTTGGACCGAAGGCCGAGAAATATTGCAAGTATGAGATTTTGCTTTTGGCCGGTTTGGGGGTGTTATGCTTCTTGGCGGGTGGGTTGGCGTGTCTTGGGGCATTCCTGGGAAGGTCTAAAACCGGGTAGAAGTGGTTGGGACAAAATCCAGGCCGATTGTTTTTTGGCTATTTCTGACATTTTGCTCAATGTAGCGTTTTCGGGGGCCTGTTTGGGGGCTTCCTGGTGTTTGTGGGTGAGTTTCATGGTCTGGGAGCACTGCTGGGACACTCTAATCTTGATTGCATTTGCTTTTCAGGAAATCCGTCGTGGCAACCCCGACTTATGGCCTAGCTACGCAGCGCGTTTGGACCGAAGGCCGAGAAATATTGCAAGTATGAGATTATGCTTTTGGCCTGTTTGGGGGTGTTATGCTTCTTGGCGGGTGGGTTGGCGTGTCTTGGGGCATTCCTGGGAAGGTCTAATACCGGGTAGAAGTGGTTGGGACAAAATCCTCGCGGAAAAGCCTTTTGGCACTTTTTGTAACTTAGGGTTCGTTAGGGTTAGCCCTAGCAGCAGGATTGCATGTGTTTCGGGGTGTTCTAGATTTTTGCAACTGAGTTCTGGGGTCTTAGAGCACTCGTGAGAATGTGTAATTTTGGTTGCAAGTCATTTGAAGAAAATCCATGGTGGGAAAGGGGGGATTTGGCATAGTTAAAGAAAGCCTTTGCCACTATTCTTAACTTAGGGTTCGTTAGGGTTAGCAGTATTTCTATTGCATGTGTTTGAGTGGGGGGGATTTCGAGTCTTGGAGCGATGCTGGCTATGGCTACTTTTGCTTGGTTGCTTGCAAGTGGTTTGAATGCAATCCACGGTGGGTAAGGGGTAATTAGGAAGGGGGTACTTCGGCCTACTTTTACTTTCAAAGTAAGTTTTGTCACCAGTTTTCTGCTAGGCCTCGTTTTTTGAGATTTGATTGGGGGTCTTCTACATTTTTGCGACTGGCTTTAGTAAGGGTCTGGGTGGGAGCACTGCTAGGAAGATCTAATTTTGTTCTAAAACACAGTTTACAGTACACCTAGCTTGAGGGGCAAGATCCGCTACATTAATTTGCCCATACTTATTTATCCTTCAAAAGGTGACTCAGAGTACGCACTTTCAAAAATATTGTACTGTCTACTAGGAAAATCAAATTGTGACTTTTTGCACTCCACAGCCTACATACCTTATATTTATTTATCAGTGGTGTTGTAATATTATATCACTTCCTGTTTTTCGTTGAATAATTACAGGCCGGGTTTCAGTCTCTGCAATGGGGAAAAAAGGATGGAGTCAGGCTTCACAGTAGCGAGCCACAATTCAGCATCAGGCAGGCAGTGGACAGGGTGTCTTCTGGTGACCAACATCGATGGACGAAGCGTCGGCTGCAATGGAGGAGTGCCGCTAATAGGAGGATTTTTTTTCTGCAGGCAACTTACTTACCACTTCCAACAGGACCACTACAACCACATAGATACAGTATCCCTTGCCTTTTTCTCTGACTGTGACTGCATTTCTTGGATCTCTCTCTGCTTCTAAATTGATCCCTTAACACATCACTTAGTCCACTCCACTATCACATCTGCACCACACATAGTCATTTGTAAGTGCTCCTACGTAATTCGCAAGTCGCAGCACGCCCCAGGCCGTAGAGGACTGGGATGGCCCCAATGATGAAGCATGTCACCAAGGGGCAACCCTGGTGAGTGAGGGGACACCTAGAAAAAAAGCAATTTCTCCTTTTCTATCTACTATACCTTCCAGACCAACCCCACTGAGTGTTGTTGTGAATGGATTTATAGTGACCAGCAAGGCTCTCGGGTATCTGGCTAAGTACAGAGACCTTATGATGAATATCGTTATCAATAATTCCACACAGGCCCTGTACTGTCGCATTCTTTCTTCCACAGTTGTCGAATGTACTACTTACTTTTCACTGACATGCATGCAGTAGTGCATGCACTTTCAAAGATTGATGGATAGGTTTGTACCCAAAGAATTGTTTATGTTCCATTGTTTGTCTATGCTGTGCTTTTTTTTACAGGGTGTCTTCTGGTGACCAACATCGATGGACGAAGCGTCGGCTGCAATGGAGGAGTGCCGCTAATAGGAGGATTTTGTTTCTGCAGGCAACTTACTTACCACTTCCAACAGGACCACTACAACCACATAGATACAGTATCCCTTGCCTTTTTCTCTGACTGTGACTGCATTTCTTGGATCTCTCTCTGCTTCTAAATTGATCCCTTAACACATCACTTAGTCCACTCCACTATCACATCTGCACCACACATAGTCATTTGTAAGTGCTCCTACGTAATTCGCAAGTCGCAGCACGCCCCAGGCCGTAGAGGACTGGGATGGCCCCAATGATGAAGCATGTCACCAAGGGGCAACCCTGGTGAGTGAGGGGACACCTAGAAAAAAAGCAATTTCTCCTTTTCTATCTACTATACCTTCCAGACCAACCCCATTGAGTGTTGTTGTGAATGGATTTATAGTGACCAGCAAGGCTCTCGGGTATCTGGCTACAGAGACCTTATGTTGAATATCGTTATCAATAATTCCACACAGGCCCTGTACTGTCGCATTCTTTCTTCCACAGTTGTCGAATGTACTACTTACTTTTCACTGACATGTATGCAGTAGTGCATGCACTTTCAAAGATTGATGGATAGGTTTGTACCCAAAGATTTGTTTATGTTCACAATTGTTTGTCTATGCTGTGCTATTTTTTCTTGTCTCCCAAAACCTTTCCCAAAAACCCCCGTACCCATCCATTTTTCAAACCCTAACCCTCTTCCCCCGGGCTGTGTGGTTTTGATTGATGTGTGACTAAATGACAGCAATAAATCCACACACTTGCTGGGGAGGATAAGGTGATAGCAACAGGCTGGTGAAGAAATCCGAGGATATATTCTTACTCTGCTTGACAAAGAACCATTGCTAATGTGAAAGAACTTCAACCGAATTAGTAGTTATACTTTACCATTTGTTAGGCTACAATGTGGCACTGTTCTACTGTACTTCTGTCACCTGCTATATTCTCAGTTGTACCGTTGAATTGCTCAGGAGGACAAACCAGATTTCATTTTCTTTTTTTTCATAGGCATGCAACTGCCACTGTGTCACACCACTAATACCACCGCTATGAGGAAATTTTATCCGACCAAGATTGCCAACCATATTCGCTGTTTCCCGTGGAGCCAGCCCTGGGTCTAGCCCTACTTTCAAACACAAATTACAGGTAAGATAAGCGTTTGGTGGTTTGGGGGTATAATGGAGTATTAGTACGAGAGACGAGAGACTGAAGGTAGTACTACTAAAGTCCTAGGACTCTTGGATTCACTTCACTTAGTCTGTGAGAGGCACTTAGTGTTGAAAACATTTGGGCATTTACACTTAAAGGAAGAAAATGGAACTAAACTTTCAGGAAAACAAAGTCAACTTTAAACCCCCACCCACCAGGCAAGCAGTAAGAAACGGGTATGCTCAGATAAAGTTTGAAAAAGTATATTTATATCCCTAACAAAATAATCTCCCGCAAGACCCTCCCTAACCCCAACGATTGTCCTTCAAAAGTCCCCAAAAACCCAACTCCCAATTCCCACCCCCCAAAAGTCTCTAAAAAAGGGGCAAGGGACACTATGGGTGGATGCTGTCAACTTTTTGGGCCAGGGCATCATGCTCCTGGCGGAGCAAGGCGTACTCTACGCGGAGCCCCTCCAACTGGTTGGAAAAGTGGTGGAGCTCCTGCTGGAGGCGGGACACCATCAGGGTACTGCGGCGCAGGCGTGCCTTCAATGCCTTGTAGGTGCAACGGCTGTGAGAGGAAGCTGTAGCTGTTGTCCTTGCTACTCGGCGGTGGCGTTTGGCTTTGGCAGCCCGGCTCAGTCTGGGTGGACCACTGTGCTGGGTGGAACTGGCAGCCCGTGGGGGAACGGAGGCCGATGCAGATGACGTAGTTGTTGTGGTCGACTGCACACTTTCTTCGTCCTCCAGGGCCACCAGCCGCCGATATTCGGCCACAGTGGCATCGATCCTCCGTTGCCGGGCCGCTCTAGCCAGCTCCTTCCTCCTTGTTCGTTTGGAAGGAGAACCTATATGAAGAAAGAAAGACATAGTCTGTAACCAATGCTCCTTAAGATTAACTCAATCATTCAGCAGAAATTTGTGTTGCACTACAACTAGCAACTTGCAAACGCATTACATAACTATTGAGGCCAGTATCTATCTAACCTCACACTTCTTCATCCTTGCTCTAACATTAGTGGGAGTTTAAGGAACAAATTCTACGAGCACTATGGACTTCCATTGGAGTCGACTATGAAAGTACACCAGTCTTATTCTTCTTCTTGTCTCTTGTTTTGGAAAATTGGTACGTTATCTTCTGCAAGCCGGCATAATGCCAGCGCAGTAAACTTGCACCCGAGAAAAAGAGACGCACGCCATGAGGAGTGACCTAGACTTGCGTTGCGTTACTGTACCCGTCCAGTACATGCAGGTGGTGAAGCTCTTACTTTTCTATTACGGGTGGCACTGAGAATACTCTGTTACAACTCAAGGGCTACTGCTTAATTAATTTAACTTTCACCCTACAGTGGAAATGAGTACTAGAAATGGAAAATTGAAGAAGATAAATAATCTGATTATCTATCACTTCACATGGGATGTTTTTGCTTATATATGGGATGACTTTAGGTGCTTTGCTTTTTATTGAGTGACCAGTGATACATCCACACATGAATGACTGAGTACTACTAAACTTATTAAGAGAGGTAGGGAGTGGCCACCGTAATAACCGGATCTATGCAGTGCTTGCAATACAAACTACTGCTACTATTGATGGTAGTATTTGGACAAAATTAAAAGTTCTTTTCCTTGCCTTTCCTACACTGGAACGGACGTGCGGGTGCAGTGTTACATGCTCTTCAAAGTTACACTTAGTTCATCCACTGACCGTCTACTCTCTCTAGATCATGGGTACTCACAAACTTTCTCTCAGGGGCTACATTTACAGTGTAGTTTGGGGCCGAGGGTCGCACTGGTGGGGGCGGAGTCAGAGGGGGCGGGGCTAAAGCAAAACGATAACTTGTGACCATGAGGTTGCACACAGGTCCCTGCAGCAGATGCCCTCACCCACTGAGCTACCAGACCCAGCATTTACATACATCTCTCTCCCTCCTGCTCTCCCTCCTGCCCTCCCTCTCCATCTCTCTCTCCCTCCTGCCCTCCCTCTACCTCCCCCTCAGTCATCTCACTGTGTGTGTGTCTATCTGTGTCAGCCTTCAGCCCGGGTTGAGACCGCTTCCTCAACGCGCACACACAGACAACAACACCAAAGTACTTAACAGGTCTTTAAAAGACCATTAACATATTATTGAGGCTTTGTTTGTTGTAGCGCCCCTGCTTCTCCACCCTGACAATCACTGCTTGCCCGGCCCCACAGAGCAGAGGCTTTGTTCTATTTCACCTCTTTGTGGCCTTGCATCTCCACTCTGCTCTGTGGGGGCCGGGGGAGCAGTGATTGTCAGAGTGGAGATGCAGGGGCGCTAACAGGTGAAATACAAAAAAGCCTCTGCTCTGTGGGGGCCGGGGGAGCAGTGATTGTCTGCAAGGTCTGCGCACCGCCAAGGAAGGCTTGCCGGGCCACCACCGGCCCGCGGGCCGTACTATGAGTCCCCTGCTCTAGATACACATATGCTATCTAAGAGTCAGATAGTAGCATGATCCAGGTATATGGACACATACAGTTTCTGTGTCACCCACCCAGGCTGTTGTCCTTCCACCCATCATTGCTTCATCATTCACCCAGCCATGCATCTCATATTCTTGCCTTCCCAGCTAGTCTTCAATCTCAATAAGTAAGGAATATATAAGAGCTTACCTCTGGCCGCCACCACCACCGTCTCAACTCTCACAGCCGCCGCCTCCTCCCCTGAAGAATCGCCCTCCGCCTCCGTGTCGAGCACCACCACCTCCACACTGGCCCCGCCACCAGATGTTCCACCTACAAAGTACATTTAAGAATGTTAGAATAAAGCACTCACTAGTCTTTGGTCTAGGAATGAAGACATGTGAAAACAATGTAATTTGTGACTGTCTACGTTAAAGTTAAAAGAAATGTCCCTTTTTTCAGGGAAGGTTGTCTTGCTGCAATTTTTGGCACAACTGATGAAGGCTGTTTTTTTAACACGCACCATTTTTCTCCACACAGACAGAAGATGGACTTCTAACAACAAGATCAAGTTGAAACCAGGTGAGAGCTCGGCTCGACCACAAGAAATGCCTTCAATTAATCGTCAGCACTAACCACTTTTCCATTATCAGTTAAACGTTTAGTTTTATTATGACTTCATTTTAATAAATGTGTTTACTTTTAATAAAGCTTGTAAACTTAAATACAATCTGTGTATTTTGGTCCAGACTAGAATGACTGAGCGAAAGGTTTTTCAATTTTTGCAAGCATGAGTCCAGATAGAACACTTCAAAAGACATTATGGACAATCCCAGAGGACTGCACTAAGTTGATAGAGCTATTACTGACTAGAATCATGGGAGTTTCGCCAACCGTGCAATCTTAGTTAGCTACACAGACAGACTAATAAGAATAATCTAGTAATACCACAGGGAGTCATAGTAGAGGCAGGATAAGAATTTAGATACAGTCTACAAGAAGAGCAAAGACAATTTTGAAAAAAGTCAAATGAGGAACGCTAGGAAAAATAGGTACTAGTCTAAAATGAAAACTTACTGGGGCCAGCAGAGGAGCCCTCGCCTGCCCGATCCTGGCCCTGTTGAACAGCATCCGCCGCCTGCTGCTCCTGTGTCCTCCTCTCGCCCCTGGGGGGAGCTGACGTACAACATGAAAGAAAGAACAGAAAACATGGATGATTGTTGCTTGTCAATGTCAACCAAATCAAACATTTCAAAAGAACAATAACAAAATATTTCCGCGAAATTATATTGATTAGGGTTAGTTTTCATTTATTTGCGGACCTGTGACTTCGAAAGTCACGTAACTCACTAAACAAAGTACTGAAACGTTCACCTAGGACTGGCAGGCAGCAGTCCGCAGGCAAGACGCAAAGTGACAGACAAACTCCATTGTGATTTCAGTCAGATCAGTGACAACACTAACAGTTGCCTGCTACATTACCAGTCATTTAAATAGTCAAACTATCAATCCACCGCCACTATTTTTCTTATTGTCAGGGGTACAAAGGAAGGGGCAGATTTAAGCCCCTTGCGGCTCTTTTGCGCCGTTCTTGCGTGACTTTTGTGACGCAGCAGCTAAACAAAAAAGGGCACCATGGTGCGGCGTATAATATTATAACAACCTGACGCATTTGGGAGATGCATCCCGTTATAAAGCCCTGCGCCATCAGGGGGCGTTCCGGCACAAGGGAGGGCATTCCTGCGCTGGAACACATCCTAATAGTGGCTGAGGGAAATCTACAAAATTTCAATCAGTCACCTTTAGGACAATGATGCGTCACACAAACCCTGCACCTGCTTGAAGCAGACGTACGGCTTGACCCAGCATTGGGGAGATAGGGTACCCCAGAGCATTGCTGGAGCTGCGCCATCGTTGCGACGCAACTCCAGCAGTAAAGCTTCGGTGACGTTTTGGGCCCATGGTGCGCCGCATTGCAAATACGGCGCACCATGTTTGGTGGTGGTAGCAGGCCGCATAATTAATGGCGCAACCCTGCTACTTTGCAGGGATGCGACGGTAATTGCAATTCTGCCCCTTAGGGGCATACTTACTTACGCGTTCTGGCGCATCTCCAGAGATGCGCCAGATCAAATGCGTCACGCAAAACTACCCTTGCGACACGGCAGATGCGCCTCATTTACAATGCGGCGCACCCTGGCGCAAGGGTAGGCACTTGCGTGACGCATCTCGTCACGTAAGAGCGGCGCATCGCTGGAGTCACGTCACCAACGCAATGCAACTCCAGTAATGCTCAGGGCCACCCAATACTTAACATGCTGTGCCAGTCCTTTCGCCTGCTTCGAGCAGACATAAGGAATTGAATTGACGTAGCAGCGTCGCAGAAGTGCCTGCGTTAAATCTTGTAGATTTCACGCAGGCAATTTTGCGAGGCGCACAGCCGCCGGACCGCCCACCCTGCGTACTAGGAACGCACCCATTGTGGTGCAGGCCCATGGCTTTATAACGTGACGCATCTCCCTAGATGCGTCATGTCGTAAATGACTCGCAGGGATACGGCACGTTTACGCCGCTGTTGCGTCACGCAAGGCAACGTAAACGTGGCGCAAGGGGCTTGTAAATGTAATCTGCCCCCTAGTGTCTAGCATTACGCAGTTCTGTAAAGTACACTCATACATAATAGTTACTCAGGCCAATGAGACCACGAAATAGAAAACAAATAAGCATAGTAGCAACGCCACTGAGAAGGAGAGCAGTGCACCTGAAATGCACAGAAGATTTTGAAATATAATTTAACTACAATGTAATCGTCATCAGCGGCATTATTGGCTTGCTCCATGTAAAAAACAAATATTTGCAATACAACAACACAGAGCAGGAGAAAACATCATAGTAGTGAGTGATTAAATGGCTACTACTACTCACCAAGCCCGGGGATCTCCAAGCCGAGCTGGTCCAGCAGGTCGCGCTCGCGGTCCAGGAGGTCCGTCCAGCGATGGGTGACCTGGCTGTAGGTGCGCTGGACCCCGTAGAGGTGGGATATGGCCCAGCACACCTTCTCCCACCGCTTCCGGCGTTCCCGCATGTTGTAGCCGCCGGCCGCGATCCTGCCGCCTCCTGCGATGGTCCTGGGCAGGCGGCGCTGGACGAAGTAGACCAGCGCACCCACTTCCTCCGGGCTGAATATCTCCCATCGCGTCACCTGCTCCCCCCTCAATCTCCCGCATGCTGTCCTGGCACTGGGTCCAGCACTACTCCCCGCCGCCGCTGCGGCCCTCAAGTGCCTGGGCAGCTTCACGGCGCCTGGCTTGACCATGGTCTGGGCAGGTAAGGTAGGAAGAAGTAGAAAATTAAGAAAGAATAGGATAGGGAAGAAGAAAAGAAAAGAGTTTAAAAAAGTAGTTTAAAAGTAAAGAAAAATAGCAGAAAAGACAAAAATATACAGCTAGGAAAAGAGAGGGATAGATAAGAAGCAAAATCGTAAAAAAAAAACTGAAAACAAGCAAAGGATGGCAAAGATACCAAGAGGATTAAACACCATGCCCAGACACAGGAAATGAATGAAAAACAAGATGGCCGGCGCCCGTTCACGAGCGCGAAAGTAAGTTCGTGCGAGATTTTCCTCGCGATCTCGTGCGAACCTCTAGATTTCCCGCGCGATCTCGTGCAAACCTCTACTCGCAATGCGCTTACTGCGCGAGATTATACATAGCGGGCGGAAACGGAAATACGTCACACAGACAAAATGGCCGCGCCCGTACTCGACCTTGGGGTAAATTCGCGTGTTGCGCTGCAAGCGGCTCGCGAATACTGCAAAAAAACTCGCGAAACAACAAGCCGCAAAAAAATAAAATGCTCATTCGCACGAATTGGCGGCTTCCGCGGTCGGTTTCGCACGACGCCGCGCCCCGCGAATAGCGCGAAAAAACCAAAAAACGAGTTCAGCAAAAGCAAAAGCAATGAGCAGGTGCAAAAGGTCAACCTCATGATTTGTAACGATTCTCTGTAGTGCTTCCTGAGGGGGCCCTCCAGAATTTGGTTGCCTGCTTGCAACTATTGTGTGACCCTGCTCTGACCTTAACTGTATGCCACAAAGGTCCTGATTTACAGCTAAAGGAGCAGACAAGCAGGTGCCAGGCTGGAACTTGAAATTCTTTCAGTGACACATTAATTAGCCCCTAATTCATTATTGTCGGTTGGGGCAGGGCAGGTGTTGTTAATAAACTAACCCCAAATTAATTCATGTCAGTTCAAGCAGGGCAGGTGGGCTTGCTTTTCCCCCCCATCTTCTACAGTGATGATGAACCAGAGGGTGGCATTGATGTAACAGAGGGTGGCATGGGTCAAAGAGAGGGTGCCAGTGGTGAAACAGAGGGTGCTGGGAGGCTGTGATGATGAACCAGACATAGAAACAACATAGTCGCGACCGTTGCGAGCGGACAAGTAAGTTCGCAATTGCGAACTAGTACCAAATCCTCGCGAACTGGTAGAAACACTTGCAAACACAAAAAAAAAAATCCGCAAATTCGCGAGAATTCACGGATTTTGCGGATTGCCAATTCGCAAATCCGCAAAATTCGCGAACGCGAGATTCACAAAATTCGCCCATGCTTAGCATTGACCATAAGAACTGTTCTTAGTTCAGGCTGAAATTGAGCTAACGCGTGGAAATTTGCAATGCCTGATCTTATCTCCTGAAATGCTTGCTGTTGACTCTCCTCTCACTCAGACCTCTTCCCGTTTCTAAACAACTTTCTCAAATTTCCTTTTTTGTGGGCAAAATTCATCACAAATTCGGAATGAAATTCCACAAGCCCCATAAAAGCCCTCAGTTTATTCCTATGATCCGGAAGTGCAGCATTAACTATCACACTAAATACATCAGACATGCCTTCATTAGAGAATAAATAAAGGTGTCTACTTCTTGGCTCACAAACCTGGAATTCTTCTTATGAATAGTGAGACAAGAGGAAGAGATTTTACTCAGGACTTGCTGTATGGCTTCATTATGAGATTCCAAAGACCAAGATGGCACCTTGAAAGAAGGCAACATTTTTGACACCGGTCAAGATGTTTGACTTTAGTCTTTGCAAGATACTTTCTGCTGAAGATAGCCCAAAGGGCATCCTAGTGAAGCAGTGTACCCCTTCAGTGGAGATAAATGTAGTCAATGCTTTGGAATCCCGGCGAAGTATAACCTGGTGGTAAGCGCATCTCAAGTCCAACTTGCCACCAGACAATATCGAAACCATCTCATTGATGTTCGGGCCCAGAAAGCAATCATTAATAATGTTTTCATTGAGTCTGCGAAGGTCTACACAAAATGACAAAGAGCCATCTGATTTTTTGGTGAGTTCTACAAAGAAAAGGCATACAGCGGCTTCCTAAGGCTCTATAGCACCACTTGCAACCATTTTACCCAAACTTTCATTCACAATTTCGCTAATGGCAATTGGAAACCTCCTAGCCACATGTCTGACCAGTGCGGCTCCTTTCGTCAGAAAGATTTTGTGGGCCAATCCTTTAGCTTCCCATAACATCGGCCATACGCTAGTCTTCCACAACCATTTCTTGATTTTCAGCCCTAAGATTAGCATTTATAGCTGATCATATGGATTCGTCCACCACAATATGGATTGCCTGCTCCCGAAGCCGCACAGGCCACTTACAAGGGGCACCCTGAATCTGAGTGGTATTGGCACACACCCTCAGAAGCATTCAAAATAAAAAATACAACTTCTTGATGAAGTGTATGATCACGGCACAGCAGTCATTCTAAAAATCAAATATTATTTTTATTTCTAGATTCTAAATCAGAACAGAAAATGAAAGTAGATAATGTTAAGGTGCTCACGTTTATTGTGTTATTTTTATGTTTTCGCATGTAGTAGGTAAGCAAGCATATTGGTATTTCAAGAAAAGGGGGCCCCATGCAAAGAACTGGCTTCCCTCACTCCCAAGTCCCCTTCAAATTGGCCTGCCACTGAACCACTGCGCATGGATGCCAAAGTTCCAATTGATACAAGGCATGGAGTAGGGATTTAGTGAGTGGGTGGCAGTGAGCCCCCCATACACCGGCCCCATCCAGTGGGCTAACAACCTGTTGCTTCCCCTCGCCGACCAGCCCTTTATCCCACATTAATGCCTCTCCTGGCCTCACATGAACTATGCACTCTGCTGTCTATGCAGTGACTTTTCTCTGTCCAACAAATCTTGCCCTGCTGCTGCCCATTGAGCTAGGAATGGAAGCTAAACCAAGAGGATCAGAAGCAGCCAAGCTCCTTATAATGAATGATTGAGTTTACAACATCTTATCTGCTGGCCTCTTCCTTCTTTTCCAAAGTGAGACCCAACAATTCGATAATATTGAGTGAGCGGCTGATTCTGATGCCCCTGGTACAACTCCAGTTAATGCACTGGGGTGTTGGGGCTTCCATTGAAGGCAATAGGAGGAAGGGTCTGATGGCATTCGAGCCCTTCTACCCCAGGCTATCAGGTCCAGCTCCCTCGTTGAAGGTTATTGGTCTTGGCTCAGGTCTCTGAGTCAAGCAAAGGGCCTTTAATGAGCAGTCTAGACCTTGGAACTGGGCTATAATTCTATGTTGGAACATAGGAATATTGGGAGACCTGTTGCACACACTAGAGTGGTGCATGGCCAATAATGACTGATATGTGACATTTTCTCCAACTTTTCAATACACTGTCAACAGTAGGTGGGATATTCTGGGTGGTGGATTCTGTCCCACCCTCTCATGACTCCTGTGCGTTAACTTGCCTCCGGCTCTCGTTCTTAACTCTGGTGACGGGGCTTTAATGATCAGTGAAGGCCTAAGGAGGTCCTTATAATGCTACTGCATAATCAGCACAAGCTGGAAATCCTTGACATGCGGAGTAATGAACGCTGCACCCGCTGGAGCTTTATACCTGCCCCATAAAAAAAACCTGTCATCCTTACCAATAGCAGTCCTGAAAAGATACTCCTGTCAGCTAATATTTAACTACTGGGGTCTTTTGGGTTTTGCAGCTGGTTTGAAGCAGCGCTTAGAGAAAATCACTTCAAGGTAGTGACACTTTGGTTGGTAACATTGAAGTCTAACAGTTTCAGTCCAAATCAAGGTATTTAGGTGCTCCATCAGTACAGGAACCCAGCATCACACATGGGACATTTCCAATAATGAATTACCTTACTCTGTTAAGCCAGCTGTTTTTAAGAAAGGGTCTTGTTCTCAGTAGTGTGTGAAATATCCTGAAGACAAAGAAACTTCTTTAATATAAAGCTGGGTAGAAACATGTTGATCGTTATTGGAGAACAGAAGCTCTAAATGAAAAATAGAGGGACATATTATCAAGAACAGAGTTAAAATTATCGCTGCTTTAGCTGCAGGAAACTGCAGCTAAAGATTTGATAATGGGCTTGATAATATGCCCTTGAGAATTTTCATAGAAGCCCAGGTTCTGGTGAGAACATAGGTTTCTATTGGAATTCATAAAGCATATTATCAAGCCCATTATTGCCGCTTTAGCGGCAGTTTCCTGCCGATAAAAGCGGCAATAATGTATCACCCTTTCTTGTTAATATGCCCCAGAGTTTGAAAGAATGCTGGAGATGGTAACTAGCCCCTTCACCCATGTGCTATTCGGACATTTCGAAGTATCGGCCATGAGGCTTGAGACCAGAATGGGTTGTGAGCTTGGTGAATCACCATGTGAGACAGGAAGGCTTTATGCCAGCTTAACTCTCATTTGAGAAGGTAGGGAATATTGGGAGAGACGGAAGAGGAAGGAGCCAGAGGGAAGAGTTACTCACAAGAAGTACAACTTTCAGTATTTTTCAACTTTTACAAATAAATACAGCCAGGAAACATATTGTTTTCTGTCTGTATTTATCTGTAAAAATAAAAAAAAAAGGAAAACTGGGAGCCTTGTGTATGATCTGCTGGGCTTCTCAGGGAAAGGCGTATACTATTGTGATAGGGGCTTGTTCACTCAGTGTGCAGAGTCATGAGTTGGCATAATTTAGTATGTCAGCAGGTTCAAAGGGCCTCATTTATGAAAAGAGACGCATCACTGCGTGAAAGCAGCGATGCGTCACTTTTCATTGCGCCCTCCTTGCGACATGATGAATGCATCACATTTACAGTATGACGCATCATGTCGCAAGGAGTTACAGATACGTCAGTATTTCTGACGTATCTGTAGGCGTAAAAATTATGCATTGCTGGAGTGTGTCACAAAAGTGACGCAACTCCAGCAATGTGTCCTTTCAACTGGGGCAAGCCCCATGTGAAAGGACCTGCATCAGTCTTATGCCTGCTGCGAGGCAGGCATAAGATATTGACAGATTTGCGTCCTAGAAGTGACACAGTGAAATCTTATAGATTTCACTGCGTTACGTCTAAGACCCTTTCTTGCGTCAGAACGCCCCCCTTGCATACTTTATACCTGGCGCAGGTATAATGTGGCGCAAGGGTATACAAAGTGAGGCATCTGCTTAGATGCGCCACTTTGTAAATAGGGCGCACCTGGGGGCATGATTTACGCTGCTGTTGCGTCACAAAAAGTGACGCAACAGCAGAGCAAAACTGATGCAAGGGCTCATAAATAAGGCCCTTAGATGGAGATTTTGCAAAGGAAATTGTATTGCTGGGTCCTGCACATTATCTTTATTATATTTTCTGTAAGTGAGAAGGAGCACACTTCAGGCCTTGCCAAGAGAATGCATCATCATCAGAAACAGAGAGGGCCACGAGGCGTCCAACATTATAGGCTTTCCTGGGAATGGAGTCCATGCAGTAAAACAGCAATCTAGTCTCCTGGGGACTGAGGTTGAACGGAGGCACATTTACCATGAAGCAATGGCAGGTCTCTCAGATCAGATGGACTTTGACACAAAACTAATTCCACTGGGCAGAACTTTCTCAGGGATCTTGCCAGCACCAGAGCAGGTTTGAAGAGCTGGCCATACTTCATGAGTCTGATAAAGGAGTATGCAGGACCTCATTCTGACGATCTAACTCATACCACTCTCCAAGGGTAAGCCTTGACTGTCTGAACTAATTACCACCTGAAAGGCAAAGCCCTGAAAGGAGATGCGGGGTGATGATGTGGGCTCCTGGTAGCATTTGGGCCCCATGATGGTCCCCGAGATGGTGGCCAGAAGAAATGGGAACTCTCCCCTCCCCAGTGACTAAAGTGAAAAATGTAGGCATCCTGGTTGATGATCTATTATCCTTTAAACCGCAGATCAACGCACTTACCTCCTCCACTCACTTTATCCTCAAAACAATTAGGAAAGTGCTGCCATTTTTGGAGGTAGAGCATAGAAAAACAGTGATCACCGGACTAGTCCTCTCACGGTTAGACTACTGTAACAGCCTTATGCTGAACGCCCAACAGGGCGTTCTAAACAAGCTGCAGATCCTACAGAATTCAGCCGCACGCCGGATAACAGACACCCCCAAGTTTGCATCAGTTGCCCAGGACCTCGTGAAACTGCACTGGCTGCCAGTTCGGAAACAAATAACTTTCAAGGCACTCTGTGTGGTTTTCAAAGCATTACACGACCTTGGCCCTCGATGTATGAAGCTGCTATTCCACTGGCATAAGCCGGCTAGAACCCTAAGATCAGGGCAGCAGGCGCTGGTATCAGTCCCCAGAGTCAAGAAGGCAAGATGGGGGGGCAGGAGTTTTTCCTTAGGCGCAGCAGTAGCCTGGAATAAACTACCCCTCAACATCAGACAGTTGCCAGACCTGTTATCTTTTAGAAGAACACTGAAGACCTGGCTCTTTACGCATTAAAGCTCCTTACCCTCACACCCTAGTTCAACCATGTTAGCGCCAGGACACCTCCGGGTAACAGTGTGCTCTAGAAATGTTAAAAATAAATAAATAAATAAACTGATTCCTGGCACAATGACAATACAGGTAAAAGTGATTGATCACTTGCCCTTGAATTCCATAGGCCCCTGAGAAGTGACCTGACACCATCACAGCCGGTCCCATTATATATCTACAATTACTGCAGTTTTTTCATAGAAATCCTGGTCTAGACATTGATTAAGACAGCATACTGTATTGTCTTTTTAAGCAGTGGCACATGCTGTTCAATAGTAGCTCTAAGATTATATGGCTAGAATCTCTGGGGTCCCAGTGCATTCTGGTCTTCAATTCACTTTGTCCTGAGGGAGGTGAGTGTAGGTAACACCTTTTGACATCTTGAGACCCAATCGGGTGGCCTACAGCGACTGAAGCTGGTTCTGCCTGAAGGCTCACAACATGCAGACACCTATTTTGTGTGTGTAGATGTCCATGAAGTATAGGAGGATTTGAACACAGAGAAGAGATTTGTTAATCCTTGGAGTGTAGGTGAGTTCCCTGACTGATTCAAAGGGTTGGGTGGCAGGCCCTCAGATGTTGGGTAAACTGGCATCAAAGAACAAAGAAGAAACAAGCAACTTTGAGGAAGGTATTGGGTGGCTTGTGAGGAATCAGGTGCTCAGCCTAGCACAACATGAAGATTTGCCCCCAGGGACATTTTCACAGCATGCAGGGCAAGAGGCCAAAAAGACCGCAATACCGCATAAGGATAGACGGTAATATCCATGCAAGCCAAAGAAGTGCTTCTTCTCCCTGAAATCTCAGAGGGAGGAGAGACAAAGGTGCTTTATCCGTAGACTGGCCAGGGTACTCATAGAGTGATCCATGGTCACTTCCATGCTAAAGAATTGTCACAGCTCAACCTACACAAAGCTAGAGGACAAAACGGAGGACATCAGTGGATGCTTCTCCTCTCCTGACAATGAGGTGGGCTCCCTGAAGCACAATGTGCAGTCAATACAGGATTCACTTCAGGTCCATGTTGTTGTGGTCAAACAATACCAGTAATTTCAGGGGGTGCCTGTTGGACTTTGTGTTACAACTTCCATGATGAAGTTTTGGGAAAATTAAGCTAGGACAACAAAAATATTTTTCCTAGGTTTGCCTGCCCCAACAGACACAGGGGGCAGATTTATCAAGGTATTACATTGCCCTTGATCCACACACTGTGTCCCAAGGGCAACACAATACCTAAGATTCCCCAAGCAACGCAAGGCCACCTTTCATGGCCCTGCGTTGCTTTGTAAATCTGGAGTAATGTAAGACAGCGGAAGTCACTGACTCGTGTTCCTCTGCTCTGAAAGGCCATGGGTGGAGCGTGGGTGTTCCACGCTGTGGAGCGTGGGTGTTCCACGCTGTGGAGCGTGGGTTCTCCATGGGTGGAGCGTGGGCGTTCCATGGGTGGTACGTGGGTGTTCCATTGGTGGAGCGTGGGCGTTCCCTGGGTGGAGCGTGGGTGTTCCATGGGTGGAGCGTGGGTGTTCCACGCTGTGGAGTGTGGGTGCTCCATGGGGGTGCATGGGCATTCCATGGGTGGAGCGTGGGTGTTCCATTGGTGGAGCATGGGCGTTCCATGGGTGGAGCATGGGTGTTCCATGGGTGGAGCGTGGGTGTTCCATGGGTGGAGCATGGGCGTTCCATGGGTGAAGCGTGGGTGTTCCATGGGTGGAGCATGGGCGTTCCATGGGTGAAGCATGGGCGTTCCATGGGTGGAGCATGGGTGTTCCATTGGTGGAGCGTGGGTGTTCCATATGTGGAGCGTGGGTATTCCATGGGTGGAGCGTGGGCGTTCCATGGGTGGAGCATGGGTGTTCCGTGGGTGGAGCGTGGGTGTTCCATGGGTGGAGCGTGGGTGTTCCGTGGGTGGAGCGTGGGTGTTCCATGGGTGGAGCGTGGGTGTTCCATGGGTGGAGTGTGGATGTTTCATGGGTGGAGTGTGGGTGTTCCATGGGCGGAGTGTGGGTGTTCCATGGGTGGAGCGTGGGTGGAGCGTGGGTGTTCCATGGGTGGAGTGTGGGTGTTCCATGGGTGGAGTGTGGGTGTTCCATGGGTGGAGCATGGGTGTTCCATGGGTGGAGTTTGGGTGTTCCATGGGTGGAGGGTGGGTGTTCCATGGGTGGAGTGTGGGTGTTCCATGGGTGGAGTGTGGGTGTTCCATGGGTGGAGCGTGGGTGGAGCGTGGGTGTTCCATGGGTGGAGCGTGGGTGTTCCATGGGTGTAGCATGGGTTTCCATGGGTGGAGCATGGGCGTTCCATGCGTGGAGCGTGGATGTTCCATGGGTGGAGTGTGGGTGTTCCATGGGTGGAGTGTGGGTGTTCCATGGGTGGAGTGTGGGTGTTCCATGGGTGGAGCGTGGGTGGAGCGTGGGTGTTCCATGCGTGGAGCGTGTATGTTCCATGGGTGGAGCGTGGGTGGAGCGTGGGTGTTCCATGGGTGGAGCGTGGGTGTTCCATGGGTGGAGTTTGGGTGTTCCATGGGTGGAGTGTGGGTGTTCCATGGGTGGAGTGTGGGTGTTCCATGGGTGGAGTGTGGGTGTTCCATGGGTGGAGCGTGGGTGGAGCGTGGGTGTTCCATGGGTGGAGCGTGGGTGTTCCATGGGTGGAGCGTGGGTGTTCCATGGGTGGAGCGTGGGTGTTCACACGCAGCCACATATGGACTTTGATGCGTTCCCAGATTTAACCATACTGGTAAACCTGGAAATACGTCACAATGCTGCGCCTCCCCACGGGAGGGATACTGAGGAGAAATATCTGTACTTCTCGTTATTTCCTCTTTCTGTGTGTGTTGCAATGTAGAGCACAGGCAGAAAGAGGAAATAGCCTCAGAGGATTGTTTTTGTGGAGGAAGGAGTCCTGCAGGAGGGAGGTGCTCAATTCAGAGCACAGAAAGAGTCAGGGCGATCACGAGCCCAGACTTTGTAGTTGAGGTAGATGTACTCATGCCCCAAAAGTGGCCTCTGGTTGGCGGTGATCTAATACGTAGATGGAGCCAATGCATCTCTCTGTCTACATTCACATTTTAGTGTTTACGTCTTGATGCTTTTTCTTTGTTTAGTGCTCTGATGTCCATTTATTGGAAGGAAAATACAAAATATGCAAGAGAAGGAGTCCACATATAAATAAATATGTGGCAGTGTTGATGCCCCTTGAGAACCAGAAGCCCTCAAGGTCAGAACCTTCATCCTCTGAGACAGTTTTACTTATGCTACTTCGGTAATTATAAAATAGCTGAGAATAAAGACAGAGACAGGGTTTATGCAAAATGGCCCAATATAGACACAGGTCAACACCGTATCAAGATATAGAAACAGTAGTGACCAAGAAAACAAGCTGTGCTGTCCCAAATCCTAGGCTAATGTGAGCTTTAGCACAAGAAATCATTAACAGTCTCTCCCCTCATAGATAACCAGGTGTTCCAGTCCAGAAGACACTGCCCAGCCTATAGGCTAATCTACACCATTGTAGGGTAGAACACCTCAGCATCACCATGGGGGAGTGGTGGGCCAAGAGGTGTGACTCTGGTTTAGGGGGCCGCAGTAGGGTGAAAACATCCTTCAGCAGGCAGATTTATGATAGGTGCATGCATGTTAGTAAGTCAATGCTATTATATTAATGGGCAGAGCCATTCTTTCATATTTTCTGATTAATCCAATCGGGCCTGATTCACAAACGTGAACTGAGACGAAAGTCTAATTTTTCTACTTTCAGTATTCACAAAGGACATTTACGATTAATAAAGTTAGACTTTTGTCTCAGTTAAACTCCATATTTGGTCATAAGTTTAACTGAGACCAAAAAGTTAAACTTAAGACCAAAACTTAAGTTTAACTGAGACAAAAGACTAACTTTACTACCCGTAAATAACCTTTGTGAATACTGACAGTCGTGTATCTAGAAGTTGTTCTCAGTTCAACTTTGTGAATCGGTCTCAACATGTTTGCTAGAGTCCTGAAAATCTAAAACGATTCCACTGCACTTTACAAAACCACGGGCCATATTATCAAGAACGGAGATAACATTATGGCCGCTTTAGCGGCAGGAAGCTGCCGCTAAAGCGGCGATAAGGGGCTTGATAATATGTCCTTGTGAATTCCAATAGAAGCCCAGGTTTGATGACCTTCACACCAGAACCTGGGCTTCTATTGAAATTCTATAGGACATATTATCAAGCCCCTTATTGCCGCTTTAGCTGCAGTTGTCTGCCGCTAAAGCGGCGATAATGGTATCGCCGTTCTTGATAATATGGCCCTACGTTTTTCTGTGCTTAGAAAAATGTAGGCCCAAGCTAGGTCTGACTCTGTTGCATGTTGTGTTTTTATTGCTCCTGTTATCACATATACCAAAACATGCACTAATGAAATGCGCCGTGTTGAAATGCTGTTTTAGAAAAACTCCGGAGGAAGGTTTGCTACCAAATGTAACTGTTTAAGACCTTTCCCACCTGTTCTCTGTAGGTCTGTTCATCCAATGACCCGGCCATTGTTTTGTATATAACTCGATTTGTACTGTTGCATCTGATGTTATTAGATCATGAGGGGTCTAATTACTATTCATCAAGGGAATGGTGCTCTGATGGTGCTATGTACTCTTGCCTTTAATTCTGTATTATGAATAACCCTGGGCAAAGCACTACGCTACCCTCGTGTAGTTTGCGAAGTTTGCGCTACTTCGCACTATGCGAACTGCACGTAGCACAGTGCAAACAAGGGTAGCGTAGTGCTGCATCATTTTTTGCTTGCTCGCGGTCCTCAATGTCAAGTTGGCGACCGCGAGCAAGCAAAATGACATCCGGGCGAGACTTTCTCCTCGTTCGCGATCAGCAACATCAAGTTGCCGATCGCGAGCGTGGAAAATAAACCTCCCTGCGAGATTCTCAACGCGGGGAGGTCAGGTTTCTCATTGCCAGTGGTCGCGTATGCTCGCGATCACTCGCAATGAGAAACTGCCAGTCCTCGTTGAGAAAGCTGCCGCTCGAGTATAAATCTACTCCAGCGGCAGAAAACTACAGCTCGCACTGTGCAAGATGCCGTTTTCAATGATTGCACAGTGCTGGATGCTTGTCCGCACTGTGCACTTCGCGTATCTACACGTAGCGCTACTTCGCGAACTACGCCCAGCCCTAGTTATAAGTGGTTGCATCTAGATGAGTTCAGTTCATTTTATACTGACTCCGTGAGTTTTGCTGTATAATTTGTTATATATGAGCCAAATTTGGGGATCAGCAATGTCTAGTTTGCCCTGACTCTTGGAGAGAAGACCCTTATCAGTCTGTCTATTGCTAGAACTTAGAATAGTTAGACTTGACTTTATGTCATTACACCCGCTGCATTTGAATGATCTTTATGCTAAATTCCAATATGATTTATCATGCACATTGACGATTCATTACTTTTTTACTTCTGTAAAGCACTTTATATCTTCGATGAACCTTCATGGTTTCACTAGTCTCAAAATGACGTATTTAATTGAATATACTGCTTGTTTATTTAACAATTTTGACTTTGTTAGCGACACATTACGTCACACGTTCTTTTTTTTCTGCCTCGATCCTGCCAAGGTGCTTTATCTTATATCTTATCAGATAATCAAAGATAGCATCAACAGTTTTGGTGGAGAATGCGGGCCTCACAGATAAGAGATCAGATAAGACCTAGAGATAGATGCTTTCCAATTTTCAGAATCTGTCCCTACTCTTCCTTACTGTGCTCTGGATTCATTGGATTTCTTGCTGTGACCGGTGTTCCTAAGCTGCTCCCAAACAAAGAGTGTGATTATCAACAGGGCAAATTCATTGCAACAGGTTGTGTTGTTGACTGAGTGCATTGTGGTACTTGCAGTTTGGTGTGGATTGTGCTGTCTTGTGCAAATCATTTGGTTATGCGGTTTTGATTTGCAAAGACACCTAATAACCGGAGTTATTGGGATTTTGATGATTTTGCCATCGTTTTAAGTTGGATTTTTAGAGGTCATCTTTGTGTCTGTTTTGGCATCATTGTAAAATGTGTTAAAGGAATTATTGAATTATTGCGATTCATGTTGAGGTTCCCTATGGTTTGGGAAATAAATAGGTCGATATGCAAGCTCTCACGATATATTTCTACTGTTGAACTTGTCTGCTAAAGTTGATGGGTGTATTGTGAGTCACCACATTCACACTGTGATAGGGACTTTTCCAAAGTACATAAGGTCTAGTTAAATGCGTTCTACCCTGGATTGGTGGTTGTTTATTATTTGGGGCACAGGGGTAAACGTGGCGATGAGCGTTCGATTACCTGCCTGTGTCTGCCTGATAGTGCTGGATAGGCGCTATTTTCTACCTACAGTGAGATTGCTTCCCTTCCTTTCCTTATTTCGGTCCAGCAGATGAGATTACATATTTTGACTGTTTGTTCATTTGTTTGTGATCTGAGGGTATTACGTCATAGCGAGTCATGTTGCTGTTGACAAATTATTACAGTGAACAGCCTGTGATTGGTTGATTGTCACTGAGGATCATTCTGTAGTTGGTTAATCTTCATTTCAGCTATACCTTGATTGGTTGATAATTATTGGTTATATCATGTGTTTGTGTAGAGTCAGATTGAGCAAAAATGGGCGCTACACTAAAGATGTCAAAAACACCTGTTAAGGAGGGATAGAAAATTCCTTCAAAAGTTTTTCCTGCTTCTGAAATGATGTTAAATTCAGGAATACATATGAGTTTGTGGTTAAAAGAATGTAACAAGATCACATCTGATGACAAGAACACGCAGCCCTGTGCCTTCAAAGTGAGAAAGCTTGAGTAATTCAGGTGTGTGATGCATGAGAGAAAGCTCCAACCTGGACCCCCAGAGGTTGAGGCATTGATCGAGTGGAATCGTGTAACAATTGAGAAGGAAAGAAGGGAATGAAGAATCAGGTTAACACCTTAACTGCTAGCGGTTTTCCCGCTGTGTGCTGGGTTTTCGAAAATCCCGAGTAACATGACGAGCTCAGCTCGTCATCACCATACGAGCGCCGTAGTTGATGATGAGCTGAGCTCGTCATCAGCATCGAAGGGGTTAAAAATGCAGTGAGACATGAATGCAGATAAAGGCAGGGAGAGAGGCTACGACATTGGGAGTAGGTGTGTGTTAGAAATGGGGTTACCAATTCTACAGGGGGTACCATGGAGCAGAGCGGGCAGGCCAAACTTCAGAGGACATGTTAAGCATCCACGCAGTACCCACAGATGACACACCAGGCACACTACAAAATCGACAGGACACCGCTTAAGGTTGGAAAAAGAATAAGTTTTGTATTGTCTCCAACCTGCAAAGGTAAAACATCATAACAGCAATAATCACAAGGGGGTGCCAACTGGCGCCAGAGCAAAGTATACCAGGGGGATTATTTACAAGGAAAAGGGGAAAAGTAAGAAAAAGGGTTTAAGGAAGTCCATTAGTGTCCAGCTGAAATAAAAAGGATGTTAGCAAATGCATAAACATAGGATCAATATCACAGGGCCAACACAGGTATTAATCCTTAGCATCACCTGGGTAGAAGGCTGGAGCGTAAAATAAATCATCAGGCGTGAAGACCCTCATGCATGGCATCAGCATACAAGCGATCAATAGGCGTAAAATATTAACCTCAGGGGTGACATCAGTCTGCAGATAACAGCCCTCTGCATAACGATAAACACTAGTCATGGAAGCCCCTTGTGGATAAACTCCTAGGCCAGCAACACTGTGCAAATATGAATGGCAGCAACAGCGTTAACAACCGGAGGTAAATCTGAAACCTGTCAGGCCTAAAACACCTTTAACAAGGGACCTCAACATCAGCACCTGGGGCACATATCTCCCTATACCTCAGGGGTGTACTGAAGATTAACCCGGGGGCGTACAACCACTAGGCTTAACTCAGGGCATAGGGCATCCTCCTCGATGCGAGTACACCATTGAATACATCAACCCTAGGCATCTGTTCTATTGATGCCCAGCTCAGGAGCCTCAGTTCCTTTCGGGTCGCTTTAGTTTACCAGAGACTAACGGGGCCCAACTACAGTCTCCAGGGGGCAGGACGGTCTCCATGGCAGCCAAACACTAGCCCCGGGGCCAATGAGGGGTAGGCTCCCACCTTGAACAACTCTGCATACAGTCGCCACAGCTCCTTGAGGGCACAATCCTGCCAACACGGCGCTCAGCAGGTACAGCATTAGAGTACACAGCGGTGCTTTGGGGGCAGTCACAACAGCGCTGACAGCGCTCAGGCCAGCAGCAGGCAGTACAGTTCAGACAGTTTAAGACCACCCAGGGATTCTGCAGCACAGCGCTTCCACGATTATAGCGCTTAGCAGTCACTCAGCAATTCAGTTCTTTAACAGGCCAGGGCTTCCCACATTATAGTGCTTGGCAGGCAATCAGCAGGGCAGTCTTGGTCACAGCGCTCTTGGGACACAAGCAGTCTCCTGCAGACCAGGGCTTTCAAAGGCACAGCAGGCTGCAACAGTCCTGGGCAAGGTTAGCGCGTTGCAGGCACACAGCGCTTCTTCTAGGCAGAGCGCTTTAGGATTGTGGTGCTTAGGCAGGTACACATCAGGCAGCACTCATCCGGGGCCAGCCAATCAGTTCTTTAACCTCACAGCACTTCCCAGATCATAGCGCTTTAGCACACAGCGCTTCCTCTAGGCCCAACACTTCCAGGTGCACAGCGAAACGGGGGCGGACAATCCCAGTAGCCAGCCCCAGGGGCTCCAGGGTAACACTCCTCTCCCTCCTGGGGGGGTCCAGTCCACGATGATCCATTCCTTCTAGGTGCTTCTTTGCGCAGCGCTTGCTTGGCGCAGGGTCCCGGCAGCTTCAAGGACCTAGGAGGGCCCTCCTTCTTCAGGGGCCCGGGGACAGAGCAGTAGGCACTACTGGGCCAGGTCAGCAGTTAGTGGGGGCATCATCAAAGCAGGGTGGTAGGCTTTCACCATCCCCACTGCAGCGTGGCCCTCCTCCTACACGGCAGCCTGAACTCCTGAAGTGGGGCTTCACAAGCCCTGGCGACAGTAGGGGGGTCCTAGATGGGTGCAGGGCCCAGCACACAGGCCCGAGTGGCGGTATCCCCTCGCAGCAGGTCCCCTCACATTACTGTCCCAGCTCTGTCTCAGCACATGACAACTCTACTGCTCTACCTATACCAGAAAGGCTGGAAGCCTCTAGAATTCTCAGGCAAACTAGTTCTAACTGGCTCAGGGGGAGGAGTAGAGCACCCTGGGTGCCAGACTTTCCCTCCACATGCTGGGGTGACTGGGTACCTAACAACTAGACTGCTAACCTCCTGCAGTCAGGTGGCACAACACATAGCCTTGGCAGCCATTTTAAATACAAAACACAAATGCAGCATTTCACCAGGGTACATGTTTACAATGGGAGGAAAATAAATGTACACCCATTGCATTGCATTTAACATTAACATGGCGTCTCACACCACACATGGCCTATTCAGTAACCTTTACCATGGGGGAGACATCCTACATTAGGGGGGCGAAAAGCAAAAAAATCTAGTAAAAGGGGCCAAGTCCAACAGTGTGTTTCCTAGAATTTTCAATGAGAGATAATATGGAAATTAATTTTAAAAATGGTGAGATTAAAAATGGGAAAGATAAAGAAAAATGTAAAGAATTATTCAGATGAGGAGGATACATTTTGAGATATCTTACTAATTTCAAAACCTTCTCCATATAATGATTTTCCACAAACAGTCAGACAGTATACTAGGGCAGGAGAACCGAGTATTATTGTGCATAGATTGGGAGTTCCAGCCTCACCTGAGAGCTAAGCAGGTCCAGGTGGCATTGTTACCGCTCATGCTATTGGACCTAATTCATGGTCCAACATATGTAGGATGAGATGCCACGAGAAGACTTTTCAACGGGTACTCGCACAACACACGCTGCAGAGCTGCAGCTCCAAATGTGTGCCAATGTGGTTTTACCTGTCAGCAGGTGAACGTAGGGAAAAGAACGTTGGTGACTATGAGTCACATAGAAAAGTCAAAGGGTCCATTAAGTAGATTCCAAGTAGACTTAATTGAAATGCCTGTTTATAATAATCTTAAGTACATTATAGTGCTTGAGTGCTTATTTTCAAAGTACGTTCAATCCGATGCAACCAGGAGATTGAACGGCATCGTAACCAAACTACTGATGAGGGAATTGATCCCTAGATTCGGTTTGCCAACTTCTTTAGAATCAGATATAAGTATTCACCTTAACCTTCTGTGCACAGCCTTACAAATTGACCAAAAGGCCAATTACAGCTACAGACCAGGAGAATCAAGAGTAGTAGAGTGAGTTATTAGTATACTGTAGTGTACGTTAACACGAGTGTGTGCTCAGCATCACTGAAATGGCAAGGTGTGCTTCAGATGGACTTTCCCCTCAAGATGTTTTGACCGGGAGAGCCACGAGACTTCCTTTGATTCTGTCGGCTGCACTTGTGTCAACAGCTCCTTGAGACCTTCACGGGCGAGTAGTCAAACTTTATAAGAATCCTGATTGATTTAAGTGATGGCAATGTATTAGATTACTGCAAAGGCCTAGCTGAGTTTGTATGCCCGTCTCTCATCAGGTCAATGTGGCAACGCCATCAGGCAAAGGAGAAATGTGCCTCAATCTCCAGCCAGGGGAATGGGTTGTGGTGAAGAGGAAAGTTGATAGGTCTAGGATAGAGTTGAGATGGAAAGGACTGCATCAGATGATCCTTGTGAGGAACACTGCTGTGAAATGTGGAAAGTTGCCACAGGGGGTCCATGCATCTCACACAAAAAGAGGGAACACTAGATGGGGAAGTGGTGACCACAAGCACTAATTCACAGTGTCGAGCATCATTTAGTTGTGTGGATACTGAGGGGGTGGTGAACAGGAACTAGATCTAGTATAATAACAACAAAGACAAAACCAAGAAACTCAAAATCAAGGAGTGAAGATTGAAATCTAAGGGACAGATTTACGTTTCCTGGTGCATCCCTGCAAATCAGCAGGGATGCGCCAGGAAACTTGCGACACGCATCTCAATACTTGCGCCACCACAGACGCACCACATTTACAATGCGGCGCATCATGGGGCAAGGAAATGCAAATGCGTGTCGCACCTGCTGTCATAATGTTGGCACAAGGCTGGAGTTGTGTCGCGGGCGTGAAGTAACTCCAGCATTGTGCCAAAACGGCCTATCTTGAACATGGTGCATAGCACCGTACGCCTGCTTAAAGCAGGCTCAAGGTTTTGATGCAGCGTGGTCAGAAAAGTGACTGAGTGAAATCTTGTAAATTTCAAGTAGCCACTTTTCCTAGGCGTTCCTGCCCAGGAACGGCCCCCCGCACCAGAACGCCCACATGAAACCTGACGCAGGTTTTATGTGGCGCAGGGCTGTACAACAGGACGCATCTCCCTAGATGCGCCACGTTGTAAATACCCCGCAGCATGGCACTGGCTTTACACCGCCGATGGGTCACAGAAGTGACGCAACTGCAGCGCAAAAGTGGCGTACAAGGCTTGTAAATCTGCCCCCAAGTTTCTAACAAGCATTTACAATGCAATGGTCTTGGCAGCATTAAAGGTAGAGCTACTGGCATTGCATATTATTATTATTTTTTTTAAATCATAAATAAATGGCATTGTCATTTACATTGCCAATAGCTTCATCACGTACATATGCGAGACCTATTGCATTAGCACCCACACACACAGTAAGTAGTAGAGTGAGAAGTCGATAGTGAGTAGGAGAGAGTTATTAGGAAAGAGTATTAGAGAGCGCAACAGAGCTGTGTGAATAATAACAGCTGTGAGCCCGTGCCTGAGGTGCATCATCTGAGCTGTGTGAATAATAACAGCTGTGAGCCCGTGCCTGAGGTGCATCATCAGAGCTGTGTGAATACCTATGTCAGCCCCGTGCTTGAGGTGCATCATCAGAGCTGTGTGAATAACTGCATCAGCCCCGTGCCTGAGGTGCATCATCAAAGCTGTGTGAATACCTGCGTCAGCCCCGTGCCCAAGGTGTATCATCAGAGCTGTGTGAATAACTGCGTCAGCCCCGTGCCTGAGGTGCATCATCAGAGCTGTGTGAATAACTGCATCAGCCTCGTGCCTGAGGTGCATCATCAGAGCTGTGTGAATAACTGCGTCAGCCCCGTGCCTGAGGTGCATCATCAGAGCTGTGTGAATAACTGCATCAGCCTCGTGCCTGAGGTGCATCATCAGAGCTGTGTGAATAACTGCGTCTGCCCCGCGCCCGAGGTGCATCATCAGAGCTGTGTGAATAATTGCGTCAGCCTTGTGCCTGAGGTGCATCATCAGAGCTGTGTGAATAACTGCGTCAGCCCGTGCCCGAGGTGCACCATCAGAGCTGTGTGAATAATTGCGTCAGCCCCGTGCCCGAGGTGCATCATCAGAGCTGTGTGAATAACTGCGTCAGCCCCGTGCCTGAGCTGCATCATCAGAGCTGTGTGAATAACTTCGCCAGCCCCGTGCCTGAGGTGCATCATCAGAGCGGTGTGAATAACTGCGTCAGCCCCGTGCCTGAGGTGCATCATCAGAGCTGTGTGAATAACTGCGTCAGTCCTGTGCCGAGCTCGACTGCTGCCGATACTTACATCCAGAAACTTAACTCTCTGTGCACCTACCCACACCAAAATATTAACCAACAGTGAAGCCCTGCACTCACACCCCACAAAACAGCATTGCTCATTTAGAAAACGGACACGCATTGAATTTCAAGCTTCTTCTGCGTTGATAGTGATTTCTATAAATTACTATTGAATTCTTGTTTTCTACTCCCAGTTTGATAGACCACCATCAATCACGTTGACTCAGATCGCTGTCCCCGGATAACCCCCGTGTCATCGCTTTCCCTGTGCCACCCGGCCTGACCCTCCTCTGTAGTTACCTGGGGTGAGGGGTCGCTCCCCAACGAAAGGCAGAGGCGGTGGTGTTCCATGAGGCTGTTCCTCGCCGTGGGACATCAGACCACACCGCTGCAGGGAATGTCCCCCAGGGGACCCAGGCAGCAGGGCGCACCTCCTGCGCTTAGGATACTAGGACTGGGACTGGGGGCTAAGCATGGCCTCGAACTCCATGGGCCGCTTAAGAGTGGCACCACACGCCATGCTGCCTTCGTGAAGCTGACCAGGAAGAGAGCAGTTATCGGCACACGGCAGAGACGCTGGCACCATGAGCCTGCGTGCGGCCAAATCTGCGTGTGGCCAGCTCTTGTCGCTCCCTCTCCCATTCACAATGCTGCGCGCATGCACAGCTCTTGTCTCGTTTTGTCGGATTTTCTCGGCTGAAACGATCGCTATAGTTCTCTGGCGAGGACGCACTTTGCGCGTTTCTAGGCGCGCTTCTAGCCGAGACCTAAAAAGGGGAAATCAGTCTGCGGTGGAAGGGGAGAATCAAGCTGTTTCAGGCAGAAATATGTGGCAAGTGAAGAGGAATATGCAGCAGTAGTCACAGGTGGGTTTGAACATGAACATGTACATCGTGGAGATAGGTTGTCTCACACTGTGACAGGTAGAAATAGAGTGTTCATGAAAGTTCAAAGGTCAGAAGCTATCAGACTAGAACCAGAGCAGATAGAACAAAACTCCAATTCCAGTGAGAATGAACAGATGGCTGTCAAAAGATCACCAACAGCAAGAGTGCCATATAAAAGGCATGAAGCTTCTGATGATGTGTCAGATGTGGCAGACATCAAGGTTGTCACTTTATTTAGGCAATTTTGCCAATCAAATTACCAATTTATTTTTGAAGGAGAAGAAGAACCACTGTAAACTAATGGGAATCGAAAAAAGAAAAGAATAAGTATTGTGTTTCATAGCATGCAATGTTTTGTACATTGGGTGTCCAGTTGAAGATGGTAGGGACTCATGAACTGAGTTTGTAAACTAGACATTCAAAGAACCTGAAGTTTTGATTTTGATTTAGTATTTTCCAATTTAGTGATTTCATTTTATTTGGCCTTTTAGTAGAGTTTTTGTAGAAGATATATGGCAACTAGGCAGCAAAGATGACACTCAAAATTGTGATTCGTTTTGTTAGTGATGATAATAATCTATTTAGTTGGCTTTCTGTGGTGTCTGACTTCACCATTTGGATATTATTTACCTGTTGATAAGAGTAAGGAGTTAACCACTGCGTATAATAGAACATAAGGATACATTTTCGGGAAGCTTTAAGGAACATGTTTGTATTGTCTGAACATGCAACCATTATGAAAGATATTAAATGTTATGTTTGTAAATTTTTCCAATGTCTGTCTCCGAGGGAGAGTTTCTTGAAACTGAAGATCCTGAGTCAAATTCTATTTCTAGTCTTTTGAGACTAATTATGGACCCATCTTAAAATATGAAATGACTAATAATAAGCTTGCGTGTAAATGGAGTGAGTGAAGTATTAAAGAATACAATGAAAGAAAGGAGAGACTTAGTGAAAATTGGGAAAAAGTGAGAGAGATTGATTTGTAAGAAGAAATTGAAAAGAAGTTCATACAATCAAAAATGCATCCTAGACTAAGAGTGGGGCAAGAAAAAAAAGGAGTATGGTGTATGGTGCGTGAGACATCTCAGAGTGATGACCCAATAGAAACAGTTGGAAAGAGTTAGTGTAATATAAGTTAAGCAGTCGATGACACATTTTTGGGTGGAGAAGAACCAATATTAAGAGTCATTTATTATGTCTGGAGTAGTACTGCCTATTTTGTCCTTCCACGTAATTGGGTGGGAAGCTGCTTGCTCTAGTCTTTCCTCTTGTTTATCATAAGAATGAAAGAACTGATAATGGGATTTGAAGAACAAAATGTGGATTTAGTCAAGTTTTGTTGAATGTGTTTGGTGTTTTCATTCCTCTTATTTGTGCAACTTTGCATGATGTGAAAATTAGATAAATCAATGCTAGTGGATCACTTAGCTACTAACACTGCCAAACAATTAACTTGTATTAATGAGCAGCTAAGGGCTACGCCTGAAGTGGTGATACAAAACCTACTTGCAATGGATATTCTTCTTGCGCAAGAGGACGGAGTCTGTCATGTGTTGAAGGTTTACAATGCTGTAATTTCATACCAGACAATAGCAAGCTTAATAATGATTACATTGGTATTATTACCAATATTCTTGAAGAACATGGTTGTGGGAATCAGTTGATGCGTGGTTCAATGAAATTGAAAAGGGTTTTGTTAAGGTTGGTAAATGGTTTGATGGTATTGGTGAGGTGTACCTCAGAAAATCCCAATTCGACTATTTATTTTAGTAGTTTATATAATCGATCTCATCCTCTTGCATAACATTTTGGAAGCATTCTGTTGTAAAAGGGTTCAAAGTCTGGGTATGAAAAGTAGGTGCCAGCAATTTCTGCCAAAGAAAAGGAGAAGGGATGATGGCGAACTAGCGACCATTAAGGCTTGTGCTTAAGACATCCAGATTAAAAAAAAAAATAAGAATCAAGACGCTGAAGATGATAGAGACTGTATTGTAATTTAAGAATATTGTGAATTTGTGATGATTGATTAATCATCAGAGGGTTTTTTTTTAAAAAAAACAATTTCTATGCACTTTACAAAACTACATTTTTTAGTTCCTGGCCAAAGTAGGACTAGCCGTGACTCCATCTTGAATGCAACATGGATGCATTTTGCTTTTTTATTTCTCCTCTCATTCCACACAGCAAAATGTATGCTACTGAACTGCTGTTCCTGGACATGCTGTTTGTGAAAAACTCTGGGGGCATTCTAATACCAAATGTAACTGTTCAAGGCCAATCCTGCTTGTTTTCTGTGGGTCTGTTTGTTCATTGAGACTGCCAATGTTTTGTGTGTGACTAGATAAGTACTGTCACATCCGATGATATTAGGTCAAGAGGGGTCAAAAGGTTATTGATCTAGGGAAGGGTGTTGGGATCCTGCTTGGTACTGTTGACTTTATTAAGTATTTTGATTGGTTGAGAATTGCTACATTTAATTCATTTTATGCTGACTAGGTGATTTTTGCTGTCTGTTTTAATATAAAAAGTGCCAGATATGGATGTAAGCTATTTCTGGTTTGCCCTGATTAGTCTGTCTCTTGCGTAGGACTTAGACTATTTTCTTTGAGACTTGACTCCTATGTTCTTGAGGCAAACACCGCCTGATCTTGTGAAGTTGCTTTATCTTTTATCTTACCAGATAACCAAACACAGTGTCAACAGTTTCAATGGTTTAGTTCAATACTTATTCCAGGGCAGATGGTTACACTTTGAGTGACCACCTCACTGCAGGTCATTACAGACACAGCCTCAAGGCCTGAACGTTCCACCTATAAGCCTTTGATATCCAGTGATTTTAGGACATGGATAGCAGCTGAAGAAGGCCTTCACGGCCACCGTTAGTGCACACTCCCCTCCCCCACACAAGCGATCTGTATGTTTCTGGAATCAGACTCACACTCTCACTGTACTTCCCGAAGCAGGGTCATTATTTACCACAAAGAAAGAGGAGATTAAACCAGAGAAGGATCTGTTGACACCTGATCAGGCAGAACAATCAGTACCTGAACCTGTGGCCACAGTGCAGGTGAGGAGCATCCTTAATCTGTGCAGGTGAGGAGCATCCTTCGTCTGTGCAGGTGAGGAGCATCCTTATTCTGTGCAGGTGAGGAGCATCCTTCATCTGTGCAGGTGAGGAGCACCCTTCATCTGTGCAGGTGAGGAGTATCCTTCGTCTCTGCAGGTGAGGAGCATCCTTCATTTGTGCAGGTGAGAAGCATCATTCGTCTGTGCAGGTGAGGTGCATCCTTCGTCTGTACAGGTGAGGTGCATCCTTCGTCTGTGCAGGTGAGGAGCATCCTTTGTCTGTGCAGGTGAGGAGCATCCTTCATCTGTTCAGGTGAGGAGCATCCTTCGTCTCTGCAGGTGAGGAGCATCCTTCATCTGTGCAGGTGAGGAGTATCCTTCGTCTGTGCAGGCGAGGTGCATCCTTCAACTGTGCAGGTGAGGTGCATCCTTCGTCTGTGCAGCTGAGAAGCATCCTTCGACTCTGCAGGTGAGGAGCATCCTTCATCTGTGCAGGTGAGGTGCATCCTTCGTCTGTGCAGGTGAGGAGCATCCTTCATCTGTGCAGGTGAGGAGCATCCTTCGTCTCTGCAGGTGAGGAGCATCCTTCATCTGTGCAGGTGAGGAGCACCCTTCATCTGTGCAGGTGAGGAGTATCCTTCGTCTCTGCAGGTGAGGAGCATCCTTCGCCTGTGCAGGTGAGGAGCATCCTTCATCTCTGCTGGTGAGGCGCATCCTTCATCTGTGCAGGTGAGGAGCATCCTTAATCTGTGCAGGTGAGGAGCATCCTTCGTCTGTGCAGGTGAGGAGCATCCTTCATCTGTGCAGGTGAGGAGCATCCTTCATCTGTGCAGGTGAGGTGCATCCTTCGCCTGTGCAGGTGAGGAGCATCCTTCATCTCTGCTGGTGAGGCGCATCCTTCATCTGTGCAGGTGAGGAGCATCCTTCGTCTGTGCAGGTGAGGAGCATCCTTCGTCTCTGCAGGTGAGGAGCATCCTTCATCTGTGCAGGTGAGGAGCATCCTTCATCTGTGCAGGTGAGGTGCATCCTTCGTCTCTGCAGGTGAGGAGCATCCTTCGTCTGTGCAGGTGAGGAGCTTCCTTCGTCTCTGCAGGTGAGGAGCATCCTTCATCTGTGCAGGTGAGGAGCATCCTTCGTCTCTGCAGGTGAGGAGCATCCTTCATCTGTGCAGGTGAGGAGCATCCTTCGTCTCTGCAGGTGAGGAGCATCCTTCATCTGTGCAGGTGAGGAGCATCCTTCATCTGTGCAGGTGAGGTGCATCCTTCGTCTCTGCAGGTGAGGAGCATCCTTCGTCTGTGCAGGTGAGGAGCTTCCTTCATCTGTGCAGGTGAGGTGAATCCTTCGTCTGTGCAGGTGAGGAGCTTCCTTCATCTGTGCAGGTGAGGAGCATCCTTCATCTGTGCAGGTGAGGAGCATCCTTCATCTGTGCAGGTGAGGAGCATCCTTCATCTGTTCAGGTGAGGAGCATCCTTCGTCTCTGCAGGTGAGGAGCATCCTTCATCTGTGCAGGTGAGGAGCATCCTTCATCTGTGCAGGTGAAGAAGACAACAATTCGTCTCTGCTGAAGAAAATTGGAATATACATTTTCTTCCGACACAAAAGGTTTCTGGAAGCAGAACATGTCCCAGTGCTCCAGGCCAGAGCTCTGAAAGAGGTTTTTATTTTACACTTGCTGTTTCTGGGCCAAAGAGACATAAAATCGAAGCTGGGAAAATAGGCCTGATTTATTGGCCTTTATTTCTTTGCTGCTCATTGTTTCAGGAGTGACAGGTACTTGTTAAAAGGTAAAGTTTGCAGCTCGGGGTGCACATGAGCTCAAGAGAAAGCACAAAAGCTCAGAGGGAGTCTGGGCTGCTTCAATGCACTCTCCTGTTCTGACTCCTCACATTTCTTTCCTTAATTAGTATAGGGGGTGCAGTCAGACAAGTCTCATGGAATCCACAAATCTTTTTTCAAATGTATTCTGAATATTATCTTTTTATTAAGTATTCAAGCTATGTGCACTAATTCCAACACCTTCAGACAACAGGTGTTTCCTGAGTCGAACCTCCCTTCCTTAGGGCAACTCTTTATTGCTGAGAACATATAGTGGAGAAGTGTGGCTCACTGGTTAGAGCAGGCAGACCCTGAAGCAGAGGTCAGACCCGGGACCAGGGTTCAATTCCCGACGCGGCAGGGTCTTGAGCTCAAATGTCCATGGACTCGATAATTCTCACTTCGGTGCCTGACCTAATCATGGGTTCACACTCTGCAACTCTGGGCATTAAGCTTGCTTAATCTCCACAATGGCCCCCCTGCGGCGGGATGCCTGGCTTTCACCTTGGGGATGCCCTGTAGGGGCTATCTCACAGGGAAAAGCCAGGACGGGTTCCCAAGGCAAGCGCGGAGATACCCCTTCGGGGGTCGATTCAGGCGCTATATAAGAAAACATAATATCATAATAATAGTAATGATGATGAAAGAGTGACAGGAGCCTGCCTGGGTACACAGAGGGCAGCATGCCCAGGGGTCCCTGTGACAGCAGTGCTTTCTTTCTCCTTCCCTCTACAGGATGGTGGGAAGGGGGCATTTGCCAAGAACTAGAGGGTACTCGAGTGGCAGCTGTTAGAATTGGGGGTCTCTGTTTGGCTCAGGAATTTACTTGCGACAAGCAGGGACCCTCTCCTCTAAGTCAGGGCAAAGGACTACTCCTAGGAATAACCCCTGCTCACCCTTTAGGTAGTGTGGCGCAAGCAGTCAAGGCTAATCTCTAGAGTACATGTAGTTAAGCATTTGCAATATCACACACAATAAGTACCAACCCACCACACAGAGACACAAGACTGCTGATGTGTAAAAATATATGTCTTTTATATAAACTTTCAAGGAGCTTCAAATACAGTCTTCAATGCTTTACAGATGGTTCCATTTACTTTTAAAATGCCACACTTCTTAAATATAAGGGACAGTACTTTAGAATGCCTTCAATCAATCTCCAATACGGTTTCCTGGTGAAAATGGTTTAAGTTACATTTAAACAAATGCCACTGTGGTTAACAGTCAAGTTTTGCATCAAAAACAGTGTCCCTGGTCTAAAATCGACTTGGCAATACTTAGATTTGGTCCCACAATGATCCGGGCAATGTATGCAGCGTACTGACTCCGTTCATTGGAGTTGGTACGCCTCTTAGCGCTGAAATATGTCCTGTAGTGCATCCGTTAAAAGTGCCTCGCCAACCCTCACGCCTCTCGCGTATCACGCATACTGCGCGGGTGAGGGAACGAGGCGTTCGGGTGGCTGTGCAGCTCGAACTGCGCTGTGCGATGGATCCGAAGAGTCGCACAGTACGGTGGCCACAGCGCTGGGGCCAACAGCGGGCACAAGTGGTGTGTGCCTCACGGACTTCGTGTCCAGAGCGTGCCGCACCTCACACGCAAACAGTACCTTAGTCTTTGAGGGGAGTGCGAGGCGAACGGCTGCGGGGTCGATCCTCTGACGTCACGGTGCCGTCGCGGGGGCGTTGTGAGCGGCGGCTCAGGCTCCTGGGCGGGCGATGTGTTGCGAGGGGGTCGATGAGCACGCGGCGTACGCTTCTACCCTGGAGAGGGAGCGGCCAGCTGTGTTTACAGCGGTACAAGCGGGGCACTGATCAGGGGCTTTAATGAACCAAAGCAGAGTCCAACGTTGCTGTGTGCACTACGGCATGGGCCAGTAGATCACGGTGCTTGGGAGGACAGTTTCTCAATGTGCACGGTGCAGATTCACAGCGCACTTCGCTCCTTGACAATCAGGCCTGCAGGGATAAGCAGTACAGCTGGCAGTTCTTCCTTCAGGAGGGGTAGCGTCCACTGATCCTGGGGTGCAGTTCAGGGTGCAAGTTCACCAGCAAACCCTTGGAGATTGTTTAAGTTGCACAATTTGAATAAAAGTCTTTCTCAGTCCTTTTCCTCTCTCCTTCTTGCAGCAAGGCACCCACCACAGGCCAGTCTCTTAGGATTAGAGACAGTAGTCCTCCATGCACTTTCCCAGGCCCTTCTCTTCAGGCAGAGTTTCTTCTTGGCGTAAAAAGGATCTGATTTGTTAGGCGCAGGGCTCCCACTTTTATAGGACATTTCTTTTGTTCTCGCAGGCCAGGGGGGCCTTTGCCTAATCCAGTCAGTCTCTTAGCACTTTGTTTTGCAGGCTCTTGTTTCTCCTTTCAGTGTGCAGGGCAGGGACATCAGACCGCAGGAGGTGGAGCCAGCATTGTCATGACAAGTACAGTCAGGAGCACTCTGTTGACAGTCTTCCCTCTTCCTGGACTAGGTGATCAGTTGCTCCCCAGGGGGCGGAGCTAGCATGGTGGTGGCCGCGCACAGCCCTATTTAGAGTCAAGGGGCACTCCCTCCACCCATCCTGGTGTAATCCCCCTATTCACCACCTGTCATCCCCAGCCCTGTCACTCACAGAACCCAGACAGCAGATACACATCCTGGCAGAGGCGGGCTGAAATGGTTAGGCAAGCAAATGCTAACTTTCTAAAAGTAGCATTTGCAAGCACAGGATATTAAAATAAACTTTACTAAAAGAAGTATTTTATCATTTTGAGTTCAGGCATACTAAACGTGACTTTCTACCATGCTCCCTGAGTCTGCTGGGATTATAGAGTGTAATAATTCCAGCAGCCCATTCTGGTCTAAGAAAACAGGTAGCCTTACAATAGTGAAAAACGAAAATGGCTGTAATTCACTATTAGGACATGCCACACACATCAGGGCATGTCCTACCTTATGCTTACAATGCACCCTGCCCTTGGGCCTACCATAGGGGTGACTCACATGAAGTAAAGGCGAGTTGTAGGGGCTGGCAAGTGTGTGCACTTGCCCAGCCAGCATGACAGTACCAGACTGCATGCAGGTTCTGCAATGGCAGACCTTAGACGCATCTTACTAGGCCGCTTCTGTGGGTGGCACAACCAGTGCTGCAAGCCCACCAGCAGCATTTGTATTTACAAGCCCTTGCACTCCTGGTGCACTTTACTGGGGTTTGACTGTAAACCAAATAAACCAATCATGGAATCCAATCACATATAACAATTTACTGTAGGGAGAGCATATGCACTTTAGCACTGGTCAGCAGTGGTAAAGTGCCCAGAGTAATTAAACCAACAAAAACAGGTCAGAGAGAATATTGGAGTAAGGCAAAAAGTTCAGGGAAGACCCTGCCAAGAGGGCCAAGTCCAACAGCAGCCTTGCTGTTCCTCCATGTGATTTAGAGGCTGGTACCACTGTGTCGCAGAGGGCAGAGGCTGACTCTGCCATCACCAACACCCTCAGAGCTGAGGAACCATCGGCTGTCAGTGGCAGACAAGGTGTCCTAAGCCCTGGATGTGTCGAACCATCAATCAAAATATATGTTTATTTAGACCGTTGGCCTTTAAGCAATACAACAATTTATGTCCATTGTATTTTAAAGTGCATTAAAAAAAATTACACAAAAGTGGACACATACAAATTAAGCGATTTCTTTCATCTAATCAGTTATAAGAGTCTGCCCATTTAAAATATACATTCACATAAAATATCTAAAAATAGTCCTGATGAATCTCCCAATGGAACATACTATGTCTAAAAAGTACATGTCAGTTACTAGTTCTATGGCATGTCCACAAGTCATAGTCCCATATTCCAAGAACATTGAGCGTAACCACTGTCTCCGCTGTTGTGGAATTTTTAGGCAGAATATCCCATTTTGTGTTCAACCCACAGGTACATTTTCCTCCTGTATGAATCCTTATTGCTTTTACCATAGCACTTTTCTTACAGGGGATTGAGCCCAATTCTTACTCTCAACACTTCGGGGCTTATTTAGAAGCCCCTTGCGCCACCTCTACGTCACTTTTGCCATGTTAAAATGCGTGCAAAATTGGCGCAAGGGGTTTGCAGATTAGCCCCTTCATTTCTTAACAGCTGATTTGGTAAGATGTCCACCCACAGAAATCTCTCTTTATTCTTCAATGAGTTTAACATAAAAGGTAGCGATTTGTTCCCACTTCAATAATGATATTCATATTTGTGGGACAGTTCTTTGCTTAGCGCTTTCTATTCACTCTTGGAGATTACGATTTTAGATTCTGTGGACACCACTTCACTTTCCTTTCTTTACAAAGTGCACCCAATTTAATCCTAACAATTTTTGCCCATTTTAGTTCACTTTGTACAATCTCATTCTACACCAGTGAGAAACTTCCTGTACCTCCTCCCCAATCAATTTTCCCCAGAATCTTATTGATGCTTTTGCAGCAAGGATATTCCAGGATATCATGCCAGTTTCCAGTCTTACTGCTTGAATCATGGCAGAGCTGGGAGTGACAGGAAATACTTCAAACATTTCCCCTCCTCGACATCCCACTTATTTTTGCCACTAATGTATAGCAGTTCGGCTCTGTATTGCAATCGCGGGGTGATCATTGTTACATACGCTTTTAGGACTGGTCTGTATGACATTTCTCCAAAGGCTTTGTTACATTTTTTCCAGCCACTCACCAAGGTCATTGCCCTGGTCTTCAGTGCCTCTATGTGTGTTTTCCATTTCAAAGACTCCTCAAACCAGACTCCGAGATACTTGTATTCATTAACTAATTCAAGTTTACCCGAACCTAGGTGCCAATTAAATGTACTTTTAGCCTTACCAAAGCAAAGTACCCTAGTTTTATCCATATTTCCTACAAATGTTTTCTGTCTACAGTAATCCTGGAATGTATCTAGTTTCCTTTGCAGGCCTATTTCTGTTTGGTCTAGTATCACTAGGTCGTCTGCATACAGAAGGCATTCTACGTGTTTGCCATTTATTTTGGGGCTAAATCTGGTTGCAGCAGCTAAAGTCACTGGCAGGTCAGCAAGAAATAAGGAGAAGAGTAAGGGGCTAATACACACCCCTGTCTCAACCCGTTATTTATTTATATTTTATGTGTAAGAGACCCCACAGTGTCCATAAAGACCTGGGCCCAGTTGCTCCTATGTAGCTCCTGGATTAACCTGAAGAGGTCTTTTGGGATGTTTTGGTTTTCCAATGCCTCCCATAGGTGATTTCTATCAACCAGATCAAAAGCGGAACGGAAGTCTACGGAGCAGCAAAATCGACTCGCCCTCTGCTCAACAGACGTACATGCAATGGACCAGAGAGAAAAGCAACGGTCAATTGTAGAGGGTCGTTCTTGGAATCCCCCCTGTTCTGGTGGCACTCTGCAGTTAACATCAGCCCATCCCTATAACATTCCCAAGATTATTTTTGCAAATACCTTTTCGACCACATCACGGAGATTATTCAGCCTATAATTTTTAGGGCTTTTTATATCTCCCTCTTTGTGTATGGGTTGGATTTTTGCACCACCCAAGTGTTCGGGTGTAATCCCCTATCCAAGATCTTCTCAAATAACCTGTACAATTCCTCAGCCCACCAATACGGACGGGTTTTAAGGATTATTGAGGCATGTTATCGGGTCCAGCTGCACGAGGCAGGGTTAATATTCAAAGGATGTTTCTGATATTACTTGAAGACAATTTGGACCTTAAGCTCTCGCTCACTTTCTCTCAAGGGAATACTTCTTTCCCACTCGATCCTCTTCTTTACTATACATCTCCTCAAGATGGCCCACCCAAGCTTCTTCGTCTATCACACAGATCACTGTTCCCTGTGTTTTTCCGGATCCTTCTTGCACCAATTTCTAGACACACTTTGTGTTTTTAGTTTCCATTGCCTCTATCATATGTCCTCAACAAATCTCTTCATGTTCTCTTTTCTGGTTTTGTTCTTTTTCTGGTCTTGTTCTCTCTTCCCGTCTCTTTCTCATTTCTGGTCTTGTTCTTTTTTCTGGTCTTGTTCTCTCTTCCCGTCTCTTTCTCTTTTCTGGTCTTGTTCTCTTTTCTGGTCTTGTTCTCTTTTCTGGTCTTGTTCTCTTTTCCTGTCTCTTTCTCATTTCTGGTCTTGTTCTCTTTTCTGGTCTTGTTCCCTTTTATGATCTTGTTCTCTTTTCCCGTCTCTTTCTCTTTTCTGGTTGTTCAGAGGTGGGGATACCACTGTGTTGAAGAGGGCAGTGGCTGACTCTGCCATCCCCCTCACTATCAGAGCTGAGGAACCAAAGGCTGTCAGCGGCAGGCAAGGTGACCTAATCCCTGAACGAGTCACTAAGCGCTCTTGGTGAATGAATCAAACGCACCGTGCTGGCAGGGGCTCTGAATATGGCCTCCAGGGTTCAGCTGTGGTTTCAGAGGTGGTTTATCGGTGGTCACAGCCAATCGGCAGCTTTCCCAAGCACCTCCAAATGGGATGCAGGTCTTTGCAAAGTTACTATCATTTCCAGTGTTGGTACCTGGCTACTGCTGCGCTAGCAGCTGTGGGGACCTCTAGGCTCTGTAACTGGAGCGCTAGCGCTCCCTACCACCAGGACCCAAGGTACTGCCTCTGCAAAAGGAAGTGTTTGTTACTCTGCCCACTGCTGCGCAGGCTCGGAAGAGCAGCTGGACAATTTACAGACACACAATGGGCATACAGGAGTGGGCACATTCAATGTACAAACACACACTGGGCAGACAGGAGTGGGCACCTTCAGTTTACAGACACACGCTTGGCAGACAGGAGTAGGTACCTTTAGTGTACAGACACACACTGGGCAGACAGGAGTGGGCCCCTTCATTTTACAGATACATGCTGGGCAGACAGGAGTGGGCACCTTCAGTTTACAGACTCACGCTTGGCAGACAAAAGTGGGCACCTTCAGTGTACAGACACACACTGGGTAGACTGGAATGGCCACCTTCAGTGTACAGACACACACTGGGTAGACTGGAATGAGCACCTTCAGTTTACAGACACATACTGGGCAGACAGGAGTGGGCACCTTCAGTTGACAGACACCTGCTGGGCATACAGGAGTGGGCACGTTCAGTTTACAGACACACACTGGGCAGACAAGAGTGGGCACCATCACTTTACAGACACACACTGGGTAGACAGGAGTGGGCACCTTCAGTGAACAGACACACACAGGGCAGACAGGAGTGGGCACCATCAGTGAACAGACACACACAGGGCAGACAGGAGTGGGCACCTTCAGTTTACAGACACACATTGTGCAGACAGGCGTGGGTACCTTTAGTTTACAGACATATGCTAGGAATACAGGAGTGGGCACCTTTAGTTTACAGACACCCGCTGGGCATACAGGAGTGGGCACCCTCAATTACTTGCAAACCCTAATGCTTGTCTATCAAGCAGGACTGCAGCCCCAGTGCCAATTCCACACAGAGAAAGAAAGGTGGCACTGAATATTCGATGCACTTAAAAACTGCGAGCGTGGCTGAGAGTGACAACCGTGGAGGCAGAAGGAATCTAGGACACAGCTCTTCCATCTAACTGAAGGCCAGCAGCTCTGCAGACTCTTAACTAGGTTTATTTTCAGCAAGAAAAATGAAGTACTGTCAGAAACTGGTACATTCAGCAGTCAGAAATCAGTTCTGTGCAGAGTAGCAGTGGAGCTAAAGATCCTAGAAGAAAAGCTGAGACAGTGAAATGAGCTACGAACAGCCAAGGTTTCAGGAGTAAGCATTATCTGGACAGGTACAATTGATGAATTGAAGGGCTTCTTTGATTATCTGAATGATAACATGTTAAACTTGGAATTTACTACCCATTATGATACTCGCAGTATCATGTTTCTAGATATTGAACTTTTTATTGAGGATGGGAAATTGTGTACACAAATGTATCGAAAACCTACTAGCTGTAATTCAGTGTTACATGCTGATAGTTGCCATCCTTATAGCCAAATAAAAGCTATCCCCTATGGTGAGATGGTGAGGGCAAGACGTAACTGCTCTAGAGACATTGAATTTGAAGCTAATCTCGCAGATCTGTCCACAAGGTTTATTAAACGTGGTTATAAGAGAAAAACTATTGAGGATGCGGTATCAAGGGCAAGGAAACTCAAGAGAGCCAATACACTCAGTAAGAAAGCTGATGATAATGGTAATAAAGAGATACAAATTAGAATGATTGCTAATTACAGTACCGATAGTGCTAAACTGTATAGTATCATGAATAGACACTGGCACTTATTGAACATGGATCAAGACATTGCTCCATTTATTGGAAAGAAACCTGAATTGACATTTAGGAAAGGACGGACACTGTCTAATTGTATTAGCCCCAGTTACCCTATGAGCAAAACGGAACCTGATTGGCTAACTGCTACATCAATAGGCTTTTACAAATGTGGTAGATGTAGCTCTTGCAGATGGGCTAGACCTAAAGTTAAGAGCTTTAATTATAATGATACTGGAGAGTACTGTATTAACTGTTTCATCAATTGTGATACTACTTTCGTAGTTTACGTTATAGCCTGCTCATGCGGGCAGATTTATGTAGGGAGCACTATCAGGAAACTGAGAGAAAGGATAGTAGAGCATTTTAGAGCTCTCAAGACAGGGGATACGCGTTATCCTATAGCCTCACATATGGTCAGAAATTACCAGGATAAAGAAAAGCATGAGTTTACCTACCATGGGATTGATCATGTGAAAAGAGAACCTAGGGGTGGAAATAGACAGCTAGCTCTGCGACAAAGAGAAGTGATGTGGCTAATGAAACTAAAAGCCGTAGAGCTAGGGATGAACGTAGATCATGAATTTGAATACTTCCTAGGAGATGACAGATAAGATTGTTTAGTTTTCTCTTGCCCTTAATGCTGTTTCTCTGCAAAAATGTAACTAAATGATCTGTGATGAATTTATGTATAATATGCTATAACTGAGTCTACTCACTGACCCTTATATGCCTCTCTTCTCCCTATATTATCTCCTCATGGCAATCTGCCCTGATCTTGGTTTTATATGCGGTACTTTATTGTATAGCAAGCCATCCAACGGGGGAAATGGTGTTTATGTATTTGATTTGGGAGCTGCATGAATAAGGTACGTTCATTAGAAAAGAGATCTTAACTACTATGTTGGACAATATATTGCTTAGATAATTGGGACTGTTATCCTACCTTCGCGTAGCGAATGTCTAGTTATAATTATAGCTGGGATACTTAATTGAGCTTAAGGCTAGTACTTTTATACCTAGCCGTTACAAAATGGCGCTCGCGATTTCGTTCCTGTTTGGAGACAAGTACTGTTGCTATGTGTTTGGATATCTCATTCATTCGTAATTTCTGTCACATTTAGCGAATTGATAATGGTGATACTTATTTATTGAGTTAGCGCGAGCTGGTGTTGGTATTATTACACCCGATGTGAACCTGACAGGCGCTAGTGACTTATACTGATTACTTACCCGTAAATCAAAATTATACATTTCCGGGTTAACATGTAACGATATAAATGAAAGATTTACTGTTAAACTACTCTATTGATGACTTTATCGGCTGTTGCTGAGGATATGTTAGGTTCTTATTACGCGGATACCGTTCCAATATGGCGCACATGTTTGGCTACTATATATAGCCACTACAAGATGGCGCCCACGTAGCACGCGGAATTACGGATGAATGATAGAACTGGAGGACACTCCATGCAGGTAACGTTATATGTAACGATAACAATGGGGCTAATACTATTTCGAGAGAGATTATGAGTTAGATGTCTGAATCCTACATTTTGTTATACTTGGCAGGCATTAATACTGAGAAAAACGAATTACTTCGTGGGAAAGTTTCCTTTGGACTAAGTCAAGCTACATGTAGGTAGGTAAGGGGAATACATAAGCTAACGAATTTTGATTAAGTTCGATGTACTAGAAAGTGACTGAATTATATTTTGTCATGTTTACTTGCAGTGGCTACTACACTATTGAAAATTGATGGTTACTTATGCTCTACACATATGAGTGATGTTGATGGTATTAAGACGTGCTACATGAGAATTACATATCATATTTGGTGAGTTGCTAAGATAACTGTTTTACGCTTGCAATCACCATGTTACCCCAGAGAATGGCTTGTGAATAGGGTATTATGTTTTCTTAGACAGATGAGGTCGAATTAATGAGGGGGCGTGGCTTGGGCACCGATGGCGATGGTCGCCTGAGAGCTCGGCTCCGGGACTGAGCCCGGGATTATCCTGTTAATCGGAGGCCGCGGGGCACCCTAGCCCCCGCAAATCGTCGTTCGGCCCAACTGGACCCTACTGAGACGCCTGGCACAGCCTGGACGGGTGGCGATCCGCCCGAAACTCGAAGTCTGTGGTCCCGAGGAGAGCGACCAAATATGGCGCCCGGACCCCTTTGTCCCCTTGGACGGGATCATTAGCCTGGAAGAACGTCGCTGGTCATAGCGTGCCCTCCGCTCTTATGTTTTCCTGGAGAGTGAGGAGCTGGACTTTGCCCTGCTGAGACTCTGATATTGGTGACTGCGCCCGGACGGTCGGGAGCCCCTACCATAGTGAACCCCGGCACACGGACGCCTGGAGGTCCTGACGGTGGTGCCGACCCCCGACGCGGCGCTTGGCTGCATCCCCCGATCGACCCGATCCCATGGGAAGCACAACCCCCTGGCGCCACAAAGTCTCTGGTGGTGTGGGTGGCCCTCGCTCCGGATCCTCGTCAACCAGACGGGCCTGCCCGGCCTGGCGCCGAGTGTCTCCGCCTCCTCCTCAGCGCTCTCAGACGACACGGTGGTGGCGCGAGCCGAAACTGTGGAGATCCACCTGGCCCTGGAGAAGAGGATCACCGGCCCTCACCCCGAGGGCCTGCATTCGGGAGAGTTATAGCCGGCGCCCGCTCTCGGTGGCACCTTCAGCTGAGTCCACACTGTGCGCTTCCCGCGACATGGGGAAGCCGAGAGGGGCCAAGGGGACCACCCCGGCCGCCTCTGACTCGGAGACCCCGGACAAGGAAGGCCATGGAAACCCGGGAAGTGCTGGTGGCGCGCCGCTGCAGCAACAGTTTGATCGCGTCCTGGAGGCGATTGCGACCACACGCTCGGCCCTTCAGCAGGACATTGCCCAGGTGGCGACGAGCCTGGGCCTCCTCAGGGCGGATCATGGCAAGCTGTCGGACAGGGTCAAAGAAGTGGAAGGCTCGGTGAAAACCTTGGAGCCGGCGCAGCGAACCTTGGCCGCGACAATGAAAGATGCCCTAACCCGGATTTCTGCCCTGGAGCAGCGAGCGGAGGATGCGGAAGGCCGTAACAGGCGCAACAACATCCGAGTGGTAGGCCTGCCGGAGAAGATCGAGGATGGCGACATGGTGGCCTACTTGGAGGCCTGGCTCCGAGACACGGTGGCCCCGGAGGGCCTATCCTCTTTCTACACCCTTGAACGAGCTCATAGAGTCCCAGCAAGGCCACCGCAACAGGGCCGTGCACCGCGTCCGGTGGTGGCGCGCCTCCTACATTTTCGCGACAGGGACCTCATCCTCAATGCCGCTAGACATAATGGCCCCTTCAAGGTGGAGAACAGCCAGGTGAACATCTTCCCGGACTACACCTATGAAACCCAACGCAGGCGGTTTTCATTCTTGGCGGTCAAGCGCGAGCTCCGGAGCGAGGGCATCCAATACTCGCTCCTATTTCCTGCAAGGCTCCGCGTCATTGTCGATGACAAGACTCAATTTTTTGATACCCCGGAGGATGCCTGTAACTGGCTTGAACTTTATAGAGCTGGGAAAGATGGTTTCGCCTTCGCATCTCAGCCAACGGCGGAGCCGGGACAGCGACGGCGATCTGCGAGGGTGCGGAGTCGCCGGGGCCGGTCGGGCGGCCCTTCTACTGCGGAGACATCGACGGAGCGGAAAGGAGTACTGGAGGTGTTGTCTGCACTGTCTGGTTCACGAGATGATACCATTGCGGAAGAAGAGAACCCTGGTGACGAGGGGGCATCGACGGGCTCGGAGAACTCGGTGACAGATAGCATCGGCACACCGGTGATCACGCAGAAATCGGTTGAGGACCTTCTTGATGGACAGGGTTGACGGGGTGAGCTGCATCCTTTTGGGTGGGGGCCCGTAGCGGGGGTGGCGGGAGCCGATGGTTCAGCATGATCTCCGGAGAAGCGGGGGGTGGGGTGCCTTGCCTTTGCCCCGAGGGTTTCCGTTACTGTTTGGGGCTTGCTTTAGTCCTGGTAGCCAGGGCATCGAGGGCCCACTGCCACCACCCAGCCCGCACCTGGCCCTTAAGGCCTTCCTACGGTGGCGACCGTAGGATTAGTTTGGGACAAAGGGTTTTTCTGAGGGCATGGTTTGGATGGGAACTAGATGGAGTTATTTGGGTCCTGTTCTGGGGAGGGTGGGCAGGGGTTTGGTTAACGTAAGAGTTGTTGAGTTTTGGTTGGGGGAAATGGCCGCCATCAGTGCTGGGAGGATTGTTGTTCGCTCTTTGTTGAGACCCAGATGGGGAGACTTTGCACGGACAGTATGGGACAATGGCTGACGTTGCTACTGTGAAGTGTATTACTTGGAACGTGCGGGGGCTTCATACCATGTCTAGGCGGCACAAAGTCCACGCTTATTTAGTGCGTAGGGAAATACAAATGGCGCTGCTACAGGAGACCCATCTGAACAAGGCGGAGGGGGCGGCGCTACAGCGTAGATGGAGGGGGCAGGTCTTCTACACGTCGTACTCAGCGTATGCCAGGGGGGCGCTAATCTGGATTAGGGCTGGGGTTCCCTTCCAGGTCACAAACTCAGTGGTAGATCCAGAGGGGCGCTACGTGGCCATCTCGGGCACTCTGGGGGGGAGGGACCTGAACGTTTGCTGTGTTTACGCACCTAACATGGACCAGATTGCCTTCCTTTCTAGGTTATCGGGCTCGCTGGCCCACTTTTTCACGGGGCCCCTCCTGCTCGGTGGGGACTTCAATTCAGTAGTGGATGTGGAGACCGATCGCTCGCACCCGCCCCTCCCTGATTCTCCGGTCCGCCGGGTGGCCAAAGGCCGTAGGGACTGGCAGACACGGTGGGGTCTGACGGATATTTGGAGAGCGCAACACCCCGACGCTAGAGATTACTCCTACTTTTCGGGCCTTCACGAGTTGCACGTTAGGCTGGACGGGTTTCTTGGCTCGACTGAACTGGTTTCAGCGGCCATCCGTTCCGAATACTTGACTAGGACCATTTCGGACCATAACCCCCTCCTGCTGGCCCTTCGCTGGTTTCCGGGGGCGCCGGCGGTGCCCACCTGGAAGTTACGCCCTGAGATCCTCGAGGACACTGTATTCAGAGCGGACTTAGGTGATAAGATCGAGGAGTATTTCGCGTCCAACGGGGGCTCTGCGAGCTCGAGAGCACTGGAATGGGACGCTTTTAAGGTGGTGGTGAGGGGTTATTGCATCACCAAGAAGGTAGGTATGAGGCGGGTTATCCTCGATGACTTGGACGTGGCTGATCGGAGGCTTCGTGAGTTGGAACTCCGCCGCCCCGGGCACCCTGAACTCCAGGGACGCACGGCGGAGGCGAAGGAGGCGGTGGCGGCAGAGGTCGAGCGGCTGCGCTGCTTCGACTATAAGGCCTATACGGTTCGGTCCCTTGCAGAAGGGGATAGATCGAACGCATTGCTGGCATGGCTGGCTAACCCTACGCGCCAGACCTCACTGACGACGTCTATGCGCATGGCGAACGGGACCATGGTGCACACTCAACCGGAGATTTTAGGCTGCTACCGGCACTACTATGACCAGTTATATCGCAGTCGTGCTGCCAAAAACCCTGACCTTCTCGAGGACTATCTGAGGCCCCTGGAGCTCCCAGTGGTGGAGCCTGACGTGGCGAAAGCCCTGGGGTCCGATATTGAGCTGGGGGAGATCCGCAGCTCCATTAAAAAGATGGCGCGGAATAAGACCCCAGGTCTAGACGGTCTTCCTGTGGAATTTTACGCGGCCTATGCCGACCTCCTGGCTCCGAGACTGGTGATTGTATATAGAGAGGCGAAGAGGCTTGGCCGACTGCCTGGCTTGATGCGCGAGGCCCTGGTGGTCCCCCTCCTCAAGCCGGGGCGGGACTCGACCGATCCGGCGTCCTACCGTCCCTTATCGATGCTGACGGTCGATTATAAGATTCTGAGCAGCATCTTGGCCTCGAGACTGCTGGGCCACATGGCCTCCCTGGTGCATGAGGACCAGGCTGGGTTCATCCCCAAGCGCAACACGACAATGAATATCCGTAGGTTGTTCCGCTTGCTGGGTGAACCGCTAGTGGATGCTCCGTGCCCGGTGGTCCTATCGGTGGACTTGGAGAAGGCGTTTGATAGCCTGGAATGGGACTACCTACACACTGTGTTGCGGCGATTCGGCCTCGGCGAGGGCTTCATCAGGTGGACCGCGGTCTTATATACCTCCGTATCGGCCAGGGTTCGGGCGGGTCCGTTAATTTCCTCGCAGTACCCGGTAGAAAGAGGCACGAGACAGGGCTGTTCGTTATCCCCACTTCTCTTCGCGCTGGCGGTGGAGCCCCTCGCACTGCTACTCCGATCGGGGGCGCATTACAATGGTTTCTGGACACCTTCGGGCCCGCACCACGTTTCGTTATATGCCGACGACCTGTTGCTCTTCCTTGAGGACCCAGTCGAGGCCCTGCATGGAGCTGAGACGGCGCTCACGGCGTTTGGGGAGGTCTCGGGCCTACGAGTGAATTGGGCCAAGACATGCCTTTTCCCGGTTCGCAGAGGCACCCCTAGTCCAGTCCTCAATAGAGAGCTTAGATGGGAACCTGACTGCTTCAGGTACCTGGGAGTGTACATCTATCATGATCCATCTGACCTCCTGGACGGAAACATTACCAGATGCAGTCGAGCTCTATGGGGGAATATGGACTTCTGGGCTACGCTACCGCTTTTGTTGGCGGGGCGGGTCGCTCTCCTCAAAATGGTGGCTCTTCCCCGGCTGCTGTACTATTTCCGGGCGCTACCAGTATGGATCCCGCCAGCCACATTTAGGCTCCTACGGTCGATGATAGTCGGATTCCTCTGGGGCTCGGGCCGCCGTAGAGTGGCCCTTAAGACCCTGATGAGGCCGAAAGCCGAGGGTGGGCTCGCGGTGCCGGATTTTGAGAAATACTATCTGGCGGCGCAGCTCCAGACCCTCACCCAGGAGATTGCCAGGGAATTCCGAGGCCCGGAGGACAGGAGAGGTATAGGGATGGCCAGGCATGTCCTATCCTTCATAGCTCTACGCCAACGTTTGACCTTGCAGGACCTGACGCTGGAGGAGAAGACCATTCGCCTGTGTTGGAACCGGGCTCACGCCCGGGGCCAATTGCGAATACCATATGCGCCTGAAATACCATTAGGGATGTTGACGGCCTTGCCCCATGGCGGTGATTGGTCACGATTGGCGGACTGGGAGGACGCGGGGTTGCAGTTGGTGGGGGATCTTTATGAGGCTGGGGTACTCTTGCCCTTTCAGGAGCTCATTGACCGCTTTGAGATTCCCCGCGGAGACTTCCTGTTGCACTCGGCCCTGGTCCGAGCGATCCAGGCACATTGGAAAGGCGGACAGGAGGAACCTCCTACGTCTCCGGTGTGCCAATACGTCATGATGTCTGCGGGCACGGTGAAGGCGGTCACCTGCCTCTACGGTAGATTGATCAATGAAGGGCTGACCCCCCTTACGACCCTGAAGGCCCGTTGGGAGGCAGACATAGGCAAGGAAATCCCGGAAGCGACCTGGTCTCAGCTCGTGCGGCGAGCTTGGAAGGGGACGCGCCACGCCCGTTTTCAGTTGGTCCACTATTACATACTCCATCGGGCATACCTGACCCCGGCGAAAATCCAACAGTACTTCGCCACGGGCTCGGCAACCTGCCCCAGATGCCCGGCGCCGGAGGCGGACCTCCTCCATATGTTGTGGGCCTGCCCGGGTTTGTCCTCCTACTGGGTGGAAGTGGAGAAGACCCTGACGGAGGTGACGGGGAGACCCCTATCGGTCGATGCGGCGGTGGGACTTTTGCATTGGTTTCCACATACCCCCAAAAACAAAATTTCCAGTAAATTTATTGATTTAGGGCTTCTCTTGGCCAAACGTGAGGTGACCAGGAACTGGAAGGCACGAGCTGGTCCGACTGGGAGCAGGTGGCATAGCGAACTCCTGAAGTGGGCGGCGGGAGAAAGCACGCTGAGATACCAACTGGCTGGGAGACAGCGTAACGAAAAAGCACAGGAGGCAGCGCTAGAATGGGAGACACTAGTGCAGGCCCTCAGAGACTATTGCGCCCCCAGCGACTCTGATAGTGAGATTGCAGCGCGCCCTGAGTCCCGATAGGCGATTGCGTTTTCTGTTTCTGATACGCTCATCTTGGGTCCTCTCACGAATCCTACTGCGGCTGCTACCATACACTGATGGCGGGGTTGGGTTGGGGAGGGATTTCTTGGTAATTTAGTGTTTTGTGGGTGGGATTTTCTTTTGGGTTTTGGGGTTTGTTTAGAAAAGCAGATGACGGACAGTGGATCATCCGGACCAGCCTTGCTCTCCTGCTGAGCCCCCACTGGATTTTGTCGCCCGACCTTTGGACTGTGGGCTGAATGATTATGTATGAAAACGTGCTGCGGGGGGTGGGCGGGATGCAGTTAATTGATTTCAGTGGATTTCTGATGCTGGTCATATATGTAACAGTTTGCTGATTCCTGCAATAAAAATATATTTCACACAAAAAAAAATGAGGTTGAATTAATACGGAGGATTGGTGAATATTTGGTCGTGTATTTATTGGTACGTTTTATTACGTTTCATAGTTATCTTTTAACCCTTGGTGGGCTTCATACTTTGGACTGCCGACTTGGCGAAATATTCAGTCACGCTGTGGTGATTCATAATTTCACACTTGGCATTTGGGACTTCCTTTAACGTTTACGCCTTTCCTATGCTACACGGTTCGGTTACCTTAAGGAATAATTTTTTAACCATGCTTATATGATTTGGTTGTGCTTTGTTATAAGTGCTGATGTTACAAACTTACAACATAGGCTATTGTAATTACTTGCAGCCCTGAAGAAGTCTAATTGTCAAACAAAGACTAGACGAAACACGTGTTGGCTGTATTGCTGTTCAAGGATTCCATTGAATTTGATGACCGAATAAAGAAAAGAATTTGAGAAGAAGTTTACTTACCTTGTGAACTCTATAATGGACTTTCTACTTTGAGTGCTTGGTGAATTAATGTACTATGATTAGCCATTCTGTGGCATCTATAAGAGTCTTGGTGACAGACCCTTGTTCACTTTGAGCACCTTGTTACATTTACGAATTAATTTGCTTACACACGCTGTGCGCTCCATTTAAACTGTCACCCCCCTCTTTTCTGAGGAGTAAGCAGAGTGCGCGTTACTTATTCCATCCTTCAGTGGAGCTGTTCTCTGACCACAGTTGACCTCTAATGTGCTATTCGCAAGTCCCTGGTAATATCCTTATACAAGGCTCACTTTTTAAACCTGTTTGATAAGAATAACAAGCTTAGAAAGGCATTCTGGACTTAGATATACATTTAAAGTCAATAAAGCCTAAATTTACTCATGCCAGGAATGCACAGAAGAGGTGCTCGCAAGAGTGAATGGATTTACTTCTGTGCAGTGATTCCCCGCGAGTGCAGAGACACCCTCAGTGGAATAAGGTGAGCAGGTGGTGGGAAGTGGGCCTGACAAGACATGATTTGTCTAGTGACGCTCTAGAAGTGGTGCAGTGAAAGCTCATAGATTCATTGTGTCACTTTGCTGTGACTTTCCAGCGTTAGAACGCCCACCCTGCATACATTATACGTGATGCAGGGGTTTACAACGTGACTTATCTGCCTAGATGCGTCACTTTGTAAATTTGGCGCAGAGTGGCGCATATTTTACACTGCAGCAGCATCACAAAAAGTGACGCAATAATGCCATAAGGACCTCATGAATAAGGCCCCATTGGTGTTTCGTGGGAACACCCACAGCAACACCCATGGAATGCCCCTTTCACGCATTGTTCCGCAATAAACTGGCACTTATTTACAAGGCCATGAAAAGCCATGTGAAGTGGCTTTACGTTGGCTGTAAATATGCCGGGGCACAAGGGGGTCCCATATATGAGGCCCTTTCAATCTTGAACTTTCACTTTGGCAGAGCAGCTGCAGCATGGCACTCCCTATGTACAGCGTCAGTTAGTAGGCCAATGTGACAGGTGGTTGAGACCTCCCCCTCCGACCACCACCATCAGTCAGACAGCCTGGGTACCCCCAACAATGCAGGGCCTGCGGGGGCTTGTGTTGCATTTTTGGCTGCTCCTTTAAGTTAGCTGTGGGTGGCCAGGCTGTGGAGCACCTGAAGAGCACACACCAAATGGGGGGTGAGGGGGCTATCACCACAGAATGTTTACATAGCGGCTTTAAACCTGCAGACCACCATGGAAACATGTCTAGCCTCTAATTCCAAACTCCTTTCCCTTTACAGAGTGTTTTAAAATGTTCACTTTTCAATGTAGCTTTTTTATGTGTATGCACATGTCAGAACCCCCTTTGGAGGGCACTGAGGTGTGCAGGATCTACTGGGCCCACGCGGGGGCTGTGGCCCTTTATTCCTGATGTCGCAGGCCCATCAACTTTGGGGCCCAGGGTAACCGGGTCAAGTACTACTCCTCTAAGCACTTGACTCTCAGTGGTAGCACTGGGGGAAAGGTCAAAGGGTATTCAAGGGGGAGGAGGGCTGAAGACTCACAGTCCAAACAGTGAGGTCAAATACTTGCTTCAATTAAAAATGATAGTGCCCCCCATGTCAGTAAACTAATGCTGGGATGCACGCACACATCAACCTATACCTCTTACAACGACAAGGCAACTAAAAGTATCTTATGCACTATTTGTCTATGTGCATTAAGGAAGGAAAAACCCAAAAAGCCATGAAGAAGCAAAAGTACAGATAAAATAGACACCAATGCAACCTTCATAGACTGCTCTGAGATCATGGATTAAAACATTCGAAGAGGCCACCATAAAAGAAATGCAGACCACGTAAAATAGGAACACACATTAAAAAAGAAAAAACTAAATAATAAGCAACCATTAAAGCAGAATAGAATCCTGCTCTAGATGCTGAACCAGGCATTGAGCTATGTTTCTCAGTTTTCAAGGAAAAACCTTTTTCTATTTGCCCAAAAACATTCTAGAAACAGCACATAACCCCAGAGCTTCATTAAAATACTGATGAATGGGTGGAGCCACAGATCTCACAGTAACCAAGACAAGGTACTAAATATGTATTTCAGCACCCTCAATAAACTGTACAAATCACAAAACTAAAGCATACAAATATATTTTAAGAAACTTAAACAAAACACATTGTAACAACAAGCAGCGATGTCATTGGCGATGTCACTTATGATGCATCAATGATGTCATGTGTGATGTCATATGTAGTGCAAGGGTGTGCCTGAGATATGGTTTGCACTGCAAACCATATCTGGCAAATTTCAGAGGTCTTACATGTTTGCGCCAGAAGCCGTATATGTATCGTGAGGTGGCGGCCGCCACTTGATAATAATAGTTAGGATCATGTTTCCATATGAAATAGATTTTTTGGTTTGCTAATAACTTTGGCGCTGTTTGACAAATCTTTACAAAACTTTCCAAAACACAGTCCCAGCTACATCAGCTTCTCCCTGGAAAGTTTCGGACTGATCCATTAAGTAAGAGTCCAAAAAAGGGAGGGGGCAGGAACAAAAAATACATTTTCACCATGCAATATTCAATTGAAAGTTTATACGCAGCTACAGCCAAAACAGCTAAATGAATTACACTTAATTTGGCAGAAAGCTAGAATTTGACCCAGAAAGCATGTTGTTTGTGATTTCGTGTAAATCCATTCACTAGTTTTTTGAGAAATTCAGGTTGAAAATGTATGCATGTAATATATCACACGGCAAAGGATCCATGGATACCACAGATCTCAAGATAATTCCTGATTGGTTACCACCTTATCAACAAAGATGTGGTGGCAGCCATTTTAGGATTGGGGACTTCTGTCCTACAGAAAGAATTAAAAAACTTATGAGGGAAAGGGACACCCTGCCCGCCTAGGCTTGTGGAACTCCCTTCTTGGGTCAAAAACACGCATTTTATTTAGTGGTGGGGCAGAATCATGGCGCTTATAAAGAAAAAGGCAGGCTCCGGCCCTTTTTAATTTCAAGGCAGGGCAAGTGGGATATAAATTTAAAGGGAATGGGGCATGTATCGCCCCTCCTCAAGACATTTTTAGTCCCTGGGCACCCGATCATCTGGGGCCACTTTATTTTAAATGGGGAGGGGTGTGCACAGTCCCCGTGAACCATTTTTAGTCCCGGGGGCCAGTTCCCCAGAGATGATCGACTGTTTAAGGGAAGGTGGCTCACAGCATGAGTCTTTTTTAGGCCCCAGGTCCCCACCCACTGGGGCCGAATGACTTTTTAGAGGGAGGGGGCGTGCAGACCCCCTTTCTGAGCCATGTTTAGACCCTGGTGACCACATTCCCCAGGGCTGTTTCCTTTTTAGACAGAGGGGTGAGTGGGCCCCCCTTCTCCAAGCTATACATTGGCCCTGTGGACCCCATTTCCAGGGGTCTAATGGCGTACAGTCTTATGGAGATCATATGTTGGTCCCTTCCTGGGACAGTGGGGACAGGGAATACAAATGTAATTTCCTGCCAGCACTCTCCTGGCAGAAAACACAGGTTTGCTCCTTCCTGGCAGAAGAAAGAAAAAAGCTGCTTCCTCCAGGTTGGCTCACAGGAACAGAGCTGGCTCATCCAGGACTTACAAACTGCCTGGGACACCCACTACAACATAATCATCGGCTCCTGCCGGAAAGCAGTATGGGTGCTGGTTGGGGTGCCGGCAGGGGCTGCAGGGGCCCTATAGCTCCTCCTGCAGCCCTTAACCTTAGCCCTCTTTTGGGTGCCCAAGTTGGGCACATGGACCTTCAATAATAAGCGGTAGGAGTTTCTCATTTAGTATTCACTGCTCCAAGCAAGGGGTGTCCCATATGTCAGGCTCTCACCTGGATCTTTTCACAGGAGGGAAATGGACAACAACTTTAGTTCCCATTTTCCCACAGGCCAAAAAGACCTTACACAGTCGAAGTCTAAATTGACCCCCAGGGAAGAGAGGACGAAAAAGAGCCTTGTAGTGTCACTGGGTTGTTACTCTGGGCATCTGACTTTCGTCGCACCTTTCTCTTTCTTATGCCCTGTACTCCATCTGCCTAGAGTAGGTCATAAGTTTAAGTTGCACAATAGCTAAATGTTTGATACTTCTGGTGTGAGCTAGGAAGAGGATAATCTCTGAAAGAAAACTTGCAGATAGCTCAGTAACAACCATATATCCCTTTCATATATGTGTCAATACATATTGCTGAGGCGTTTTCTAGGAGAAATTCAATTACATTACTTCATCCCCTAACTGAGATTATGAGCTAAACAGAATAACAACTAAATGCTTCAATTAATTGTCAATAATGTCCGCTTGACGCTTTAAATCAGAAAATATACATTTCACTCAGTAAATGCCTTTATAACTTTTAGATTCATAGAAAACCCTCAGAACTCAGAAACTGAAAAAAATCAGATAAGTAAGGTAAACATTTATTTAGTGCATAAGCGGGTTACCACACAGTACACTGTCGCTGTTTTAAAGCGTGTTGTACCTTCATATTTCACTTGCAGGTTACCACGGTGGAATCCTCTTGAAGATCGCGGAGGAGGTTCAGAAGCCTGACGCGACCCGACGCCAACAATGGATGAGCATGACGGCAGGAGTCCAGGAACCCAAAGACGCTGATACAAGAAATCAGGTGAGCGTCCAAACAGGAAGGGCAACGACAAGCAGCAACTTGCTGTAGTGCAATGCGCATTCCACCATTTAAAGGGACCACTCGTGGTCAGAGTCCGGGCAGTCCCGATACCATAATGTCCTGTGATTAAAAATGTATATATATTTAGATCATGGTGATGCCCTTTAAAGCGTTAGGGGCACCACCAAGCATGTGTTTATGATTGTGGAGGGCTACAGGGACTGCAGCAGCCTCCCAGCAACATTAAAAAACACAGTAAGTCTTCAAGATCATTGAACCCATGACCCTAGGAGAGCTACCATACAGTGTTTAAAGCACTCTGAGCTGGAGCACTGTGCTCTTCAGATGGAGTGCACCGACCGCTTATGGTTGGTGCTATGGCTGCACTTTGCTGCCTGAAAAATGTTTAAAAAACTTAGAGACATGTTTAATGTTCTTTTTTCAAATATGTTTTGAAAAAATTATACATTTGTTTATAGTTATTGGTGACTTTTTTACAAAGTCATTAGGCCTCCTTAATATTTGTAGATGTGCAGACCCCTTGCTACAGCCAATAGACCTGATGATTTATAGATTTTGGTGTTCTGACCCTTTGAAAAACCCAGTAGATCTGCCTTATTTAAACTTACACCCTTTATTAACAAAGCCAATAGGTCTGCCTTTCTTACAGTGGAGCCCTTCATTTCGTTACATGGCAGAGGCAGACATTCATAGTGATGGAGAGTGGGAGCCCGCAGGGTTGGGTGCAGGGCCTGGCTGCAGTCCAGGACCTGCGCCCAACCCCCTGCAGGGCACGGCAATGGACATCTTACATTACACTAAAAATAAACATAGAAACTCACTGAAAAAAAGGATAAAGTGACGCTATAGTTATGATTTGTAATAATATGTTACTTTACATTAAAAAGAAATCCCTTGAAATTCACTGAAAAACAGAGATTAATGGGATTTTATAGTTAGGTGAAAATGTCAGGCAGTACATACCATTTTGAATTAACAAACCACTGAAATCTACCAGTTATAGCTATCTCAACTAACTATAACTTGTAATCAGAAGTAACTATAACTTGCACCCCCGCCATACACTAGTAATTACATCCCATGTTACATCACTTAAAACACATGCCATGACAATACTGATAACATCAATGCAATATCTAAATTGACATAATTGACATCTTTGATGACAACACTGAGCATGGCGGGGGCATAAATTATAGTTGCCTTAGGTCATGAAACGCCGTCAACAATATATACAGACCCAGCTTGCATTGATTTACTGTATAGTTTATGGGCTGTACCACCTCTCCCTCTGACCAGTTACACCCCCCTTTTCCCTGCCCAGGCCATCTTTTGCCTCCCCATCCTTTCTCTTAGGTCGTCACTGTCCATGTCACTGCCAGGCCCACAAACTGTCCAAATGGCTGCGACAGCGCTGCAGCATCACCCTCTTTGCGTGCCATCTCGTCGATTGTCAAAGGCTAATACGCTACATAAAGCACAAGAAGGTGCTGGCTTACTTGCAGCCAAAATGGGTGGATGGGGCCCTTTTACAGGTGACACACCTCTCATGCCTAGAATCCAAAAAGATGCACTTTGACTGGGTGGGAAGAGTGATCCACAGCAGCTTCCTGTCGCCGGAGGGATAGGCCCTGGCCCCTCCATGAAATGTGGCGTTGTGGTTCTCCTTCGTCGGTCACTGGCTGTCACTGTCCTCAAGTCCTGATGTGATCCGGATAGCCAGTTGTTTTTGCCAAGCTGATGCTCGGTTTAGGTCCCCACGGGCACTAAGCGCTAAGCGTCCTATTTTTTTTCCTTGAGCTCAACCACCAACTCACAAAAATTGTGGCCTTTCACTCCTTAATTACTTAGTGACTGGACCCAAGCACAGGACGCGGTGCTGCACCGCCCCAGCCAACTGATGTGTGAAACAATGAGGACAGGGTCCTCATGGATGATGTGCTCTCTAAGCACAGCCTAGTGGGTGGACCACTGGCATCTCTCCCACCCAGGGGACAGGAATGACACCTTCTTAACGCCTGTCCATGCCACCCATTCAAAACTGGACTACTGTCTGGTTTCTGAACAGGTTGTGGCCATCACTCGCAAATCCTGGATCATAGAAGCTGGACTCTCCACCAGGGCCCGGTTTTGCTTTCCCCGGTGTTAGGCCTTTTCCCCCAAGGTCGAAAGCCATTGCACCTGAACATAACATGCTTTTATACACCCCAGGGCAAATTCCAGCTGCACTCACCTGTCTGCACATACCTGGAAGACAACAGAGGATTGGTCTCCTCCCACAGGGTCCAGTGGCCTGCCATGAAGGAGACTATTTGTGGCCAACTCATGAAGGACGCGGCCCTGGCCAATGCTCAGACAGCGGCTCACCAGAGGGAACTGGAGGGTGAGATTATGACCCTTATGTGCCCCTAGACCTCAAAGCCTCATCTCCTGTGCACCATCAACTGGAGGAGGCCCGTATGGACCTTAATTCTCTTTTTACATCTAAGGCTGAATGTGCATTGCTGAGGCTTTAAGTTTGCCACTATGAACAGGGTGAAAAAGCAGGTCACCTATGGCTGCTCAACCGCGGCAACACGACCCTGCACTGACTATCATCGTCGTCCACTCATGGACAGCAATGTTCTCATCCGCCCACTAGTCATAGTCCATGGAACTGCGCCTTTCTACCGGACACTATACACCCCAGACACGACGGCTGTGCCGACCGGCTGGAGGCCTTCTTTGAGGGCGTGCTTCTTGCTAGTCTTACCAAGGAGGGCCGGGCCTTACTAGACGGGGAGCACTTGCCCTTCTCAGCTCTCAACCGCTGGGGACTCGCTTTTGCTTCAGCTTTGGATAATGTTGTTTGGCGGTATCCGTAGCACCTTGCCACTGCTGGTCACTCTAAATCCCAGAATCCTCACGGCTACCCTCAGATGTTTCCACTCCTGCCTACTTAACTGCAGCATGGTGCTGCTGTGTAGCCTCGCCCGGCCAAGAGTGGGCCCGTCTGTGCCTATCAGAGCCCAGAGGAGGCTGGGCTGGGCACCCCTTCTTGGCTGGAGCACTGGGCATCAAGAAGGTACTGTGTTTCACACTAAATACCCTGAATAAAGACTGTCTCAAGTATGATCAAGCACTTGGGTTAACAAGGCCCCTTCACCTTCTCATTTCAATGATCTCTCTGTTGTTACAGCGATTTGGTCACAGAACATTTCTATTTTTTGTGAGTTCTTTTTTTGTCTTTTTACTGTATGGCTTTGTAATTTTCCTTTATTCCCTACACACTGTTACAGGGGTCAGTGTGGATTAGTCCTGGCCATGGGTAAATGAAAAGCACCAGACACCATTCGCTAGACACTATTGCACCTCAAGTGCCTTAGCAATAGGGGCCTGAATCATATGTGATCCCCTCTTAGTCCTCATGAAATTAGACTTTTCAAAATGGTCACATCTTGGCTAATCCATTTGGGGGAGAGTACAGGTGATGAGGATGGCCACGCTCATGCCATTTACTTATGCCCTTGACATGTGCCTCTTGACCTTACCTGGCCTACACCAAGCTCTTGGCAAGCCTCTTGTGTGGAAATCTTGGTCTTCCCTCAGTCGAGCACTATGTCCCGGCCCACCATCTCTCCCAGATGGCCTATATCCTCCCCAGGAGCCAGACCCACCATAGTGGGTGAGGCATAGCGTTCACTGATGGCAAGTTAGCACAGACTCGACCCTCTTTAAAGGAAGTCATGCCTCTGATATACCCTGGCACCCGATGCTGCAGGGCATTCTGAAATCCTGGTGCCAAGCGCAGTGCTTCCATGGTGTGGACCCCCTTCTCCATGTATACGTGCCCTTATGGGGCAATATTTGCTAACCCTGGGGGAGGGGTTCTTGATTGGGAACTGTGGCTAGTGGCAGACCTCAATAGCCTGGACCAGGCCATTGCCGACAGAGCATTCAAGCCCTTCAAGAAGCTTCGGGAGGAACTCAGCCTTCTGTTCCAACATTCGTGGAGGTACTTCAGTTACAGCACTGGTTCCGACGCAGCATAGGCGATTGACTCCCCGGTAGTACATACTTCAGGGCATTGGGTTGCTCCCACTGGGTCATGTCGGGACTCTAAGACCTTATGAACCACCACCAATTCTCACTTCCTCTCCTCAACAACCTCCAAACCTAAGGGCAAACCCGACTGCAGAAGGAGTGCAAAAAGAAAGATTGCGCTGACCTCCTAGAGGCACTTCACCGTGGGACCAGGAAGGCCCGCTTTAAATTCTGTCTCTTCAAAACATTGCATGAATGACACTGGACCCCGGCAAAATTGCAAGCTCATCTGGCTTATTACCCCATGAAAACTGTTGGCAGTGAACGAATACCCGTGGTGATCTAGTGCTCATCCTCTGGGATTGCACTTCTATTCAGCCCTCCTGGAACGCAGTGAGGACCACAATGGGTGAGACCCTGACACTCAGGACCCAACTCCCTTGGGCGCGGATTCTTTGCATGAGCCTGGGAATCACCAGACCTCTCTCATATCCAGCACCGCCTATTATACACGGCCCAGGCAACAGTCAGGATATGCATTCCCCCACACTGGAGCACCCCCATGGCCCCCTTAAAGGATGAATGGCTGGCAGCAATGTTTCAGGCAGCCACCCCTGAATGCATCATCTATAACCTACAGGACAGAGTGGAGATATTCCTTCAGGCATAGTACATTGATACATGATCTAGCATGCAAGTCCACCCCACCTTGACACTCTATCTAAGGTGGCATGGTGACTAGCACATCGCTCTGGGCTGCAGGACCTGCCCTTCATCCCCCCCACACCCTCCTGGCTGTTCCCTCTTCCCCCTCACCCCATGCCCTCTACCCTCCCTCTCTCTCTTTTCCACCACCCATCCTCAGACCCGCCCCACTATTTCCCCCCTCAATGCACCACCCTCTTCACTGCCTCGCTCAGCAGCATGGGAATCCCCCCCCCTGATTTGGGAAGTTATTATCTCACTATATGACTTGTGCTGTGCATTACCGCCCATCAATGCCAGCTGGCACCCCTCTACCTACTCTCAATGTATAGGGATTAAGAGAACAATGTAAGCAATGCCCTGCTACCTGCCTGTCCCCCCTCATATTGCTTCTTGGGCTTTCAAAAAACATTTGCAACACACTCAAAAATATTTAATTACCTTATTACATCTTTTAAGTGCTAACTTTTGTTTGGGAACAGGTAGAAATGTTGTTATTTGATATCTAAGGAATTTTAATTTAAAATCATCTTTAATGGTAAAGTCAGATTTTAAGTTACAATTCTGAAAATGCCACCTTTAGAAAGTTTGTGTATTCCTTCTAGACAGTCACACAAAAGTGGGCTATGAAATGGCAGAATGGGCCATACGGACATGATGTGAGGAGCGCAGCTGTGCACAGCCCCACTTACATTTCAAAGGAGTTGCCTCAGCATTTGTGCAAAGGGCTTCACAATGGCCTTTTCTGACCCCAGACCCAGTGGAGTCTGGGCAGGGAGGCAAGAAATTCAAGGACCTGTGCGGGTGGAGAGAGTAATTAATACATTTCTTACTCTTCAAAGTTGGCACCTGGTATAAAAATAGGACCCTCAGATGACTCTTTAGCTCTCTGCTGGACCTGCGGAGGACTCTCAGAGTACTGCCCTGCTGCCTGTGGCCTGCTGTGTCCTTTGGAGAACGTTCCTGCAGGCTGCCCCAAGAGGATTGCCCTGCTGCTTTAAGCCTGCCCTGGGCCTTCAGAGGACTGCCCTGCTACTTGAGACCTGATTTTCTGCTTGAACCCATGACTACTAAAGTGACTCCAAGGGCTAGTTGGCTGGCCTCTTGATTAGAGCTTCAGGGACAGAAAAGTCTCCAACCATCTTGAACCTGCACCTGTTCTCCTGCTTGAGTGAGTCATGACCCTCCAAGAGGTGCCCATTCAAACCTGGAGCCATGGAAGCATTGGATATCTGGGTTGTCTTTGGTGCCAGGAGAGCCCAAATCCAAAACTTGGGACTTAGACATTTTTCTGCCACAAGGTGCTCTGAAAAAAGCGAGAGGATAGCAGGACCTACTTGCTCGTCGATCCTCCTGAGGTGCATCAATGGTTAGTCTGACTTCACGGCAGCTCCCACTACATTGTTCTCTACAGCAGCAAATCCAGTTCAGCGGCTCATCACTGGAACAGTATCTGATCTGCTGGAGCCCTCGTCGGGCTACGGTCTGCCACTTTGTGCCACTTGAGGTTTCTAACTTCCAAAAAAGAGACAAAGGGTCCAATGTAAATGTTGGGGGTATGCATACTCCACCGAAGTATTGATGGAGTATACGTACCGCTAACATGAAGGCCCCCCCACCCGATTCAATACGGACAGACAGTTGACTATGGCACTGCCTACTCCATCACTAGACAAACCTCTCCCACGACCCAATGGAGTAAGGCCCGTCGGGTAAATGAGTACTTGCTGGGCCACACAATCATAGTCATTTTTGTACTGTCCATGTAGCCATTTTTGTTTTCATCCGTCACCACCAGTCAAACCCTGGTGTGAGGGACAGTGAAACGTAAATAATGCTCTGTCGAGCAATAGGAGATGAATCTGATGACAAGGGAAGTGCACAAAAATGCATTGACAAGAAACGTGGTTACAACAGTGCTTCCCAACGCATTATAAATTACCACCAGCTTGATGGTCAATTATATATTCCTCTGCCAAAATCTAAGGGCCAGATGTAGGTAATTCATATTTACCGACTCTTAATTACCGAATTTTACCGATTCAGTATTTAAGAGTCGGTAAATATGAAGGGGGGAGATGTAGGTAATACAAATTTAAGAATTACCGAATCGGTAGGATTCGGTATTTACCGATTCGGTAAATACCGAATCGGTATTGCCCATTGATTCCTATGGGCCATGAAGCCCATAGGAATCAATGGGCAATACCGATTCGGTATTTACCGAATCGGTAATTACCGAATCCTGCAAGGGTGCAGGAGGTGTCACTTTGACTCCCTCTAGCACAACCAATTCCGGACTTGTGTGCCATGTGGCACACAGACATGCCCTAAGGGCATGTCTGTGTGTCACATTGCACAGGTGTGCATGCACAGATGTGCATGCTCACCTGAATTCGGTATTTTACCACCCAATTGGATTGGGTGGTAAAATACCGATTCTTAAGGGCCTCTGACACTCTTAAGAGTGTCACCTACATGTGGATTTACCGATCGGTAAAATTACCGATTCGGTATTTTACAGAATCGGTAAATTTACCGAATCAGTAAATTTACCGATTCTGTAAAATGGTGGCCCCTACATGCCAAATCCTAAATACCGGTTGGTAACGGCCGAAATCGGCCGTTACCGACCGGTATTTTCTCTCCAACATCTGGCCTCTAATCCCTAAATCAGGATGTAGAAATTTTCACTGCAACTTCATTCAGTGACACCCCAACAATGATGCCTTCTCGGGACTACCAGCAGTCTTTCACTGCTGAACTTAACCTTCTCAGACATTTGTCATCAAAAATTCTCCTAAATCCAAAGGTAAGTGGAGGTCGGTCCCAATCCACTATGTGTATCCGAAGTTCACTCCACCGCGGTTGACCATAACTTTCGACTTTGCCCCGGTCTCATGCGACTAGACGTCTGTGGTTGGCAATATCTTTCACTTATAACTTAAAAAGAGAGGATTTTATCTTGGGGAGAGGATGTAGCCTCATGGCTAGAGCGGTCGACCTCGAAGCTGGGGAACCGAGTTCGAGTCTTGGCAAGAACGCTCAACATCTTGTGATTCTGGGCAGATTTACAAGCCCCTTGCACCTCTTTTACGCACTGTTGCGCCACTTTTGTGACGCAGTGGCGGCGCAAAAGATGTGCCATTGTGTGGGCTATTTAAAATGTGATGCATCTGGGAGATGCGTCACGTTGTAAAGCCCTGCGCCAGAAGGAGGCGTTCTGGCGCAGGAGGGGCGTTCCTGCGCAGGAACGCGTCCGAAAAGCGGCTGAGTGAAATCTACAAGATTTCACTCAGTCACTTTTAGGCCAATGCGCGTCAAAACCATGCGCCTGCTTGAAGCAGGCGTAAGGCTTGACGCAGCATTGGACAGATGGGGCCCCCCAGAGCCTTGCTGGAGCTGTGTCGCCCTTGCGACGCAGCTCCAGCAATGCGCCGCCTTTACGGCACAGATGCGTCATGCATCTGTGCTGCTTTTGTCCCATGGTGCCCCGCATTGTAAATGCGGCGCACCATCGGTGGGGGAGCTACGGCGCACAATTACTGGCGCATCCCTGGGGATGCGCCAGTTATTGTAAATCTGCCCCTTAATCTCCTCGTGCCTAATAAAAATGAATGTGTTCTTCTGCAACAAAACTGGTGCTATGTAAAGCGTTCTCATTGGTTGTGTTGTGTTCTAAATGTATAACTGTTTGAAAGCTGTATAAATACTTTAGGCGTTACCTCTTAAGTTAAGCAGACAGCTTTTGTGCCAAGCTATCAGTTTAGTGAATGTTGTGGTTCACCATGACAAAGATTGTGGCTGTTGCTTGAGCAGAGATTCACCTCCCTTCAACCCTCACCCAACATTCAGAATTAAAGATCTAATGTTGTGTGCGACTTCTGCGTCTAGGAAGCACCGAATATATACATTCCGTTATGTATGAGGCTGTGAAAGTGTCTCTGCTCATTCAAGTTTAAATTTAAAATGAGAATACAGTGGAACGTGTTAGATGAAGGGAGGACACATTCTGATTAAGTGTGCAAGGGAAGATAAGTTTGCATTCCATGCCTGCTGTTGTTTTGGGGAAAGGAAGCCCTGGTTTATTGTGCGTTGTGTTGGGTAGATTGGATTCGCATATTTCTTTCATATTTACATTTACAACACAGAGTACGGTTGGCAGCACTAAAATCTCATCATTTTTTTATATTAATAATATGTACAGTTTATTTAAAGAGTAAATCAAATATAACATGGCCTGCCTCACTTCTTATAGATGATAAAATGTTGTTGGGGCGTATAAAATATTCTACATAATGGGGTGAAACCAATTATAACACACACAGAACAAATGACTGATCATACCAGTGAGATATCGCGATCATGAAATCACATAACAAATGCGGCCAACACGTCTCGCGGCCTGTCTGCTTTCAAGGTTCCACACAGGGCCACTCATGGCCGCAGTGTGATGAATATTCACAGAGATAAAACACAGGTAACTGAGATCCATCCATCCCTAACTCCGGGTTCAAAGGCGAAGCTCATTTAAATCCCCACCCACGTGTGCCGGGTTGACACCCAGGATGTCGCGCGCTGGCCGAGGGGTGCAGTGTGTGTGTTGGGGTGTCTGAAGCAGGTGGGTCCTGTGAGGTGTGTGTCATGGGACCTCAGGATGCTGTGTCTCACAGGATGGGGTGCAGCACCCCAATGCTCCGGGATCAGACAGGGTCCAGCTGGTTTGGTGGTGTGTCACAGCGAGGGGGTGTGTTGTGCTAGTGTTTACTTGTTTACTCGAGAGGGTGAAGAGTGAGTCTAGTCGTCCTGGTCTTTGTGATTGGAGGTGTGAAAGTTGTTGAGGTAGTTGAGCCCGTAAGGAGTTAGGGGCAGATTTACAAGACCTTTGTGCCTCTTTTACGCCGCTGTTGCGTCACTTTTGTGACGCAGCAGCGGCACAAAAGATGCGCCATGGTGCGGGGTATCTACAACGTGACGCTTCTGGGAGATGCGACACGTTGTAAAGCCCTGCGCCATAAGGAGGCATTCCCGCGCGGTGGGGGCGTTGCTGTGCATGAACGCCTCCTAAAAGTGGCTGAGTGAAATCTACAAGATTTCACTCAGTCACTTTTAGGCCAATGTTGCGTCAAAACCCTGCGCCTGCCTGAAGCAGGCGTAAGGATTGACGCAGCATTAAGTAGATAGGGCCCCCAAATTATTGCTGGAGCTGCGTCACGTTTGCGACGCAACTCCAGCAATGCGCCGCCTTTACGGCACAGATGCGTGACATATATGTGCCATTTTTGCCCCATGGTGCGCCGCATTTACAATGCGGCGCACCATGGATGGCAGAGCTGCGGCGCACAATAACTGTTGCAGCCCTGGGGATGCGCCAGTTATTGTAAATCTGCCCCTTAGTGTCTGGCTTGTGTGTTGATGTGGTGAGGGATGTGGTGTGGTTTATGTTGTTATGATATTATTTTGGTGGCAGCGTGTTCTGTGGAAGCAGTTTCGTGTCCCTGCTTTGTTCTGTGTGTAAGTACACCTTTGGACTGAGCACCACGGTGCATGGGCAGCACGTTGGGGGTAAGCTCTGTATGGATGAATGTCAAAGAGAAAGTGGAGCACAACTGGAATCTCTGAAGAGGAGTTAGGACATAGTTCTGTCACTAAATATCGTGACCCTGGTGGTAGATCTTGAGGCGCTCCTGGTGAGCCCTAAGGACTGCAGCGTGAGCCCTCACATTCAAGTGGTGGGTCATGCCACGACGAGATTGGTGCCTCAGGTCCAGAGATTGGTGCCTCAGGTGTCGTATTTTGACGATGGCTGGGTTAGCGCTTAGCTTTGCTACAAAATTGGCTATACATAGAAACGCCATTTTATATGTAGCGGCGGCCATTTTAGATCATGAGCGGCCTCGTGGCCAGCGTGCCCTTTAGTCCTTTGTCCGTTCCACTGACCACTCGAGTCTGCCCAGCAACAGGCTATTTTTAGTATTGGTCAAGCTCACACATGCGCAGTTCACACTGACCAGTCACTCCTTAGGAATGTGCCGCAAACTGACCAGTGGGTTTGAAACCCTCCAATGAGCTGGCAGTGTTCCAAAACATGCCCTTATATGTACATAATGTTCTGTAACTTTGTGCCGCTTCTTCGTTTTATTACCTGTAGAATTGTATAAAAGAGGGGGTCCCACCGATGTTCGGGGTGATACCTCTTGCATTACCGAAGGGTGCTGTATGAGTGTACCACCACCCCATGGGGTCTTAATAAACTTGTTCTTTGACTTTTACAGTTTCCGTGCCAACAGTTCTTCCAATGTATGTGGGTTATCTTCGGAACATGTAGGCCTTGGGAACCCGATACTACAAATTGGCGACCACGAAGGGACTCATCGGCGACTCGGATGCCCGAAGGAGAGGTCGTGACGAAGGTTTGGACACTCGCCATGGACGCGCGCTGCCACTAAGTGACCCGAGTCTTGGCACCCACTGTGTTTTTTCCTTTCCTTCCGATCTGACCTTCCAGGTGGCGCCGGTCTCCGACTGAGTTTCGATCGTCTGTGTTGCTGGATAAAGTGCCGTTTGGCTGATTCAATTAAAAGACCTTGGCAGTTGGAAATCTGGACCTTTAAGACTTTGGGTAAGATTTGTGATCGGTAAGGTAGTCTGCGGACGCTTACTGAAGTTCTATGATTTGTGATCGGTAAGGTAGTCCTCGGACGCTTGCCGAAATTCTGTGACCTATGACTTTGATTTGAGTTAGCTAACATTTGTGAACTTGTGAATTTGTGAATTTGTGAACTTTGAATCTATATGTGTAGTGCACTTCACATAGGCAGGCATGTAGAGATGTTTCTCTAACTTTGTTTTTTTTCCTCTGAGCGGCACATTTGTGTGAAGTACTGTAAGTGCCATTTTATACGGTGTCACGCTTTCGTGATACTCTTTGAACATGCCTGTTTTCAGCACGCTCCGAGGGATGTGCTGTCTTGGAAATGGTACCACAATTAGGTTAGCGGAATCACAGCCGGCTCCCCCAGAGGGAACACCAAATCGCGAAATGTACATTAAACATGGCCTTCCCCCTATAATGTACAGTAAACTCTGGCATAAGTATACAAAGTCGGATCCTGAATTGCAATGGCCACTACATGGGTCGTTCGATTTGCAAAAAGTGCAGTTTGTGGAGCAATGTCTGTTTCAACGCAGGTCTAGACAAAACATGTTTGATTGTGTGCGAATGTGGGAGAAAGCGGTGCGTGAGCGAATGAAACGTGAAGTTGCCTTGGCGGACAAAGAGCAGCGCAAGGCTGCTCGGGATAAGGCTTTACAGCTTGAGGAAAAAGAGGCTCAGGAGAAAAGAGAGAGGGAGGAACGGGAACGTAAATTGCAAACGACGGGTCAATTCCCTATTCGTCGACCGCTTTATCCTGTCCTTAATAATGAAATTGATGATTTTTCATTGCTAGATCGGTCACCGCCTCCGTATGTTTCGCCGACGGCTCCAGCTGAAGATTTGGGTGATGATGGGCAGGATAAGTCGGAAAAGAAGGGTATAACTGCTCTCAGGTTTACCACAGAGAGGTCCGCGCATTTACGTAGTTGGGCTCGTAAAGTGAATAAGAATTGTGTTTCACAGGCAGAGGTGGTTGCGGAGAGGAATAGGTGGACGGATCATGAATTACTGTATTTTCTGTCTAATTTGGCGGATGAAGTTGTTGTTGCGTATCGTCAACTTTCAGATACGTTTGAACCTAAAACTGTGTCAGTATGTCGTGAGAATTTGGATAAAGGTGTATTTGATCTTGCAGATGTTGATGACCTTTTCAAGCAACTGATCCAGCTGCGAGATGAAACAACCAGGTTGCGGGAGGAGCGGAAAAGGAAGCAAAAGGAGTCTGCGCCGGAGAATAGCGAGCAGATTAAGGAGTGTTCTCTCCGGGGTTCAGATAAGAATTCTGCAATGCATGTTATGCCTATGCGTGAAGCTGCACCTTTGTATGTTCCACCTAAAGGGGAAGGTACAGATGATGATAGAAGGTCAAAAGATGCATAGGGGTATTTTGTATATAATTGGGTGTATACGCCTTGGAATAGAGCGGATGTTATGGCATTGAAAAATTCTTTACCTGATCTTCGTAAGAATCCGGCAGCATTCTACGAGGGGGTGGAAGGGGCTATTTCATCTTGTGTGATGACTCTGGTTGATATAGATTTGTTCTTTGGGTTAATACTTCCGCCTGATATGTGGAGACAGATTCGTAAGAATAATGATGAAACAGTGCTAGGAGGTACATGGAAAGAGATTAATGAAGCTGATTTAGAAAGGAAACCAGCATGCAAGCCTTGTCAGTTGATTTTAGATCTTCCAGCGGCTATTTTGATTAAATTAAAAACGCTTGTTCCTTCTAAAAAGATCGATTGGACTATGTTAGCTTCGTGCAAACAAAAGCCTGATGAAACGGTTTCAGATTTCTTTACACGCTTCGAGGAAGCATTCCATGATTACAGTGGTCAATCTTTAACAGACGATACAGGTCGGCATTTGTTTGTAGATAAGTATGTGACTAATCTCCTACCGGAGATTGCAAAACGATTGAAAACGAGTGAAAGTTCCTGGGCCACGGCGACCCCTGCGTCTTTGTTAACGATGGCTCAGTATTATGAGCGGCAGGAGATGGAGGCTAAAGAAAGTGTTGATAAGAAAGCGAAAGAATTGAAGATGAAGGTGATGTTGGCACAGGTTTGTGGGACTCAAAATAGAGGGAGTGATAGAGGAAGACGAGGTGGAGGTACTACGTCGTATGGTCGTACGGATATAGCGGAGGATCAGTGTGCCTATTGTAAGGAGTTTGGGCATTGGGCTGATGGTTGTCCGGTACTTCGTGAGCAGCGTAGTCAGCGTGGTCGAGGAGGTGGTAGGTCGAGAGGAGGTTATACGGGAGCAAGAGGTGGCGGAAGTGATCGTGGAAGGGTTGAGGACAGGGGCCGTGGCCAGGATGAACGAAACACGTTTGATAGACGGAATTAATATCATATTTCGGAGGGTGAGAGTGTGGAATACCAGGATTATGTACATGCATAGGACTGCGTAGGATGGGGTGCGGAACCAATTGAAGTGCCTGTAGATCAGGAGGGTCCATATGTAACAGCGGGTATTTTGGGTTCTACTGATCAATTCCTAGTTGACACCGGAGCTACTCGTAGCGCTTTGTCTAAAAGGTTGGTTCCGAGGGCTCCCATGTCTGGCGAAATGATTACATGTGTAGGGTTTGATGGCACACCCTCCCCTAGCCCATTGTCGAAACCCCTAGCGCTTTGTCTCGACAAATTTTTTAGTTTTGGCCAATTTTTGTTATTGCCCTATACACCAGATAATATCCTGGGCATTGATTTGCTGAAATATTTTCGAGCAACGATACGGTGCGCTCCGGAGGGAGTGCGTGTCATTCTCAATGACAATTATCCTGACCCAAATAGGTTTTATACTATACAAGACATTTCAGCTTTGGCCTCTCTCCCGCACACGTTATGGGCGACCTCAGACACGGATGTGGGAGAGATGCGTATTCCACCTATTCACGTTACTGTTAAGGAAGGGGCTTCTCTGCCACGTGTGCCACAGTATAAGATTTCGAAGGAAGGAGAAATTGCCCTGACACATATTGTCCAAGATCTGATTGCGGCTGGGGTGGTAGAAGAGGTTTCTTACAATGTTTGTAATAGTCCTATTCTGCCGATTCTGAAGAGAGATACTGACGACAAAATTTATCGGTTTATTATTGACTTGAGAGAGATCAACAAAATTGTCGTTCCCCAATACCCGGTGGTGTCCGATATTACGACCTTGCTTACGATGGTACCACCAACGGCTACGACCTTTAGTGTAATTGATTTGAAGAACGCTTTCTTTTCTATTCCTGTCCATCCCGATAGCAGATACCTGTTTGGCTTTACGTTAAATAATAAATCGTATAGATTTTGTCGTGTTCCTCAAGGGTACACTGAGAGCCCGAGTATCTATAGCCAGGCTTTGAAAAGACAGCTTGACTCTTTTGAGTTGCAGTCGGGGGTTGTCCTTATCCAATATGTGGATGACCTCCTGCTTGCCGCTGATTCTTATGCACAATGTGAAGGAAGTACGATTGTGCTGCTTTCTTTTCTGGCACAGAATGATCATAAAGTTTCCAAGAAAAAGCTTCAATATTGTAGACCCAAGGTGACCTACCTCGGTCATCTTTTGTCTAAGGAGGGGCGTGCATTGACATCAGATCGAATTCAAGCAATTTTAGACACACCAGTCCCCCGCACGCAGAGAGATGTACGTGCCTTCATAGGGTTGACGTCCTTTTGTAGACAATGGATCATGGGTTTTTCACACATTATAAAGCCCTTGCTAGCGTTACTGTCCAAAGCTACACCAATGCCCCTTGAATGGACAGATGAATGTCAGAATGCTTTTGAACAGTTGAGACAGGCCCTTTGTTCTGCACCCGTGTTAGGCACACCAGACTACACGAAACTTTTTACATTGTACGTGCACGAGAATGATGGGTGCGCGTTGTCAGTGTTAGTGCAAGTACACGGGGACAAGCAGAGACCATGTGCGTATTTCTCTGCCATTCTTGATCCTGTAGCACGAGGATTGCCTGGGTGTTTCCGAGCGGTAGCAGCAACAGCAGTAGCCATACGGCAGAGTGAGGGAATAGTGTTATCACATAAACTGTTGGTGTTAGTTCCTCACGCAGTAGATGCCCTGCTAAACCAAACAAAAACCCAATATCTCACGAGTGCACGTTTAACAGGATATGAGCTTACACTGTTGGCGCCACATATTACACTGAAAAGATGTGCTACTTTGAACCCTGCCACTTTATTGCCCTATCCGGTCGAGGAGGGTCAGGAAGAAAAACATCACGATTGTGTTTTCCTGACCGAGGAACAGACAAAGGGTCGTATCGACTTACAGGATATGCCACTTCCAGATGTGGATGGGGAACTGTGGGTCGATGGATCGTGTTTGAGGCTGCCAGATGGCACGACTTCCGCAGCTTATGCGATCACGACACTTAAGACAGTGGTGGAAACAGCTAGAATACCACAGAAATCGGCTCAGGCAGCAGAGCTGATAGCCTTAACAAGAGCCTGCGAATTGAGTGCTGGCCTATGTGTGAACATATACACAGACAGCCGGTACGCCTTCGGAGTAGCACATGATTTCGGGCTACTCTGGAGAGAGCGTGGGTTTTTGACGTCTCATGGGGAACACATTATGCATGGAGAACTGGTGCGTGATCTCCTAAACGCGTTGCTTTGTCCGAAGAAGGTAGCGATTATAAAATGTAGCGCCCATAAGAAGATCACTGATGAAATGGGTCAGGGAAATGCCTTTGCAGACAGCATAGCGAGACAAACAGCCATGTTCCGGACTAGCTCCCCATGTACGTGACAAAGTCTCAAGCTGAACGATGGAATGATGCTAGAGCTGAGATATTAGATATTCAGAAATCAGCTACTGAAGCTGAACTTGCAGCATGGGCAGCAGATGGGGTACTAGATGATGAGGGTTGTTGGAGAAGCAAGGACATGGAGAAATGGAAATTACCTGCAGCTTACTTGCAGGCGATGGTCCAGATGACACATGGACTGGCGCATGTCGGAGCTCTTGCAATCACTCGACTGTTAACACGAGTTTGGGAACATCCCGAGATTGCTAATACAGCCAAGAAAGTAGTGCAGACCTGCCTGATATGTTTACAACACAATCCTGGAAAGGGGACCCATACTCCGAAAGGAGGGTTCGTTCCACCCTCTGCACCATTTGAGGTACTCCAAATGGATTACATCCAACTCGAGCGCTGCAACAACCTGAAGTACGTCCTAGTGGTGGTATGCGCTTTTAGCAAATGGGTTGAGGCCTTCCCCACGAAAGACAACACAGCCCTAACAACGGCTAAGGTGTTGCTTAAGGAATTCTTTCCTCGCTTTGGAGTTTGCTAATTTTTGTGGAGCGATAATGGGCCTCATTTTGTTGGGAAGATTGTGGAGTATGTACTGAAGGGGTTAGGGATTCAGCAGAAGTTCCACGCTGTGTTCCACCCTCAGTCGGCAGGTCTGGTTGAGCGGTACAATGCTACGTTGAAACTTAAACTGGCCAAAATTGTGGCATCCACGTCGTTGAAGTGGCCAGATGCTTTGCCGTTAGCACTGCTCTCTCTTAGATCAGTACCCCATTCACGAACTGGCCTTACACCATATGAGGTAGTGTTTGGGCGCCCCATGAATATCTGGGGGGTGCCCAAGCCGCGATTAATACATGATGTGCCTTGTGTTATGATGAACGACTATTTGGCACGATTAACAAATGACTTGCTTTCTATTCATCAACAGGTTCGAGAAGCGCTCCCTGACAACTCTACTGGAGAGGGCCATGATCTTCGCCCCGGCGACCATGTGATGATCCGATCGTTTGAGAGAGCGAGCAGTTTGGAGCCGAGGTGGAAGGGCCCCGAACAGGTCCTCCTTGCGACCCGGACCGCTGTACGAGTGACCAACAGGAAGCGGTGGGTGCACTCGACACACTGCCGCCGTGTCTCTCCGGATCTGGTCACTCCTGCTGTGCTGACTGACTACAAAGAAATTCTGGAGAAAAAAAAGAGCCCAGCTGTGACGTCGGCCGAAGTTGAGGGAGCCTTCCCGGACCATACTGCTTCTGGACGAGAGCGCTACAATCTACGGCCACGATAAAGAAGAGTTTCTTTTTGTGTTTTTTATGACTGGTTGGTTACCGCTCCAGGTTTGTGAAACGGAAACCGGGAATTCCAAGGGGGGGGGGGATCAGTTCTGCCAGTGTAGCGACACCCGTCTTGGCCCGGAGAAGAAAACAACGGCTACCTCGGAGTTCAGCACCATATTTTTCTTTTTTTTTAGGTATACACGCATGTGTATTTGAGACTTTGTGACCAATTTGAACTATTTGAGACTCTGCAAGAACTTTTCTGAACTATGGCATCATCAGCATCACGAGATAAGTGACTCTTGGGTGCCATTCTCTTTGTTTTGACTATTGTGGTGATCGCTGTAATAGCCTGGGTAGTTGAACTTGTGGTACCTGCACGTGAACATTTGCTGCCGACTACCCCGGCTCCATCTGAACATTTTCACTTCACCCTGCCCTATCATGAAGAACGGCACCGACAGACTTATCTGAACAACAGTTTTATTCAGATCCTACATCATACGCACAATATGACAAATACCTCAAATTGCTGGGTGTGTGGGATGTTGCCTGGGCACCAGAAGAAAGGGGGTACTCCACTCATTCCTCTCCCGTTTTCGCATAATGGATCTTGCAATGCCTTGTACACTCTCCTCTTTACTCTGAGATGGCCAACCAAAGGGGGAGTGCTTTTCCGTTTGAATAAATTGTGTCACCATGACCGGGATGGGTATCCACAAGCTGAGGGTACTCGATTCGAATGGGAGGAATACCGCCCTGATAATGTGTCTGCTTCACGAATTTACAGCAATCAGCGAAATATCAATGTATCGAATGCACATGTCATTAATGTTATTGCTACTAAAGCGGATCTATGTATACGCAATAAAGGTGTAATTTCTGTTGGGAAAAGTGAATGCAACACCACACTCACATTTGACAGTCCAAATGGTATATCGTTTGTAACATCCCGCAATACTTACTTCATCTGTGGAACGAAGGGTTATCATCAGCTTCCATTGGGATGGTCAGGCACTTGCTACATGTCTTTTGTATTACCTCCTGTATTCATTGCCCCACCAATGTATCACAATGACTACATCTTATATCATGACTTTGTTTTAAACCGTGCTAAACGCGCTGTTGTTTTGGATGATATAGATCAAACGGACACTACTTTGCAGCAGTATGTGGACTTTAATTTGGGCCTGTTTTCCTTCGTTGGGGCAGCTTTGAACAGTCGAAAGATCCGACGACTGACCCGTGTTGTTGAGGCTGTGGCTAATGATACTGCAATAGCACTTGGAAATATCACGGAAGAAGTACAGATTTCTAGAATTGTTGTGCTCCAGAACCGGATGGTTCTAGATGTAGTGTTAGCTGATCATGGGGGGGCATGTAGAATTATCGGAAGTAGCTGCTGTGTCTATATACCTGACAATTCACCATCTGTATATGATGCTATCACAAAGCTACATAAGATAGCCGCTGAAATACATCCGGATAATGGTACTTGGACTCTGTCAGGATGGTTTTGGTCAATACTCACCACCTGGGGGTGGAAATTGTTAACGATTCTATGTATCATTGTGGGGATTCTGTTCTTTGTATGCCTATGTATCCAATGTGGCCCAGCCTTATGTTCTATGTGCTTATCAGTTTGTGTACCATCGAGACGAGCTCTTGCACATGACAAAATGATGCTTCATAAAGAAGTAACACAAATAATGTTAATTGATATGGAAGATGAACTCCCTGACTACGTCCACTATGAGGTAGCTTCAGCTAAACGCTAAAAGGGCCGTCTGTCGTATTTTGACGATGGCTGGGTTAGCGCTTAGCTTTGCTACAAAATTGGCTATACATAGAAACACCATTTTATATGTAGCGGCGGCCATTTTAGATCATGAGCGGCCTCGTGGCCAGCGTGCCCTTTAGTCCTTTGTCCGTTCCACTGCCCACTCGAGTCTGCCCAGCAACAGGCTATTTTTAGTATTGGTCAAGCTCACACATGCGCAGTTCACACTGACCAGTCACTCCTTAGGAATGTGCCGCAAACTGACCAGTGGGTTTGAAACCCTCCAATGAGCTGGCAGTGTTCCAAAACATGCCCTTATATGTACATAATGTTCTGTAACTTTGTGCCGCTTCTTCGTTTTATTACCTGTAGAATTGTATAAAAGAGGGGGTCCCACCGATGTTCGGGGTGATACCTCTTGCATTACCGAAGGGTGCTGTATGAGTGTACCACCACCCCATGGGGTCTTAATAAACTTGTTCTTTGACTTTTACAGTTTCCGTGCCAACAGTTCTTCCAATGTATGTGGGTTATCTTCGGAACATGTAGGCCTTGGGAACCCGATACTACAAATGTCCAGAGATTGGTGCCTCAAGTCCAGAGATTGGTGCCTCAGGTCCAGAGATTGGTGCCTCAGGTCCAGAGATTGGTGTCTCAGGTCCAGAGTTTGGTGCCTCAGGTCCAGAGATTGGTGCCTCAGGTCCAGAGATTGGTGCCTCAAGTCCACAGATTGGTGCCTCAGGTCCAGAGATTGGTGTCTCAAGTCCAGAGATTGGTGCCTCAAGTCCAGAGATTGGTGCCTCAGGTCCAGAGATTGGTGCCTCAGGTCCAGAGATTGGTGCCTCAGGTCCAGAGATTGGTGTATCAGGTCCAGAGACTGGTGCCTCAGGTCCAGAGATTGGTGCATCAGGTCCAGAGATTGGTGCCTCAAGTCCAGAGATTGGTGCCTCAAGTCCAGAGATTGGTGCCTCAGGTCCAGAGATTGGTGCCTCAGGTCCAGAGATTGGTGCCTCAAGTCCACAGATTGGTGCCTCAGGTCCAGGGATTGGTGCCTGAAGTCCAGAGATTGGTGTCTCAGGGGTAGAGATTGGTGCCTCAAGTCCAGAGATTGGTGCCTCAGGTCCAGGGATTGGTGCCTCAAGTCCAGAGATTGGTGTCTCAAGTCCAGAGATTGGTGCCTCAAGTCCAGAGATTGGTGCCTCAGGTCCAGGGATTGGTGCCTCAAGTCCAGAGATTGGTCCCTCAGATCCAGAGATTGGTGCCTCAAGTCCAAAGATTGGTGCCTCAGGTCCAGAGATTGGTGCCTGAGGTCCAGAGATTGGTGCCTCAAGTCCAGAGATTGGTGCCTCAAGTCCAGAGATTGGTGCCTCAGGTCCAGAGATTGGTGCCTCAAGTCCAAAGATTGGTGCCTCAGGTCCAGAGATTGGTGCCTCAGGTCCAGAGATTGGTGCTTCAGGTCCAGAGATTGGTGCCTCAGGTCCAGAGATTGGTGCCTCAAGTCCAACTCATCACACGGGCCTCCTGATAGACCTTACGTGTAAACTCTGTGTGATGTGGCCCTTTTGTTAGCTATCAGGTGCAGAGGAAAGGCCCTGAGCGCCAGCTGGTGAGCGCTGAGGACTGGTTTGTGAGATCAGAGGCCAGGCTGATGGATGAAAGATGCCCTGGTGATATTGCTTGAGGTCTGCTGGCGGCTCCTTAGATCCACCTGATTGGTTCTGAGGTTGAGCCATTGCCCGAGGTCTGGCTGTGAGCTTTGAGGTTCAACTGCATTCCTGGGCAGCCTGTGTTCCCATGGCAGTCGAGTGACATGCTGAGGACAACTAAACTGTATGACCACCACTGCACTCAGATAATGAATGCTTATGGCTGCCCGTATGACGTAAACTTGTGGCGTCTTCCCCAGGGGCACCACACACTGATTTACTTGTTTAATGCTTGCACCAAGGGCAACAGGCACATCCATGACTGCTCAATGCCCCCCAAGACAGCAGCTTCTTCCTACTATTACCTGTGACTGTCGCCCTATCAGAGCATGCACTGCAATGTCCTTCGAGTAGCGTGGTTGTTCTGCCTGGTGACTCCTGTACACAAAGCAGCAGAGACTGCTATGGCTTAGAACTGTGACCCCAGGGTGGTAAATAATGCAAGGCCTGATGGATACTGCCTGCAGGGCAGAGCACATCGCTCTGGTAGACACACCACCACTCTGGTAGGTTACTGCTGCCCCCGGGGCAGAGCACACCAGTCTGGTAGGTTACTGCTGCCCCAGAGCAGGGCACAACACTCTGGCAGGTTACTGCTGCCACCAGGTCAGAGCACACCAGCCTGGTAGGTTACTGCTGCCACCAGGGCAGGGCACTCCACTCTGGTAGGTTACTGCTGCCACCAAGGCAGAGCACTCCACTCTGGTAGGTTACTGCTGCCACCAGGGCAGGGCACTCCACTCTGGTAGGTTACTGCTGCCACCAAGGCAGAGCACTCCACTCTGGCAGGTTACTGCTGCCACCAGGGCAGGGCACACCACTCTCGCAGGTTACTGCTGCCACCAGGTCAGAGCACACCATCCTGGTAGGTTACTGCTGCCACCAGGGCAGGGCACTCCACTCTGGTAGGTTACTGCTGCCACCAAGGCAGAGCACTCCACTCTGGTAGGTTACTGCTGCCACCGGTGCAGAGCACATCACTCTGGTAGGTTACTGCTGCCACCGGGGCAGAGCACACCAGCCTGATAGGTTAATGCTGCCACCAGGGCAGAGCACACCGCTCTGGTACGTTACTGCTGCCACCGGGGCAGAGCACTCCACTCTGGCAGGTTACTGCTGCCACCAGGGCAGAGCACACCACTCTGGTACGTTACTGCTGCCACCAAGGCAGAGCACTCCACTCTGGTAGGTTACTGCTGCCACCGGGGCAGAGCACACCAGTTTGATAGGGTACTGATGCCACGGGCACTGCACACCAGCCTGGTAGGTTACTGCTGCCACCGGGGCAGAGCACAACACTCTGGTAGGTTACTGCTGCCACCAGGGCAGAGCACGCCATCCTGGTAGGTTACTGCTGCCACCGGGGCAGAGCACAACACTCTGGTAGGTTACTGCTGCCTCCAGAGGCAGAGCACAACACTCTGGTAGGTTACTGCTGCCACTGGGGCAGAGCACACCAGTTTGATAGGGTACTGATGCCACGGGCACTGCACACCAGCCTGGTAGGTTACTGCTGCCACCGGGGCAGAGCACGAAACTCTGGTAGGTTACTGCTGCCAGCAGGGCAGAGCACGCCATCCTGGTAGGTTACTGCTGCCACCAGGGCGGAACACACCAGTCTGGTAGGTTACTGCTGCCACCAGGGCAGAGCACGCCATCCTGGTAGGTTACTGCTGCCACCAGGGCAGAACAGAGAGGAACTGAAATCCATCATTCAATTTAATACCATCAGGACTGGTTTGAATAGGAATGAGGACTGGACTAATCTGCTCTGATTACAATGATAAAACCTGGCAGCTGGGTCTCTGTGTGTGAAAAAATGAAAAAATGTACATGGATGTAAATAATTATTTTATATACAGTATACTGAACAGTATTTAACAATAATTCATTTGGAATTGCATGTGTCCTTATTTTCACTCTTTGGGCACGCACCCTAAGCACTTATAATTCACTACCTTCCCACTTCAATATGGCCACCGACAAGCGAGCCTCTGACCACAAAAATACGCAAAAGTAATCAACACGGTCACTTCTGAAAATGCCGTTCCTTATCAATTTATTTATGTTAAACCTCGGCCCGTTAGGGGTATGTTATCATGGTGCACTCCTGGCATTAGTACCTCCAGGCACGCTTGGATACTCTCACCATTCCAACATGTCCGCCGCCAACACGGAGGCTCACATGACCCAAGTCACATGACCGCCACCCGTTCAAAGCCCTGCGCGCAGACTTCTCCACACGGAAGCTGCAACGCCAGCGCGGAACAGATGCATCGGCATCCTGCTTACAGCGAGGTAAGACCCAGCCCAGCCCCTGCCCGAGCCCGCTGCACTGACACCCTCAGCAGCAAGGCACGCTCTACCCTGACGGTATTTCTCTCCCCTTTTATTGTAGCGGATTGTTTTATCCAGCGACCGCCGCTACAGAGCCCCGGCAACCCGAGTGAGAACGCCAAACTAGGCGCTCATTCAACTTTATTTAGCCAAGTGACGCTGCCACGGGATATAATTTCCCTTGAAAAGGTGAGCAAGTACCAGTCCCTGCCCCTCAAGATGATTATCCACACTGTGCCCCGTGCTTAATCTGGACCATGTCTTGCCCGCAGATTGCTCATCACTTTATTCCCTCTTCACGAGGCAGCCCGGATTGGGTAGGCGCTCCAGGCCATTAAAGACATAGGTAATGGTTGCAGCTAGTAGCACGTTAGCTCACGAGCACCAACTCGAGCCGTATCAGATTGTTAATCATGTCCATTAATTCACAGCCTCTCGCTCGTCAATGAACCGTACCCTCGAGGCCAACATCAAATGAAAGTGCGTCAAAACCACCGCTGGGTACGCCCATTCTTATCTAGCACAATTCACGTTAAATGTTTTCTAGACTTGCACTCCCCCACCAATGCCTCATTGACTTGTCGTGTATCCGTTATCCCAGTAGCTCGTTCATTCACAAGATGTCATCTCCTCACCCACACGGAAGTGACTCTCTTTTACAAAATAGGCACTCCCCACCCACTGCGCATTATTCTGATCGCCGCCATTGAAGATAAACACCCTCCACCGCACTGCGATTTCGAAAGTGCATGTCAGACATTGTGTGACGAAGTTGACTCCTTGTCTATATCTTTGCAAAAAACAGAGTAGCGTTCTCTAATATATGTTTGTCTCTCTGTTTTCCCCTGTTTTCCTTTACAGGCTTAATTGTTTAAATCCAGGCATATATTAAGTCCTGATGATGATCCTTTTATTTTAGAGCATAGGATCGAAACGCCGTCGACACTGCTATGTAGACATACATTGTTATTTATTGTGATTTGCTGGTGTATGTTCTACTACTGGGAATACTGCCAATATAAATTCTAAAGCAGTACCACTTTTTTTGCTCAACTCTTCCTTTGCCTGATGTAAAATATTCTTTCCTCTGCACCCTTTTTCACAACTTTTTCTTTATTCTTATGAGTTTGGTACAGGCTTGTGCCTCACTTCAAACAATATTATGTTTGTTATGTGATTGAAAGATTCAAATTGACCTTTTGTCAAACATTCCTAAAATAAATTCCATGCCCGGCTGGGTATTAGAAGAACTGTACATGGTGTCCGATTGTGGTCCATATGTCATTCATTTTTTCCAGAAATTGTTTTGAGCTTAGGACCTTTGTTCTCTTAAATAACCAGGGCAGAGCACAACACTCTGGTAGGTTACTGCTGCCTCCAGAGGCAGAGCACACCAGCCTGGCAGGTTACTGCTGTTTGTAGGGCAGAGCACACCAGTCTAGTAGGTTACTGCTGCCACCAGGTCAGAGCACACCAGCCTGGTAGGTTACTGCTGCCACCAGGGCAGGGCACTCCACTCTGGTAGGTTACTGCTGCCACCAAGGCAGAGCACACCACTCTGGTAGGTTACTGCTGCCACCCGGGCAGGGCACACCAGTCTGGTACGTTACTGCTGCCACCAGGGGCAGATCACTCTGCCCGAGTAGGTATGTCATTGTAGAGGACCGGGCTCTGGTCAAGAGCAGCACTTACTATGCCCTGGGAAATAGAGGCAAAGACCATGCTGGAAGCACTCTGTACTTTGCCATCCGTAATGATTTGCAACTCATGTCCCATGTCCTGTGTGTCTCATATTGGGGGTGGGGCGAGGTCCAAACAGCCGTAAAAAAGTCCACCTCACCATGGATACTTTAAAACTTTTGGGGAGTCCATGCTGCCACTGTGACTCGGTGTTGGCAATCATCTGTTTGATTGCATTATAAGGGGACTAACCACATATAAGGAAGAAATACAACATGGATCGGACTAAATCATGTTTGTTCTTCTCAGACTACATCAAGATTGTGCACAGACAGAGAAGATTGTTTCACAAAGTTGGAAATGAGAGAGTGAAAACAATACAATTCATGCTGTCATTACTGCCAGAATCAAATATTTCATGACAAAACCATCCTCTTTGAAGCACCAGCATCAGCATGAGACTGGGGCACAGAAAAAAAGAACCTAATGCAGCCAAAAAGGAATCTTGAACCTGGATGGCTACTAAAGAACAGACAAAAGGAAAACAACATGGCAGGAGGAGGAAACTGAGAAAAGGTGGGGCGACTGCTGACCTCATTGACGAGGCCTCCACAGGAAGAGACGTTGAGGCATTAGTTTGGTCGGGAATCCTTTTTTCACTGTCAGTGCATTCGGTTCTGCTGGACCGGTATCGGACCGAGCAGTCTGATTGGCTGGCAGCAAAATAAAGAGAAACTTTGCATCCACCATTACAGGACACCTGGACTCGGTCCCTATGTCAAAAAAATAAAATTATAAAAATGTATAAGGGACAGAGTAGGGGTACCTTGACTCATTGGCACTTCTGTACAGGATCCAGAGGTGGAAGGCCACGTTGCACTTGGGTTAGGAACCTGTGAGGGGTGAGGAGCAAGGCCTGGCTGCATGGCAGGCCCTCTGTCCAAGCCGACACTGTGCACATTCGCTGGGGGTTGAATGCAAGCCAGGCCCCGGGGAAAGCCATGTTGCCAACATCAGACATGCAGAGAGGATTGGTTCTCCGCAGTAGCTGAGCACAGGCCTTGGCCACAGGCCAGGCATTGCGCCCAAAACTTACACGGGGCATGTCTGCAGGGGGGCTGGGTTATGGCCAAACCTCACTTCACATAGCTGGAAGCCACATGCAGGAAGAGGTAGGACATCAGTGGGAAGTTAGGCACGGGGCTTTGCCACACGTTTTGCGTTTCAGGGTTTTGGCTGGCTGTGGTGGGTTGGATGCAGGGCATGGACTAAGGAGCTTGCAGCTGATCCAGCGCTCCTATAGAAAAATTGTCTCACAAACGCTACCTATCACCTCAATACTCACCATTATTAATAAAACACTTATACAGGCCCATAACACCAATGAGACAATTATTGAGCAACTGAATCATGTGATTTGATTTATATTCTATTCACGTTACACTAATATGTACAACTGCAGTTTAATCTTCATTATCATGATATAAGCAATTTTTCATTTAAATCAAACCACTATGGTTGATGGGTCAACTAATGGAAACTAGACCATGAATAAACAAGACCAGCTTGTCATTTAAAATCTAATTTTATTAGCTTTATTTATTCAAAGAAAGAGCATTTTTAGTCAAAAAATCTTTATTTTAAAGCAAATAAAGAGAGCAGCATTTTTAATAAGGAAGTGAAAATGAGAACTGACATTTCAAAGTCAAAAACAGAAACATGAAGAATTAGCAAAATAACAGTTTCCTTTCCCTGAATCTATTTCCCTGTCTCAATCTGTCTTCACCTAGAAAGGAATAAATCAATATAAACCTGCTGTCCTTACGTGCGCCAAAGGTCCATCAGCATAATGCACACTATTCAGGAATCGGAAAGTAAGAGTTTTTTCTCCACTCATGGTGTCATAATTTATACCTTTCTCTCTAGCTAAACATTCTACATTTTACATTTTTTCAATGAAATCCAGACTTCTCATTGGCTGACCCATGCCAGTCCACTATTAGGTCATCTCTGAATTTTGACAAAGTCCGGGCTTCACATAAGCCCTATTGTCTTTTACTTCCACGCTCTCCGTTTCCTCAAGATGTTACAATTTTCCTCGAGTCTCAAATCACACTTCCTAGCCTTGGCAGACAACTCATATCTTTGTCCTTGTACTCTTTCCGTGAGCTCGCTCAGCACAGTCAAAGAAATGTTTTTCTTAGTTCAATGCAGTAAGAATCTTCACTGCTGCACATGTGCCAAAGTTTACTCTGGACAAACTTTTCACCTGCAGCTTAGTCAGCCATATTTTCTTTGAGCCAACTTTAGGCCTCACTTTGAAAACTATCATTAAACAAACACAAGAAATCAATTAAATAAAGAATTGAGACCCATTCTGTTACCCTCCCCCTTTGCTAATTAACACGGTTAATTTTGTTACCTAGCTTAAGCACAAGAATGCAGCGTTATATTCACCAATCCTTTTCGAATGTCAGGAACTCTTAAAGCTTTTATCACAAAAGACATCACATAAGCACATAAAATAAGCACATGCCATTAATTTAAAACTGTCGCATTTAATACTGCCCAAGACAATAGACAAGATTAGTTTATTAATTTTTCTTTGCATTTGCAACAAAAAGCACATTAGTCCCGCGTGTATTTCATGTGTGCATCTTTTAAATCTTTTAAACTATGTTGATTAATAATTTCACCACAAGCTTATTAGTCTGTTTACTTTTTATTAAGAGAGATTAACTTCGCAAGTTTGAACAAAATTTTGTTCTTTACCTTGCTCCATCACAGCCAATCCCCGGCCATGTATGGTTGAAGGCTGTATGCAGCGGGGGGTGGATCGCCACAGGGTTTGGGTGCCCAATCCCACATTGCATATGCAGCACACACTGCGCACGTGACAGACATGAGAAACAACATGAACAGTTTTTAAAAATTTTTTAACCAGGAAAGGTAGTTCTGGCAGGAACCCTTTTTAGGTTTGTTTAAAAATCTTTTTGACGTGTTTGTTTTTGGATTGAACTAAAAAGGAAAAACAGGTGCATCAAAACTTTGATAAATTTTGTTTCCCGCCAACTTTCTAATGAGGTGTCCCTGCCTTCCATACTCTGCTGTCCTGCAGATAAAACATTTCTGCAGTCTATACAATATATTGCAAATTGCTATAACAAGGGTTTGTGGTCACCACTCAAGATGGCAGCAGAATCCAGAAAATGAGTGCCCCTAGCCTGGATAGTGGGGAATGGAGCTGTGGATGTAGAACTCCTTCATCCTCATCTCGTTCTGGCTTGTCAGGGACTAGCTGCTCTGTGGCGTGGGACCTCATGTTCAAAAATCTTCTATAGGAAGGGTGGCAAGAAGAAGACCAAGAAAATTATGACAACATACAGCATTTCAGGATATACTGCAGACACTGTCATAAAGTTGTGGCCTGTGGTGAAGTGAATAGAATAATATACAGAAGGGACTTGGAGCAGCATCTGCAAACAGAACTCAAAGACTAGTGTACAAATCAAAAGAAGTAATTATTGAGACAGAAAAGCACTTTGCATGGTGATGGACGTGCACCCCTGCCCTGAGTGCCACAACTAGCCTCGATCCTTGATCCTGATTTATGGGCGAACACAGATCATGTGTGTTCTACATGACTTAGGCCAATCTCACAGAATGCAGTCTTTTTGGACTAGGATGGGTGCCCAAAGCGCTGCCTCATAGTGGTGAAAGGTTATTGCTGTTGCCAGTAGTTAAGCATTGCGAGGGCGGTGACAGCAGACCATTCAGCAGTCAGTAGGAGTGACAGGCTTTAGTACCTGTGTAACTGGAGTGAGACCTACAGGCTCACTTATTATAAAGTTCAGCTGCTGTGTGCCTAACTCGCCCTTGGCCTGCATTGTGTCTGTCTGTAGTGCTGTACAGTGCTCGTGTGTTATAAACATGTTGTTGATCTTTCTGCAGGGTCATCTCCAAACTTTTGCCTTCACCCTCCTGTTTTCTGATCCCATTTCTGTTAGCTTCTAGGACTCTGCACACTTTATCACTGCTAGCCAGTGCTAAAGTGCATGTGCTCACTCTTTAAAACATGCTAACATTGGCTTATACCCAATTGTATATTTCATTTATTTGTACGTTCCTTCCTAGTAGAGTGCACTACCTGTGCCCAGAGCCTGTAAATTAAATGCTACTAGTGGGCCTCAAGCAATGATTGTGTCACTCACTTAAGTAGACCTTTAATCATGTCTCAGGCCTGCCAATGCAGCCTGTGTGTGCAGTTTCCAAACTACCATTTCGACCTGTGAAGATAAACTTCATGCCAAGCAAAAATCTTTCTTTTTAATTCATATATGTCACTTCTAGGCCATAACCTCGATAGCCCAGTGGGCATGGTGCTGTGTATTTAAAAAGTTGGGCATGTACTTTTTTGTAAATAAAATATTTATTGGTATTTACATGTTACAGAAGTCAACAATAAACATCGCACATGACATACTACAGTTAAGTGTTTGTAGGCATTGACATCATTTGCTGCGGGTCAACTTATTTTTGCCCCCCCATTTTTTATCCCTTTTTAGAGCTTCCATTGTTACGTTCGTTTTCTTCATCGTTGGAACATAAAACTCATATATAAACATAGAACATATACTTGACGGGTGGGTCCAAGTTTTATATGTCCTGTTAAATTTGCTTTTCACTACTACAAAGCCTACCTCTCTCATAGGATAACATTGGAGTTACCTTATTACATTTAATAAGCTTGGTATTACATTTAACAAGCTGTAACTTCCAAATGGGAACAGGTGACCAGTTCATGTTTGATATCTTTGGAAATGTAATGAAAAAATCCTCTGTTTAAGTAAAGTTGGATTTCAAATTACAATTTTGAAAATAACATTTTTAGAAACTTGGCATTTTCCTGACTGTCACTGGGCCACATGACAGGGTGTAGCTGACAGTTGTGCTTTGTGTATTCCTCCTAGACAGTCACACACAATAAAGAACGTAGGTGTGCCTGAATGGGCAATCACTGGCAGGATGGGAGGGCAGAGCTTGGCACAGCCCTACTTACACTCGAATAGCCTGTATCTTGTCTTCATACAAAGGGCAAAATATCACCTGTAGTTAGTCTGGAACCAGGTCAAGGAAGGCACAAAACCTTTGCACTTCAAAGGGAAAACCTAGAAGTTTCTTCTACTCCAAAGGATGAACCAGGTATAAATATTGTAGCTCAGACACCAAATCTTTAGTACACATCCCTGGACCTGTAGAAGATTCTGCCAGGAAAAAGGACTGCTGTGCTGCTAAAATAATTGCCACTCTTCTGGACTGCTGCCCTGCTGAACGACTGCCTGGCTGGAGTGCTGCCTTGCGGGATTGCTGCCCTCCTGCCATTCTGGCTGAGTCAGAGGGGTTGGACGTGCACTTGAACCCATGACCCTCACAGTGACTCCAAGGGATAGTTTACTGGCCTTCTTTTAAGAGCCATTGGAACATCACAGGCTCCCAACTTCCTGCACCAGCACTCTTGTGCAGCCGGAGCACACTCCTGACCCCAGGTGATGCACCTCAAGTCCTGGACCCTTGGTGTGGCCTCAGAGAGGCTGAATTGATGTTTTTGGCTCTTTGCGATGGCGAACCAGCCCCTTTGCACTGAAACCTGCTCACTCACAAATCCCAGCAATGCAAAGTTCCATTAGCCCCCACTTCACATCACAGCATCGACTGCACTGCGAAGTTCCGGCCCGCCGTGACAACAACAGGATCCTCGAGCAACAGCGATGACCGTCCACAATGCCAAGCCTGCTCTTCCTTCTATATCAATGACCGTCTGTGATGCTTCTGGGCATGTATGTTATATGCATGTGCTGTGTGTATGCATATCTGTGAATTATACAACACATGGGAGATTCTAGGTTTTATTTTGGGAGACCAGGGCTAATAGTGCAGCATGAGGAGGTAGGGGAATCCCCTACAGATTTGTGGATTTCTGCATTCCTTCAGTTGGGTGGGTCGCACTGGGACATAGTAAACAAAGGGGCAGGGGGCATGGAAGAGGTAGGTCATAGGGCTCAGGGCTAGGTTCTAGGGGAAAGGAAGGGAAAGTTAGGTCCCTCAGTGCACTTCAAAGGGTGCTCCTGGATTCACAGAGCTGTCACTCGGAAGGGGCCATTGCACATCTCATGAAGGGAAACATAAAGAGTATGAGGCTGAGGCTGAGGCCCTTAGGTAACCTTTTGATAGACTTATCACTGTGGCTGACATCCAGGTGTGAACCTCTAGGCACTTCCATGGCCTGCATTGTGAGGCTATCGGGTTTGGAGTCACTCCGGCTGTGACAGACTTCCTTCTGGAGGAAGGGCAGAACAGAAAAGAGGTACTTCAAGAGGAAGCAGACCCCCCAACATAAACTGCAAAGACTCAGACTCTAAATTAGGCCTGGGTGAAATTGTAAGTATGCCGGAGTAATCAGAATAATTTCAGTAATTACGCATTACTCTTGTGATGCAAAATAACCCAAATTATTCGATTACGCTAGTTTGAGTAATTAAGAGAAATTTGGGGCAAATGTCCTACCATTGTAGCACAGGAACAACAAACTAAGGGGAATATTTACAAGGGATTGATGCAACGCGGCACCGAAGTCAGTTTGCTGCACCAATAAGGAAAGTACAAGGTGCATCGTATTTACAGCAATATGAGGCATCCCTGTCCTTTCCTTTTCTCTGGTGCACAATTGGCTGCTTAGCTCCAATGCAGGTACCCTTGCACCATGATGCAAGGGTGCCTGCATTGGAATCAGGTTGTTTTTGTGGGGGAGAGGACAACTTCCCTCACAAAACCCGTATGCCACCCCAGGGGAGGCGTAGGCTTTTGACATATTCCCAGGTTTACAAGTTCTTGTAACTCTGAGAATGGTCCAACTCCATGGGTGTTACATGAGAACACCCACCTCAGTGCCCATGGAGCGCTCTTTGACGCAGAGTAACGGAAGGCAGCGACTTGTGCTGCTAAGCATACTCCATATCTACAAGGCCATGAAAAGCCACATAAATATGGGTTTGCACTCTGTGCAGCCACCTCCTTGTAAATATGCCCCTAAGAGAGAGTGAGCGGTTACTGGCTACTCTGTCCTGTCCTGTAGCATTCTCTGGTCCATTTTGGACACACGGGTGCATTTTGCACTAAGCAAATAGAGCTGAATGCTGGATTACACTTCTCACAAAATTACGATTATTGTGGTAATTAATTATGAGTAATTACACCAGAGAGAATTATGTCAGTTAGACCCACACCTACTGTAAATCACATTTGGCATCTAGAAATGGACTATAAGAAGGAAAACTCAAGACCCCAAGAATTGTCAGCTGTCAAAAAACCAGTGGGACAGTGCAAGGAGGAGAAGATCTGTGAGACGTCTGCCTGTGACCAGGACTGCGGGCGAAGGCCTGCTAGTCTACTAGCTGGGTGAGAGGACATCACCCAAGAAATCCAAGACCACCTGCCTGGAGCCTGGAGCACCAGTGCTTGCCTGCTTGCACTATACCCTGTGAGGAAGAGGATAGCATTGGAAGGAACAAGGTCCAGTGGGTAATCCTATTAAGTGGACTACCTTTGCGAGGTTTGAAAAGACAACTGCTGCACTGGAGTGGTGTGGCTCACTGGTTAGAGACAGCAGACCCGGAAGCAGAGGACGGCCCGGGACCAGGGTTCAATTTGGGACGCGGCAGAGTCGTGAACCAGGGTCAGCGGACTCGATAATTCTCGCCTCGGTGCCTACTCTAACCAGGGATCACACTCGGAACCTCTGGGCATTAGCTTGCCTCATCTCCACAACAGCCCCCCACAAATGCCGGGGATGCCTGGTTTCACCTTGGAGATACCCAGGAGGGAGCATCTCCCAGGGAAAGCCAGGACGGGTTCCCCAGCGGTCTATAGCGACAGGACGCCTCCGGGTAGCAGTGCGCTTTACAAGACACACATATTTACATTTACATTTACTGATTGGGTCATTGCCCACATTCAGGAAAAAGTTGCCCCCCCAGTAGGCAGGGAGGGACTGCCGTGAAATGAACTGTGATCATTGGTGTGCCGATCCGCCCGGAGCCCACGTGCAGTAATGGACCTGTGACCCTGTGTGCCAAGAGGGGCAAGCATGGACAGACTGCCGTGCAGAGTGGTCCATTGTGCACTGGCGAGCCGACTACCTTGCATGCAAGGAAGGTGCATTGTGAAGGAATCTGATGTACCAATCAGGTCGGAGCTCATGTGCTGTAGATGTATGGTGCCCCCATATGCAAGAGGGAGTCAGTGGGACCACCAACAAGTGTGAACTGATCAGATCATAGCAGTAGGAGTAAGGCAACCGTGGGACCCGTTTGCACCTCCAGTGGGATGCAATATTAGTATAAGGGCTTCCCATTACTCCCCACCCCCCCACTTTGGGAGGGACCAAACATTTACTCTGCTTGGTGGAGCCTGAAGAACATCTGGCCATGACAGCTGAATGACCACATGTGAGGAACTTGAAGACCACCTAGCGTAGAGTACCTGCACCACGTGCTGCGAGTGTACCTGAATCAGCCGCTGCCACTACAGCATCCGTGGAGCAGGTGCACTCAGAACTCCAGTAGCTTTGACGTTGCAGGTGCAGGTAAGACACATTTCAGGGCAGTTGTCCCTGAGGTACCTTGCCAGCTAGACAGCACTTCAGCGCTGGGACACTTTTCACTTTTATGCAGAGTCTTAGTGGACTCTAGAGACTCTGACTTTTAGTGGGGCTTACCCTGGATGTTGTCTATAGTGAATGGGGAATAACCACTAACACTAAAGCGAGGAAAGAGTGGGACACAAGGAGCTGCCTACAAAGCACTAGAGCCCTGACCTCAGGGGGACTGCATGTGAATGTTGTATTTACCTTTGTGTTAGTAGTGGTAAAATAAAATGCTTCTCTTTTTTCATAAAAGTGAGTATTTGGTTGGACAATTATTTATTGCTGCAGCTGCACGAATTTAGAGTTGTGAGCATGTGTTCACTCCCTGTATCTACCCCCCCCCCCCTCTCTAGAGGGAGCCTTGGACTGCTCGGATCACCCTACTTTTGAGAGTCAAGTGCTGAAGGGGTACTTGGCCCAGTTGCTCAGAATCCACAAGAGTCCGGACCCTGGACATCAGGATTATAAGACCTCAGACCCCATGGCTGGGCCCAGTAACACCTGCCTGTACTGTGGCCCTCTGAAAGGGATTCTGACCCCCCCCCCCCCTTATGCCCACCACCACAGCTGCTCAATTTTATAGGGAGGTGGCCCAGAAATCACAGACACTGCAAAATATCTCACGTGACACCGGCAAGAGACTGGTTTGAGCAGAACAGTTTCTGTAGAGCAGGACTTCAATGATGATGACTCTGATGACACTGTGGATAAGAGTCAGTGCTTTGACAGTTTTCAGGGCGACACATGCAAAACACTGCCTGTGTCATTGGCATAAGTTTGCAATCCTTGTCTTTGAAATGCTTTGTTGTGAACTGGACTCAATCATGTTTTGGAAAAAATTCCCTACCCAAAACAATGAGTATTAAATAAATTCAATCTTAAGAAGTGTGTTAGGTGCTCCTTACTAGAAGTTATTAATGCTGATGGAGCCGGTAACTCCTGGCCACAGGGGATCAGCGCGTGAATCGGCGGTAATCCAGTGACGTGGTATTACCGTCATCCCGGTACTGGTGATAACGGGTGCAGTATGGGTGCCTCCTGCCTAGGGATACAGGAGGGTTTTAATGGCACCATAACCTTCATGACAGTATCAGGAAAGGAAATACAGAGGGCAGGACAGTTTTATAGCATCTCTATGACCATGTGCTGCCTGGTAATTCAGCTCCTGCAGTGCACTACATCAGTGCAATACCAATGCAATTCATCAGGATGGTCTGACCTTTAATAAAGAGGCAGCTGTCAAGGTTCCCTTCTTTTATTTCAGATGATTAAAGGAGTTTAACTTCAATTCATAAATGAAAAGATCAGAGGCTGTTAACAGGCAGACGAGGAGCCTGACTTCCTACCCAAAATCTTTAGGTCTGGCTAGAGGCAGCTTGGTGTTCCAGGTGTGCAGTCAAGTAAGAAAGTAAGTAAGTAAGTAAGTAAGTAAGTAAGTAAGTAAGTAAGTAAAACATTTCTAAAGTGCAACGTATGCCAAAGCGTCTTGGCGCTGAGAAAGCATATGCTTCATCTGGAGGGACTATACCTACAAACACACATTTACTGCTGCGACGGAGTCCACAGTAGCAACTGCTATTGCTACAACCACAGCGACCGCAACTGTAAAAACAGCAGGACCTACAAAAGCAATCATTACTGCTACCACAGCAACTACAACAGCTTTCACACAGCAGGGATGAGAATTACCATAACAGCAGCCACAAAAGATACAACAACAGCTCTCGTTAAAGCATTGACAACGGCAACTACAGCAACAACAGGTACAATGACAGCAGGAGCCACAGCACCGACTACAGCTGTACTGAAAGCAGGGACCAGTCATGTGACCCAAGCTGCCACCACAACAAGGAACAGACTTATGACCTCAGAGGTAAACAGACCAGAGGCCACATTACCAACCACAGCTAATAACACATCAGGAACATCAGCTACACCAGTCTCAACCACTAGTTGACACCACAGCCACAAATGCAACACCAGGTGAAGCAATATTTGCAAAGGCAGGTTCCTACATTCGTAGTTGCTACAACAAATCACCTCCACTTTGGCTCCATCATCTACACCGAGGAAAGGATGGACTCCCCTAACGGAGGGATATGACACCGCCATGGCTACATGCATACGCAAAACCACAGTTAGACCTCTGTCCTCTGTCACGGTCCATTGTACAATCGTGACTACCATGGGTCCTCATGAACATAAAACAATAGACACTGCAACACCGATGACATCCGAGCCCTGCTGGACAACGGAGAAACAGCGGCCCTCATCCTCCTAGACCTCTCCGCGGCATTCGACACTGTCTGCCACCGTACCCTTGTGCAGCGCCTCAGCAACGTCGGAGTCCAGGAGAAGGCTCTGGAATGGATCATCTCCTTCCTCGACGGAAGAACACAGAGAGTCCGCCTACCACCGTACAAGTCAGAGGCCACCGAAGTCATCTGCGGCGTCCCTCAAGGATCCTCGCTCAGCCCCACCCTCTTCAACGTCTACATGAGCCCCCTCGCGGCCATCGCACGCCAACACAACCTCAACATCATCTCCTACGCGGACGACACCCAGCTGATCCTCTCCCTGACCAACGACCCCGTCCAGCGCCAGAGCCAACCTTCACGAAGGGATGAAAGACGTAGCCAAGTGGATGACGACCAGCCGCCTGAAACTGAACTCTGACAAGACGGAAGTCCTCATCCTGGGCTCCTCGCCCTCCGCCTGGGACGACTCCTGGTGGCCCCCCGCCCTGGGCACCGCACCCAAACCGACAGACCACGCACGCAACCTGGGCTTCATCCTGGACTCCTCCCTCTCCATGACCAGACAAGTCAACGCCGTCTCCTCGTCTTGCTTCAACATCCTGCGCATGCTACGTAAGATCTTCCGGAGGATCCCCACCGAGACCAGGAAGACGGTCACCCATGCCCTCGTCACCAGCCGACTGGACTACGGCAACGCCCTCTACGCTGGAACCACCGCCAAGCTCCAGAAGAGACTCCAGCGGATCCAGAACGCATCAGCCAGACTCATCCTCGACATCCCCCGACGCAGCCACATCTCCGGACATCTGAGAGACCTGCACTGGCTCCCCGTCAACAAGAGAATCACCTTCCCTCTCCTCACCCACGCACACAAAGCCCTACACGATCAAGGCCCGAGCTACCTCAACAACCGCCTCAACTTCTACGCTCCCAAATGCCATCTCCGATCAACCAGTCACGCCCTCGCCGCCGTCCCCCGCATCCGAAGAGCGACAACAGGAGGAAGATCCTTCTCCTACCTGGCAGCCAAGGCCTGGAACTCCCTCCCTCCCGACCTGCGCCAGACCCAAGACCACCTCTCCTTCAGGAAGAAGCTCAAGACCTGGCTGTTCGAGCAGTAGCGGCACCCCCCCCCCCCCACCCCCCCAAGCGCCTTGAGACCCTCCGGGTGAGTAGTGCGCTTAATAAATGTCTTTGATTGATTGATTGAACATCTAGGCCCAAGTCAGATTTTCGTTTCACTGGCATGATCATTTTGAGTCATTTCCAATATCTTCAGCTACACCTGTACCACAAATTCTGGAAATTATGTCATTACGTCATGCACTGTCATTTTAAGTTTGTTGGGGTACAAATCATATCACGGAAGCATGTTAGCAATGCTGTTTGTGTGATATTTTAGGGTGAAATCTGTCCTTATGTCAAAAATGGACACAAGGATATATTTCACACTAAAATAGAAAGCTAAATTACAGGTATGCATTTTGTTTCGTAATTAAACAAAAGAAAATTATGGGAATTTTGCACACCCCTGTTGCCAATCCAACAGTTCCAAACTACATCAACGATGCAAAAGCTGATATATTTTAATAGATGTGAATAGTTAGTTTATATGACAAGCTATGCAGTCATTTTTAGCAAGGTTGGGCAAAATAGTTTGTATGAGCACCCAACTTTTGCGACAGCCACCTCTGAATACTGTGTTACAAAACCTGTTACACCATGGCTGCCCTGGATGTGCCTACATTTGTGGCGACCATCTAAGGCAAATAAAATACATTCGCAAAGATAAAGAGTTTCATTGCCATTGCCAGTGCTTGTTTCAGTAAGAGAGTGAATTACGCAATTTTGCATAGATTTTGAGACGTCTTTTATTTGGTTACAAATAGATTATGTTTGGGATTTACATGCTAAAGAAGAAAATTAAAAACAGAGAGCAACCATTTTTAGAATGGGAGGGGGGAAACCATGGGATTGGTGTTGGGGAACATAGTGCTGTTTGAAGGATGGTGGCCCAGTCAGGTTATTAAGGGCCAGATGTAGGAAGGCTATTACCGGTCAGTAACGGCCAAAATCGTCCGTTACCGACCAGTAATAGCCTTTTGTGATGTAAGTGGCAAATTTACCGATTCGTTATTTACCGAATCATCATTTACCGATTCAGTACTTACCGAAACGATAAATGAAATGTAGGAAGCACTTTTAAGAGTGCTTCTGTGCTTTAAGGATTCGTTATTTACCACCAACTATTAGTTGGTGGTAAATAATGAATACCTCTGTAAATGCAAATCTATGCATTTACACATGTGCCATGTGACAGACATACATGCCCTTAGGGCATGTATGTGTGCCACATGTGCACACAAGCACTAATCAGGGGTGCACCAGGGTGTCAAAGTGACACCCTGCCACCCTTGACTCTTTCCCTATTTTACCGAATCGGTATTTACTGATTCGGTAATTGACATTCATTCCTATGGGCCTCCAGGCCAATAGAAATGAATGGCAATAACCCTATCGGTAAATATCGATTCGGTAAATACCGAATATTAACGATTCGGTATTTTTTACCGATTTTTTTCTACATAGCATTTACCGATTCGAAATTACTGAATCGGTAAAATTAGATATTTTGAATCGGTAAATTTAATTTACCTACATCTAGCCCTTAGTGTCTAACACAACATCCCTCGCTTCTGAAGTTTGAGTGTCTGTATGTCTTCCCTTAGCTTGGTCTGCTCTTGGATGGCCTTTAGAGAAGCAAGGCTGGTTTGGAGATTGTTTGGTCTGTGACATTACACCGCTTCCATCAGGGTTTTTTGCCAGGAACCATAATGATCACAGGCTACGGAGTCCTTCTTTATCATTACACTTTATAGGAACATAATATTATGTGGTGGGGTGCCGAAGTGTGGTGAGTGACTTGCTAAGTTTATCCTGCACAACCAGAGATTTATATGGAGAGGATTTGCTTTCTGATTGGCTTGATAGAATCATGCTGCAGTGCCCTTGTCTGTTTTTTAAGTAGCTCTTTGCATTTTTCTCCAGAGAGGTTGGCATACATGTGAGCCAACCGGAGGTAATCATGCTTAACTACTGCAAGATAACAGAGCTAAACTCTGATGTCGAGGGGACACGCAATGGGCACCCTTCTTTAGGTGTTGCGTGTGACAGAGACTCCGTTAGTGAATGCGATCTCGCTTGCCAGAGATATTTACTAGAAGGGGCTTGGAGCCTGCTGATTGCTTACCATTCATTGGCTGTATTGTTAATTCTGTGTGCAGCCTTCTAATTGGGTAGTATGTGCCGGATTCACTTCTTCTTCTTTCATCTGGAGCATGGACCAAGTACTAATTGCTTCATCCTCATTAGTCTTCGTCTGTCCACAGCTCATGCTGTGATTGATGTACGTCTTGTTCTTTTTGCTTCTTCCCTCCCACTCACACATCCCCCTTAGTCCATGTTGCTTCTTCTCTCCCAACCTTCCATTATCCTTCCCACCCATCTGCCAGTATCCTGTTGTCCGTCTTGACTCTTACCTCCCATCCATCCACCCTCCCATTGCCCATGTTGCGCTTCCTACTGTCCCTCCACCCTCCCAAATTTCTGTATTGCCCCTCCCCCACCTACCACAAGAAAAGAAATGCCCTGTTCCAATCAATGCTGGTCGCTTCCTAGGTTTTTTTAGGTTCCCTTTCCCTGTCCCCCTCCCTCCTGATCTCTGAGGTTTCCTTTCCCTAGTTGTCCATGTTGCTCATCCACCAAAAGAAAAAAAGCGCTGTGATATGGCTTGAGTTGACTCCATCATGCCACTTTTTGGTGACAGTGAGCTCTCCTTCTATGTGTTTGGATTTGGCGCTTGAAATGGTTGTTCGACTGTCATCTGTATAACATTCAGAGGCGGGGTGTGGACCCCCTCCAAGTAGAATACAGCTAAAGAATGCACAGGAAGAGATGTTGTTTAGAGCACCAAGGGGCTTATTTACAGCCCCCTGGGGCTGCTGTGCATCTCTTTTTGTGATGGTCCGCCGGCGCAGAGTGCAGACCCATATCTATGAGGCCGCACAAAGCCACTTTGAGTGGCTTTTCATGGCCCCTACATATGGTGTAAAGCAACTCAGCACAAGTCGCTGCGTTGCCTTACACTGCGTCAGGGAGGCGTTCCATGGCTGCTGCGGTGGTTGCTCCCACGCAACAACCATGGGTTTTGGCGTATTCCCAAGGATCTGTAAACTGAATAACACATCAAAACTGTACGTCCCCCCAGGGCAGGTGTAACAAGGAGGGATATGTTTCCTACTGCAGCTCACATAGAAAGAAGAAAACGCCTCCATGGGTTGATACCCCTTCCTGCACAAAAGAAGTCCTGTCAACAACACAGGCACCCTTGCACCATGGCGCAAGGCATCCCAAATGGCGCCATTATAACAAAAATGTGCTGTATATCATCAATTCCTGCCCTTTTGTTTTGATGCAGGGCAGCGCGGCAAAGTGACATGCAAGGCTGACCGATGTCAATAACTTGTAAACGAGCCCCCAAAAGAACATGCTTTTTGCATCCTTTCACTAAACGAGTTTGAGCCCCAAAGGGGCTTTCTAACATTTATACCTTTACCTGATTATTGCTACTCTTGTTGAGGCAGTCTGGAGAAAATATGTGATTTTGTTTTTCGCCCTCGATGTTAGCAGCTCCCAGTTCCATTGTCGAGAGTGGGTGGCTATATAAGTCCTTCCAAACGGTGGTCAGCCAAAATATCGGTTTTTAAATGTCGACCTACATTAATATCGAGTTTTTAATATCGTAGGGACAGAATATCGAAGTTAAGAATATCGGTGACCAGAATATCGACCCCAAGGTAAGTAATATTGTTTTTTTAAAATATTGAAGTAAGTAATATCGAAGTAAGTAACATCGTAACCAAAAATATCTTTGTCAATTATATCGATTTTTTTTGTGTTATGTTTTTTAGTATGTATTTTATATGTATGTTAAACATTTTTAAATGTATTTTCATACATTTTTAAATAAATGTTTAGAAATGTTGTTAAAATAAATTTAGCGTTTTAGTATCAGAGCGGGATGCGTGTTTATAGGGGAATAGAGTGGGAAGTATTTAAATTATAATTAATTAATCAATATGCCTTTATTATTTGGAATTGTTTATTAATTAATTGTTAATTATTTATTAATTGCTAACTAATGTTTTTAATTAGTGAATTATATTATTTATAAGTAATTTATCATTCATTTTTATTTATTGGTATTGCTAATTAATGTATTAATTGATATTTTATTGTGATTATTTTTATAAGTGATTAATTGATAATTACATTAATTGTGTGATTTTTTATGTGTAGTGGGTTGTGGGTTTATAGGGGAATAGGGTGGGAAGTAATTAAATTAAATTAATTACCAAGATTGTTTTTATTTATTGGCATTTATTATTAATTATTAGTTAATTCATTAATATTTGGTAATTATGTTCTGTTAATTATAATAATTATAATTAATGTATTAATACTTTTTTTATTGTTAGCTAATTTATTGTTAGCTACTTATTGGTGATTAATTAATTAATTGGTAATTATTATTTATTAATTAGGTAATTTATAATTATATTATTTATATTTAATGTATTATTAATTGCTATTAATTAATTAATTGATAGTTAAATTAATTGTGTTTTTTTGTATATGAAGTGTGTTGTGTGTTAAAGGGGGAATAGTGTGGGATGTAATTTAATGTTATTTAAGTAAATATTAATTTTAATTTATTGGTATTTATGAATACTGTTTTTATAAATTAATTATTAATATGTTTTTTTTTTTATAAAAAAATATTTAATTGATAAGTATGTTAATTTAACCCCTACCCTATCCAGTGCTTTCCCTACTGTTGCACTCTCTGGAGTTGGAATAGTAATTTTTACCCTGACACTATCCAACGCTTTCCCTAATGTAGCAATATGTGAAGTAAGCATATATATTAATTTATAAGTAGATGTTTAATTAATTTTAACATTATATGTATTAGTTATTATTTTTTAAATATGTTTTCATATATATATATAAGTTTTTTTAATTATATGTATTATTTACTTATTTGTACATTATTATTAAAACATGTTTTGACAATGCTATTTTTTTCTCTGTATTTTTGTACTTACCTTTATGTAGATAGGACTTCAATATTTTTTACTTCGATATTTCTGTGTCGATATTTTTGTAGGTCCATTTTCTGTCTGTCGATATTTTGTTAGACATTCCTTACAAACATATCACACATTCCTTTAAGAACTTTTTTTACGTATCACACAAAATAAAACTCCACCACCCTTTTCTTACTGCCACGGGGAAAAGGAAATAGCTCACGTAAGAAGAATTATAACTTTTATAAAGAGCGGTGTTTTAAGATGTTGTGCGATTTACTCACATTTTGTTTGCGTGTCACGGTAACCTACCTTTTACTCTTTAACAAACTCCCTTCCCTTGAGGAAAAAGTTAAATATTGTTGCAACATTTTATGTTTTTGTTCACCCCCAGGGCTCCATTTTCCGATTCTTTTTTTCTCCATCTCTCCAGGACCGCGTCTTTTTCGGTTACAGCTTCATTTCTTTTCCCCACCGGCCTGTTGTCTGTGTTTGTTGTGTTCATCTTTACCCTCTATGTGCGCTTCCCTCTGCTGCTTCCCCACACTTTGGATAAATGCTACAGTGTGTTCTGTCGAGTAAATCACTTGCTTAGTTTCAATTATAAGTCAACATCAATCACACACTTGTTATGAAAGTAAAGGGGCAAGTCAAAACACATCAAACAAAGGTCATACTCAATATATTTTATTTATTTAGCATTTAAATGCATCATGGTGTATATGGCTGTAGCACAGTTAATTCACAGGACAAAAACAAAAACAATAACGTGGAGTTACAATGACGTGGAGTGACATTATACCGTGCATATTCACAAAAACAGACAAATATACATAGACATATCCAGACAAAGTAAAACTTTTTTGTAAGAATCCGTCCTATCACAATATACGTAGTTAAACTTGCACCTTGTCTTGACTTTGACAACGATTTATGAGGTGAAGTGACTTCCGGACGTGGATGATTTAAGCGTTTCGACCCAGAGTATGTGTGTTATTGTGTGAACATCACAATGGGTCTTCCTCAGGACTAGTATGCAACCTGCCTGAATGGCCCTTGTAAGCTCTTCGCGGAAACCAGACCTGCCTTACCCCTCCCCTCAGTAACCTAGGTGCGAGATAGTCTTGGATCTCTATGGATCTGGTGAATAAACATACTCTCAGCTGCATCGGGATCATAACCCTGGTCAAATACCTCTTCCCTTTCATTATTCACACATCCCTTTTTCACTACACTTGCGTTTACCTCATTTGATGTCGGTGGTTACTATAGGTAGTCTAGGTTAGGGACCGAGGTCCTGAACAATGGATACTATTTTACGTTCAGGGTTTGGGCCGAAACATGTTGATCAGGAATTAGGGTTGAAATATTACCCTGTTGTTTACATTTTACTACTGTAGATGAGAAAACAATTTTAGGTTCTATCATAAATCAATTACTCCTGTGATCTGTGATTCACTGAGACCTTCAAATGGTGGCCTATGACCTCAAACCTACACTGGAACCAGAATCTTCCAAACCAAGAGGCACCTTCTTAAAGAGCTCACATTTTGGCAAGAAGGCCACCCATGTTATAAAATGCCCTCAACATGGGAAAATGAGTTTTCTCAAGTATGAAGTATTCCACCTGTTGGGTGAGGGCCCAATGTACACATGTATGTATGTGTGTATGTATGTATGATGGTATGTTTGTATGCATATGGTATTTCTGTGGTGTGACACTCACCGAAAAGCAGCGGAGCGCTGAACAGGGTGAAAGGCAAGCAAAAAGTCAACAAGTGATAGGGGAGGTGGCTGGGTTATGGGTGGTTAATTCACATATTTAAAGTCGGACTAGATAACAGAAGCATTCTGGTGCAGCTGCCTTACTGTGGAATTCTAATCTTCAAGAGAAAGTTCATTATTGATCATCACACTCACAGACTACCTGTAAAAGGTGGGTTGTGGGAAACTGGGGTTTGAGCCCTGGTCAAGCAGTAACCACAGTCCTTGACAGGGTAATGCACAAGACAACCCCAAAGTAACCTGTGCTCACCCCGCTGGCAGTATGGCACAGAGCAGACAGGCTTTACTTAGAGGCAATGTGTGAAGTATTTGTGCAACACTTCAAATAGTAAAACAGTGAAAACACCACACAAAAATACTCCCACACCAGGTTAAACAAATAGGGCTTAAAACACGACCCGAACAACAAAAATACACTTAGTATTACCAGAGATATTGAATTTTAAAGTTTTTAGAGACATTCGCTCCAAAAGGTGAAACGGGCTGACTTTGTTTATCTGGTTGTGCTGGCCTGGGAAAAAGTCACAAGTCCAGGCTCACCATGATGGAGTGTGGGCCGGTTTTCCGGGACCCAGTTAGGCTTGCTAATGGAGTACCTTCAAGTTTCGGAGAGTTAATTGGATCCACGTCAAAGAAGTGTCCTGCAGCCAAAGTGAGGGGTCATTTCTGAGAGGCAGCGTGGCTGCGGTGTGAGGCCCTGATGCGTTGACATAGAGGATCCTTTTAACGAAAGCCTGTGATGCAAAGTCTGAAGTCGAGGATGTGTCATGCAGTTGGGGCAATGTGTCGGTTCTGAGGAGCTGTGAGTCTGCGATGCGGAGAGATGTGCCTGCGCTCTAGATGTGTTGTGCAGTGGCTGTTCCATAGACGATGCAAACTGCAGTGATGTTAGTCTTTGCGATTAGTCCAATCCACACAGTAGAGGAGATGCATAGATTCTGCTCAAGGTTGACCTGCACAGCTGAGGAGATACAATAGTTATAGTGTGTGCACATAACGTAACGTGTGCTGCTTGGCAAGGTAAAATCACAGATGGCAGAGTCTAGGTGCAGATACAAGGTTGTGGGAAGCCAGTTATGTCCCTGAGGCTTCAGATCAGGAGGCCAGCCAACCACCCCTTGGAGTCACTTTGGGTTCTAGGTCCAGTCCTTCTCACCTAGGCAAGAGGGTAACAGATCATCACAGCAAAGCAACGCAAGAGTCCAGCAGATTGGCAGTTCGTCAGCAGCACAACAGTCCTTCTTCCTGGAAGAGAATCCACAGGTCCAGAAGTGTGCTGAAGTGGTGTTGTTTGAAGTCCAATAGTTATACCCAGTTGTGCCTTTGAAGTGTGGAGAAGATCCACAGGTTTCCATTTGAAGTCCCCAGGCATCCTACCTCCCCTGTCCTGGCTCCAGACTAACTATAGGGAGTATGCAGGCCTCTTTGTGGAGGCATAACACAGCCTATTCAGGTTTAAGTAGGGCTGTAACCATCTCCTCCCTCACATACTGCCAGTAATGGCCCATCCAGGCACACCTGAGCTCCCTATTTTGTGGGGCTGTCTAGGATCAATACACAAAGTCCAACTGTCAGCTACAGCCAGTCATGTGACCAAAGACAGACTACAGGCACTAAATGGATAAGGCAGAAAAATGCCAACTTCCCAAAAGTGACATTTTCAGAATTGCAATTCAAAATCTTATTTCACCATAAGTTAGAATGTTAAATCGTGATTCCAGAGACACCTAACATGAACTGGTATTCATTCCCATTTAGAAATTACACTTGCAAAATGAAATATAGCAAATCCAATGTTGTCTTCATGGTAAAGATAGGCCTTTAAGTTGTGATTGTGAACAATTAATTTAAGGGTTTCCATTACAAAGACATGTCCTATCTTATAAATACATCATAGCCTGCCCTCTGGACAGTCCAGGGCCTTCCTTAGGAATTATTTATATGTGTTAAAAAGAAAGGTGTGGGTCTGGCAAAAGACTTACTTTACCAGGTCGAAATGGAAGTTTAAAATTGCAGACACATGCCATGCAGTAGCAGGCCTAAGACATGTTTAAAGGCATACTTAAGTAAAGGCCTACTTAAGTGGGTGGCACAACCAGTGCTGCAGGCCCATTGGTAGCATTTAATATACAGGCCCTGGGCACATGTAGTGCCACGTTACTAGGGACTTATAAGTATATGAAATGTGCCAATTGGGGATAAGCCAACGTTATCATGTTTAGAGGTGAGGGCACAAGCACTTAAGGACTGGTTGGCAGTGGTAAAGTGTGCAGAGTCCTAAGGCCAACAAAACAAGGTCAGAACAAATGAAGGAGGAAGTGAAAAAGTTGAGTTAAAGACCACCCTGATGCTGACAGGTCTGTCACTGCCATTATCATAGGAATGTGATGGAAGTCGAGTCAAAGAAAAGAAGCTCACGGTTTTCAAGTTTATGTCTGCTTTTACAGCTTGGCTTCTCACTGCCACTCCTTTCACCATGGGGGCACCAGGGGGACAGAATCAGTAGGTACTCCACTGTTCGGGAGAGAAGGTTGCTTCATTAGAAAGAGAAACATATAGAAAGAGTAGGGTAGCTCCAGAAGCTGAAACAGCCTTCTGCCATCTTGGAATGCCAGTGGAATACCGCATCCTGCAATGGTTTTTATATATGAGATTAAGTGTGGTAAAATTGGAAAAAGCCCATTGTAGGAAATGTCTATGGCTAGGTTCAGGGCCAACACTCCACACACTGCAGAGATACCACTGGATTGTGGGACTTCCCACCACTTAGATATCAAGACACTACAGCGCTTGCACATGGCAAAAATATGAAGGCTTTGCAATCCGCCCCAGGGATTGCAAACAGGGCTTGAACATTGAGCTACAAATGTTGACAAGTGAAATTTGATTTCTTTACTTCAATGTTGATTTTTTAAAATACTTCACCAATGTTTTCTGTGTTCTCTGTGTAAGAAGCCTGTCACTTTGAGCCGCATCTCCCGGGGGTTGGCCCAGGATTCCTAGATGAAACCTTCTTTTACTTAACAACATTGGTTACTAATTCATGGCGTTTAATCCGTTGTCCCCACTCCAAGGATATAATCCTCTTTCTTACACTTCAATTAGGGTCAATAAAGTAAAAAGAAGGCTTTGTAGTTTTTCTTTATTATTAAACTGCAGCTGGAGGTCACACAACTGTTTACATGTAGCTTACGTCACTGGGGTGAATGTTATGTTATGTTACATGTGCACGCGACACATAAAAAGCCACTTGATTAGGACCACTGCGTCCATAAGAGCATGCACAGCGTTTATGCTCAGAGCCAAGAAACAGAACTGGGGCTGATTCTTAAAATAAGGTGGTACTGTGCACCTCAAGCTCTTTCACTTAGCATGGGTTCAGATTTCCACATTTTAGGAATTACATACATTTTCCAGGTTGCGCCTGGAAATATCTGAAAGTCAAAGGCTTCCAGGCATATGCTGAAAAATGTTTGGCTGGTTCTTTTTCCCATGTACAGATATGATATACAAACATACATTTTCACATGAGAAAATCGAAGGTTGAATGAAAATGCACTTGCAGCCTTGTCTTCTTTATAATGTCAATACACAGAGAAGAAAAGCGGTCTGCACTCGAAATAAATGTAAACCGTGTTATGAGTGAGGTGCTGGCAGTCAGCAGTGAGCAACATACCTTGGGTTTACGTCACCGCCAGGAGGTGTCACACTGCCCTGTGAGGTGGCATTAGGCTGTGGTTAGACACAGGAGCGGGGGATGGAGCCAATATTTTCTTGAATATGAATTTACTTTAAAAAAAACAAAAGACAATATGCATTTGGCAAAACACGAACAGTTGGTTTAATTAAACACTTAGGCCGGGAGCACAGTTACAGAAGTGGGTCTGAGGACTGTTTCGAAGTACAATCAATTTGAACAAGTTTTTATGCAGGTTTGGGGTGTTATAAAGAGCTTCTGACAAACCATTTGTGGTAAAAGGATGTGGGTTTTGTCAGCGAAGCTACAAATAAGCCCCTGGTAACAAATACAGGTGGACCGCGGCCTTGCGTGGACACCATAGGGGCCAGTGGGTTACGTGTCCAGATGTCCGGCATAAGGGGTGCGTGATTCCTGTGTGTACTGTGTGTGCTCTGTCCTGATTGGCTATGTGTTCCTAACTTTATGCGGCATCTGACTTTATGATGTTTTGCGAAGGCGCGCACCCCCGCTAGCCATGTGTCCTTTATTGGGTCCAATCTCCCTGGACCCTTGTGGTGTCGCTGCGCTGATCTGTGGGATTGATCGGGGATTTCCTGTTCGCGCATTTGTCTGCCAGCTGCATACCACCCCACCCATGACCTGTCAATCTTTAACCTCAGGCCTAGGTCACATAGCCTGTGGAGGAGACGCAGAGCTCCGTGCAGCCCAATACGATTGATGAGACAATCGCAGGGGCCAACCAATTTAAGTACACGCTCACAGTAGGAGTGAACTAATTCACCTCTTCAGCCATTACAAGAGAAATGTGCTGGCAGAGGTCACAGGGAGCAAGGAGTCCAACATTGGTGCGGTGACAAGGTGTCCAGCCCTGATGAACCTGCCAAAATTCGAGAGGCAGAGAAACATGTTGGCAATAGGTAATGGTATGCAGAGCTAGCTACCAGCCTTTTTAGCTCAATAGATCACGCCTGATAATCCAGAATAAAAGTTGCATGCTGGGTGTGCCTGTTGATTTTAATCAATGTTTGTCACAAAAGGAGTGAATATTAATTACTCCTTTGCACCTCACATATTTGTTTTTCTTTATTTTGGGCACTGTTATTTCTTGAACAAAATATGCTGATAAAAGGGGTGTAATCAGGTGAGTACCTGCCAGTGGCCTCGAGGGTGGTGCGCCCGTGAGGGGTCATTTTTGTTCTCCACACATTTTTTTTCACTTTTGACTGCTGATGTACTGTGAAAACTGTGAATTCAGACATCATTTTGTGTTCGTGTTGACTGTCTTTTTGAAAGTTCACAAGGAAACTCTCTAGGCTTTAGAATAGGACGAGACATAGTTTCACACCCAAAGATTAAACTGGCAAAGTCTGGCGGAACAATAGTAGAAATTGACATGTAGCTTCTCAATTGTTGAAAACGGATACCTATCTTTATCGTCCAGGGTTTGTTTGAATTGAATCGCATAGCCTGCCTGATCACGAATTTCTCAGTTGGGGTTGATGGAGAGTTTAGGATGGGCGAGTTTGTTTATAGTGATGTGATTTCGCTCGTATGTGCACGTGTATCATTAGAGCATTGACATCGATTTTCACAATATTTCCATTTTTGACCACACTGGTTCTTTCAGCCATCAGCACTTGCAGGCTGCTGTCGAGACCCTTCAGCAGACCCCCATCCAGATCTCCTCTCAGGGAGGCTGTGATGTCTTAGAGCAGCTGGCAGCGCACTCTTCTCTGGTGCCGCCATCAGCCTGTCTTGTCTCCTGTGCTCTTCATCATCTTCGTGTCAGCCATTGGAGTGAGATGGGACCTGAGGAGGGCACTCTTCTCCTGGACGTCTGTTGCCTGAGGATTTTCAAACATTTGGTGACATTAACATAAATGTGTATTTATAAAGCGCAAGTTCACCCAGAGGGTATCTTGGCACTGAATAACAGATGTTTATTGTTCCCAACTCAATGGCACTCATTTAATCGGCTTCAGAAGGAAGAAAGGCTGAGTAGACCCGGTGGGATTTGAACCAATGACTATGAAAAACACAGGCCCTTACAGTGGATGCATCAGTCCACTAAGCCTCCAGTGTGCGGTGCATTACATTGGTCAGTCAATAGTCTACATGCACACACATGTCAATAACCACATGGTAACAAAGACAACCTTTGCACGTCATCAGTAGTGGACGCTGTGAACGTCCCTCGTCCCTGCCGTTGACGCACAGTTCTGCCCGTCCGCCCACAATACACAATCCCTGGAAAAAAAAGTTACTTAATTAAAGATCCGAGCACGGGAGCCTTCATCTCATTAAGTTACGTTGTTTTATTAGCTGTAATAATGTACACGGAAAGATTCTAAAAGTGTCACCTCTAATCTTCGCGGCTCAGAATAAACTGCTGCAAATTACAGTCGAATCAGTGGCACCTGCGATTCCAATCAAAGCCGCATCAGCGCAGCCGCCAGCAGGGCTCTGAGAGCAGCGCGAGCGGCTCATCTCTGACAGACATAGCGCTTCAAGGCCCAGATTTACAAAGGTTTAGCATCAGCGCAGCCGTCAGCCAGCGCTCCGTGAGCAGCGCGAGCGGCTCATCTCTGACGGACATAGCGCTTCAAGGCCCAGATTTACAATGGTTTAGCATCAGCGCAGCTGTCAGCAGGGCTCCGAGAGCAGCGCGAGCGGCTCATCTCTGACAGACATAGCGCTTCAAGGCCCAGATTTACAAAGGTTTAGCATCAGCGCAGCCGCCAGCAGGGCTCTGAGAGCAGCGCGAGCGGCTCATCTCTGACGGACATAGCGCTTCAAGGCCCAGATTTACAATGGTTTAGCATCAGCGCAGCTGTCAGCAGGGCTCCGAGAGCAGCGCGAGCGGCTCATCTCTGACAGACATAGCGCTTCAAGGCCCAGATTTACAAAGGTTTAGCATCAGCGCAGCCGTCAGCCAGCGCTCCGTGAGCAGCGCGAGCGGCTCATCTCTGACGGACATAGCGCTTCAAGGCCCAGATTTACAATGGTTTAGCATCAGCGCAGCTGTCAGCAGGGCTCCGAGAGCAGCGCGAGCTGCTCATCTCTGACAGACATAGCGCTTCAAGGCCCAGATTTACAAAGGTTTAGCATCAGCGCAGCCAGCGCTCCGTGAGCAGCGCGAGCGGCTCATCTCTGACAGACATAGCGCTTCAAGGCCCAGATTTACAAAGGTTTAGCATCAGCGCAGCCCTTAGCAGCGCTCCGTGAGCAGCGCCAGCGCCTCATCCCTGACAGACATAGCGCTTCAAGGCCCAGATTTACAAAGGTTTAGCATCAGCGCAGCCCTTAGCAGCGCTCCGTGAGCAGCGCCAGCGCCTCATCCCTGACAGACATAGCGCTTCAAGGCCCAGATTTACAAAGGTTTAGCATCAGGGTAGCGTTACTTTTGTGATGCTAAACCCACGCAAAACCTTTTTTGGGATTCACAAACCAACACAAAATACCATTTGTGTTGGTTTGTGTGGAAAAGTAGCTCAAAGCAGTGCGAAACGCGGCTTTGCATTACCTTGCGTCAAGGGTGCGTTACATGGGTGGTACATGGGCCTACTCAAGCTACCACACATGCTTTTTGACGCTAAACCCTATTCACTAACATCAGTTGAAATGGTTTAAGTGCCAAAAATGAACTCAGCTGAAAGGCAGGCTTTAAATGGAGAAATGTTTTTATTTATCTATGCTTTTTTGACTTTGCATACGTGCAGCACTGTGCAACACACATACAGTAGGAAAAGCTTTTTCACTTGTCGAAGCGTAGTATCTTATACAGGCTGGATACCCTTCGAGTACAAAACCTATGCTACACTCACGCACACACACTATCTCTCCGTCACTAGGGTGTGTGCATGGCGCTCGGCAGCTGAAATCAGCGCTGGTGCTGGGGAGAGGGGAGGTGAACGCCATTTCTATGTGAATTTTGGCGTTCTCCTGTTCTTTCCTTGTCACGCAACGCACAAAGCTTCTTTGAGTGCTGTGTTGCGCTGTGCTGCCTGTCAGCATTCAGAATCGGGACCTTAGTTTCTCAATGTCTTATTGCCTCAGATAGTCCTGTGCAAAATCCTGCATCTGCAGCCGGTGCGCCGTGCAATGGGTCAATTTAATAAAGGGGTCGTGTAGAGTGCTTTTAATACTGAGTAACAGCACTTCACAGATTTCTCCCCCTGAGTACTGGAGCTTCTCATTGGACAAGGAGAGTACCGGTACTCCTAGTGGCAGCAGGGCTCAAGCTCTGAAGTAAGAGAAGATGCACTGCTAAAGCTGCTGAAAATGAGGGGCATATGTACAAGGAAGTGGCGGAGTGCGGTGTTAGCCTTCTCAGCTTAACTCTGCGCTCCATCACTTCTGAAGCACAGAGCAAAACAATATTTACAACAATATGGTGTAGCCCTGCGTTTCCACCGGCGCTGGTGCTAAATTTACCAGCCTAGCGCCAATGCAGGCCCCCCTGGACCATAGTGCAAGGGTGTCTACGTAGAGGGGAAGATTGTTTATGAGCAGGGATACATTCTTTAAAGGGTCTTATGTAACTTCGATGTGTGCTACTTACTGCAGCACACATAGAAATTGCAAAACGTCATTTAGAAGAAAAAAGAATTATGTGCAGGAAGAGACACCTTCCTGCACATAAACAATTAATGGCGTTTTGCTGGTCCTATATGTGCTGCACATTGCAGCACACATGGAAACAGCAACAACTAGGAGAAATTAAACATTTCTCCTCATTTTGCCAGGTAAAGTCCAGGTTTTTCAGCCCTTAATTTTGGCTCCGCCTCCTATTTACGCCACCCTTGTAAATAGGGGGCAGCATCAAAATCAATGGGTGTTGCGGTGGAACGCCCTCCACAACACCCACTATCCACCCCTTTCACGCTAAGTGTAGCGTGAAAGGGTCCCTTATTTACAAGGCAGCGTTAAGCCACATTATGTGGCTTAATTCTTCCTTGTAAATAAGGTGAAGCCCCTTTCGCCACCACAAAGTCTTGAAAAGTGACGTCATGGTGGCGATAGGGGCTTGTAAATATGCCCTCAGCTTTGTCAGCTAGAGCATCTCTATGTGCCGGTCTCACAAGCAATAGCCAGTTTCTGTTGCTAGGTTTACATTCTAATTGGTATCACAGCAGGAATGAGAAGTAAATGTGGCCAGAGCTGCCAACATTGGAACTAGTGAACCACATTCATATTCCGGCATCAGCTCGTCATCTTGTGATTCTGGGCAATGCACCTAACCACCTTCCTGGTCAGTGCCACTGGTCTCCCCCACCCAGCTCCACCATTAAGGCTCTGCCCTCGAGCCCCAGCTCCTTCCAGGTAGGTGTTTGAGGCCCTCCTCCACCCTCAGGCTCCTGCCTGCCGCTCATCCCTGGTGGTCTGCTGGAAGAGCACTATGCTCATCTGCTATTCCGCTCTGTGACCTCTGTTCTGTTTTGCCTCTTTCCACTGCCTCGTTTTCTTTTGCCCTCTCTCCTGCCTCTTTTCTCTTTATTTGCCTTTATTGCCTCTTTTTCTCTTTATTTGCCTCTTTCCCTTCTTTTGCTGCTCTTTCCTATGCTCGCCCCCTTCCCTCCCTCCCTGCAACTGCTGTCCCATGGCCACCCAGCGTGTCGCTCCAGTCTCCCAGCTGATCGCCCTCCTCCGACCCTTACTTAATGGCAGCCGCTGCGTGGCCGTTTTGCTAGCGTGCAAAAGGCAAGCCCGTCTGCACCTGTCCACGACCCGACCGCGACCACCACCAGGAAACCTGGTCCCCAACCCTCCACCGCTATGACCCCAGTCTCTCCACGCACTCAACTCCAGTGAAATAATGACTGCCAGCTCTCGACGCTGAGTAACACTCAAGGCCCAATCTTCTGCTGACACTGCCGCCGTACCTACGCCCACAAATGTGGCAGCTGTAAGGCCTGCCCATCAACCATTCAAACAAAGGAATTTGTTCACAAGCAACAACGTGTAACACTTAAACCATTGTCAGTGAAATTGCTCTCCCACCCTCACAGCTCCACCATTATGTGAGGTGCCCCTGCCCCTGCACTCTTCAGTGTTGGTGATCGAGGCCCTCCTCCACCCCGCAGGTTTCCCTGCGCCTCATCACTGGTGGTCCAGTGGACCTCTGTCTCCTTTCTTTCTTTCTGCTCCTTCACTCGTTTTTCTCCCCTTTCTATCTTTCACCTTTCTGCACCTCTGCTCTTTTGCGCCTTATTTCTGCCCATTCTCCCTTTCTCTCCCTCTGCTCCTTCACTCGTTTTCACTCGTTTTTCTACCCTTTCTATCTTTCACCTTTCTGCTCTTTTCTGCATCTCTGCTCTTTTGTGCCTTATTTCTGCTTATTTTCCCTTTTTTCTTTATCCCTTCTTTCCTCCCTTTACCTTTCCCCGCCGCTGCTGCCCCCGCGGCCCCTCCCCCCCCAGCACGACCGGCCCAATCCAGCTCCCCTCCCCGCCTCCCAGCTGTCCAGCCCTCCCCGACCCCTACTTAATGGCGGCCACTGCGGGGACAGACGAGCAAGACCACTGACTCATTGTCAGTGAAATTGCTCTCCCACCCTCGCAGCTCCACCATTAAGTGAGGTGCCCCTGCACTCTTCAGTGTTGGTGATCGAGGCCCTCCTCCACCCGCAGGTTTCCCTGCGCCTCATCACTAGTGGACCTCTGTCTCCTTTCTTTCTTTCTGCTCCTTCACTCGTTTTTCTCCCCTTTCTATCTTTCACCTTTCTGCACCTCTGCTCTTTTGAACCTTATTTCTGCCCATTCTCCCTTTCTCTCCCTCTGCTCCTTCACTCGTTTTCACTCGTTTTTTTCCCCTTTCTATCTTTCACCTTTCTACACCTCTGCTCTTTTGTGCCTTATTTCTGCCCATTTTCCCTTTCTCTCCCTCTGCTCCTTCACTCGTTTTCACTCGTTTTTTTACCCTTTCTATCTTTCACCTTTCTGCTCTTTTCTGCATCTCTGCACTTTTGTGCCTTATTTCTGCTTATTTTCCCTTTTTTCTTTATCCCTTCTTTCCTCCCTTTACTTTTCCCCGCCGCTGCTGCCCCCGCGGCCCCTCCCCCCCCAGCACGACCGGCCCAATCCAGCTCCCCTCCCCGCCTCCCAGCTGTCCAGCCCTCCCCGACCCCTACTTAATGGCGGCCACTGCGGGCGCGCCGCTGGTGCACCGAAGGCGTGTCAAAGGCAAGCACGTCTCCGCCCGTCTGCGACCCGTCTGCGACCCGTCCGCAACCAGCACCAGGAACCCTGGACCTCCACCCCGCCAACGCTACGACCCAGCAGCACTCCACGCACTCAACCCAGGCTGCAACAACAACTGCAAGCTAGCATCACCAGCCGACACCCATGGACCCTTCAGCTGTCACCGCTGCCGGCACACCTGCAGCACCGCCAAGAACACGGATCCAGCACAACCCGCCCACAAGAACACAACCGAACCGAAGACCCTGCAATGCATCCTCCTCAACGTCCGATCCCTCCACAAACACGCAACAGAAATCTGGGATCTCCTCGACAGCACCACCCCAGACGTAGCATTCTTCACCGAAACCTGGACCAACACCACCTCAGGACCGGACATCGCCATCGCCATCCCCCAAGGATACAAGATCTCCAGGAAGGACCGCCCCATCCACCCAGGAGGAGGAATCACCATCGTCCACAAATCCAGCCTCCGCCTGAGCACACTCCCTGACGAGTCCACAGAACTGATGGAACACCTTCACTTCAAGACACTGGCAGCCCCACCGCCGCCCTCCGAGGAACCCTCATCTACCGACCCCCTGGACCCCGCGGACCCTTCGCCAACTCCATCACGGACATTATCTCCCCGCAGGCCATCGCATCCACCAACTACACCCTGCTGGGAGACCTCAACTTCCACCTCGACAATCAACTGGACCCCAACACCACATCCCTCCTGGACAACCTCCACAACATTGGACTCCGCCAGATTGTGACCGAGCCCACGCACTCAGCAGGACACACCCTCAACCCACTCTTCACTACAGGAAACTCCATCACCTTCAGCCACACCACCAAACTCCCATGGACCGACCATCGTTGCGTCCACTTCACCTTCAGAACACCCACCATCCACAGACACCAGCACCTGCTTCCACAAAGAAACTGGACCAAAATCACCGATGACCAGCTCACCTCCTCACTCAACAACTCCACCCCAACCATCGCGGAAAACGACGACCCCAACACCGCAGCCCGAACCCTGCATAGATGGATCTCGGACAGCACCAACACCATAGCCCCCCTCAAGAAAAACAATACCCATGCCAAGAAAGCCAGATGGTTTACCACCGTACTTCGAGAGTCCAGGCGCACATGCCGCCGCCTTGAAAAGGCCTGGAGAAACACCAAATCCATAGAAGCCCACAACAACTTCAGAGCCGCCACCAACGCCCACCATCAACTCATCAGAGAAACGAGGAAAAAAGCGATTGAAGACAGAATCTCCACCCACGCACACAACAGCAAGGAACTCTTCAGCATCATCAAGGAGTTTGCCCAACGCACCAGCGAGTCTACCGACATCACTCCCTCACAAGACCTCTGCGACAAACTCAGCATCTTTTTCCACCACAAAATCAAGAGCATCTACGACAACTTCGACGAAGACAACCAACACACTGAACCCTCACCAACCACCCCCGACACCCGGAAACCAGCGATTGATGACTGGACAGCCCTCACCACCGAAGACACACTGAAGACAATGAAGTCAATCCACTCAGGGGCCCCCACGGACCCCTGACCCCACCACATCTTCAACAGAGCCGCCAACACCATCGCATCCATGCTCCGCCAAACCATCAACCGCTCCCTGGCGACCGCCTCGTTCCCCGACGACTGGAAACACGCCTTGGTCAACCCCCTCCTAAAGAGACCCTCAGCGGACCCCACTGACCTCAAAAACTACAGACCCATCTCCCTGCTCCCGTTCCCAGCGAAAGTCATTGAGAAAGCCATCAACAGCCAACTCGCCACATTCATTGAAGAACACAACATCCTCGACTCCTCCCAATCCGGCTTCAGAAAAAACCACAGTACGGAAACTGCCCTCCTCGCCGCAACAGACGAAATCCGCACCTTACTGGACAAAGGAGAAACAGTAGCCCTCATCCTCCTCGACCTATCAGCGGCGTTCGACACAGTCTCCCACCGCACCCTAATACGCAGACTCTACGATGCAGGAATCCAGGACAAGGCCCTCAACTGGATCTGCTCCTTCCTCTCTGGCAGGACGCAGCGGGTCAGACTCCCCCCTTTCCTCTCGGACCCCACACCGATCACCTGCGGAGTCCCCCAGGGCTCCTCCCTCAGCCCGACGCTCTTCAACGTCTACATGGCTCCACTTGCCCCCATCGTCAGAACCTACGGACTCAACATCGTGTCATATGCAGACGACACCCAGCTCATCCTCTCCCTATCCAACGAGCCCAACACCGCCAGACGCAACTTTCGAGAAGGCATGGAAGCCGTCGCCAAATAGATGAAAAACAGCTGCCTTCAACTAAACACCAACAAAACAGAAGTACTCATCATGGGCCCAAACCCCGACGCCTGGAGCGACACCTGGTGGCCCACCGCCCTCAGAAACCCGCCAACCCCCACAGACCACGCACGCAACCTGGGAATCATCCTGGACTCCGAGCTCAAAATGGACCGCCAGATCAACTCTATCTCATCTTCCTGCTTCCACACCCTCCGCCTCCTTCGTAAGACCTTCAAATGGATCTCCCTCGAACACCGAAAGACAGTCACTCACGCCCTGGTCACCAGCAGACTCGACTACCGCAACGCACTCTACGCCGGAATAAACAAAAACCTCATCCGCAAGCTACAGAACATCCAGAACGCCGCCGCAAGACTGGTCCTCAACCTGCCAAAACACTGCCACATCTCCCAGCACCTGCGCACACTCCACTGGCTCCCCGTCAAGGCGAGAATCACCTTTAAGATGCTCACCCACGCACACAAGGCCCTCCACGGCACCGGACCAGCATACCTGAACAGCCGACTCAAATTCCACGCACCCCAAAGGACCCTACGATCAGCCCAGCTTTCCTACGCCGTGGTCCCCCGCACCAGAAAGACCAGATCGGGAGGCCGCTCCTTCTCCTTCCTCGCGGCCAAAGCATGGAACGCCCTTCCGCTCCACCTCAGACAGACAACATCGCTCCCCATCTTCGCAAGAAACCTCAAAACCTGGCTCTTCGACAGACCCCCTCCTTGATGGAATGGAACCTGCACCCCCCCCCCACCCCTAGCGCCTTGAGACCCTTACGGGTTAGTAGTCGCGCTTTAACAAACTCCTGATTAACAGACTCCTGAAACCTCACTCTAACTGTAACACCACTGATGTGGTGTATTGTATAACCTGCCCGTGTGATTTAATTTATGTCGGACAAACACAGCAACGTGTAAAAATGCGGTTTTTGCAACACTGCAGCCGTGTCAGCTGTAAGGTTCAAGGGGCCCCTCTTGTTGAACACTGTATCAAGGAAGACCATTCACCTGAAAGCCTGAAGTGGGTTGTGCTCTAACAGGTGAAACTTGGTCCCAGGGGTGGCAACATAGCACCCATTCTCAACGTCAGGTAACTCAAATGGATTGATTTCTTTGATTCTGTACGAAATGGCCTTAATGAATCCGAAAGCAGCTTTGCTCAATTGGCTATCCTCTGAACTTTTCTCTGCTATTTTCTACTCTGTTCCAAGTCTTCATTACTACTGTGTGTAATTTGCCGTGAAATTTGCAGCCACCCCTTCCAACTGTAATGTTATGCGCCAAACCACCTTGTAGGTAGGTTCACGCAAATGGTGATCTGTTGAAATCTTGCTGCGCATGTGTGGACAGCCCGTTTCTCACTATGTCGATTGGTAATGTCGCGCGTTTAAACCACCCTGTTGGTAGGTTCACGCACATAGGAGTTTTTATATAGCACTCATGAGTTGAAATACCTTTTACATGTGATGCTTCTGTACCAACGTGTTGGTAGATCAATGCCTTGTTATCAGTTTTGCACGTATCCCCAGAGGATAAGGAGAAGTATGCCACGAGCACTTTCATTATTACAATCTCACTACCTCAATCGTTTATTGTTGTGCGTCTAACCACCTTGTTGGCAGGTTCACGCACATGGGAGCTTTTAGATCATAAGCTGTAATCATTCACATGATATGCATCTTAACCGCCTTATTGGTAGGTTCACGCCTTGGTACCTGGCGATCTGTTTTGCACCCATCACTAAAGGACATGGAGACGCTAGAGGTTACCTAGCAACTGCAGCGCGTTAGTCTTTCCTCACTCTTTAACGCACCTGATAAGAATGTAACCACGTCCCCTCCCTGTCTTACTTCCTGGTTACGGGAGACGCGATGAGCCACTGCCTCGAGACCTCCCACAAGCCCTAGAATTTCGATTGAATGGGTAAGCTTTACATGAGACCTCCGTGTCATGTATAAGTCCTGTTGGAAAGACTCCGAAAGCCCCGTTTTTCATATATTCATTAGCCCTCCCAATTATTCTCCTTCCAGATACGGGCAGCTGAATGATTCTTCCCAGCCGTTTTTCCTGATAATAAGGTAAATCATTGCCACACTAACAAGTTATGTATCCTCTGTAATGGAATATAAACCAATCCTTACCCAGTCCCCTCGCTTCCTCAGATTGTCTACGGAGCGATATTTGACGTATCCGCCGGCATCCGGCTTGCAACTTTGGCAAGGTAACCATAGTTTGTTGATGTAACTATTTGTTAGGAGCACATTTAGCTATGTGACTCCTTCTTACCTGTATAGTCCTCAGTGTATTTTAACGTAACCACCGAGTGGTGCATCCGCTACGGCCTCAAAGGGACTCTCTGTAGACCCTTGAGCCTAATTAGTTTCCTACTTTTTCTTTTACCCTAGGAGGTCAGCCTATCGGCCCCCCAACCTCACTTCCCCACTTGTCCGGATGAAGACCCGCTTTGTAAGGGCAATCCACCCTACATACCTTTAGGGTCGAAACGTAGACTGCTGCCTACCCTATCAACTCCTATCATCAGCAGGATATACACAGCCGTTTAGGAGCTTGATTGTACATAATGTATTGACTTTTGCATGTCCCGTGTGGCCCCGATTTATGGGGACCATCCTTAGATAATATATACATGAACTTTGACTTATGTTGTTTATGTCACATATTATTGAATACTGAGTCACAACTATTTCACTCTAAACCTCACCCAGCACCCCCTCTTTCCCCCCCCTCTTCCTATGTGGGCACAACATTTTTGGATAAAATTAAAAAGTCTCTTTTGATATATACCGCTTAACCATAAAAAGGTTGATATAAGTGCTTTGTGAATAAAAACATTGCACTTGCGATTTGTTCTTCTTTTTCCTTTCTTTTCCATTTGTAATTGAGTACTTCTATGGTATACTATATACTGATTGCTCCCTCAGGTCTGGGACCCCTCTGTCTATAACGAATATTCACCCAGGTCCCTTTGACTTTATGGGTATAACCCTGTTGTATCTAACATAACACAGCTGGACCCAGGCAGCTACCCCCAACCCGCCTGATGCCACCACACACAAGCCACTGAGCTGCATCCTCCTCAGCATATGCTCCGTGTACAGAGACGCCATCGAAATCTGGGACCTCCTCAACGCCCACACACCAAACGTCGCCTTCAGAGACCTGTACCAATGCCTGCTCCGTACCCGAAATCGCAACTGCCATACCTGACGGATACAAGATCCAGAGAGAATACCGCCCCAACCGCCGAGCAGGCAGCCTCCCCATCATCTGCAAAAAGTCCCTCGGACTGACAATCACCAACCCGGAGAACGCCTCGCCCCCCATGGAACACATCGACTTCCAGATCCAGCCGAACCCGATTGATTTATTGACCGATGCTTAGGAATGTATACTTTAATGTAAAACTTCTGATTGTCATGTAAAGTGCTCAGATGCCCTTGTACAAAATTTGTGCTATATGAAACTGCAATGTCAAACAACACACACAAAATCCAAATGTGCGTGGTGGGAGCGGAGTGTTCTGTGGCCTGGCTGAGTCGGGAGGCGGTGAGTTGAGGCACAGCATACAGTAATGGGACCCCAGCCACATTCATAAAAAAAATTACTGAAAGTTGCTGCAAGTGCTGATTTGAGCGTTCTTGTATGTGTGTGTGCTAAACCCTGCTGTCACAGCTTACACATAGTGGCAGACCGGGCCGGACTGGGAATCAAAACCGGTCCTGGCAAACAGCTCGCTCCGCCCCATAGTTGGTTAGGGAGATGCTAGTGGAAAGCCCCATCTGATCACTGCTGCTTTTGTTACCGGTGGCTGATATTGCCAGGCCCCAGTGATAGCGGGTGATAGCGGGAGGGCTGCAATGCCCATGACTGCTAGCAGCCCTTCAAGTCTGTTTTTTAAAAAAAATCTGTTTCGCAGGTAGCAGGTGGAGGACAGGGGGAGTGGGAATGCACTAGGTTTCAATCCTTTTTGTGTGTGTATTGGACTTCCTGCATTCGTGCTCAAGAGTGTGCGGGATCAGGTGTGTGTGTTCCATTACCGGTGACAAGACAGCCAAGAGTGTTTGCACATCTGGTGAGATTGTATGTAGGAAACTGTAGTGGTTCTTATCAGCTCTGCAACGCCGCCAGGCCTCTTCTGTTCTGCCACATCCAAAGTGGGCCGGAGAGGGGCGCTCGGCGTGTGCTGAATAATCGTAGCAGCCTGATAATGTAAAGGGGCTCAGTGCAAAGACCCCTGGTGCAGCTGTGGGGCATTAATGGTACCACATAGCAGAGTCAGCTGGGGCAAACAGGGATCTGGCAGAGTAGGAGATAACCTCATTTTATGTAAAACCCCAAGGACTGGTGCAGTTAGGCAGCGGGGGTCAGAGTGAAGGTCTCATGGTGACACAGTTTATTACTTCTACTACTATCCTAGAGCCTACATCGTCACCGCACTACCACAGCTTTCACTATCTGTTGTGCTGTAAAATGTTTGTATATCTTTTTTGTTGTATTTTTTGCTAATCTGTGTGAAAATGTCACTGCAATTGGCTCAGCGATCATCAGCCTCTTGGTAGACGCCAAGAAAATGTTGATATTGTTAAATACCTCCTCGTAGTCCCGCCCCCAGACACACCCCCTCATGGCTCACACAATCAAATGGGTGTGTATTGGCAGCTCTTTTTCCCCATTAAAAGCACTGATTACTCAAGTGGGGAATGATATCCGCATCCTGCAGACCCGGATCCGTGACTCGAGGGGCCTCATTTATGAAAAGTGACGCATCGCTGCGTGAAAACAGCGATGCATCACTTTTCACTGCGCACTCCTTGCGACACCAATGATGCGTCATATTTAATGTATGACGCATCATGTCGCAAGGACTTACAGATACGTCAGTATTTCTGACGTATCTGTAAGCGCAAAAGTGACGCATTGCTGGAGTGTGTCACAAAAGTGACGCAACTCCAGCAATGCGTCCTTTCCCATGGGGAAAGCCCCATGTGAAAGGGCTTGCGTCAGTCTTACGCCTGCTGTGAGGCAGGCGCAAGATTTTGACGCAACAGCATCCTAAAAGTGACGCAGTGAAATCTCATAGATTTCACTGCGTCACTATTACCAGGCTTTTTGCGGTGGAACGCCCCCTCTGCATACATTATACCTGACGCAGGTATAATGTGGCACAGGGGTTTAAAAAGTGACGCATCTACCTAGATGCGTCACTTTTTAAATATGGCGCAACAAGGCGCATTTTTTACGCCGCAGGTGCGTCACAAAAAAGTGACGCACCGGCGGCGCAAAACTGACGCAAGGCCTCATAAATGAGGCCCCAGATTTTCAGACACTGACCTGTGTCAGTGCAGGGAGAGCGCCCCCGGCTGTCGGATGCACAAACAATGCTCTGGTAGATAACTCTACCAGGGTAAGGGAAGCCCAAGAGAACACACCGAGCCCTGAAAACAAGCAGGACAAATGGGGCATTATTGCACCGTCGATGTTTTAAATTGGACAGACTCAAGTGCACTTCAACATATATCACCAGGTGTGGAGACGCGTGCAGAAAGAGCTCTGTGCACTCTTGAAATACCATTAATAAAGTACTGCTCACCCACACCATGCCAGCATCCTGCAGTGAGAGGCTGGAAGGGCGTGGTCACAAACATGAACACCGAGAGGAGACTGTGTCAGCGAAAAGACAAAGACGTAGGCACAAATTAGGGGAGCGTGCTTTGGGTGTGCGCGACTGAGGTCAGATAGTAAGTGAACACCCAACAGAAAACCACTGAATAAAAAAAATCTCAAAGAAACTTCAGGATAACATTTAAAATGGGAAAGCCGGGGGGCGTAGCTTGCACGCCGAGGAGTGATGGCGGCTTCTCATTGAGCTCCGCAGTGCCGCAGGTCTCCACGGCAGTTTATGAACCCTCTACACCATCTCAAGAGCACTGCTGCATCCCTCCCGACGTCGGAAGATGGGCTGCACATGAGGAATGCCTCGCTTGCTGTTTGACTGCTTATTTGGGACCCTTCTCAGCTGCCGGTAACTTTTCTTCGTCTGGACGCGGGCTGCCGCCATTTTGTGCCGCTGAGCCCTTGTCCCTCTCATGCACCGAAGTGAAGCTAATTGCCGGTTTTCCACCCCCACGTACGGTTAATTTATCGCGTATCCACTTTCCCCATGTTACTCCCTCTGATGTGGTGTAAAACGCAATGTTTCTCTTCTTTTTTGGCATTTTATCCTGTCAGCTGCTTTTGCCCTTCTACTTCCACAAAAAAAACGGCCTCCATTTCAGTATCGGCGCAAAAGCCCGTTTTTTGGAAGCCTTGTCAATTCTGCCATGATTCAACTTAATTTTTTATATATGGCCTTCCTTTCTCTACAGTAGCCATATATATCTGTATCTCTGTGGGAGATTATTTTCTCTTTGAAGACCCTGGCCTTTTTTTTTGTCGAGGAATGGCTCTTTACCTCCATGCTCTTGTTTATCTCCCTCATACCATGGAATTAATATATTCTTCATCTTTTTTAACGCTTCTGTTTGTGACTATACACACTTCTAAACCTTAGAGGAGTATTTTTATCTCTGGGTTCATTGTTTCTGTGAAGAATTTTCTTGACTCAATTCTCCAGTTCCATACCCTATTTTGTGCTTTTCTTCACGCTTTTCAAAATGGCTCATGACTCAACCAATTCAAAGTCTTCTCTAACTGGAACAAAATCTAAGAGACCAAAAAATGACCTGCCTTCTCCTATTCCCTCATCTTCAAATTCTGTTCTGGACTCCATATTGGAAGCAGTGCGTGGTCTCCAGCCTATTATGTCTGCCAATAATCAAAAGCTTAAACAAATTGAAGAAAAGTGGGTTGTCATGGAAGGTAAAGTTTTGAATTTGGAATAACGTATCAGTGATATCCAGGATGATTCCTCAAAGATCCCTCTACTGGAACAAGAGATTCACAAGCTAAAACTTCATACCGAGGACCTTGAAAACCGTAATCGTAGGAACAACTTACGCCTTAATGGCCTTGCAGAAAATATTGAGGGGCCCGACATGGTATAATTTTTACAGGATATTTCTTCCTGAGCTCTTGGAACTCCAACATGCGTCACATTCTCTGAACATTCAAAGAGCTCACCGTTAAGGACGTCTCAATTCCAACGCCACTAAGCCTCGAGAAATTATTATGCTATTTCTTGAATTCACTGAATTAATGACTGTGTTGAAGGCTGCTAAGCTAAAAAGACGTCTCATATGGTCCAGACATAATATTTTCATTTCTCACGATCTATCTAACGCAACGAATGCTCGGCGTGAAGAATTTTTGAATCTCCGTCCTCAAATGAGACAGCTGAATATACAATATGGCATCCTGTATCCATGTTTTTGTAAAATTACACACAATGGTCGCACTCGCTCTTTTGATGATCAACAGAAGCTATATTCATATTTACAGAATGTGTCCCCCTCTGGAATGGACACTAACACTTGATATTTTTATTTTTCATTACTAAGTTTGCTCCTCTTTCTGTAATTCATATGTCCCTTTTGTAATTCAGATGTCTCTGTTGTAATTTTACATTGAGTGTCTTTTCTTCTCCCTAAGTGTTCTGTTTTTCTCTTCTATCTTTTATTTTTTCACTGCTCGCTGAGGTTTGTGTCCTTCTTGGCATCAATACGCTCCTACTGCTTTGGTTCTTTCTCTCGTTTCCGACTTGGCTCTTAAGCCTTGTCCTGTCCACTTATTTCTTCTTCCCTCTTTTCTTCTCTCTTCCTATTCCCTCTTTTCTTCCATCCTCTTTTTTTCTTGGTTTCCTCTTACTTCCCATGTATCCTCCGTATGCCCTTTTTCTGACATATCTCTTTTTTTATTTTGTTATTTCTTGTTGTTCTCTATTACAGCTTTGAGTCCAATGTAGTATATCATTATGAGCGTTTTGGGCGACTTGTCCACATATAATGTGTATGTCTGTTATTTTTTTTTGTAGTTGTCTCCTTGAAGTGTATCAAATCCACTTGTCTCCCATCTTCCCTACCTTTCGTCATGTGTAATTTTGTTACGTGGAACGTTCGAGGTCTTGGACATCCTGTCAAACGTCAAAAGGTACTGTCACATTAATCTAAGCTTAATTCCCAAATTGTTTTTCTTCAGGAAACTGATTGTACATATGTCGATTCACTTAAATTGAAAAGACAATGGGTGGGCCAAGTTGTGTACTCTCCTACTACTAACAAAAAAGGGGGTGTTGCTATATTGTTTCACAAAGCCTTGTCTGTTCAAATACTTTCTACTCAAAATGATGATTATGGTTGATGGGTAATGGCTAAGATTGTGATTCAAAACAAAACCTTAGTTTTATTACACATCTATGGCCCTGTCCGACCTGATCCAAAATTTTGGAATGACATCAAAATTCTTCTCTCCTCCATTGACTGTCCCAATATCATAGTTGCAGGTGATTTTAACCAATGGCTAGACCCTTTCTCTGATAGACTTTCTTCATGTAAATTCCAGCCTGACAAATCCCATAAATCATTTCAATCTGCCATTACCTCTCGCCCGTTATATGATGTTTGGAAAACATGCACACCTGAAACACTTGAATATACTTTTTTTTCAAATGTGCATCACACCCGTTCCAGGATTGATTACATTATGGTTAGTAAATCTCTCCTCCCCTCTATTCAAAAATCCGAAATCGGTTCAATTTTAATTTCAAATCATGCACCTGTTTATGCTGTTCTAGACCTCTCTCTCTCCTCATCTAAATTCAGTCGTTGGAAATTCAATACTTTCCTCTTGTCTGATAATGTTTTCATAAATTATGTTACAAATTTTATTAATGAATTTTTTGATTTCAACAATCCATTGGACACCTCTATCTCTAACTGCATTTCGCAGCCTTCACTACTCTTATGTCTCTAAAAAAAAGAAACTAAATAGATCTAAATATGAGAAACAATTACAGAAAATATACTTAACCTCTAGTTCCACTGTTGCCCTTCAAGATCTGATTGTAGCAAAAACTGAGTTTAATAAAATTGCCACTACTGAAGCATGTAATATCCTGCTCAAGATTAAATCCAAATTCCATGGGGGACAAAATAAAGCGGGAAAAATGTTAGCAAACTATTTAAAAATTAAATCTGAACGGAAAACTATTGGCCCGATTCTCAATGAATCTAGCAACCAACTAGTCTCGTCAGACGGAGAAATTTCTGAGGTTTTTCATGATTACTATCAATTTCTTTATACTGATGGCACACATCCCTCTGACCAGAACTTACATTCTTTCTTCTCTGGTCTCCCACCACCATTATCGCTTCCCGAATTTGATCGACTAGAGAAAGATATTACTCTTCAGGAAGTGCTTAAGGCCATTAACTCTCTGAAAAAATCGAAGGCACCAGGCCCTGATGGTGTGCCTATTGAATTTTACTCTACTTTTCACTCAAATTTTGCCCCCAAATTATTACACATTTTTAATTCATTTATTGCTGAGGCTGGAGCCTCTGGGTCCTTTATGGACGCATTGATTGTCATTATTCCTAAACCTGACAAAGACTTTTCCCATTGCAAAAATTATCGTCCTATATCATTGATTAATTATGATTGTAAAATTTTCGCTAAAATTCTTGCATCACGCCTTGATTCTATCATCCCCTTTTGATTAAAACTGACCAAGTTGGATTCGTAAAAGGCAGATTGGCTTCTGACAATGCCCGTATGTTTTCTAATATTATTTCTCAAGGCAAAAAATGTAAAGACCCTCTTGCAGCCCTATTTTTAGATGCTGAGAAGGCCTTTGACCATATCAACTGGCAATTTATGTTTCAAACTCTCCAATGGTTTGGTTTTGGTCGCTCTTTTATTTAATTTGTTAAACTTTTATATTCTACCTCCCGAGGTAGTATTTTTGTTAATAATCAATTCTCTAAGTTTTTTTCATTATCTAGTGGTACAAGACAAGGCTGTCCTCTTTCCCCATTATTGTTTATCCTCTGCCTTGAACCTTTTCTTAGAACGTATTAGAACTAATTCTCAGATTACTGGCTTTAAGCTCTCCTCTGTTGAAACTAAAATCTCTGCATATGCAGATGACATCTTGATTTATATGGCTAACCCGGCCGATTCTCTCTCCCATTTTTTAAACGAGGTACGCTTATACTCCTCTATTTCGGGTTATAAACTTAATTTATCTAAAACAGAAGTACTACCCTTAAATTCTATTTGTTATCAATATATGTTCCATACTACTGATTTCACTTGGTGTCCCTCCAAAATGAAATACCTGGGTATTTGGTTTTCTTCGTCCTTAGTTGATACACTCAAATTTACTTTTAACACACTTTTACAGAAACTTCAATCCCACCTCCAAATTTGGTCCCCCTTATACTTTTCCTAGTGGGGTAGATTGGATACTATCAAAATGATGATTACCCCCCCTCATGTGTTATATACTGTTTCTATGCTCCTGATCAAAATTCCTAATGTATACTTTTCCCGTATAAATTCCATCTGTATCAAATTCCTATGGAATAATAAACACCGTCGTATTGCTCTGAGTAATATGACCTAAAAATGAAGGTGGTGTTCGTTTCCCTAACTTCAAAACTTACCACTCTGCTTTTTTGATTAAACAATCCTTTTCTTTAGCCTATGATTTTTTGGATATCCCCGTTCCCAGATGGGTTCTTTTTGAACGCTCACTGCTAAAGGATTTTTCTTTTCAACATATTGTTTTTATGTCAAATAATTCTTTTTTGGCCAAGGTCCTCGTTCTGAAATACTCCCAAAGGTTGCTTTATAATACATTCACTAAGGACCTTACACCTCTGCAATGCTTTCTGTCTTCTATTGTATGGTACAACAAATTTCTTAAATACAAAGGCAAATCTTTCTACTACAAATATTGGAAGGAAAAGGAAATCTCTTTTGTCCATCAATTTCTTTCTAACCTTTCTGTCATTGTCAGGATTGAGGGTAGCGCAAGAGTACGCAAGCGCCACTAACCTTCTACCGATGGCCCGCAGAGACGATAGATGAAAGTCCTTCCAACTCCGCTCCGCACAAACCCCTACAATGGAATAAACCCACTGTTTGGACCTGTACGAATAGGGGCCGGGAGGTAGATTGGCATCGGGGAATGGCACGTCAGGTATCGTCTGGTCTGTTACCATGAGGTGACTGGTTCTGGGATTCTGCAGGTAGGGGAGACAGAGAAGAGAGGATTACTTCCACAGTACGATATGCAGGAACCCAGGATCCCTTCCCTCTTGACCTATACTCACCAGTTTCTCCACCCCATGTATCCTTAAAGGAATTCTCTAAATACAGAACCCAACAAATAGGCGACCAGGAGAACAGAGGAGTTAACGTCACTCCTCTGTTACTTAGTTAGTGTTCTCAAATAAGCCTTTGAGTCACACTATAACAAATAAGTGGAACATCCACGTAATACACACACGAGTTTTTGGAGGTTATACTTATAACGTTTACCAAACCATGTCAGTAGCCACAGACAACAGGCACCAAGGTTTTCCCCGTACTGTAAATAAGAAATGGCAGCGGAAAGACGGAGGTTATAATGTTAACAAGACACAACAAATGAAAGAGGAGGCGAGCCCGCTTCCTCTTGGTACTTGCACGACTGGAAAGTGACAGGACCAACGGTTCTCCACCAGGATTCTGACCACGCTGGCTGTTGATCGGCGTCGGGCACTCTAGAGGATTCTGACCACGCTGGCTGTTGATCGGCGTCGGGCACTCTAGAGGATTCTGACCACGCTGGCTGTTGCTCGGCGTCGTGCAGACTAGGAAATCTGGCCACGCAGGCTTTTGATCGGCGATGATTCTCGGGAATCTTGACTTGAAGCAAGGGAGGCTCATCCACAATGAGCGAATACGAATCCGATTGACAAGCCCCGTTACGTTCCGGAGATGGCGCTTATATCACGTCCTCCCACTGAGCCAACCCCCAGCGCCGGATGGCCTTCTGGGACTTGTAGTTTTTCCGCCATGGATAGGATATTCGGAATCCTTTACCTTGTGTCTTGCTGATGGTAGCGATCGCTACAGAACCCCCTCTCATGGACCGCCGTCCCGGCGGACGTCCCGGCTTCCCCGGAAACCTTTCATGGAATTGTTCCACCAAGTCGGGACAATGCAGATGGTCCAAGGGTTCCCAGGTCCGATCCTCGGGACCAAACCCTTTCCAATCCACCAAGTACTGAACGCGACCTCTTACCAAACGGGAGTCCAGAACAGAACTCACCTCATACTCCTCGTGTCCTTCGACTTCCACTGGTTGGGGACGATCAGGCAATCTCACGCTCGGGAGACACGGACGTAGGAGTGACACATGAAAGACAGGATGTATAGTCCACGATACAGGTAATGAGAGCTTCATGGCCACAGCGTTTATCCTCTCGCAGATGCCATAGGGACCCACATACTTCGGTTTCAGTTTCGTCAGACCTTTGATATGCAGATTACGTGTAGAAAGCCATACCTTGTCCCCTACCTTATATTCAGGCTCAGGAGTACGTCTCCTATCCGCATATGTTTTCTGGGACTCTTGAGCATGTTCGAGATTATTCCGGGCCTCAATCAGTATAGCTCGAAGATGAGCATGGTGTTCATGTATGGCTGGAACCAAAGATTCAGCAGGCCAGTCAAACGGGAGCATGTTAGGATGGAATCCATAGAGGCAAAAGAAGGGGGAACATCCCAAGGTAGTATGTACCGCGTTATTGTACGCGAACTCAGCCAACCATAGAAGTGCGGTCCAATCGCAGGCGTTCTGTAGAGAGAAACACCGCAGGTATTGTTCCAAAGTCTGATTTAGACGTTCCGTTTTTCCATCTGTTTGCGGATGGAAGCTCGTCGAGAGTCGCGCATCAATCTGTAATATGGCACAGAGAGACTTCCAGAAACGGGAAGTGAATTGTGTCCCCCTATCCGTGATCAGCACTTTCGGTAATCCATGTGGACGGACGATGTGTTGGAGGAAGACTTTGGCTAATTCACTGGAGGAAGGTAGGCCTGGCAAAGGAATGAAATGTCCCATTTTCGTGAGATGATCCACCACTACCAAGATCACAGTTTGTTTTTCACACGGGGGCATCTCTACGATAAAGTCCATGGACAAGGTGTGCCAAGGTTTGGGTGGAATGGGCAAAGGTTGTAGCAGTCCTGGAGGTTTGATGTGACTGGCTTTCCCCTGGGCACAGATAGCACAGTTCTGCACGTATTCCTTGGTATCCTTTCTGACCCCAGGCCACCAGAAAGAACGTTCCACGTTGGCGATAGTCTTAAAGATGCCCATGTGTCCCCCTAAAACAGAATCGTGAGACCATTCCAGGACTTTGCGTTGTAATGCAGGGTTGGGGATATATAAGGCATGGAAATGATAGGCCAATTGATCTTTCTCACATCGATGTTCGGGCTCTTTCTGTACCCAACCAGCAATATCGAGGTCCGTTAGGGCAACCCGAACGTCGTCCAGGAAATCTTCGGAGGTGATTAAGGCGATAGCTCTATCCGTGGAATCAGCTCCTGGCAAGATAAAAGGGGGTTCCGTACAGATAGTGGTTTCTCCTTCACCCAACCTGGATAGTGCATCTGCTTTCCCGTTGCGAGTTCCTGGTCTATATTTGATCACGAAATCAAAGTCAGAAAAGAAGAGGGTCCACCTCAATTGTCGAGGCGTCAAGGCCTTCGCTGTCTTTAGGAACAGGAGATTACGGTGGTCTGTAATGATTTCCACCGTATGCAACGCCCCCAAAAGGTAATGCCTCCATTCTTCGCATGCTCTTTTGATGGCCAAAAGCTCTTTGTCGGTGATTGAGTAGTTGATTTCACACGGAGAGAGTTTCTTGGAGTAGTAAGCCACCGGGTGGAGTTGACCAGAGGTAGGATGGCGTTGCGAAAGGACTCCCCCTAGAGCAAACTGGGAAGCATCAGTTTCCAGGACAAACGGAATCGTGGGGTCAGGATGTCGAAGGATGGGGGCTTGCGTGAACTTCTCTTTGAGGAGTTGGAAGGAGGAATCGGCATCTGCTCCCCATTTGAAGGGAACATTCTTTCGCAAGAGGGCTGTGATGGGATGGATGATTCTGGAGAAATCTTGTATGAAACGCCGATAGTAATTGGCAGAGCCGAGAAAGCTTTGCACAGATTTAACGTTCCGTGGCGTTTTCCATGTAATGATGGCATCCACCTTACTCATGTCCATACGAAATCCGTGAGCGTCAATCACGTACCCCAAGAAGGCTACTTGTTGGACATGGAAAAGGCATTTCTCGAGTTTTGCGTACAGGGAGTTCTGTTGTAGCCTTTCCAGCACGATTTTCACATGGGAGATGTGATCGGCTAGAGACACGGAATAAATTAAAATGTCATCAATATAGACCACACAAAATGTCTCCAAGCACCCCCGTAACACTTCATCCATAAAAAACTGGAAGGCGGCGGGGGCATTGCAGAGGCCAAAGGGCATCACGCGGTATTCGTAGAGACCGAACTTTGTTCGGAACGCAGTTTTCCACTCGTCGCCTTTCATCACACGGACGAGATGATAAGCCCCACGGAGATCAAGTTTTGTAAAGTACCGCGCCCCTTTTAACTGATCCATCAATACCGGAATGAGGGGGAGAGGATAGCGATTCTTTATGGTCACCCTGTTAATGGCGCGGTAGTCTATACATGGTCTCAATTCATCACAATCCTTCTTAGGTATGAAGAACATGGGTGACGAGGCAGGGGAAGTAGAGTGTCTGATGAACCCAGATGCTACATTGTCCTCCAGATAGGTTTTGAGGTACAACGTTTCTTTTTCTGTTAGAGCATACACCCTACTACAGGGGATATCAGCGCCTGGAATAAGATCAATCCGACAATCGTAGGTACGATGTGGAGGTAAGTGGGTAGCAGTCTGTTTATCAAACAAGGCCTGAAAGGATATGTACTCTTCAGGAAGAGTGCTGGCACAACAATAAGCATCCACCACACATTCATGAGCCAAGAAGGTAGCGATCGAAGGGACACAGGGATAATCGTGATGCATTCCTTCCCGACAATGTTCCTTACAATATGCAGAGGTCATGCTCACTGTGCGGGAAGCCCAACTCACCACCGGATCATGTAGTGTCAACCAGGGCATGCCTAAAATGAGCCGAAACTGAGGAGCATCGATTAAGTCAAACTGTATAGATTCACAGTGATCTTCCCCAAACCTCATTACGAGGGCCAACGTATGGTATGTTACTGGGCCTGACGTTAGTATGGTACCATCCACAGTTTTAACCGTTTCCGGTATAGCTTTCTTCTCACATGGAATACCCATACGAAAGGCATAGGTCTGGTCTATGTAATTACCTGTTGCACCCGAATCCAACAAGGCATCTACCTGTACAGGTTTTTGGTTGGCCACCCAAAGGGCGACATTTACATTCATGTGGGCGACTGCAGGGTGCAAGGTATTGGCTACAAAAGGAGAGACCGGATCATGAGGTCGTCTCAAATCAGAGGTCTCTACCTGATTTAAGACCGACAGTTTTCCGCCGGTTCATCAGAACTTAGAACAGCCTGCCCTCGGGGAAGGGGATTTTTTCCAGGGACATAATTCCTTGCCCGGCAGTCACTGATGAAATGCCCCCCTTTACCACAGTAGAGACAGAGTTTCAGCCTCCTTCGCCTGTCTCTTTCCTCCCGGGAAAGGGGCCCACGTATTCCCCCTATTTGCATGGGTTCTGGTCCTTCGGGTGTCTTAGCTTTGTCATCTACCCCCTGTCGGGATTTAAATAAAGGATAAGAGGGCCGGTAATCTCCCCCTCTTCTATCACCCTTTCTTTCCAATAGCCGGTGATCTAGTTGGACAGTTAAGTCTATTAACTCTGCACAGGTAGTTGGTAATTGCACCACCTGAGCCAAGACATCCTTTAGTTCCCCCCGGAGTCCTTGGTAGAACAAGGAGATCCGTTTCTGGGCCGGCCAGTCTGTTTCTACAATGAGACGGTTGAATGTCGTGATGTAAGACAACAGATCTTGGGACCCTTGTCTCAAGGTCATTAATTCATGATCCAAGGACAACATGTGAGACTTCCGATCAAACAATTTCCTGAGTTCGATGCAAAAGGCAGCAAAATCATGCAGAACGAGATCGTCTCTTTCGAGCAAGGGAATAGTCCAGCTGGACGCGTTCCCTCCCATATAGGACATTAGAAAAGCCGTTTTTGATGCTTCGTCCTGGAAGACCATCGGTTTGCATAAAAAATGCAGACGGCATTGATTCAAAAAGTTTTCAAATTTTCTTGGGTCCCCATAAAACCTTTCGGGTGGAGCCAGGGGTATACCATGATTTTGGATAATATGTACAGTTGGTGTGGCCTCCGCCGAAGTGGAAGGGGCTGCGAGCGAACCCCCTGTTTGAAAGGAAGGGGGAGGCGGCAGAGTGGCCGGCCGAATCAATGGTTTCGCCACCGGCTCTCTCATGGCTAGATCTGATACGTCTTTACGTAGTTCAGATATCTCTTTATATAACGCCTGGTTCTCTAACCGGGAATTCTGGACTTCTTGTTGAAGGCCTGTAAAGCTCTCCAACAGGGCGGCAAGAGTGGCATTGGTATCCATCGTCTAGGCAGGGCTGTATTCTTGGGCTTGTCAATCTGTCAGGATTGAGGGTAGCGCAAGAGTACGCAAGCGCCACTAACCTTCTACCGATGGCCCGCAGAGACGATAGATGAAAGTCCTTCCAACTCCGCTCCGCACAAACCCCTACAATGGAATAAACCCACTGTTTGGACCTGTACGAATAGGGGCCGGGAGGTAGATTGGCATCGGGGAATGGCACGTCAGGTATCGTCTGGTCTGTTACCATGAGGTGACTGGTTCTGGGATTCTGCAGGTAGGGGAGACAGAGAAGAGAGGATTACTTCCACAGTACGATATGCAGGAACCCAGGATCCCTTCCCTCTTGACCTATACTCACCAGTTTCTCCACCCCATGTATCCTTAAAGGAATTCTCTAAATACAGAACCCAACAAATAGGCGACCAGGAGAACAGAGGAGTTAACGTCACTCCTCTGTTACTTAGTTAGTGTTCTCAAATAAGCCTTTGAGTCACACTATAACAAATAAGTGGAACATCCACGTAATACACACACGAGTTTTTGGAGGTTATACTTATAACGTTTACCAAACCATGTCAGTAGCCACAGACAACAGGCACCAAGGTTTTCCCCGTACTGTAAATAAGAAATGGCAGCGGAAAGACGGAGGTTATAATGTTAACAAGACACAACAAATGAAAGAGGAGGCGAGCCCGCTTCCTCTTGGTACTTGCACGACTGGAAAGTGACAGGACCAACGGTTCTCCACCAGGATTCTGACCACGCTGGCTGTTGATCGGCGTCGGGCACTCTAGAGGATTCTGACCACGCTGGCTGTTGATCGGCGTCGGGCACTCTAGAGGATTCTGACCACGCTGGCTGTTGCTCGGCGTCGTGCAGACTAGGAAATCTGGCCACGCAGGCTTTTGATCGGCGATGATTCTCGGGAATCTTGACTTGAAGCAAGGGAGGCTCATCCACAATGAGCGAATACGAATCCGATTGACAAGCCCCGTTACGTTCCGGAGATGGCGCTTATATCACGTCCTCCCACTGAGCCAACCCCCAGCGCCGGATGGCCTTCTGGGACTTGTAGTTTTTCCGCCATGGATAGGATATTCGGAATCCTTTACCTTGTGTCTTGCTGATGGTAGCGATCGCTACAGTCATTCCTTTTCATGTATTGTAAAAAACGTATCAATTACCTGATTCCCTGTTCAATGAATATACCATCATCACAACTGCCATACAATCTAATTTATCTACACTCACACTGCCTTCTACCCCTCCGCCTATTACTCCCTTTACACGTTTATACTCTTTATTTTAGACTCAACGACCCAAAGCTGCCCTTGTATATAAGTTACTGTTATCAAATGTCTTAGTTCGTTCTAAATCACATATTGAGATTGCTTGGGTATCTGACCTATCCGTTCCCCTTCCTGTTATAACATAGGACAGACTATGGTCCAGAATGTTTAAAGTTTCTGCTTCTGCCTGTATTACTCAATCTTTGTTTTTTTTTTTACTATAGAGTTATTATTACTCCTGTTAGTATTTGTAAGTTCTCACCATCATCTTCCCCACTTTGTTGGTCATGTTCTAAGGAAATGGGCACGCTTAAACATCAACTATACGAATGTCCCTCTGTTTTATCCTTTTGGAATTCTGTTTGGAATATTTGCAAGCCACTCTTTAATTGTATTACTTCTTTATCACTAATGAATGTTTTCTTAGGTTCTTTGTCACCTGATATGGATATTGTGTCTTCCACTGCAAGATTACTTGATCTTTTCATTGCTCTAGCTTTTAAAGTTATTTTATCCTCCTGGAAGGATAACTCTAAATTGTCTGTACTTACCTGGTGGAACTTTATTTGTGATGAACATAGGACTGCTGCTGCTTTCTCTTCTTCTGTTTCTGTAAAAATTAAATCAGATCTCCTTTGGCTTCCTTTTACTACCTACCTTTCTTCTAACTCTCCCTTTTGTTGAAATTTACCTCTTCCTTTACTGCAAATATTCCCCACTTATATGATCTTCATCTTCCTTCCTTTCCCTTTCCTTTCCTTTCCTTTTCCTTCCTACTTTTCTTTCTTCTCTCTTCTTCGCTATCTTCCTATCTCTTTCTTTCTCCTCATCCTCATATATATTTTCTTTCCATATGTCATATACCTTATGTATTATTTTAGTTAGTTAAGCATTTGTCTTCATATGGCTTATGTATTGTATTTGCAAAAATTTCAATAAAAACCTCTTAAACAAAAAAAAATGGGAAAGCCGACAAAACTGCGCAACCCGGATACCCAAAGCGGCAGGCAATGTTCACGAGCTCCCAGATGTAACCACAAATTACATCATCACTGACATTTCTGATGTCAACCACCGGATATCATTAGATGAAGAATACCGCCCGTACTTCCATGACAGGAAATCAGTCAATCAATCACCTCGGATTTGTAGAGCGTGACTGTTCACCCATGAGGGTATCCAGGCGCGGGGACTGATGGTCCGTGCAGGAATCACATGGTGGACAGCGCCTGCACTCCCACTGACAGAAGATCGTGGCGCTGTTTGCCTGATTTAGAGATCAGCACAACAACAATTGTTTACTAATTGTACACCCTGGTACTGTTGTGTAAATGTCTAGTGCTTTATACGGTGCATACACCGGGATGCTGTTATGTAAACATCTGGTACTCCATGTGGTGTGTACACCTGGATGCTGTTATATAAACATCTGGTACTCTATGTGGTGTGTACATCTGGACGCTGTTCTGTAAACATCTGGTACTTTACACGGTGCATACACCTGGATGCTGTTGTGCAAACATCTGGTACTCTATGTGGTGTGTAGTGTACACCTGGATGCTGTTATGTAAACATCTGGTACTCTATGTGGTGTGTACATCTGGACGCTGTTGTGTAAATTTCTGGTACTTTACACAGTGCATACACCTGGATGCTGTTATGTAAACATCTGGCACTCTATGTGTTGTTTACATCTGGACGCTCTTGTGTAAACCTCTGGTACTTTATACAGTGCATACACCTGGATGCTGTTATGTAAACATCTGGTACTCTATGTGGTGTGTACATCTGGACGCTGTTGTGTAAACTTCTGGTACTTTACACGGTGCATACATCAGGATGCTGTTGTGCAAACATCTCGTACTCTATGTGGTGCATACACCTGGATGCTGTTATGTAAACATCTGGTACTCTATGTGGTGTGTACATCTGGACGCTGTTATGTAAACTTCTGGTACTTTATACGGTGCATACACCTGGATGCTGTTATGTAAACATCTGGTACTCTATGTGGTGTGTACATCTTGATTCTGTTGTGTAAATATCTAGTGCTCTATACGGTGCATACACATGGATGCTGTTGTGTAAATCTCTGGTACTCTATGTGGTGTGAACACATTGACACTGTTGTGTAAACATCTGGTACTCTATGTTGTGTGCAGTGTAAACAAAATAGCATAATATCAACACATTTTTGGGGGAGAAATTGTAAGAAAGGCACATAACTAGGTAATTAAAAAAAACTACTTATTATTTAATATTTATAATTTTGACATTAAAAACAATTCATAGAAACACACAATATAAATCAGTAATACAAACAACCAAATTTGCTAAATCATAATAAATTATATAAATTAACTTTTACTAGTGGCAAACAAAAGTATTCTATTCGACGCGCGTTTCGGCGTTGTTGGGAACACCTTCTTCAGGAACCACAGTAATATCTGCAAAACATATTTAATACATGAATAAATAAGCAAAAATGACCACATGTGTGAAATTAATCTAAAAAAATGAAGAACATGAAAATACATACAAAATTAATAACCTAGAAAGATATATAGTGCCTAAATCACAATGACTCCCTACTTATATAGCTGACAGAATATAGCTATATAAGGTACAAACTAACATCATTATATTTTGAGCAGTGGTAACCCTAAGAACAGGGGAATCACGACAATTGTGTATGAAGATCGCAATTTCGTAACCGATCTGATCTGGGATGTAACAATTGTTACCATATAAAGTGACTTTGATCTGTGCAGGCCTACTTGAGGTTCACATAGTCTCTATGAAGTGCAAAAATGTATAAAAAAGGAATTGATATCTAAAGAGTGATCTGTTCATTTAACACCTCTCAATGGTCATGGATGGTCCCCACGTTACATTAAATATAGACATTCAAAGAGGATATCGAAAATAGATAGTTAAAGGGGCCCAGGTTTAGAGTATTTGAGCTCACTTACCAAAAAGCATAAAGCGAAGGATGTGACAGATAAGGCTTGTCTTCCTTTCTAAGTAAATATCCGCGATTTGTAATCTAGGAGATAAATTTATTGAATTACAACATTAACGGACAAAGCTATCATTACGGGTCTTTGCACATTAATGATGGACAAACTCAGAAAGGCAGTGTTGAAAACTGTCACCTTAATCCGACTGGATTCACTCACTATTAGGCCTATTAGTCCTATTTACTTCTATGGAATCACAGGGTACATGTACCAAGAAAGGAGTATATAGTGGACATATATGCGTCCACTAAGAAATGCTAGATAAAGATGTTCTATGGTACTAGGAGATCAAAAACTACTCTGTGTAAGTTATGGCATAAGAATTAGTTGGTGCTTACCAAGATGGAACATCACTGGTTATTCATATTACGCGGACACCTTTAATTGCAGACATGGTAGTGTTTTTCTATCCGACCCGCTGGTCTTCAAGTTTGTACAACTGTAAAGTATCAAAATGGTGAAATATATAACTTATTGTTGACCTAAGAGGGTGAGGTTAGAACCTTACGTCGATGTAAACTTATAATCACTATCACTCAACTCAATATGTGTAGCCAATTAAGTCTGTGATTGGGGTGATATGACAGGCATGCTTAAAGTTAGTATTAGCGCCCGTGTAATGGATAGAGTTATATTATTATGGATGCGATAAAAATACATTGCGCTTGAAAAATGTCATTCCGCAAACAATTCGAAGGTGCAGAGTTCGTCATGCAAGAAAGGTTCCTTACGAAGGAGATCCGGTAGAGGAAGCTGCTTAGTATTCTAATAACAGCAAAGACAAACGGGGATATCGTCCAGTCTTAGGTTAATCCACCTTCTAGCGATGGTAAAAAGATTTCCCTTGCAATGCTAAAATGTGGAGATACATAAAATTACCCCTTTGTAGTCGCCTTAAAAACAGTTTACATCGAGATTAGTCACATTAGTCGGGCTCTAATACTAACTTTAAGCATGCCTGTCATATCACCCCAATCACAGACTTAATTGGCTACACATATTGAGTTGAGTGATAGTGATTATAAGTTTACATCGACGTAAGGTTCTAACCTCACCCTCTTAGGTCAACAATAAGTTATATCTTTCACCATTTTGATACTTTACAGTTGTACAAACTTGAAGACCTGCGGGTCGGATAGAAAAACACTACCATGTCTGCAATTAAAGGTGTCCACGTAATATGAATAACCAGTGATGTTCCATCTTGGTAAGCACCAACTAATTCTTATGCCATAACTTACACAGAGTAGTTTTTGATCTCCTAATACCATAGAACATCTTTATCTAGCATTTCTTAGTGGACGCATATATGTCCACTATATACTCCTTTCTTGGTACATGTACCCTGTGATTCCATAGAAGTAAATAGGACTAATAGGCCTAATAGTGAGTGAATCCAGTCGGATTAAGGTGACAGTTTTCAACACTGCCTTTCTGAGTTTGTCCATCATTAATGTGCAAAGAGCCGTAATGATAGCTTTGTCCGTTAATGTTGTAATTCAATAAATGTATCTCCTAGATTACAAATCGCAGATATTCACTTAGAAAGGAAGACAAGCCTTATCTGTCACATCCTTCGCTTTATGCTTTTTGGTAAGTGAGCTCAAATACTCTAAACCTGGGCCCCTTTAACTATCTATTTTCGATATCCTCTTCGAATGTCTATATTTAATGCAACGTGGGGACCATCCATGACCATTAAGAGGTGTTAAATGAACAGATCACTCTTTAGATATCAATTCCTTTTTTATACATTTTTGCACTTCATAGAGACTATGTGAACCTCAAGTAGGCCTGCACAGATCAAAGTCACTTTATATGGTAACAATTGTTACATCCCAGATCAGATCAGTTACGAAATCACGATCTTCATACACAATTGTCGCAATTCCCCTGTTCTTAGGGTTACCACTGCTCAAAATATAATGATGTTAGTTTGTACCTTATAAAGCTATATTCTGTCAGCTATATAAGTAGGGAGTCATTGTGATTTAGGCACTATATATCTTTCTAGGTTATTAATTTTGTATGTATTTTCATGTTCTTCATTTTGTTTTTAGATTAATTTCACACGTGTTCATTTTTGCTTATTTATTCATGTATTAAATATGTTTTGCAGATATTACTGTGGTTCCTGAAGAAGGCGTTCCCAACAACGCCGAAACGCGCGTCGAATAGAATACTTTTGTTTGCCACTAGTAAAAGTTAATTTATATAATTTATTATGATTTAGCAAATTTGGTTGTTTGTATTACTGATTTATATTGTGTGTTTTTATGAATTGTTTTTAATGTCAAAATTATAAATATTAAATAATAAGTAGTTTTTTTTAATTACCTAGTTATGTGTCTTTCTTACAATTTCTCCCCCAAAATGTGTTGATATTATGCTATTTTGTTTACACTGTTTATTTCCCTGTACCACGAATTGATTTGTCTAAAAGGGGGTCCTTGTTACTTGCATTACTCTATGTTGTGTGTACATCTTGACGCTGTTGTGTAAATGTCTGGTACTCTAAGTGGTGTGTGTGCATCTTGACTCCTTTGTGTGAAGTTCTGGAACTGATGTGTGATCAATACGATACTAATGTTATACAGCAAATACGCAATAAGTCTAATAGCACCATATCATAGACATCAAAGCACGTCCTCTGTCTGCTTCTTCCTCCATTAAACTTAAACTATAGCCAGTCCCTGATCTCATTTCACTAGTCACCCAGTCCGTGATCACTACCAGTCACCCAGTCCGTGATCACATTTCACTAGCCCCCAGTCGTGATCACATTTCACTAGTCTGCCAGTCCGTGATCACATTTCACTAGTCACCCAGTCCCTGATCACATTTCACTAGTCTGTCAGTCCATAATCACATTTCACTAGTCTGCCAAACCGTGATCACATTTCACTAGTCAGCCAGTCCATGATCACATTTCACTAGTCACCCAGTCTGTGATCACATTTCACTAGTCTGCCAGTCCATGATCACATTTCACTAGTCTGCCAGTCCATGATCACATTTCACTAGTCTGCCAGTCCATGATCACATTTCACTAGTCTGCCAGTCCGTGATCACATTTCACTAGTGAAGTGAAGTAGTGAAGTAGTGTGGCTCACTGGTTAGAGGCAGCAGACCCGAGAGCAGAGGACGGCCCGGGACCAGGGTTCGATTCCCGGCGCGGCAGGTTTCTGGACCAGGGTCAGCGGACTCGATAATTCTCTCGCCTCGGTGCCCACTCTGATCAGCGATCACACTCGGCAACTCTGGGCATTAGCTTGCCTCATCTTCACTAACGGCCCCACCAGACCGCCGGGGATGCCTGGTCTCACCCTGGAGATACCCATTAAGGGACCATCTCTCAGGGAAGCCAGGAAGGGTTTCGCAGCGGTCGAAGCGCCTTGGGACCCTACGGGTAAGTAGTGCGCTATATAAATGCCAATATATATATATATATATATATATATATATTTACTAGTCAGCCATACCTGATCAAATTTCACTAGTCTGCCAGTCCGTGATAACATTTCATTAGTTTGCCAGTACCTGATCAGATTTCACTAGATTGCCAGTACCTGATCAAATTTCACTAGCCTGCCAGTCCCTGATCACATTTCACTAGTTTGCCAGTACCTGATCAGGTTTCACTAGTTTGCCAGTCCCTGATCACATTTCACTGTCAGTGTAAAGTAATACGTGGCAGAGTAGCATTACTTTTAACAAGAATTTATTTCCTGTAAACACCACCCTTACAAACTTCCTTCTTCCCCCAGCTCATTTCAGCAACTTTCACAGTGACCCCCCCATCCTTCCAAACTGGAATGTGGCGAGTGCACGATAGGAGTGCGGCACAAGCACATGCACACACAACACATCCCCCATCTTTATAAATTACACAAATACAATACACAAGAGTAATATACAACTAAGAAATAATAAAAACATAACAGCACAGAAACACTTAATGCAAATGTGATACAAATGATGCACAAAACAAAAACGTTGGCCTTGCAAACGCAACACGGTACTTAAGTAACATAATCAGACGTCCATACAGGTTTCTTCCCAATCGTCTTCCCTCCTGTAATTACCTCTTCACCATTACCTTGCACAGAGCCTCCATCATCATATAGGTTCTCCCAATAACTCATTTTGCCCCTCAGATTCTCTTTCTACTTCCCCATACTCACATTGATGACCGAGTCACTCACAAAATCATTGACAACATTGGAACAAGCTTTGCCATATAATTGTTTTCCCCTTTAAGAAGGGCAATTCTCATGAGAGAATTTATAGAGGGTCTTCGGACTATACACATGTTGTCTGAACATTAGCTTTACTACTACAATTCTGTATGGCAATTCTTTTCCCTTTTTTGTCTTGCTTTATCTTTGAAAACCTAATAAAAACCTTTAAAAAAAAAAAAAAGGGCAATTCGTTTAGATTCCAGACCTTCCCACCTCCCAGTCTCTCCACATTCTTTAAAAAATCCATGGCCTCATAAGGCCCAGAAAATGGACTCTCTCCTTTTTTAACCCTTCAAGGCTCTTACCCTTGACCCTCATTCCTACCATCGTGTTTACACCACCAACCAAACCCCTCCTACAGTTATATTTAGATTCATAAGTGTTATGAATGTCCTCAATTATCTGTCTCACAATGTTTAAATCCACATTGACTGCGGAAGATTCAGCCAGCCATGAAGGGTTTCTCTCGGTCCTGGCTATCCTCCCCTCATAATTTAAAAAACAGTCATATCATTAATAGTGGCGCGATACATCCATACAGTCTTGTGTATTTGAAACTCCATTCATCATTTTGAACTCCAGCACTTTGGATGACACTTTGAGCGCTCTGTTAAATCTCTCTTTCCTGCCATTCCCACTGGAACTACATTGGTGTGTGGTGCAATGTTTCATTCCCACTAAATTGAACGAACTCTTAGCCTTTTTCGGATAAAAACTGTACTCCATTGTCTGCAGTAATTTGAATGGGGACACTTTTGTAGTGTAGTTCCTATATTCCCAATAGGCTCTGCGCATTGGAATAACATAAACAATAGTTTAGACGTAGGACTGAAGTTGACTGGGTCTCTATTGAATATGTTAGACTTAATTATGAATGCCAGCTAGCTCAGAGGTCACTAGAAACTTTCTCCAGTAAACAAGAAGGTGTAAACTTTCCTGAATAGACAAGAAGGGATTAGTTTCTGATAACCGCATAAACATGACAACTTTGCTCCCCAAGAATAAGGAGGATATCTCCAGAGTCGCGGAAACAATAGATGGCTATTTCACTCAGTCAATCGTGCATGCTTTGTTTCACCAGAGTGCAGAGAAATAGAGAGACGGCGTTTTCAATAAAAGGGTTATTTATTGAGCAGTCTTCTTTCTCATGAAAGAGAAGTGAATTGCTACAATTGCAATACTTGTCATAAAGTAAAGTGCGTACAGTAAAAAGAGTATTATAAAATAATAAATACTCAGTAAATACACTCTCTAGGATATATAGCACAGCAGCTGTGTCCCCCTTGTCCACAATCCTAACAGCAGGCCGCCTAGAAACAACATTCATAGCTGAAATGACATATTTGGACTTGACCACTATCGGGCCCATAATGTCCACTGCAGTGGTCTCCCATGGATTCCTTGGGATACAAGGCTCTCCCATTTTGGGTCCTGAAGTTTTTTATGGTTTTTCAACATTAGCACATTCACGCAATTCCTGACCAGTCATTCCACACATGTCTAAACCTTGGCAACAAAATCCTTTTTCGACCAGCCCCTTAGTTCTTAATATCCCTCCGTGTCCCTCTTAGCACTGCATGGTAATAAACCTTCTTAAATTGTTAGGAGGAACCGCTCCATCACTCCTCCATACAAATTACCTATCAGATCATTTCAACACTGAAAGCCTGGTGGGGAGCTCACCCAGAGGCAGAGCCCAGAAGTCTGGTCTGGATCAGGCCCCTGACAAATCTGGCACAAACAACAGGGAACTGACAAACGTCCACGTAAGGAAATCATCCCCACACCACATTGGTACACTGAATGAGGAAGCAACAACAAGCCTCACACCAATCACAAACAGAGAAAATAATACATATCCGGACATAGCAGCTAGGATCAGAACACAAATTATCAAGGGCAAACGCGAGGGTACCCTGGGCCCTAAGCGGATCCCGTCAATAATATACAAACAAGATGTTGACTTTTGGAGTAACATCATGGCACCAGTCTTCCAGGAAATAAGGGACTTAGTAACATGCCCAAAAACCTGGAGAGGCTCCATAATAAGCCTGATTTACAAAAATGGTGAAAGGAATAACCTAAGCAGTTACAGACTAACAGCACTAGTTGAGATAGAGGCAAAGTATTATGCGGCTCTCGTTCTGGAGGATTTAATATCTTGGGCAAATAAAAAACACATCATCTCAGCAACCCAGACCAGCTTCCGCAGAGGTCAGGGCACAACGACCAACATCATGGCAGACGCAGCAAAATCCATCATGAGCTCACTATACCTATGTTTCATTGACTATAGCGCCGCATTTGATCATGTAGACCGGAGCAAACTCTGGCAGAAGCTGGAAAGAAGGGGGATACCAAGCCCACTCCTACAGCAGTTGATCACGCTACATACCAACACCTGCGTCAGGATCAAATTGGGCTCTGGAACACACATCTCAAGGCAAATCAGTACACACCAAAGGCTTGAAACAAGGCTGTGTCCTAGCCCCAATGCTGTTCAACCTCTTTCAGGCCCACCTCCCTGGGGAACTAGAGAAAATCAAATCCCATGTCCCACGATTAGGCGACATCACACTCTCAAACCTCCTACACGCCGATGACCTGGTCCTTATCAGCCGGTCCCCTATTGGTCTTCAAAACTTTCTGGATACAACCAGCATATTCTCCATAAATAACTCAATAAACATCAACTTAACAAAACAAAAGTTATGTCAATGAACTACAACAAAAAAAGGAAACTCGCTTGGTTCCTGGATGGTCAGAGACTGGAACAGGTATCAACCTATAAATACCTAGGCGTCCTTATAGACAGCAGAGGCTCTTTCAAGACACAACTAGAGGCCAAGGTCAAGGCCAAGGGCACGACTTTCCACCTGGCAATCAAACCCCTGAAGAAAGTTCTTCGAGACCGGTCATTCGGCCCCCTTCTGCAGGTGATAAGAGCACGACTGCAACCCATGCTTACTTACGGCAGCGAATCCGTGCAAGGAAAAGACGCCACGTTATTAGACAACACCATCAGTCACGCATACAGGGCAATATTCCAACTACCCCCCCTACACTTCGCCCGCTCAAATTCGTCTTGAATTCGGGCAACTGAAACAAACAGTGGAGAGGAGGGGGCATATATTAAAATGTGGTGGAAAATCAGAGATGCCGACTACGGATCCCAAAATTCCCATCTTTGGAGAGAATTATCTACCAGAGGCAACTCTCCCGCAAAGAAATACCTTCAACACTCATTAGAGATCCTGGATCTAACAAACCTCTGGGAGACGTCAACAGATCTTAACACCTTCAAAAAAGTGGTAACGAAAGTAATCAAGTTGATCTCATCTAAAGAGGATACAGCCACCCTGACCAAGAGGGCCCACGGATGGGCTGTGTTAAAAGATTATAGTGCCCTAAAACCACAAGAATATCTAAAAACGGGCCTCACCCAATCAACAAAAAACACGTTTTTAAACATGCGCCTTGGCATTATACCTATACTACCGCACTTGGCACCTTGGAAAAGGGGAAGTACAACAAGCAGCAGCCGGCTCTGCCTATTAGGAAAAGAGGATCTTATCCATATAATCTGCATCTGTTCAAAACTAAAGGACATAAGACGATCCCTACTCCGGGCCCTATGGAACCAGAAGGGCGTAACAAGCTGCAGGCAGGCTGTGATGCTGTGTTTTAACCCTGAGGAGACTCAGTTAAACTGTAGACTAACTAAATTCTTTGACATAGTGGCCAGAAGGCTTACGACCCTGACGCCTAGATCACACTAAGCACCAGCGAACTCAATGCTGAGCCAAACCCCTTGGGCACCTCGCTTCCCTAACCCCTATGGTTTCGAACAAAACTCCTTGTGACTTTTACGACCTCAACAAGCAGCCGCTTGTATTTTACCTGTAATTATGATTGCATTTTATACATTTGTATGTTTTATATTGTGATGTTTTATTAACTGTACAATAAATCTTACTTACTTACTTACATGCTCCTCCATAAAATGGCATTTGCATGAGCTAATTCATTTCTGACCCCCCAGAAACATTGCAAAATTGATCATTGTGATCCTTTAGTAGGCCAACCATTTTCCAACAATCTCAAAACACCCTGCACCACTTGGTCTTTCACATATTCTTACACCCAAGTTTTCCTCTCAAGGAGAGGTATGCCTTCATCAAGCACAAGAGCTATGTGGTACTTGTCCCATTCTCCACTCACATGTTTTCTCATTTGCAACAGCATTCTTGATAGAAAATCTACTGACACATTGTTTTTACCAGGACATAAAGTACCTTTTATAAAAAATCCTGCTTTCTCTTCTACATTACAGCAATGCATGCTGAAGCCTTAATTATGCCATTAGTGGTGAGTAACCTGACCAAAGGTTTTTGATCCCTTCTCAACTCACACTGCTTACAGCAGACAAAACCCCTACAATGCTATAGAACTCATACGCAAGCTAAAGTCTCCCTTTCGATGACCGAATACTTTTCCTTAGCAGCAGCAAGAGCTGAAGATGCCTATGCAATGATCAATTCACCCCCTTCATTTAACTTCTGGATAAAACAGCACCCAAACCTTTCGAACTGGCATCATTAGTAATTGCACTAGTGAGGGTGGGATCAAACCCGCAAAAAGCAGTGGCCTTAGCAATAGCTGTTTTTACATTCTCAAATTCCTTTTAACACTCCTTGCACCAATCACATTTAATTTTGTGTTTGAGTAACTGTCTGATTTGAAAAGCTCTGCAAGAAAAATTTCCTATGTACTTAGCATAAAATTCTGTGAGGCCTGAAAAAGACCATACATCATCTTTACTTGACAGCGCAGGTGCCAATCGTATTGCTTCCACCAACAGCGGTTTAGGTCTCACACCATCCACACTCAATACATGACCTAAATATGTCACTTATTTTACAGCAAATCTACATATGGAAAGTTTTACAGTCAAATCCCTCCTATTCTTGGAACACTCTCCAAAATATGAATGTGTCCTTTCCATAAATCAGGAAATCATCCTGATAGCACTGGACGTTCGGTAGTTTCCCTAATAGTTTATGCATCAATCTTTGGCATACGTCAGTAGTCGACGCTAACCCAAAAAGCATTCTCTTATATTGATAGCATCTAATGGAAATTATAAAGAAAGTGTAACTCTTACAACTTTCCCACAAAGCAATTGGATGATACGCCGCAGAGAAGCCTATTTTAGAAAACAAATTGGTGTCTTTCATTGAAGCCAACATCTCTGGTAGCCGGGGCAAAGGAAACCGATCTATCAAAATATTATTTTTTAAGTAGCACAGATCAATACACAATCTGATATTTCCATTCATACGTCTGACCACTACAACTGGGGAAACCCACTCAGATGATATCTTTTCAATGACGTCCTCTTCAATCAACTTGTCCAATTCTATCTCTCCTTCTTTCCTTACAGTTATAGGCCTGTTCATTACTTTAAAAAACCTTGGGAGAAGTGTCTTTCTTTAATACAATATCCTGTTCAAAATCAAGGACATATTAAGTATGGCATTCCCAGGCCCGTCGCCATCATCCAGTACTATAAATGGTTCATAGCTGTTAGGATTTAACATCATGCCTAGTTCTCTCTGGTTATATTAACCCAGTACAGAAGGCTCTTTCTGTCTACGTGGAGCTTACCTACACTACCACGGTTTTTAAACATGAAAACTGAAGTGTGAAATCACAACATTTAAACTCCTCCACCTGAATGTCCCTCAGGATTAATATCAGGTTCTTTTAGTGCACTGCCCAGTTTATGTGCAAATTTGGATTTCCACACATGTTCATTAATAATGGAAGAGGGAGCCCCTGAATCAGCATACATTTGAATATCAATACCACTGATAGTCATGTCACACAAGGGTTTTTGTTTTTGTAAACATTATTGATCCATATTTAATATTTTATTCTCTCTCTGCTTTATATTTTAAACACATCTTTTATCATACAGCATGTCATAAGTTTGTTTCTTTTTCCTTAAACACTCTTTGGAAAAATGCCCAACCATGCCACAGCTGGAATCGTTGTATTTAAAGGCTGGACAGTTTTTGCTATCCGCTAAGGGTAATTTGCTATCACACCGAAAACATTTTAAATCCTCTCTAATTCCTACATTTTGCCTCTCTCTGTTCCTTTCTTGTTGCTTATTGTCTGTTCTCTGTTTTCTGTTCAGGTTTGTTAGTCACTTTACCTTTACACCCATCACATTGTTTTACATTGCAATCAGTTTGAACTTCTGATTGGCATCCCCACTTTCTGGACAACAGCTAAATATCCAGGGATTAAGTTATTATCAGTGCTACATAATTTGCAATGCTTTCATCAGTCTCCTGTGAAAGTAGGTGTACCTTACACTACCGGTGCAAACCTTAGGAGAGAAATAACAGTCAAAATCTGCAATGGCACAATCAAAAGCATGTCTATCCCCTTCCCACCAATCTCTTTAGTCATTTGGTCAAAAGCTTGTAATCCTTCAGGACCAAAGTAATGTAAACATTTTTCTTTGTGTTCAGCAGACATTTTTCTATGTTCATCCACTTTATCTATATTTTTCAAGGTGGAGGAGCAAAGGAAAAATTCTGTGCACACATAATGGTAAAGAGGGTCTGGTTCACTGAGACGCAAACAACAGTGTCCGTTCTTCACGGTCCAAGGCAGACAATAATGTGGCAAAAGAGACTGGTTCACTGCAAAAGCCAGAACCAGTGTCCATTCTTCACCCTCAGAGTCAGCAGTGGTGTAAATGCTGCTCCAAAAATTACAATCTACATGCAGCCCGAAAATGCCTTTAAATTACTTATTAAACTACTGCCCAGTGATGAAGCGGTGGGCGTTACCAGAAACTGCAAGGTGATTAGAGCATTAATACTTAGATGAATATGTCAGGAGTGCAGGAATCAAATCCCGACATCTACTCTGTTAGCATTATAGCGTGAAGGTTTGCTGGGGTGATGCTGAAGCTTGTTGCCACTTTGTAAAGTAATGCACGGCAGAGTAGCATTACTGTCATGTGTCTCAGTTAGGCCCATGAAGAAACACTGGCATTTTTCAGCATGTAAACGTTTCTTAAATTTCCCACACTTTCACACAATAACTTGTTACACACATTTGCGTGCGCGACAATGATAGGATTAGTTTCTCTGAAACTGCTTCGCTTACAGATTCCACTTCTCAAGACCCTTACCAGGACTCCTTGTACACAAGGTCTTGACACACATTGTGCAAATGACGTTCTATATTTCTATCCACGAGGCGACACGGCTATCTATAGACCATAATAATGCAGGCCTGCCTGAGGGCTCACAAGGATGCTTTTCATTATAATAAACAAGCATTTCAGGGCATTGGCAGAGGAAAGCTTCACTGTCATTGGTGAAGTCTCAAATTGTAAATTGTTGTAAATTGTTGTGTCTTGTAAAGCGCACTGCTACCCGGAGGCCTCGTAGCGCTATAGACCGCTGGGGAACCCGTCCTGGCTTTCCCTGTGAGATAGTCCCTCCTGGGCGTCTCCAAGGTGAAACCAGGCATCCCCGGCGTTTGTGTGGGGCCGTTGTGGAGATGAGGCAAGCTAATGCCCAGAGTTGCCGAGTGTGCTCCCTGGTCGGAGTAGGCACCGATGCGAGAATTATCAGTCCGCTGATCCTGGTCCAAGACCCTGCCGCGTCGGGAATCGAACCCTGGTCCCGGGCCGTTCTCTGCACTCGGGTCTGCCGCCTCTAACCAGTGAGCCACACCTCTCCACCACTCAACACGCTACAGCTTGGGCCCAGCACCTTGCTGAAATCTCTTTGAAGGGTGTCCAGCTCGTGACAATGACACAGACTTACATCCTTTCCTTTCAGGTAGCAGGGGTTGGATCTTCCAACACAGGGATTCCTGGCAGAACACACACACACCCAAGACACTTAGGTTAGGGGTGGCATAGTAGGAGCACGCCAGATTTCTAGATTATTTTTATATGCTTGCAAATATACATTGCTTCAGCATGATGGTGGAACTTTTCATTCTGTACACTGTCCTGGTACTACTAATAACTTTTATTTTCTTTGGTGTATTGATCATTGCAGCGCATATATTTTATACAAGAAGCACATTTCCTCAATATTGGTCCAACATTGCAAATGTCCCACTGTGTATTCCTATTGTAATTTTCTGAGAGAGAGAGAGAGCACGAGTGACTGAGCAAAATAGTTCTAGATCATTTACCACGATCCCCGGTGGATCAAGGCTGTCATGTTCAGTGGTTGCCAGAAGTATTTGCTTCCCGTATAAGTTTAAAACTACTTATGGTGTCACTGTGAGGTAGCTGGCCTATAGGTCAAAATATCCTGAGGGGGTGCATTGAATCAGTCTATCACCAGTCCAAAAGTTATGCTGTCCACACATGTGTAGTTCCTACCGTAGGGTAGAAACTACATGACATGGCGCCACCAACGTTGGTTGGGGTCCTATTTAAATGATCGCCTGAATAGCTTAATCGTGCCTTTTCAGAGAGCCCAACTTACCTCCTAACCAGAACAGTCTGTGGTATTAGGTCAAATCCTCCTCAGCTGAGTAGGCAAATGGTATGTTGTAGCTGTACACTGTTCAAGCTTGCACTCTTAAATGATTTATTTTCCACTGTGTATACCCACTCTGTATTTCATTTTTTATTATGTCTGGAGATGAAGGTCCTCGGGCATTAACATTGCAGAGAACTGCAGACATCTGGCTACTCTGCTACTACTACACCATGGTCTCTCATCCAGAGGTGGAGATGCTACCTTTGTGGTCGAGGCACATTGAGCATATAGGACAGGGGTGCTCTATTCTTGAGTTACATTCCCATTCAATCAATCAATCAATCAATCAATCAATCAATCAATCAATTAGTCCATCAATCAATCAATCAATCAGGGTTTTTATAGACTTATAGAGCTTGACTAATCATCTCTTAGGGTCTCAAGGCACTGGGGGGTGGGGGGGGGGGGGGTTCTCCAGTTCATTCGTATGGCCAGGTCTTTAGGTCCTTCCTGTATTGAGGCAGTGAATGTGATTGCCTGAGATGTAGAGGGAGAGAGTTCCAAGTCATCTCCGGAAATGTCTTAGGGACCTGAGGGATAGTGGCCAGGGCCAGTTGGGCAGAGAGGAGATGTCTGGTGGGTGTGTAGAAGGAGAGGTGGTGGTTGAGGTCCGCAGGTCTGGTGTTGTAAAGGGTTTTGTAGGCATGCATGAAGAACTTGAAGTTGATTCTTTTGTTGATCGGGAGCCAGTGAAGTTCTCAGGTGACCGGAGATGTGGCTGTGATGGGGATGTCCAGGATAAGTTGAGTGGAGGCGTTCTGGAGGCTTTGCAATTTCTTGGATGGCACCAGCGTTCAGGGTGTTGCCGTAGTCGAGCTTACTAGTGACTAGAACATGGGTGACCGTTTTCCTGGACTCAGTGGGCATCCACTTGAAGAGATCTTCTGAAGCAGGCATGGTGAGAGATAGTGTCGAAGGTGGTAGAGAGGTCCAGGAGGATGAGGGCTTGGTTTTGCCTCAGTCGAGGAGTGTGTGGATGTCGTCTGTTGCAGCGAGGAGTGCAGTCTCAGTGCTTTGGCTGCTTCTGAAGCCTGGAAGGGTCCAGGGTGTGGTTAGTTTGATGAATTGTGTGAGTTGGGCGTTGATGGATTTCTCAATGACTTTGGCTGGGAAGTGGAGCAAAGACATGGGTCTGTAATTCTTGAGGTCCATCGGGTCGGCAGAGGTTTTTTGATCATCAGGGTGTTGATCGCTGTGTTTTTCCAGTCTTCGTGGAAGGTGACAGACTTAATGGAGCAGTTGAAAGTGTGGCAGAGTTCGGGGGCGATGATGGTGCTGTCTCAATTGAAAATGTGGTGGTGGGCCGGGGTGCAAGGGGGCTCCAAAGAGGATGGTTTTCAGGATTCTTAGGGACGTCATCAGTGGTGAAAGTGGTCCAGTTGAGCAGTGTCAGCTATTTGGGTGTGGTGTTTGCAGGTGGGGTGGGTGGGTACTGGGTGGCGAAGCAGTCATAGATATCTAAGATCTTGCTGTGGAAGAATGTGGCGAGGTTGACGTAGAGGTCATGGGAGGGGGAATGTCTGTGGCACCTGTCCTGGGTTTGGGGAATTCTCTGATAATGGTGAAGAGTTCTTTGCTTTTGTGTGCTTTGGGATTTTTACATTGCTGTATGTTTCTTTGTGGTACTGATGAGGTGATGGTGTTTGGTGACAGTCGTTTTGAAGGCTGCCTGGTCTACCAAGGTCTTTCTGCTCCTTCATCTTCATTCAAGGCGTTTGCTGGTGCGCCTGGACTCTTGGAGGGCAGGGGAGGAGAACTAGCTTGCTTGCTCAGAGGGCTGCTTGCCAGATGGTTTCCTTAGGGGAGTACTGAGTATTGACGTCCATCATGGTTGGCAGTGGGGTTTTGCTGAGTGAGGTGGCGAGTTGATCTTGGGAGACCTTGTTCCAGCTTTTAGGTAGGTAGCAGTGGGTGCAGTGGTGTTCGGTGGGTTTTGTGAAGGAGAAGTGGATGCAGTGGTGGTCAGTCCAATGTAGTTCGGAGGTGTGGCTGATAGAGCTGTTGTTTTTTGCTGATAAGATAGGGTCGAGCATGTGTCCTGCTGAGTGGGCTGGGGAGGTCACCAGTTATTTGAGTCCAATGGTGTTGACGTTCTCCAAGAGGGAAGATGTGGTTGTCCAGGTGGAAATTGAGGTCGCGAGGAGTATGTAGTCTGTTGAGTTGAGAGCGTGGTATGCGATGAAGCCAATTATGGATTCGCTGAATGTGGGACAGTTCCGGGAGGTCTGTAGACAAGGGTGCTGTTGTGGTATGCATTCGGGTTGGTCTGGACCTGGAAGTGGAGGTGCTCCATGTCGGGTGAGTGGCCGCCTGAGCTAGTTGTGAGGCGGAGAGTGTATTTGTATACAATGGCAATGCCTTCTCCCAGTCAGTTGATGCAGTTCTTATGGATGATTGTGTAACCATGGGGGATGGCAGTGGAGACATCCGGAGCTGAGGTGGGGTTCATCCAGATTTGCATTAACACCTTCGCCGCGGGGCTAATTACCCCGAGGCGCTGGGGGGAGAAGGGGTGCAGGCAGCGCCACAGTGCTCGTGGCGAGCTCGGCTCGTCATGCTGCACGATGGCGCTGTGCTCATGACAAGCTGAGCTCATCATGACCACGTCCGCTTCTTAGAACGCTCAGCACAGCGGGGGAATTAGCCCCACGTGTGAGCACCCCGTGTGTCATGACGAGCTCAGCATGTCATGAGCACATGGCCACCGTGCCTCATGAAGAGCTGAGCTCGTCATTAGCATGGAAGGGGTTAAAAAGATGATTTTGGGGAGATAGTCGAGTAGATCTCAGATCTCCACAGTGTGTTTGTTGAGGGAATGTGTGTTGAGTAGGATGCAGCTGAGTTGTTTGAGTCCAGTTCCTGGGGGCTGTGAGGTTGGTGGGTCTGGTGTGTGGAAGCAGGAAAAAGTGTAGTTGCGGCAGGTGAACAGGCCTTGGATGTTCTTCAGTGACACAAGGTGGCAGCCGGTTAAGCATGGGCGGAAAATCCGTTTCTCTCGCGGATTTTGCGGATTTTCGGTAAATTTGCAATCCGCGAGATTCGCGAATCTCCCGCAAAATCCGCAAATCCGCGAGCAGCGGATTTTGCTCGCACTGCTCGCACTGTTCGCGTGAGTTCGCGGCTTCCCAGTACAACTTCGTGCCCCGCGAATAAGTGCAAAATTGCAGAAATACGATCTTAGCAAAACTGAAACTAATTACCAGGTTCAAAAGTTCAGGCTCATCATTAGTAGCCATTTCCTGTAGTGCTTCCTGAGGGGCCCCTCCAGAGTTCAGTTGCCAGTTGCAACTATTATGTGACCCTGCTCTGAACCTCAGAATAGTTACACATATGCCACAAAGGTCCTGAATTACAGCTAAAGGAGACAAGCAGGAGCCAGGCTGGAAGTTCAAATCCATTAATCAGCCCCTAATTCATTATTGTCAGTTGGGGCAGGGCAGGTGTTGTAACTAATTTTGCAACAATGAAAGCACTTAGCAAGTGCAAAAGATCACTAATCAGGAAGCACTAAGGAAGCAGGTGCCAGCTAAAAAAATATTCTGTGACACATTAATCAGCCCCAAATTAATTCAGGTCACTTGAGGCAGGGAAGGTGTGCTTGCGTTGCCACAATAATGTACACTGACTGGACAACCAGAGGGTGCTGTGATGAAACAGAGGGTGGCATGGGTGGGCCAGAGGGTGGCATGAGTAGTCAGAGAGTGGCAGTGGTGACAGAGAGTGGCAGTGATGAAGAAGAGTGTCCCAAACAGGCTGGACACGTAGAAACAGCAAGTTCGCGAAACTTGCGACCCGACAGGTAAGTTCGCAATTTGCGAAAGTGTACAAAACCCTCGCGAACTGGCAGAAACCCGCGCAAACACACAAAAAAAAAAAATCCGCAAATTCGCGAGAATTCGCGGATTTTGCGGATTGCGAGTTCGCAAAATTCGCAAAATTCGCCCATGCTTACAGCCGGTGGATCGTGGTAAGTGAGGGTGTGAAGGATGCTGGTGTTGTAGCGGTGAAAGGCACAGGGACCAGGGTCCATGGCACTCTGCAAGGTCCAGGCTCGAACAGGCGCAGACGGGCTTCCCATTGGCACTCCAACAATGCACGCGCTGCTTCCATCCACTGCGCTGTGGTGCAGTGCCCCCATTAAATAGTAGTAGGGATGTAGGAGGGGCTGGTTGGCTGGGAGGCTGGGAGCGTTGCTGGATGGGACAGTCTGCATGGACAGACCAGTGGCAAGGGCAGGATGAAAAGGGGTACAGAATAAGGGGAAAAAGAGAAACACAGAAAAAAAATAGAGAATGAAAAAGGCTAGAAAAGCAAACAAGACATGAGAAGGAACAGGAAAGCAGAGACAGACTCACCACCGGGCCACCAGGGATGAGGTGCAGGCGGGAGTGTGGTATCCTGTTGTTTCTTATCTATGGTAATGTACTTTCATTACCAGCCTTTTACTTGTATGCTCTACCTAAGAACTGTATTAGAATGTACACATGTCATAGTGCTTTTGTTAAAGAGAGTTGTTACTTGAAACTGTATGTCAGTTAATGCTGTAAATCCTAGTTGGTGGATGAGATCTTCTTTATGGAATAAACCTGCAATTTCCTGTTATATTGAGTCTGGAGTCCTTCTTCAAAATCCTACCTTGAGCCTGCGGTTGGAGGAGGGCCTCAAACTCGAGGCCTGGAGCGTAGAGGAGCAACAGGTTCCAGGTGGAGCTGCGCGGCAGGGATCAAGTACACTGCCAAAAAGGTCAGCGAAGTCGGTTTTTCACCTGAGAGTGGACGCCATTAAGTAGTGGTAGGGAGGTGGGAGTGGTGGTCAGCAGGGAGGCATGAGGTGGTGCTAGAAGGGGGTGGGTTACAGGGATAGAGCAGTGGAAAGATGGTAGGAAAATAGGCACAGAAGAAAGAGAAGAAAGAAATACAGAATAAAAATAGAAAATGAAAAAGGCTAGAAAAGCAGAACAAGAGATGAGAAGGAACAAGAAAGCAGAGACAGACTCACCACTGAACCACACAGTTGGGAGTGGGCCTCAAACTAGAGACCTTGAGTGCAGAGGGGCAACAGCTATCAGGTGGAGCTGTGTGGCAGGGTAGCAATAGATGCCGACAAAAAGGTCAGTGAGGTCGCAACACTACACAATTATTTCACACCAACATTGGGGATGAAATACCGGATAACTATACTCCACATGAAGAAATAGAAAAACCTTGTACCTACCAAGAACACATGCATTGGTTAAAGGTGCCCTCCCACACACAACAGCAAACGTTAAACTCGGTCCATTCAGCAATGAAGGAGCAACATGGCTAGTCTTAGCTGGTTACACACCACATCCTAATGTTGATAATTTACCAGCAACAGAGATGCGAAGACTATACAAAGATTTAGGGCCCGATGTAGGTAGGCCGTTACCGATCGGTAACGGCCGAAAATACCGATTTTGGGCCCTTACCGATCGGTATACTGCCATCGAGATGTAGGGCAAAGAAAAACGTCCTAATCGGTACAAATATCGAATCGGAATGACTACCGAATCAAAAATAATCCGATACGTACATACCGAAAATCGGAAATGTAACGAATCGGTAACACACCGAATCGGATAAAAATACCGATTCGGTCCATGTACCGAATCGGTAGTGACACCGATTCGGAAATTATCCGAATCGGTCCATTTACCGAATCGGTAGTGACACCGATTCGGATATTATCCGATTCGGTCCATGTACCGATTCGGCAGTGACACCGAATCGGACATAAGCCGAATCGGATAAACTACCGATTCGGTAGAATCACCGATTGAGAAAGTTCCCGATTCGGACAGATAGGGAGATGTAGGGAAGCACAGAAATACCGATTTTGGCCCAAAATCGGTATAATTCACTCGGTAATTACCATGGATTACAATCAGGTGGTAACCAACTCCAACCCATAAAAATAGACCCAAAATGCATTGCAACTTGCAGGATGGCAGCTTTTTATGTCATTGCAAGGCGGCTACGGCTACAGCAGGAAGGACAGAGGGAATGGCAAAGAAAGGAACAGGTCTACAGACAGAGGATCACCCTGTTCATGCTCACAGAGGCAGAGATCCTACAGAGGTACAGGCTGGACTCAGACACCATTCTGGAGCTCATCAGGGACCTCAAACCACTGTTGGAACACCCCACCCCAAGGGCACACGCCATCCCAGCGCACGTCCAGGTGCTATGCAGCTTACACCTGCTTGCGTCTGGCAGCTATCAAAGTGGAGTTGCAGCGGTAGGAGGGGTGACCCAGAGCAGCCTGTCAAGGTTCTTCCACACATTCCTTGACGCCATGATACACAGGATGGACCAATACATCTCTTTCCCTGCAACCCACGCTGAACTGCTACAAATTAAAGCTGACTTCTACCAGATGGCACAATTTCCCCAAATCATTGGCTGCATAGATGGCACGCACATTCCGATTTCCCCCCCAGCTGACACAGAATACATATACCGCAATCGGAAGTCTACGCACACCATCAACGTTCAGGTGATCTGCAATGCGAAGTGCACCATCACAGACCTGGTAGCAAAATTTCCAGGGAGTACCCATGACTGCTACATTTTTCAACAGAGCGGCATCTATGCACGGCTGATGGCTGGCGAATTTGGTGAAGGATACCTCCTAGGTGAGACACATCATCAGACCCCCATAACACAAAGTAGCTAAGTGTAATGCATGTATGCATGTGAGTAATGTTACCCCTTTTCCTTCCAGGCGACAGTGCATATGCCCTCCGCTCTTTCATACTCACCCCCTACCTCAACCCCTCCACACCCAGCCAAAGGAGGTATAACCGGGCCCACAAAAGCACAAGGAATGTAGTTGAATGGACCTTTGGCATCTGGAAAAGTAGATTCAGATGCCTGTACAAGAGTGGAGGCGCAAGGCAGTATACCCCCATCACCTGCTGCAAGATCATAGCTGTCTGTGCAATGTTGCACAACCTTGCGGTGAAGAAGGGCACTGAGGTCGAGTTGTCTGACTACGAGGACCATGACGACGACGATGCTGTGCCACTAACACAGCCTGCTGGGGTGTCTACGCCAAGTGATGGCAGATACAGACGTGAGGAGATTACAGAAAACTATTTCTGAGTGAGTACAGATGCACAGACAGGTAAATGGTTGTGGGGAAAAGCAAATTTTAATAATGTTGCAACACCGTTACTGCACTGATGTGCAACAAAATAAAATGTCAAAGTAAATAAAACAAATGTCAAAGGTCCGGGTTGCCTCACCCGCCCTGGCAAGCCTACTTCTTGGGGCGCTTGGCAGCCCCACTGGTGTGTGCCTCACCCCCTTCCGCATGTCCTGGTGCTCCGGCGCGGCTCCGAGGCAGCGCTGGCCGGGCTGCTGCGGCTGCTGCTGTCCCCAGCATCCCCCAGGTCCAGGGCTGGATTGGCCGCAGTATTTGAAGTAGTGTGGCTCACTGGTTAGAGGCGGCAGACCCGAGAGCAGAGGACGGCCCGGGACCAGGGTTCGATTCCCGGCGCAGCAGGTTTCTGGACCAGGGTCAGCGGACTCGATAATTCTCTCGCCTCGGTGCCCACTCTGATCAGCGATCACACTCGGCAACTCTGGGCATTAGCTTGCCTCATCTTCACTAACGGCCCCACCAGACCGCCGGGGATGCCTGGTCTCACCCTGGAGATACCCATTAAGGGACCATCTCTCCGGAAAGCCAGGAAGGGTTTCGCAGCGGTCGAAGCGCCTTGGGACCCTCCGGGTAAGTAGTGCGCTATATAAATGCCTATACATACATACATACATACATACATTTGAAATTATCATTGCCTCCATGGCTGTTGTTATGCGGGCCATTCCCCTGGTGACCTCAGCGGTATTTTGTGCCAAACTTGCCTCCATATTAGCCCCACGTTGGCACAGTTGCACGGTTGCAGCAGCAAGGCGGCTAATAGATCGGTTGTGCACGCGGGCATCCCGCCTGCGCGAGTGCTCGTGCTCCTCAAGTCTTCCGCATAGCTGTGTTATGGCTGTGGTCAGCCTGCCAAGACCTGCAGCAACCTCCTTGTTTGTGTCTACAAAAGCCTTGAACCCTTGCACCATCTCGCCCATCTGCAGGTTGTGCTGGCGGAGCTGGTGCTGGCAGGCCATGATGGACTTTGCCTGCAATCGCTGGATTTTGACCATGCTGCCTTCAAGCCCCTGGAAGACGCTGCCCTCCCGTTCCGACCGTGCAGTGCTGGTATTGGCACGCCTCCGGGTACTGCTGCTGGTGCCCTGCTGTGTGTGCTGGGGTGCCACTGGTGTTGTTGTGGTGGTGGCCGGGGCCTGACCCGCTGCTCCCTGGATAGGGTTGAGTGGAGCCACAACCACACTCCTGGCAGGAGGTGTGGTAGTTGCAGGGTGGGCCGTTGTCGTAGAGTTCTCAGGGGAGAACAGCAATGGTGGTGTGCCTGACATTTGTGGGGAGTGAAGGAATGCGTAGTCAATTACCAGGTCTCCCTCATTTCCCTGGCCAATGGTGTTGTCCTCCTCCTCCTCCTCCAGGGCAGCCTGACTTGTGGTAGGCCCTGCCACTGCACTGGTAGTTGGTGCTGGTGCTGATGCCTCAGTAGCTTGTGGTTCTCCACCTGATGGTGCCCCTAGGTATAAAGAAGCATTTGTAAATAGGGTGCCGATGTGTTACAGTCACTACAATTAAAGCATTGCACATGTCCTTGCATTTCCTTTGAATGTGTTCCACTGTTTTCTATATTGTGGTTCTGCACTGACATATTTTGCTAACTTCTGCTGACTACATATACCATGATGCTTTTCTCTTGTATGTTGGTTACAGTACTGGGCTGGGGTTTGCCTGTGCATTGTGTCTAAAGGGGAGGTGTCTGGTAGGGTGTGTCATGATGCGCATGCTTCTTACCTGTAGCTGTAGCTCTGGCTGAGCTATCCAGGGTCCCGATTCCTGTCACACACTCCCTCTCGATGGTGCTGGACACCAGTTCCTCCAGCTCAGTGAGGGGTGGCGCCGGGTTCCTGCCCCCACCAGTCAGTCCAGCTTGCCTCTGCTGCTCAGCCATCTTGCGTTTCGTCAGGCGGCGGATGTCGTAAAATCGTTTTTTAAGGTCATCAAGGGTCCTGGGGGTGACACCTACTGAGTTGACCTTCTCAGCTATCTCACTCCAGAGCCTCCTCTTCGTGCTGTCCGGCACAGTGAGGGAGAGCCTCCCAAAGAGCTGCCTGTGCACCCTCACCACCTCCTCCACCAACACCTGCAGCTCCATGGTAGAAAACTTGGGCTTTCTCTTGTGGCCAGCCTTCTGGCTCTCACTGCTGCTTGCCATCTTGCTATCCACAGTTCTCTGGCTCCTGCTCCCACTGCTGCTCACTGTGAGTGTTCAGCTCAGGCTGCCTCTCCAGAAATTTCTTAATGAGCTGCACCTGCCTGGGTTGCCACTCCCTGCTGGGGTGGGGGAGGGTGGATCCGCCTCATTGGCTGTTTCGGATTTTACCGAATCGGATTTTACCGATTCGGATTTTACCTATTCGGATTTTCCCGATTCGGTTTGTTCAATGCATTCCTATGGGCATTTTGGCCATGGGGGTGTATTCCGACCACCAAATCGGTAATTGCCGATTCCGTATTTGCAGAATCGGCTATTTCCGATTCGGTGGTAGCCGATTCGGTGCTTTCCGATTCGGACCGTGCCGATTCGGTACGTTTCGAATCACAATACCGATGATGACCGGTTCGGGATTTTTTCGTTTTTTTTTTCCTACATCTCGTTTTCTGATTTCTGAATACCGATTCGGCCCGCCTCGGTATTTTGAAATCGGAAAAACCCATTTACCTACATCGGGCCCTTAGTGACAATATATAGATGCCTTACACAGTTCGTTATGCAAACATTGATACTTAACCCTATGGGAACTGCTCACTCTGCACACATTACAATTGGCTACCATGGGCATCAGCCCACAAATGATGGCTCCCCCTGTGGAAGACTGCACAACTTGGGGTACAGTCTTTGCTGCAGTACCTTACAGAACGCATGGTGCCCGTTCCTTGGCTGTTTTGCCTGAAGTGATGAAATAGATCCAGAATGAGTACAGGGCAGCATCCGCACGTATCTTGGGGATGAAAGTGATGGGCTATTTTGGCACAGTATCCGCCATTATGTTAGGCAACATAAAGGGGGAAGCAGCAGCATTGGCTTTATGTCAGCCCATACAGGATTTGACTCCTGCACAGCAGGAGAGCAAATTATCTAAACTTCTTGAAGAACCCTATGCTACAATAGGTAGAAAAAATTTGGAAGCCAGATCTGGTAAACCACAATATTAGAGTAGTTTTGGAAAGGATAACTCTAAGCAAGCACCCGCCTCTTCAACAAAGAAGAAGTGGGAGAAGAAACAAAAAAATTAAGACAAGGCAAAAATCACAGGCTGTGATAATATTAGCCCACAAACTATGGGGTGGGTCTCTCAACAGGAAGCCACTGAAAAACAATATAATTTGCCAAACTGTGATAATATTAGACGACCTACTATCAGGACAGTGATACATGATCATGTTGTTCCTCGCAGGAGTCATCCGATAAACGTTCAGAGAGAGGTGGACAGTCAGAGTGCAGATCGGTAGAGCATCTGAAACCAATGATGGACACACAACGCTCATCTGACTTCATAATGAAACAGGAAGACAAATCAAAACCTTACAAGCCTCAATTCAGAAAGAAGAAGGTAGTCGGACTAAAGGTCAGGCATGCCCTGGATATTGACTACTCTGCTTTTGAATGGGGAATGGGCAGTGACAATGCTCGACAGTGTGGCAGAGGTCACAATAGTTTGCTAGAACCTGATGTATTGTCTGGCGGCAGTAGTGCTGAGTGAACATATCATGGTGGAAACACCTGATACTAGGGTAAGGGGCCTCAATTGTTTATTTGAAATCCAACTCTAATTGGAGGGGGACATAACCAGAAACATCAATGTTCTCTTTTGGGAGGACTTAACTTATAGTTACGATATTCTTTAGACTGAAAAAGATTGCCCGCCTGATTTCTGAATGGAGTGCCCAAACAGAGAAATGTTAATTTGACCTGCCTTCTCACACCAAGTTTCAAAATCAGTAAAACATTCATACACCAATTAGTATTAGTATTAGTATTAGTATTAGTATTAGCTCCTGCATTATACAACAACCATGTGGGGTGGGATGACTGTTCCTCTTATCATAAGATCTCCTTCAGGAGGACCGCACATACTCAATGACTATACCCACTTAAAAATGAAGCTAAAAAAAGTTAGGGAAATCCTCCAACAACTTGAATACCAAGGTGAAATAGAAAGTAGCACCTTATCTATGAACAATTCTTTGTTTCCAGTAATTAAACAAGACCCTTCATATCATCTAGTATTATACCACAGACACTTAAACATAGCTACTCGCACATTTGCAATATAGAATGCACACAGTGGCTCACTAATGAACAACACTGTGTGAAAGAAATGCAAAAATACACTTGTTATCTCAAATAGATTTTTGTGCCAGAATATAGCTAAATGAAGCAGACATCTGACTGCATTCACTGCACTAGGTTCTAAAAAACAGTTCTGTTGATTACCCCATGGATAAGAATAGCCCAGGCTGTTTTCAGCCACAGTAACGGAGCTATTACAGAATTTTGATGACTAGGCATTGTCCTATTTTGAGGACATATATCTGAAGGATGATGAACTCATGGAGCACTTGAAAAGAGTAGATCATATCATTTTAGGGCTTGCTCACATGGGCTATAAATGCAATAAAAAAGAATTTGACCACCTCAATGTCTTTTTTCTGGGATTTGAACTGCCAAGTGAAATCAAAAGCCTTTGTGACACACTTCTTAGCAAAATGTATGCTGCTTCAACTCCCAACTGCATTGAAAATACCACTATCCATACTGGGATTCCAAAATTTGAGCAGAACATATATTCCAGATTTCGCAGACCTGGTTAAACCATTCTACGACTTGATACGTCTAGACTTCTCAAGCACATATTGGACACAGGAGCACACAAATATTTAGCATTTTGTACAAGCTAACATAATAGCTAAACATTTATACACATGTGTGATCTGCCTTGTCGCAATATCATCAGGGTACACATACGTAACATTCAACAAGGGCGACACAGTACCAACTGCATATAAACTTCTTTTATACACTAATACTAAAATGTCTTTTGCACCTACTGAAAAAATCCTAACAGCAGTGCAGACTTCTGTGGTAAGAGAGCGAGCCCTAGCTCATGGTAAATTCATAATTTTTGTTACTTCAGTGCCGACCTTAGAGGCTGTCACAAAAGCCTCTACAATCAGATGGGGCTTACAAGTGCATTAGGTAGAAGTGTATTACTGCTCTTGATTCCTGTGGGTATGGTCACAGAGGTCGGCTGATGCCCAAACAGTTATAAAGGATCTACGAGTCCAGATCGGGACATATGCAGTAGGTACATTACTAGGACTGGGTGGAGTTTGTGGAGTTCTCTGCGGATCTCTGCGAAGTGACCAAAAAACTCTGCCATGCTACGTGGAGTCCTGCAACGGCAGAGTGCGTTAGGTTGTGGTGTTTGCCCTGATTTTTATTGCCGGGTGTCTGTCCCGTGCTGGAAAATCAGCATGAATGGCACCATGGGCAGGGCAAGAGGGTGTTGCTACTTTCTGCTGCTCAAGTAGATGTTCTACTCGAGTGGAGGCTTTATCAACACGAATGGAAGGTTTCTTAATGCGACCACCCGTGTTGAGAAATCTCTCCGGGACGTGATTTGGAGTAATATATTCCTCTCGCGCTTACCAAGTTAACGTTGGTTAGTGAGGAAAAAAATGTAGTTTTTTGGCACTCTGCATGCTCGAGCGCAGAGTTGGAAAAACTCTGCAAACTCCACGAGCGGAGTGGAATTTAACTCCCAGGCCAACAGATTGCATTCCGACAGGGTCTGGTGTTAAGCTCTAGGGTTACAAAGAAGCCATGGAAAGTTTGGGTGTGACCCTGCATTTCTTGTCTCCATAACATCCTGAGAGAAATTTGGCTGTAGCGAGGAAAAACTGTGACTTGAATTAGTCTTTAACAGCAAGGTACTAGGCTCAGGTCGCAGTTGGGTCTATCACATTTATGGGGACCACAAGGCACTCAACAACATGCCGAGGAAATCTCTGGGTGGTCAGACTCCCTATGAAATCCTGTTTGGGGTAAAAAGTGGGTCCCAGGCCTCAACAATCACAGCACAGTGGTGGTAGAAACACCATTTGACATCAATTAATGGTTGGGTGTTTTACAAGAACTGAATGAATTCCGGGACGAACATAGCAATGTCCAAATAAAACGCATTGCCAATGAAGAGGTGAATGTTGTCCAGGTGAGGCCTGGGTGGATGCCGAAGGTTGGGTATCTGGTCAAGGAAAAAAGTGTGGACAAAAAAAGAGTTCATCCCACTGAGCACCTGTACCTGTCCTTGCTGTTGGAGGTACCAACACCGTACTTCTTCTGCCTCTTGCCAGTTGCAAAGACAAAAGATGTGTCTCCATTGATCTGATCAAGCCACACTATATGGCTGATTCTCAACTGTAAGCCATGTGGGCTCCTGGATAGCTACCTGTCTCCTATCGCTACTATACAGGAAGTCCAGATGGAAGCTTTAATAACTGAAGAAGCATCCTCTCTCCAGCGACCATAAAGTATTCTTCCTCTCTGCTACAACTACAACAACTGTACAGTCAATTAGTACAGAAACACAAATTTCAATTTGGAAACCAGACAAGAACACAGTCTATGTCAATGTATCACAGATGGAGTCATCTCCCGATTCTAAAACATCTGTGGAGGAGCCAAAGATAGATAGTGCGGCCACTGGATAATTCATTGACTTTGATGACTTCTCTTCGGATTCAACTGATCCACTACCACCTTTTTCTTTAAGGATGAAAGTGCGTGTTTTCTATCTGTGGCTGAAAAGGACATATTTTATTTGTCATTGGTTACATTTTTAGATCACAATTGGGTTACTTTGCCTGGTATTTTGGAGGGGTTTGATGAAAGTCTTGTTCTTGCTTCTTAATGGACACTATCTTCCAGAATTCTTTGCAGTTTAACAGGTGAACTTGGTACTCAAGCCACATGCATCCTCACCTCCTGAACGTAGAGAGCATTCACTGGTGAATATTATAACTATTCCAATTCTTGAGGCGGATTGTATGGGATAGGGTACCGTATGATGTGTATAGTCCCACTGAACTTTTACAAATTCCATATTTGTTCAAAATTTCTTTGAAAGATGTCATTACCTCTAGTACTATTTCTGATGATAGGGACATTAATATAGTGCAGGAACTGCTAAAAGATCTAAAGCAATTAACTGTGTTGGTCTCTGATGAATTGTTTGATGGGACATCTAATATGATTGATGACTTTTTTTCTCAATATTACAGTCATCATTTTCTGCATAAATCAAGTATTCCACATGCTGTTTATAATTAAATTCAATTGGAACATTGTCCTACACCACAGTTTTAACAACATTTGCACAGATGTTTGCTTATTTTGTGGTCACAATATATCTGACCCAGCCTCAAATTTTTATAGGCTTACATCATCAACTGCAAAGAAAATAAATATACTAACTGACACCAAGCTGATATCTTCTGCCTCTTTATTCTACCAGCTGTGTGTATAGGGTTTACACTTTTGGAGGGACACTATAGATGTAAAGTCTATTTGGGGGACAAAGGACTGGAAGGTTCAGTGACTTTGGCTTTGTTTAGATCATTCCTGGTTCCACAAAAAAAGATTTTCCTGAACAAAACTGTGCAAAAAATATCAATAGCCAAGATGGAAATTCGAACATACCAATGATTCGCACATTCACACGTTTTGAAACCTGGCAACAATTTACATACAAGCAAAAACATAAGGGAAGGTAGAGGTTTCTTATGAGCTAGATCCATCCTCCATTGTCATACTGAAACTAAAACCCAAGGTATTGGGTAAAGGACCTAGCCATTGGGTGGGATAGGATTTCCAAACAAACTTAATAGGAAATGCCTGCAGGAAAGAAACATTTCTTTATTGAGTCCCTCACTCACCAAAGTTTCCCCATGGTGACATGCTTCATCATAGGGGCCATGTCCTCCCTCGTCGAACTGAGGCATGCTGCGACTTGCTAAAATTACGTAGGAGCACTTTCATGGAAGACTATGTGTAGTGCAAAAGTGTGGTGGAGTGGGTTTAAAGTGAATTAAAAATACCTTCCTTGTGGGTGAGAATACTTTATTGTTGCTCCTAGATTGGTATGTCTAAAATCGGGGTGATACCAGTAATCCTAACTATAATCGGCTAGTGATTTTAAGTATACATCAACATGTTTCGAGCTTACCCTAAGCTCTTCCATAGGACCACACAGGGAACAGCCCTGTGTTTGCCACTCCTAAAACGACTATTATTGTTATGATTCCTGGTATCACCCCATTTTTAGACATACCAATCTAGGAGCAACAGTAAAGTATTTTTGTAGGCCGGCATTTCTGCCCAGGAACTGTCACCCGCCCAACCCCCTGTTCTCTGCAGTTCATCAGAAAGCCACATGGCCCTCACCTCAAGTTAATGACTCATCTCTCCTCTCCTGCTCCCAGCCTGATAACACATCCTTGACATCCTGATCAGGTTATCTGGACAATGGTCTGACTGCTGGCTCCTAATCAGGGTGGGTAAACAATGACTTGAAAGACCCGGCTTTGATCAGGCAGTTGAACAATCACCTGAAAGAAAGAGCCTGATCAAAGCAGCGTGGACAATGCTCTGTGTACCAAGTCATGACCAGGTCACCAACTACAAGCATAGAGTGGACAATGCTCTGTGTACCAAGCCTTGACCAGGTCACTAACTACAAACACCACCTAGGTCCAGCTAATCAACAACAAACATTGCCCTGAGTGAATAATGGACTAACAGCCAAATGAATGTACTAAGAAACATATAAAAGGCATGTAAGCTACCGAGTGAAGTAGCAGCCTCCTTTGCACTGTCCTTTGACTCGCTTGGGACTCTGTTCCATATTCGGGGCTATTGAAATAAATCTGGGTTCCTCCTGCAGACGAAGGCTCCTGTGTCTCCTTTTTTTTAAGTATGCAAGGTATGGAAGACTAGGGCGGATCCCGAGACCCCGTGAGTGTGTTATCCCGGTTCTTCACTCGGAGATAACAACTTACAGTGTTGGGAAGTTTTGCCTGGATTGGCTAAAAACGTTGACACTGTCTGAGGTGATACAACACTTGTCCCTTTTATCTGATGATCTAGAATGCAGGGACTTGGTTTTGGGTCCCTTGAAACCACGTCAAATTGCTTCTTGTATGCCATACACAATGATATATGGAAGGATTCTCAGAAGGATGCTGTTAATAGACTACGTGAAATTGACAATGTCAATTTAGAGAAGGTTCTGGCAGTGGTTGAAAATGGTATGACCACCTTATTCACTAGAATATACTCTTTGAGTAACATAGAGTCGTCTGCAATAGAAATTATACAGCAAGATATGTACGCATTACATGGGCAGTCACAACTTAGGTCTATCATTCTATTAAGCTGGACACTTCACATACTACGTCTGGCCCCCTTGCCATTACGTCATATTAATCCCACTACTCGGTTTTCTTCATGTCATCTGACAGAGCAGCAGATACTCATTGCACGTCAGGATGCAAAATACGTCTTGTTACACATTGGAAAGCTAGAGAAGTTATCTTTTACCTTTGCGGGAATGCCGTGTGCGGAGTGAATAATCCATGGGTATATTACTTTCCCAATCTTGACATTCCATTTCCAATATTGTGTACACCACCACCAAGTAGGCAGATATGAAGCATTGGGGAAGGTTTTGCACACAAGTATTGGGAGCTACCTTTCAAATTCCGATGTAGGAATGTGAAACTTAAGTCTTTCTCAGCAGTTCCAAATACACAAGTACTTTGAGTGGGTCTTTGGTTTACAAGGATATCTCATTGCACGGGGCTTGTAATGCCTCTGTGGTGGACCAGTCCTGCTAATTGAAAAGTTCCCTGGCGGTTGTGATTCATCCGGTTTTCAGATAGCTCCCTAATAGGAGCTATGTGATGCTTAACATTTAAGCTTATTGTAGAATGAAATCTGGCATCGCTTATCTGGTGATGATATATTCCATGGTTACTTGTTGTACTCAAGTTCTGTTTCTACCTCCCCGCACGTTAGGGAGGCAACGCTTTAGCCTTCAATAAAGATTTCAAAAGTATTCTTTGATGCTCTGAGCATACTGAATACATACTGTTTCAATAGACTAGCTTCTGCTGAAGAGATGTTTGATCCCTAGTTTGGAAGGTCCTCTTCAGAGGAACAGGCGCTGCTCCATACTAACTTCCCACTGTGTTTTGGGGAGCTGGTTCATCATATTTTTAACATGTCTGATATAATTTGAATATCGCACTTTTTTAAGTCTATAGGCTCTGGGTTAGTTAGTACCTTCCAGACAGTTTGTGGAATAATTTCATCCTTTATACTCTCCGTACTCTGAAGCATTTTTGGAAGTATTCCGCTTGTCCTGCTCACGGTTGCGACGACTGTGGTTTTAATTTTTCTGCTCCCCAATGGATATCCCCGTTCAAAACTAAATGTTACAGGCACTACCATATGTGCCTCTGTGCCATGAATGCATGGGGTATTGCTTCGGTACACCTTTGCTTTCGGACCTGAATGAGCATTGGTTTCTGTAATTTCGGCCAGTCTGACTGTATTGCGTGCAACCTGCATTCCGCTGTCTGCTGTGAACATTTAAATGTACCTTATGTTTATGCCTTGGATCACAATTAATTGAGCTGTCAGACATAGATGTACTGGTGGACCCCTTAATGGCCCATTTGTATAGTTGTCTCCAGCATATTCAATTGCTGCTGAATGCATTTTAGATCCGCTCTGGAATGCTTCAGCCCTTAGTGAAATGGATCTTGGCTCTGCAGACTTTCGACAGGCTGTTGTGTTGCCACTCCCTCAGCGACTGCTGTGGGGACTGGATAAAAACACATTTGCTCTATAAACCTGCTTCAAAGTGCGCCTCTTGGGAACATCGTCTGCGGTTGCTGGGAAAAGAAATGTTTTGTCTATCACTAGGAACACATAAACAATTGGCTATTCCGTTTGGTGGAAATTCTTAATTCAGCCTGATTTTTTCCTTCTAATATTGATTTTATTAGCTTTTGTATATGTATGTTTTTTTAAGAAAATGGATTTCTGCATGCTTTGACTTTCAAATTAAATGATTGCCTTTTTTTAAAAGAAAAAAAGTAAAATTACTTTTAGATGATTCTTATATCATAGCTTTATATGTCACTGTTTAGGTCTTGCTGAGTCAGCGCACATGCGCTGCTCAGAGAGACATTTAGTGGGCTTCTGGAAGTGCTCCCAAAGCGTCGATCAGCTTGCCAGAACGCACACAGGCTGAGCGCGACGCGCACAGCACTTTTTCACGTCGCGCGCGCACATGCGTTGTAGCAAGCTGGCCATGAGAGCAGATAAAACGGCACCACTGACCAAACTTTTCTTGGTGGGGGAAATGTTTTACATGCACACTTTTTTTTTATTCTACGTATGTCTTCCCTCTTCCTGTAAATGCATGTCAGTTGCAGGTAAGGCCCTGTCTCTAGGACCCCATGATTTCTGTGGCTCTGTGTGGTGTGATGGCTGCTGGGGCGGGTGAGATAGACCAAGAATCGGTGCTCCCATGTCAGAAGATTCTGGGGCGTGGGTGGAGAAGGATGCTGTCTTTTCAGACATGGTATCTGAACCAAGGGAACCCGTAAAGGTGGCGAAGGACCCCGGGTAATACTGATTTTTAAGGTTAACAAAGGTCCTAGGCTTAAGATTACTTTAAGAAAATGATAAATGATAAATGATAGGCTGCTCAAACAGCTATTACGCTGACCAGACGGGACCCATCTTTCGTCCTACTACGTTCACATTGCGGTTCGCTCTGAACAGGCTCACGCCATTGAGCGCATTGCCAGACATCCTGTAATTACTGCAAAGGTTATCCGAAACTCCGAATATATGTTTGCGGGTCCAGCAACAACCGTAACGATGCCTACGCTATAAAGCCATGGCCCCCTAGAAGTGACAATTGCTGCACTGCTATCCACGACGTGACCGCACTACAACCAAGTGCCACGGCTTATGTAAATGCAATCAATCAGGCAAAGCTTTTTATTATAGTCCTGAAGATGATCCCAACTTAAGTTTTGGAGACAGGGATCGAAACGTTTGTCGACTGTTTGTACAGTACTGCTCCGTTTGCAATTTGTAATTTGTGTTGCAGTTACTGTGGGTTAGAGCTTACTTAAGATTTTATTGTATTGTAAGCCACCTCTTTCTCCAACTTGTTTGCCTGTTATTATTTTTTCCCTCTTATTGTCTCTTCTCCTATGTACTGTCTTTCCTTGACTTGGTGCAGGCTTGTGCCCAGTTATTAATGTGTGACTTGTTTCACTTTATAAAATGATATTTTTCTTTAAAAATCTGTAAATAAATACTTCTCTGTCCGGCTGGAAACTGGAGAAAAAACACACAGTCCTTATTCTAAGCCTGTGCTTAGCATTTTCTTAAAGTAATCTTAAGCCTAGGGCCTTTGTTAACCTTAAAAATTTCAGACATGCCCTCTGACCTCTACATACATTTTGAGTTTGTATGCAAATCTTGAAATCTTTCTTCAGGCAGCCCCAATACTAGGCGCCCTCATCTTGTTTGGACCCAGTGCTGTCTCTGTTGCCCCAGAGCAGAGCTAGTCCCAGTCCCTGTAGCAAAGTTTTGGTGCCCACCTCTTCCCCACACCTTCCTCTTTCTGAAACTGTCTTGAATTGGTGAACAGGTTTGATGCAGTTTTGACCCTTGGCAAACACAGCCAGTCCGTGTCACCAGAGCAGCCTTTGGTGTCCACCTCTTTAAATTCCCCTCCTGCCTCGCTCATTCTGAAACTGGGCTTACATTAGTGAACAGGTTTGATGCGGTTTCGATCCTTGGCACAATCTGCCAGCCCATATTCACTACTCTGCAGTTCGCTATTTTTTGGTGGGGATACTGACAAAGCAGAAATAATTGATGGGGTGAGATATTTCCCTCCTTGCCCTTTTGAAAACATTTATTTTCCATTATAGAAGCTTTTATTAAAAGACGCAAAGAAGAAAAAAAAGTTAAATCTGTTCACTTCTCTTGAAAGAGTACAGCTAAAAATCGAACTGCGGGAGCAGCAGAGTTTAGAAAGGCGAAAGCAGTTCCCCAGGTCTAGGGGAGGCTGCTTACATTTTCTATGACTGCCACTGTGACACTGTTACTAAATATGCCCTCTCGTGAGAGGACACAATAATTTCTTTTTCAGATAGATTCAGCAATCTGGATTTGTAATTTCGCTTTGGTGGAGCAGAAAAGAGGTTGAGCAATGAAATTGTGTTTTCATGCCAGCTCTCTGAGCATTCAAGTGTGCAAGTGTTTTAAATGTTGTAAATATGCCTGGTTTTTTTCTTCGATTACCAAACCCTGACAAGTACAGCATTGACACGCAAGCACCCTGCTCACTACAAGCTCACACAGACACAGCAAAGCTTCTCCTGTGGCATTCCACTCATAGTCACACCTCTCACACTAATCTCACATAGACATACCTCTCATCCTGCAATCATATAGGCACATCTCTAACCCGTGCTTGTTTAGAGCAATCTAAACTTCTGTCATGGCTCTATTTTCATATGTCAGCGATAGAGAGGGGGTTGTGTGTGTGGTTGTTTGTGTAGTTCGTGCTATATATTGATCCAGCACTGCAACTAAAATTCTTTATAAATGATGTCACAATCCACTATCACACTTACCAATCAATACCAGGCCCATAAGAAACATAGAGCAGCTGAATCATGAGGTGAATGGATCAATATGTTGTATGATTTTAAGCTATAAACTATCTACAATAAACAAGACCAGCTTGTCATTTTAAAAAGTTTATTTTTAAAATTCATAATTGAATAATCTTTATTAACTCTCTTTATTAAAATCAAACATTTAGTTTATTGATTCAGTTAAATGCATTAACATTGGCACAATGTCTACTGTCAAATCAGAATTGATCAAAATAATGAACTTAAGCAAACATAAATCTTATTCTCTAAGTTAGTTTTCTGACCTGAAAGGGAAACAAATAATAAACAGTAGAATGCTTACAATCCCAAGGCAATCGGACAGCACTTCGCCCCTCTGGAACAGACAGCCCCAAACCCTTCAAGAGAACCAATTTTATATCATTTTTACTCTCAAATTTAACTAAATGTTATTTTTTAGAAAAGTTCAGCACTGTGATTGGTTGATGGCTGTCAGGCCACCACAGCTACCAGTCCAGAGAATAAGCGTGTCACCATGCCATTGTCCATTGACATAGAATGACATCAGCTTCCGAGCTTTGCAACATTAAAAGTTACCAATCTGACTTCCACCAAAAGCTTGGCAGAATTATGCCTGTCACTTCCTCGGCCTTGTAAAAGAACATCCAGAGCAGTCCATGAAAACAAGCTCCATTGATAGAGCCTTTTTTTTCAAAAGTTAGAGCCATAATCCATTTAAGAAGTAGGTTCAACAAAGTCCGCATGGAAGATTTCCAAACGTGTACACTTGGCTCCAGCTTCTGCTCAGTTCAGGCCGACCAACTTTTCTTCAGAAACAGAGACTAGGCCTCATCTCACTCTTGAGCTAATATTTAAACAAACACAAAAAGAGTGATTACTTCAGGTAAAGCAAACACTTCTGTACCACCCAATCCCTTGCTAATTATTAATTAACCCACTAATAAAAAGACATTTAGCAAAAGCAAACATTTAAAGCAGCACATAAAATATCTACCATTCTTCATGTAATACAGCTTTATGTTTCTGAAAGAATATAAAGATAATCAAATGATACACAGACAGACAAACAAAACATAGGACATACATGTAAGCACATATAAAAAGCACATGCCATGAACGATCAGCCGCATATTAATAGTGACAAAGACAATAGGACAGACATAACAAACAAGACAATATTAATCATGTGTTACAAAAACAGACTTGCAAATGCAACAAGAGCACATGTAATTAGTTTCCCGCGTGTATATGTGTGGTGCAAACTTAATCTAGGTTGTGTTAATTAAACAAATCATGCAACAGCTCATTAATTGATTAGTTCATGTTATGGGGAATTGAATCCACGAGTCAGAATAAAATATTTTCTGAAGCCCGCTTCATCAATATAAAAAAAAAACAATTGCAATGCAATAGGTCTCACATTACTGACTCTTTGAGCTGCTAGTGTTGCATTATTATTAGCAATGCCAAGAACTCAAACTTTTATAATGCTAGACCTATTGCATTGCAAAGGCTTGTTTTATAAAGCTTTTTCCAGTTTTAGATAGCTTATTGGTAGTCCCTTTGTCTAAAGAATGGATGTCACATGTCTTAGTTAGGCCCATAAAGAAACACTGCCATCTTTCACAATGTACACATTTCACAAATTGTCTTCCCTTTCACACAATAACCTTTTACACACATTTGCCTGCAGGACAATTCTGGATTAGTTTCTCTGAAACTGCTTCACTTGCAGATTCCACTTCACAAGACCATAATCACAACTCCTTGAACACCATGTACAACACCTCAACACACCTTGTGCAAATGTTGTTCTATTTTTTCATCCACAAAGCAACACTGCTATCTATAGACCATAAGAATGCTGGCCTGTCTGAGGACTCGCAAGGATGCTTTTCATTATAAATAAACAAGCCTTTCTGAATCTTGGCAGAGGAGCGCTTTGCTGTTATTGGGGAGGTTTCTATGTGCTGCAGCTTCAGTGCAGCAGCTTGCTGATATCTCTGCGAGGAGGATCCAGCTTGTGATCACGATGGGAACGTACATTCTTTCCTTTCAGCTAGCAGAGGTTATATCACTCAAAACAGGAAATATTGGCAGACACAAACCCTAGACACTTAGGGTAGGGGTCGCATAGTAGGAGTACATCAGATTTCTGGATTCCTTTTATATGCTTCCATGTATACATTGTTTTAGCACAATGGCGAAACGTTTTATTCTGTTCACTGTCCTAGTACTTCTAATAACTTTCATTTGCTACTGTCTATTCATCATTGCAGTGCATATACTTTATACAAGAATCACGTTGGTTCAGTAAACATTGAAAACGACCCATTGTGTATTTTTTGTATAGTTCTCTGAGCGAAGGAGAGCACGAGTGACTGAGCAAGAGGTTCTAGGTCTGTTCCCGCGATTACTGGGGGATCAGGGTTGCCACGGTCAGTGGTTGCCAGAACCATTTGCTTTTCGCTTAGGTTCATGGATACGTATGGTGGCACTGTGAGCCAGCAGGCCAGTAGGACAACCTATCCTGAGGTGGTGCATGGAATCAGTCTATCCCCATCCCAACAGTTATGCTGTCCACAAAGGCGCAGTTTTTAGTGTAGGGTGGAAACTACACAACATTACATTTAAAAAGTATTTATTTCCTTTAAACACCACCTGTACTCCAAAAGTTATCTCAGACCATAATCCGTTAATACTCAAGTTTGCACTGAATATGGTTAATACTACCCGCTCATGGTCTTTTGACCGCAAATTACTGTTTGACCCAGTTTATGTTGATCGTATGAACGTGTGGATTCCGGAATTCTTTCTTAATAATAAAGGCACTACATTATCAGAAATAGTTTGGGATGCTTTCAAATGCGGGGTTCGGGGTGAAACACTTAGTTATTCTTTGAGTAAACAAAAAGAGACCCGAAACCAGGTAACTTCTGAACTTAAAAATCTTAGATCTTTAGAGGTTCAACTTATGCAGTCATGTAAGCGAGGTTTACCTACGGAAACTATTATAAAGAAATTAGCAGCTCTAAAAAATACGATTTATCAACGATATGCTACGAAACTTGCACAACAAGTCTCTGCATTTAGGACAGAGTTATATGAAGTTGGAGAGAATTCGGGTAAAATTTTGGCAAAGAGGGCAAGGCAGAAAGCAGCTTTTGCTAGTATCAATAAAATAGATAACCATCTAGGGATAACAGTTAGTAAATTGGAAGATATTCTGAGAGTTTTCAGAAATTTCTATTCCCAATTATATACGGATGATGATCGTCCTGATTGTTTAGACCAGATCAATCAGTTTATTCATCCAGTATTGAATACTATTCTATCTACTGAAGAGAAGGAGAAACTAGATCTGCCATTTACATGGGAGGAGATCGAACTCTCCCTAATGTCCCTAGCTTCAGGAAAAGCTGCAGGACCTGACGCCATTCCGTTAGAATTTTATAAACTTTTCAGGAATGTATTGAAAGCAGAACTATTGGATTTATGTTTAAATGCACAGCAAGGTAACTCCCCCCAATCATGGCACGATTCTATTATTACGGTGTTTCTTAAAAAAGGCAAACCTCCTTTATTGCCCTCATCTTTTCGTCCTATTTCACTTATAAATTCTGATAGCAAAATTTTTTCTAAAATTTTAGCGGTTAGACTTTCTAATATTATTTCCCCTCTAGTCTCTAAATACCAACATGGGTTTATCCCAGCTAGAGACACCGCGGATCACATTCGACGTGTGATCTCCTTCTTGGATTGGTCCCAAGCAACTCGGTCTAATATTGGACTCGTATTCTTAGACGCTGAAAAAGCTTTTGACTGGGTTGCTTGGGATTATCTTTGGGAAATTCTGCTCAGGAAGGGATTAGGTCAGGGGATCATTAAAGCTTTGAAAACTTTGTATATTATCCCAAAAGCATACATTCGAATCAATGGACAATTATCTTCACCTTTATCAATCTCCAGGGGTACCCGTCAGGGATGTCCCTGTTCTCCTTTACTTTTTGCTTTCTATATTGATCCCTTAATTAATCGTTTTTTTTCAGAAGTTAATATCAAACCCATACATTTAGCCAATATTAACTACCGAGTCCTTGCTTATGCCGACGATATCGTGATTACTACAGCAGATGTTCAAACAGCCTTACCTATTATTGATCAGATTGCTAAACAGTTCGGGCTCTTCTCGGGTTATAAACTTAATTTGGAAAAGACTCAAGTTTTGTGCTCCGGAGAAAACCCACCAGCTAATATCCCCACTACTTTAGAAGTCACTTATTTAGGAATTAAAATCTCGCTACCTATAGAAAAAATACCAGAGCGCAACTTAAACCCTATTATCACCCAAATCAACACTTTATTACAGCGTCTTGATCATTTACGGTTGTCCCTCTATGGCCGAACCAACATCTTAAAAATGCTGGTTCTACCAAAGGTTTTATACTTATTCCGCACAATTCCTCTGGATTTCCAACTACACTCTTTCAAAAATTTAGAAAGAACCATATTTCGCTTTCTTTGGGGCTATAAACGCCATAGAAAAGCTGCTAAAAAAATGATTCTTAGCAAGGAATGTGGCGGATGGAACGTACCGTATTTTCTTTTTTATTACTTTTCTGCTGTCTTACAATACATTGGCCCTCTAATTTTGGGTGAAAGAATTGAACTTGCAGAATGTCAGACCCCATCAATTTACCAAATGATTCTGGGTGAGAAAGTTAAGGGTAGCTTTTTGAGAATAGTAGAACCCAGCTATCACAAAAAAACCAAATATAAGATTTTGAAATCAGCTTTTGGAGTCTGGCAGAAAATTCAAAAGCATATTAAATTAGCGAAATTAAATTTCTATACTCCTCTTATATCAATGGAGCTATTTCCGGAAATTTTTTATGATTTAATTATGTTTAGGTGGCAGCAGAAAGGAATAAAGCATCTGGGTGATTTATTTTGTAATGGGCAAATGATTTCGTTTCAGGATTTAATGATCAATTTTTCAGTGGGAAGAAATGATTTTTTTAAATACCTACAACTTCGTAGCTTCTTACAGGGCCATCCCGCAATTCCACCGATTAAAAATTCTTTATTAGAGCTTTTACTAAGAAAACCTCGAATAGGTGCTATATATTCAAGTCTAATGCAGGAATTTGGGGATGATTTAGGCCAATGCCAGATTAAATGGGCCAACAGTCTAGGCATAGTAGATGTGGATATTTTATTGTCAATAAGAATGGCTGCAGAATGTCTTATAACCGGGATGATGAAATCCCAACACTTCATGTGTATCCACAGCCTTTATTATACTCCTAAAAAAGTAGTTAAATGGAGTACATCGGCAGGCACGAATTGCAGCCGATGCGGATTGTACGCAGCCGATGAATTGCATATGTTCTTTTTTTGTCCTAAATTATCATTGCTGTTTCAACAAATTGAAAATTTTTTGTCTATTATTTTGAAATGTAATATAAAGTTAACTAATGAATTAGTATTGCTTGGTATAGACCACACTACTATTCGGCCTAGACCAATCTCTTATTTTCTATTTTTATGTATGGCCGCAATTAGATCTTGTATCACCAAAGAATGGATTAGTCAGGATCCCCCCACGTTCTTTATGTGGAGGGAAAAATTATTATTTATGTTTAATATGGAATCTGCTATCTATAAGCTCAAGGGGGTTAAAAAAAGAATCATGGGGGAAAAAATATGGGCACCAATTGCCGAGTGGATTTGATTTAATTTTATGTACTCTATAGTTGTTATTCCAAACTGTTTTCTGTTAAAAATGTATCATATAATTTGATTTTCTTTTTTTGATGACACTCTGCTCTTCTTTTTTTATATATAGTTTTTTGTGTGTTGTTTATTATAATGTTTTGCTGTATTTCCTTGCAATAAAATAATAAAACTTAAAAAAAAAAAAAAAAAAAATTAAACACCACCTGTACTAACGTTCTCCTTCTCCCAGCTCGTTTCAGCAACTGTCACAGTGACCACCCAGTCATTCCAAACTGGAATGTGGAGTGTGCACCATAAGAGCATGGCAAGAGCACATATAAACACAGTCAGTCACTCCGTGACCACATTTCACTAGTCAGGGATTCCAGTAAGCACATTTTACTAGACAACCAATCCGTCATCACATTTCACTAATCAGTCAGTCAGTGACCACATTTCACTAGTCAGCAAGTCTGTGACCACATTTCACTAATCAGTCAGTCCGTGACCACATTTCACTAGCCAGCCAGGTTCACTAGTCAGCCGGTCCGTGACCACATTTCACTTGACAGCCAGTACATGACCACATTTCACTAGTTAGCCAGGTTGTGACCACATTTCACTAATCACGAGTCTGTGACCACATTTCCCTAGTAAGCCAGTCCGTGACTACATTTTACTAAACAGTCAATCCATGACCACTTTTCACTAGTTAGCAAGGCTGTGACCACATTTTACTAGTTACCCAGGCCAGGAGAGGCCCCCTGACTGGCTAAAGTCTGCGAACTATTAGGACCTTAAAAAGGGCATGTTTGCAAGTTTCTTTCCTTTAGTCACAATTTTACTTTGGGATAAATGAGAGGTTTGAGCCAAAGGTTCACGGAACGACGCAACCTTAGGGTACCTGAATGAGCCTGGAGGTCAAATCCCTCCCTGGAACACCTAAATCCTTAGAGAGGCCAGTGGTATTTACAACAAGCAAATCAAGAGTGCTAAGGCAGACTACTTCAGACATCAACTTGATCAAGCCGCAAATCGCCCCAAGAAACTCTTCGAATTGGTCAAACAACAATCAATTGTTTGTTCAAATAACTGTCTCCAAGGTCAGCCACTGTCTGGCGATGATTTTTCAGCTTTTTTCATTGAGAAATCAAGACTCATCCCCAGTGAACTTACCTCCAAGAAGGCTCTACTGCCAGTTTCAGGGTCTGCACCACTTTTTGTCCTCTTAGAAAACCCCAATCACACAAGCCTGATCATTAGTAACAATGCCTCATGGAGCACCTTTACCCCTTTCAGTGAAAAAGACATCAACAGGATTCTACTGAACTTCAATCCTTCCAACCACTTCAGTGACCCACTGCCTCGACCATCTTCAAAGAGATCAAGAACGTTCTCATCCCTACCTGGACAAGGATTGTAAACGCTTCTTTATCACAAGGCACGATTCCTGATTGTCTAAAAGGAGCGCATGTATCACCCATACTAAAAAAAACAACCGCAGATAAATCTGATCTAACTAATATCCACCCCATATCTAACATCCCCGCTCTAATCAAACTACTAGGAAAAGGCGTACAATCCCAACTTCGTGCTCACATGGAAAATTTCCATCTTCTTAACCAGTGTCAATCAGGCTTTCGGAAGGGGCACAGCACAGAGTCGGCACTCACGCTAGTTTTGGACAATATCCTAAAAATGCTTGACTAAAATGACCCTTGCCTCCTGATCCTCCTTGATCTTTCCTCCGCATTTGACACGGTTAATCACGACAACCTCCTTTCCACTCTGAAGAACAGGATGGGATTCTCTGGCCTGGTGTTACAATGGTTCGCCTCCTTCCTCCACCACAGAACACAAAGAGTTAAGGTAAACACTCCCTCTCCAGGTCTTCTCCAGTATTCATGGGTGTCCCCCAAGGGTCCACCCTCTCTCCTATCCTCTTCAACCTGTTTTTGGAACCTCTTGCTATTTCTCTAAATGACATGCCACATTTCCTTCCATATGAACGCGGACGACACACAACTTTACCTGAAAATCACATCCCTGGATAACATCATCACACTCAACTCTACCCTAACGTCTACTCAAAATTGGTTAACTTAGAACCACCTCCTGCTCAACACCTCCAAAACTGAATTCCTCCTCTTCTCTCCTCCGAACCACCCCATCAAGCTTGACCTTTGGTTGACTCACCTCACGTCTTTCAATTGCACCCCTCTCAACATAGACTCGTCAAAATCTCTCGGAACCACCTTGGACAAACACCTGAATATGAAAAGTCATATCAGCAACATATGTAAGGGAGCTATTCATTTGATGAGGACTCCTAGAAATATCAAGACCTTCCTTCCTCAAAATGATTTCAAACATGCGGTCCAAGCAGTGATCCTGCCAAGGCTAGATTATGGCAGCGCTACGCTTTGTGGCCTTCCCAAATACACCCTGGCTCCACTAAGGTCAGCACTGAACGTTGCAGCCAGACTAGTTACTGGTACCAAACATAATGAGCACATTTCCCCAGTCCTAAAATCTCTTAAATGATAGCCCTAGAAAGCTCGAAATCAGTTAAAGATTGTTTTTCTAGTGCACAAAGCCCTGCACTCCAACACTCCCAGGTACTTAGCGCAAAAGCTTGAATTATCCTGTGGCGAGAGAGCCTCAAGAAGCGCTAATAATTTCCTCCTGAAACCACATATCATGAACAAAAAAAGAACTTGTCGTCGAGCCTTCTCAGGGACTGCCCCAAAGATCTGGAACTCTCTTTCCCCTGATTTGCGCAGAATCTCCCCAATAACTGCTTTCAAACTTGAAGCCAAAAGAGTCCGAATGAACAGATACTTACCTTAATTTGGGTTAGGTGCATTTGCCCGTAACCACTGATCCCTCAACTAGTGCACCAACATGAGTTGCATTGCCCTTACCACCTTTTAATTTTTAATTTTTTTTTTTTTTTTTTTCAACTTGTGTTTTTGGTTGTATGTTTTGCCCCAGTAGCAGTCTGCTATTTACCTGTTAATTTTATTACTCGTTGTGAACCGTTTGTTTGTGATTTTTGGGCCTACAACTGTTTAGGACTGTCACTTGATATTGTTACTGGTTTATTATTTCCCCCTTTCATCCTTGTATAAAGCGCTCTGATTTCCCTTGGGATCTTGTTCGCAATATATAAAACTTTATAAAAAAAAAAAAAGGTTACCTAAGAATGCACAGTCTTTGGGTGGGGCTTACAGTGTCTCACAACTGACAGCCAATGTTACTGTGACTTCCTTTCTATTCTGCACAATGACACAATTCTACTTTTGACACCCTTTGACCATACAGATGTTTCCCGCCCAGAGAGGCATGTGTGGGTGGGGCATTCTGTTACTGTTTTACCACATGGAGTTTTCCTGCTGTGAGTTTACAGTGCTTTATCTCCGGGTGACTATTCCAAGACAGTAGGTCTTCAGAGGCGTTGTCATTAATCATGACCCTCAGTCCAGGGAAAATGCCTCAATCCACTGCTTCACATCCATGTGACCCAAGAAGTTATCCTTCTCTTTATCTCTTTTGTTGGAAATGGCCCTTTTATCAGAGTCACCCCCAAATGTTTTGCCTTCCTCCTCACTTTTGGCTGAATTCATTTTTGCTGACCTTAGGACTCTGAGCACATTATCAGTGCAATAATGCATGTGCTCTCTCCTTAAAACATGGTAACATTGTCTCATACCCAGCCGCCATATTCAATTTACTTATCGCTATCTAGTAAAGTGCAATACATGTGCCAAGGGTATGTAAATTAAATGTCACTACTGGGTCTGCAGCACTAATTGTGCTACCCACTTAAGTTGCCCTCTAAACATGTCTCAGGCCTGACATTGCAGAGTCTGTGTTTGCAGTTTAAACTACCATGTCGACCTGGCAAAATAAACATTTTGCCAGGCTCAAACCTTCATTTTTATTGTATATAAGTCACCACTCCGGTAGGCCCTGAACAGTCCAGTGGGCAGGGTGCAAGGTATTTAAAAAGCAGGACATGTACTTTTAAGTTTTACATGTCCTGGCAGTGAAAAACTCCTAGATTTGTTTTTCAATACAGCAAGGCCTATCTCTCCCATAGGATAATATTGAGATTACCTTATTACATTTTATAAGAATAAATTCTGAAAGATAAGATAAAACTAATTCAAGTTTGGTGTCTCTGGAATCACAATTTAAAAACTTTTACAGGCACATGCATCAAGCGATTTTGGAATCGCAAACGGTGCCAATCACAAAATTCGCCCGTTTGCGATTCCAAAATCACTTATTGGGATGCATCATTCATTTCCCATTCCTCGCAATTTAAGAAATCGCAATTTTTTGCGATTTCTCAAATTGAGATAGCATTTAAGAAATCTCAAATTTTGGGATTTCTTAAATGCTATGCATGATTTATTTATTTTTGCGAATTCACAATTTTAAAGGGAAAAATTACCATGAAGTACACCTTCATGGTAATTTGCGAAAAGTTTCAAAAATGCAAATAAATGCATTTTTGAAACTTACATTTAATACACACACATGCCCTTGGGACATGTGTGTGAGTAAAATGTACTTACATGACATTCCAGGGGTGCAGGGGGGGATCCTTTGGACTTCCCTCTGCACCCTTGAAATTGCATTCTCATTTTGCGATTCCTTAATTGCGAATTCGCAAAATGAGAATGCCTTCCTATTGATTCCTATGGGCCTCTAGGCCCATAGGAATCAATGTACAGTCTTTCCTTATTTGCGAATCGCAATTAAGGAATCGCAAATAAGGGAAATTAGCGAATCGCAAAAAAAAATTTGATTTTTTGATGCATAGCAATTTGCGATTCCTAAATTGCGATTCCTTAATTTTCGCAATTTAGGAATCGCAAATTCCTACAATGATGCATGTAGCTGATAGTGATGTTGCATTTTAAATTGCAATTCTGATAATGCCATTTTTAGAAATCTGGCATTTTCTTACTTTAGCCATTTAGTGCCTGCTGCCTGTCTCTGGTCTCATATCTGGGGTGGATGACAGCTGGTCTCTGTGTATTGCCCCTAGACATTCACGTGCAATGGGATCTTAGGTGTGGCTTGGTGGGCCATCCAGGCAGAATAGGAGGAAGGAGCTGGACCCAGCCTCACTTACACCAGAATAAGCTGTACTTTGCACCACAGAAGGGGCTAAACATACCCCCCTGTAGTGAGTCTGGAGGCAGGGCAGGAAGAGCAGAGACACTGTGTACTTCAAAGGCATCTCTTTGAAGTCTTCCACAACTTCAAATGCACTACTGGGTATAAGTACTGGACCTCAGACACCACCACTTCAGTGCACTTATGGGCCCGGGCATTCTTTGCCAGGGAGAAGCACTGCTGAGCTGATGAAGGACTGCAACTCTGCTGGACTGCTCCTCTGCTGGACTACAGCTTTGCTGTGTTATCCTGCTGTCCTGCTGCCCTTCTGCATGGGCGAGAAGGACTAGACCTGCATCACTTGATCCCAGAAACCAGAATGACTCCAAGGGCTAGTTGGCTTGTATCCTGATCTGAAGTGGTAGGGACATAAAAGACTTCCAATCCCTGCACATGGACTCTGACATCTACCCTGCCAAGTAGTGCTACCCCAGTCCGGGACCCATAGAAAAAGACTCATATCGCCGCTGCCTCCCGCATCTTGGACCAAGGCATCACCTTTAGAATGGCTGTGGGTAATGCTTCTCCGGGCACAAGCTCCTCGCATCCCACGTCAACGGCAGCCTCAATGATGAAACTCAGCATTGCAGCTTCACCGCTTATTGTAATCGACGCATCATGCTCAACACTAGAATTTGCTTTGCAAGCCCCATTGACATATTTCTCGATGTTGATGCATCTGGACCTCGCACCACAGCCTTGTTGCATCTCGGAGCTCATGCATCGCCTCTACTGAGTGACGTATCTTCGACCAGATCCACGCAATGCTCCGCAACCAGGATTTAAGGTACTTTGTTCAGCGGATCAAACTGGTTCCCTATAGCCCACACTCCATTGTGGTTAGGCTGAATTTATGGCTTTGTCCAGGTCAGGTGTGATCAAATATCCCCAATAGCGCTTTTTTTGCTTCTTGGCACTATTTTTACTTAAAACTTTTAAATTCTGTATCTCTGGTTCTGCATATCGGATTTTCATTATTTTGGCCTTGTTTTATTTATTATTTTAAGCTCTATTTTTCTAACCTGGTATGGAAGCATTTTGCGTGGTGTTTGTACAGTTTTACTGTTTGAAGTGTGGCACATATACTTGGCACATTGCTTCTAAGTTAAGCCTGTCCGCTCTGTGCGAAGCTACCAGAGAGTGAGCACAGAATAATTTGGAGTTTGCCTGTCCCTTACTCTGACTATGGTTGTGGTTACTTCACGACCAGGGCTCATACCTCAGTCAACCAGGAACCCAATTTCTAACATCTCTCACTAGTGATCTGTTTAGTTTTCTCAAAAGCACAGTACATGCCCGGCGCAGGTCATATTGGCATGTGTTGTAGGGTCAGAGGGCTCCTGGAGGGGCAGTTGTCACAGCTGGGGGTCTGTCACCCTGACGGTCTCACTTGGCTTGGGCATGTCTCCCTTCTGGACATGTTATGTAGTGACAGGGCACAGCACGGTCCTTTTAAGTGTGGGAACAGGGTGGGTAAGGCTGAGCCCTGTAACCTATGCGCACTGGCGGTGCCAGGCATGGCTCAGCAAAATGAATATTTTAGAGTGCCATGCACTGCGACTTACCCTAGAACCAGTGCCCTGAGGGTCTGATCTCTCTACCCAATGCCCCAATGCCACTCTTGTCTTTATTTACAAAGAGCCCTCCACCTTTTTTCTTCCAAGGGTCCCCTACACTGAACACTACCTGGGCTTGCATGGGCTTGTGGCCCTGCTTCAGACCTCCATCCTGCATTGCATGGTAATCCTATTCCTGGCTTCTCTGAGCCATGGATGTTGGTACCTTTGAAGCAACACTTTCCTGGACAGCGTTCTCTCAATATTTACTCTTTGGCACCGAGAGCTCCAGGCGGGCCAATGCGAACAGTGGGAAGAGAGAACAATATTTGCAGAAATGATTGCAAAATAACTTCATACTGTGCCCCCAAGTGATACCTTCATCTCCTGGCTCGCTAGTGTGATGAGCGACGTCCAAAAAATGCAAAATGCACAGTAATAGAATGCTACCTTGCATATATTCAATTATGCATAAAAAGCATTTTTAATTTATTTTGATTAAATGGAAAATTGCTTTGTGACCCAAAGTGGCCCTTGTTAATGAGTTTCTACTGCAGAGTCTCACAAATAATGCGAGGTAATGAATAGCATTATAAATCCTGATTCTGATATTTGTTTTATTTATTTATTTAATGTATTTATAAATCGCTCCAATCATCCGCGAAGGGATATCCCAGCGCTGGACCAAATGTTTAGAGCTCTATAAACCTTAAACCCTAGAGGGGAAATAACCAGGTCTTCAGCCTCTTCCGAAACGTGAAGAGGTCAGAGGTCAGTCAGAGATCAAGAGGCAAGGAATTCCAGTGATGGGCTGCACTATGCCTGGAAGAGTGGCCATCCATTCGGGATTGTTGAATAAGCCTAGCCCTCACTAGAGCTAAATTTGCACATCGAAGGGCTGGTCCTGGCTTACAGAGAGCAACTCGGCTGCGGAGGGCATCTGGGCCTGTATCATAAAGCGCCTTAGGAACAGGGGCGGCTCCTCCATGTGGGCGTCGGTGCGTCGGCCCACTACTTTCTCGCACTGCAAGAAGCAGAAACGTAAAATGGTATAAATACCGTTCTACGTTTCTGCTTTTTGCACTGCGAGAAAGCAGAAGAAAGGTATGCCTGGTTGGGGGCGGGCGGGTACGTCAGGGAGGAGTAGCTAGCCCAATGTTATGGGCGCTGACTGTTTGGTCGGCCACAGGGCCAAACAAACAAGCCATACGCACTCTCGGTTTTCTCCATGAAGGCTGCTGCGTAGCCTGCATGGAGAAAATGGCCTCCCCATAGACACCTGTAAGGACGGTGTCCTAGCCATTCACAACGCTGCCATTGCAACGTTGTGATTGACTTAGGGGAGGAAAGGGAGGCTGTCTGCTTTTGCTTCCTGTGAGCAGCGAGAGAGCAGGAGACGCGACGCGGGAGTCTGGGACCAGAGGCGAAGGTAAGTCATTTTTTTATTTTATTAAATAAACCCCCCAACCACTCCCCCTGAGACCCCCACCCACCCGTGAGTTATGCCGGCTGCAATTTCTTATGAACATAACATAGTAGCTTGAATTCTGTTCTCTTACGAACTGGAAGACAGTGTAGTGAATTCAAGCAGGCAGAGGCCAAACTTCTTTGTGTATTATTAAAGATAAGTCTGGCTGTGGCTTTTTGAATGGATTGCAGACTTGTGAATAAGAAGTCGGTCATTCCAGGTACCCAGCATTCCCGTACTCCAGCCTACTCATAATTAGAAATTGCGGGACGTCCTTTGACATTCTATCGGAATCCATTCAAAAAGCTCGCACAGCATCAATGAATGATTGAATAGGATGTTTATAAAGCGCCTGGTTACTCCATCCGGAGTGTCCCTCTTCCATGCGTGGAGGATCAAAGCATTTTTCATATGGTGAGTTTACCTGGTCCTGCTTAGAGAGAGTATCATCGATTGAGAATCCAAGATTCTTGACCACTCCCTTAGTTTCGGAACTTCCACTCTGAAACCCAAGAGATGAGTCCAGAATCTTGGATTCTTAAGAGCGAAGGCCACCGGGAGTCATTCCAAACTTTACGAGAACCTCCAAAAAGTAGAATCTGTCTTCTCAGCTTTGAGTTTGACAGTGTGACGCCTCCACGAGGCTACATCCGAGAGACATCCTATAACATTGTCTCGTGTCTCTCATTGATAGAGTTGACAAGCTGAGTGTCATCAGCATATGAGAGAATCTCAAAGCCCCGGTCTTTGACAATACCCACCAAAGATGAAACATAATTGTGAAACAAAGTGGGGCTAAGTGTTGAACCCTGTGGAACCCCATAGTTGGGCAACTGGGGTGGACCTGAACGGGGCCAGTTGTACGGATTGTGATCGATTGTTTGTCAAAGATCCAAATCACTGCAAAGCTTTCAAATATAGGCCAATTCATACAGCCTCTGCAGTAATAATTTATGGGAGACCATATGAAAGGCTGCAGATGAATTCTGACATTTGCTGTACAAAAACTCTGAAGTTTGCTGCACATATATAGACAAATAAGAGAACTGAGAACCAAAGGACAAGTGATTGTTGGGTAGGTCATGACTGGTCACCCCAAACATCCCATGTATACTCACATAAAACAGAGAAGTCGAAGAGACACGCTGGGTGGTCAACAGTCACTGCTCACCATTTCATCAGTTATATTCAGATAAGAATTGGGAACAGTCGGACATGGCCACTTGTCGGGTGGACAGTAACTGGTGGACCACAACCCTGTCATACAGGATCAGATGAGATATTCTGGAGCAGTCAGACATGGACACATGTTGGGTGGAAAGTAACTGATAGACCACAACCATGCCAAACAGGATCAGATAGGTCATCGTAGAGCAGTCGGACATGGTGACATATTGGGTGGCCTGTGGCTGGGGACATCGACCACGCCATGCAGGGTCAGATAAGACAATATGGGGCAGTGGGTACAAAGACATGTTGGGGAGACATTAGCTGGTGCCCACAACAATGCCTTATAGGATCAGATAAGACAATGTGGGGCAGTCAGACATTGGGGAGACATCTTGGATGGACAGTATCTGGTGTCCATGTGTAGGAAAGTGCCTCTTTTTGCATGGTTAGCCCCCACTTTTTGAACTAGTAACTGATGTGATTTTGTACTATAAGTGCAGTGGGATCCTGTTAACCAGGTTCCCATTGCCAGATATCTTTCCCAAACTCTTTGGCACCACTTCAGCTACCCCAGTAAGTCCCTAGTAAATAGTACCCCAGGTACCTAGGGCATGGATACTGAAGAGGGTCTTTTGGGGCTGCAGCACTGGTTGTGCCACCCCAGGGACCCCTTACCAAGGCTATGCACTCTGCCATTGCAGGCTGCCTGCTTTGGTGCTGAGAAATCCGAAGAGTCGACATGGCATGCACCTCTGTGTGCCATGCCTCACATACACTGCATAATATGTAAGTAAGTCACCCCTTATGCAGGCTTTTGGCCCTAAGACAGGGTGAACTATATCCTCTGTACGGGCAAATCAGCATGAACAGATTTGCCCCTACATTGTCCAGTCTATTTTATGGATATTGTAATTGAACAGGGAAGTCATGAAGAGTACATGGGCTGGGATCTTGTCAAAACGTGTTTCCTAGCTCCATGATGGCTTCACTGATTTCTAAGATGTTTGGTACCGAACATCTTGTCTTAATATATTGTCACTGATGCCAGTTTTTGGTTTTATTAATAAGTTCACAAGGGAGATCCTTTTAGAGGGTCACCTTAACACCTACCAAGCACTGGTGTGGTCTCTGACTTGTGTTTGCTAGTCTGCCACCACCAGACATGTTTCTAACCTCATGGGGTGAGAGCCAGGGCTCTCAGAGGACAGACACAAAGCCTGCTGTGGTCGGTGCTGCTTCACACCTCTCCACAACAGGATGGCCTTCCTGGGCAGGAAGCTTCTAAGGCAATGCTGACTTTGAAATGCAACCCAGGAACCTCCAAATAGTGGTGGAAGCCAAGTCCATTTGCCTGCTCCACTTTTCGTGGGGAAAGGTGGGGAAATTAGTTAGATTAGGAGGCACCCCACTTATCTTACACCACCCCTAGGGCAGAGCAGTCAATGTGAACCCCTCTCCTGAAATTCCACCATCTTGGGATGATGGAGAAACAACATATCAGGGCTAGGGTAGTGCCCTTTCCCACAGGATTTGGTCACCTGAGGGTGTAGATACCCTAAAGGTAGGTAACTTATTGTCTACTACCTGTCTCCCCTTGTAACACCCCTAAATTCAGTATTTAGATGGCACCACCAGACCTTAACTTTAGATTTGATGGACAAGAAAAGACCAGGATAAAGAATACCCCCTGCATGCGAACCAAAGCACTGCTGCAGAAGATGTAAAAAAAGTGATACTTGTATAGCGCACTACTCACCCGCAAGGGTCTCAAGGCGCTTGTACGAATACCAGTGTGGAACCCATCCTGGCTTTCCCTGTGAGGCGTCCACTCCTGGGCACCCCCAAGGTGGAGGCCAGGCATCCTTTGCGTTGTGGGGGCCGTTGTGGAGATTAAGCAAGCTATTGCCCAGAGTTGCAGAGTGGGACTCCATGATTGGAATAGGTACCGAGGCAAGAATTATCAGGTCCGTGGAATCTTGAGGCCAAGACCCGCCTAGGCGGGGAATTGAACCCTGGTCCCGGGCCAGACCTCTGCATCAGGGTCTGCCGCTCTAACCATTGAGCCACACTTCTCCAAGAAAAAGGCAACTAACACAGACTACTGCCTCAAGGACTCGATATTTGCTGCCTGCTATGTTGTCCTGAACCTGAATGGACTCCAAGAACTCCAGAGCACCTCCAGCCTTCAAAACGTTGCTGAGAAGCTCTCTTGCAGCGAAGGTATCACTCACCTGCACTCCACAGGCATCGATCCCATGAAGTCCGGTTTGTCAACTTGCTGCTTCCTGATTACCTTGATGCAGCACCAATTCAAGAAAACTTTCAAAAGCTCCAGTTTCTCATATCTGTCTCACCAGGACCTACCAGAGTTGCGGATTACCATACCTGGGGTACCAGACCCCCATATGCAAACACCAAGAAGAAGAGGCCGCACTGGTCTCCCAAAACACCAGAAGCAAGTATCTGCCGAGGGACACCAGGACACCCGAGACCCACTTTCTGATTGGCTCAGCTGACCAGAGAGCACCTCTCCAATGTACTTGCACCTGACCACAAGCACCTCAAGACGCACAACGTCCAGCTGACCGGTTCACTCAGCACCCGACACCGACCAACCAGATGTGCTCCTGTAGTCCCCAAGCCCTTAAGACCTCCTACCTCAAAGGAGCCCTATTGGACTTGACTGTAAGTTCTCCTTTGCTATGTACTTTTAAGTGGTCCTCTTCCTCTTTGCTCACTAGTTTCCAAGACCCTCAGCACTCTGCTCCCAGCTGATCGAGTGCGCTCCCGAACTTCTCTTGTTGAAACTTTGGACCTGGTCGCAACATCAACCTAAAATGAGACGTGAACTTCATGAAAGCATTGCCTGAATATATCTGCATTTTTTCTGCTTTTCCCCCATTGTTCCCAGTGAAGCGTAATTGAGCACAAACGTGATATATTTTCTGTACTTTCAAAAATTGTAACTCTGAAAGTACTTACATTAGAACTGTGTTCTTGGGCTTAAAAATTAGATAGAAATCTAAATTATTTGGATAAATTGATCTCAGATTCATTCTTGAGTGTGCGTGCCATTTATTGCCTCTGTGAGTACAACAAATGCTTAGCACTACCATCTGATAAACCTCACGCACACACTACCACAAAAAGATCATTTGAATTATCTGCTTTTACCTCTGTGTATTAGGCCAAAGCGGAGAAGTGCATTCTGCTTGTGGATTTTGCGGAATTCGGGAATTCCAGGCTCAGTGTGCAATGCGGAGTTCCTGATAAAACTTCGCTTCTGTTGCGCAGCGAAGTTTCAGCACTAGTTTTAATTGATATTTCTATATTTCCATTGAGTACAGTCTGTTCGATGATAATTCTGTACTCGTTTTTTGTTCTTCAAGCTGCTGTGCCTAGAATGTGGCATTTGTGGGGGTGGAGGTGATCAGCCTAGGCCTCAGGCGCTGTGCAGCATGAATAAGACACACACACACTCTGCTACTCTGGTGTGGACCGGAAGTGCCGTGCCACTTCGGTCCCTTTATTTAAAGCCTTCTGGCCACGCCTGGCCAGAAGGTGATACATTGTGCGTAGTGCTTCCGGGGGCTCAACCTGAGACCCTCGGAGCACTAGAGCGCTACATCCCTTCCCAACTTGGATTTTCAAAACCTATTAATCAGTTCAACATGCGAAATCAGCCAGTCTGTGATTTGGTCGAGGATTAGACCTAAGATCATATCGCCACTTGCCTCTTGGAGGGAGCTGGTCTCGAGGGGATCCCGGCGATGGCAGAGGTGGTTGTTCTGCGGCATCTGTGGGCAGGCTCGTGCTGTCGTTTGTGGCAGTGCTCTCGCCTACGTCTCTCGCCGCAGGTATTCCACAGTCTGCGTCCTGTCCTTTCGGTGGAGGTATTGGCTTGAACCAGGATACATTGCGAGTCACCTCTTCCCCGTCTCGGCATGCAGTGATCGCTGTTCCTCTGGTTTCCTTGATGATCCAGGGTTCTGGTTCAAAGGGCGTCTTGAACTTGCCCCCTGGCCGTCTTGTGCGGATCAACACAGTCTCTCCTGGGCTTAGGGTTTTTGTTTGGGCTCTCCTCTTGTGGCTTGCTTTCTCATTGGTCCTTCTTCTCCGTTCTTGCGTGTCTGCCGGCGAGTACGGTGCAGGAGTCCAATTGTCGGCCATGGGTAGTAGGTCTCTCCGCGGGCCGGCCAGCATCAATGCCCATGGTGACTGCATGGTGGTGCTGTGTGGTGTGCTCCGATACTCTCTCAGGAATGCTTGTAACGTTTCTTCGGGGTCACTCCCTTCTGCGGATGATATTCGCAACACTTTGTTTATTGTCCTCATAAAACGTTCTACCTCGCCATTGGCTTGCGGCCATTGAGGTGTGATTCTGTGGTGGTTGATCCCCAGGTTCTTTAGAAACTCCTTGAACTCGCTCCCCTGGAATGGGGGCCCATTGTCAGTTTTGATGACCATTGGGATGCCAAACAAAGCGAATGCCTTGCTGAGGATGGGGCGAATGTTCGTGAAGCTTGTCGATGCTGCTGTTTCTACAATGGGGTATTTGGTGTAGTTGTCCATTATTACTACCGTGACTTTCCCATCCGGGAAGCTTCCAAAGTCTAAGCTTAGCCACGCCCATGGTGATGGCGCATGGTCTTCTGTGATGATGGGGGCTGGCACTTCCTGGCTGCTGGTGATTTGGCATGCTCGACACTCTCGCACGAAAGTTTCAACGCTCTCCTCCATGTTGGGGAACCATATTTTCTCTTGCATCCTCGCTTTCATTCTGCGTGTGCCTTGGTGTCCTTCGTGCGCTAGGGCTGTCGCTTTCTCTTGCAGTGCCTTGGGGATGACTACTCGAGTCCCTCTCAGTAGCAGGCCGTTGTCAGCGCAGCTGAGGTCATCGTGGATCCTCCAGAATTGTTGCAAACATGCTCTGTCCGCCGCGTTCCACCCAGTAGTGTCTTTCAGGAAGTTTGCCCACGCTCCGGAGTGTATTGCCTCTTTTACTCTCTTGACAACCGCATCACTGTCATAGTGCGAGATGATGACATCGGCGGTAAGTGCGCAGGGGCATGCTCCTACTGATAGCATATTGATGAACTCCTCAGTCGGGCTTTCTTGGTCGGGCTTGTGATACTCTTCTGTGGTGGGATGGCGAGACAGGAAGTCAGCTGGGTTTTTCGCCCCAGGTCTGTACACAAGGTCCATTTGGTACTGCTGAACTGGATTGCCCAACGTTCAATCCTTGGTGGTGGGTGAGGTGCGGTGCCTCGGAACAGGGGAATCAGCGGTTGGTGGTCTGTTACCATTCTGACTGGGTGGCCAGATATGTAGAGATGGAAGTGGGCGCAGGCCCATTTTACTGCCAATGCCTCTCTCTCAATTTGCGAGTATCGCGACTCGGTCGCCGTCAGGGCCTTGCTTGCGAATGCCAATGGGGCCCACACCCCGGGTTCTGATTCCTGTGACAGGAGGGCTCCTAGGCCTACCGGGCTGGCATCTACCAATACTTCGGTGGGTCTTGCCGTATCAAAGTATGCCATCGTTGTGCTGTCTAACAGTGCTTCTTTAATTTTGTGAAATGCTTTGTCTTCCGTTTCCGTCCACTTCCATGCGCTGTCTTTCTTCGTCAGGCTTCTTAGAGGTTCTGCGATTGTGGCTAGATTGGGTATGAACCTAGCACAGTATTGCGCCATCCCCAGGAAACTCCTTACTTCGGAGGCGGTTGATGGTGCTGGAGCGTTCTTGATGGCGTGGGATTTGCGGGGGTCCACTTTCACTCCGTCTGAATTAAACACATATCCGAAGAATTCTATTGATTTTCTGAAGAATTGGCATTTGTCTTTGTGTAGCGTGACGCCATATTGCGTGAGTCGGTGGAGGGTCGCTTTCAATCTTCGGTGGTGTTCTTCACACGTTTTGGCATGAATCAGGATGTCGTCGCTGATGTTCAGCACTCCATCTAGTCCGGATAGGATCTCTTTAACGGTGTTTTGAAAGATCTCGGCTGCGGATGAAATGCCGAAGTTCAACCGCTTGTATCCTCTCGGCCCCAGGTGTGTTGAAAAGGTTGTGATGTAGCGGCTCTCTTCCGCTAGTCTGAGTTGATGATATCCTGCGTTAAGGTCCAACTTAGAGAACCATTGGGCTCCGTTCAAATCCGTCAGAATGTCATCTACTGTTGGGGTGAGGTGTCGTTCTCGCCGGATAGCTTTGTTCGGGATCCTCATATCTATGCAGATACGGATTTTGCCGGGTTGTCGTGGTTTCTCGGCTATTACCATCGGGGACACCCACGGTGTCGGCCCCGATACTTTTTCGATCACGCCTTGTTCCTCGAGTTGGTTGAGTTCCTTTTCGACGGCGGTGCGCAGGTGAAATGGTATTCTTCTGTGTCTCGGTGCCACTGGTTGAATGGCTGGGTCGATGTGCAGTTTGATCGGCGGACGCTTGATGGTACCGAGGCCTTCAAATAGTGTCGGGAACATTTCCAGGATGTCTTCCGTTTGGAGAGCTTTGACGGCGTTTGCAAACGCAATGAGGCGGAGGTCTTCTGCTGTGTTGCTTCCTACAAGCAGATCTGCTTCTTTGTCTATGACGTGGAAAGTTGTCGTCACCTCATTATCTTCCGCCTTCACTTGGACTACCATCTTCCCGCGCAGCGGGAGGGGTTCCTGGCTGCCGTATGTTAGTATTCTTGCTTTCGAGGGAACTAGCTTGGGCCTCGGTTTCAGTGCTTTGTAATGCTGGATCCCCATGACATTTACAGTGGCTCCCGTGTCGATTACTCCAGTTGCTGGAGATCCGTCGATATGTATTTGGCATTTTGGCTGTGGCCTCCGTCGTTTCTTTAGCTCGCATACGAACGACACATAGTAGCATTCATCTTCATCCTCTGTGGAGGACTCGTCGAATCGAGCTTGTCTCGGTGACCTGTTGGATCGGGACGGCGTTGCCTCTTCTAGTGACAGCTGTCTCACCGCTCCTGTGATCGGCTTTCTTCCGGACGTTCCTCTTCCTCGGGTGCCGCCCCTGCACACGCTTGCGAAATGGTTAGGTATTCCGCACTTGGAACAGGTTTTCCCACGTGCCGGGCATCCATCTTGGTTGTGTTCGTCCCTGCCACAGTATCCACACGGTGTTCGGTGTGGCATCCTGGTCGGCCATCTACCTCTGCCTCCTCGGCTGGTGCTGCGGACTGCGTCCACCCTTTCTGTCTTCATCACGGCTCCTGCTTCTGCTCGTGGGTTCAGGGCTGCTTCCATCGCCGTCGCGCGTGCATCCGACAGCTCGTGAGATCTGGCAAGGATCAATATTTCCTCGAGAGTGATGCGTGGTTGTCTCAGGATTAGTGTCCTCAGGTGTTTGTTACGACAACCCTGAATGAGTTGTGCTGTTACTTCCTTCTTTTCGTCATCGTCTGTGCACGTGCTTATGAGGTCTCTTAATCGCGCGTGGAACGCGTCCATTGTTTCTCCCTCTCTCTGTTTAGATTGGCGGAACTTGAATCGCTCATAGTGTGGGTTTAATTGGGGGTTGAAATGTGCGTTCAGTGCGGTGACCGCTGCGTCATAGTCGTCATCATCACCTGTGTCTGGTAGGTGTTTGAACAATTTGTATAGCTCGGTGCCCCCAAAGTGTAACAACAGGGATCTTTTTACTTCGTTGTCCTTCTCCCTGGTCGCGGTGAAATAGTTATTGAGCTGTCCCAGCCATACGGCCCACCTCGGGGCGGCTGTCCCCGGGTCTATCAGTTCACTGAAAGGTGGCAATGCTTGTATCTGTGAGTGGGCTGACGGCGCTGGCGGCTGTGTTCCGAGGTTTACGACTGGCGCTGGGAGTCCTGCTTGATGAGCTTGACCGGCTCCTCCACTTGCTCCCCCTGGGTTTGTGGTCATTTTTTTTTTATGTTAGGAGGTGGTGTCTTCCCTTTGAATGCTTTTCACCAACTGCTGGTTGTGTTTGCTTGGGCTTGTTTGTGTTTGCCTGACTTTTTTGCTGGTTGCACTTGCTTGTGCTTATTTTCGTTAGCTGGGCCAACGCTTGTTGGTGTTTCCACGTGGTGTGTCTGGCAGCCCCGCTGGATTGCTCGCGCAATCGCTGGGTCCCGCGTCGGTTAAGGCCGAGGTTTTCCCTTTCTTTTCGCGCTCTTCTCGGGCCGGGCCTCTTCGCTGACGTCAGCGTCTTCGCCCTGCGCATGCGCGCGTTGCTTGGGCCTGTTGCCGGTTCTCTGCCTTCGGTGCGCTCTCGCGCGGGGGCCGACCTGCCGCTGTTGTTGTTGCCGGTGCCACACGCAGCATTTGGTGCACGCTGCTTACCGGTGGGGAGATTGGTTCCGCTGACGGCAGGCTGGTTTCTGTTTCTGCTTTGCTCCGGAGCGGTGGCCAGCGCAGGTGAGCAATTGCTGCTCGGGTCTACGGTGCTACCGCTTGATGTTGTCGGGTTTGAGGCGAGGATCCCACCCTCTTTACCAGTGTGGGGGTGGAGGTGATCAGCCTAGGCCTCAGGCGCTGCGCAGCATGAATAAGACACACACACACACACTCTGCTACTCTAGTGTGGACCGGAAGTGCCGTGCCACTTCGGTCCCTTTCTTTAAAGCCTTCTGGCCACGCCTGGCCAGAAGGTGATACATTGTGCGTAGTGCTTCCGGGGGCTCAACCTGAGACCCTCAGAGCACTAGAGCGCTACAGCATTGTTGTAACTTGGCGCAATTAAAACACAGAAATGACCAATCTCTTTTCACCCCCTTGCTGCTGCGGCCACCCGCGGACCAGGTAGGGTGACCCACCATCCGTTAATTTAACGGACGAACCGTTATTTGGGCCTCTTGTCCGTTGTCTGTGTGGAATTCTTTCAAGGACGCCTTTTGTCCGTAATTTCGGACTTTAGGGCGAGCTGCCCTTTGTAAGCAGCCTGAGAGTTCTGTAACTCTCACCGCAGGGGGTGCGCTCGCGCTTCCTCTGTGATCAGTGGACTGCAGCAGCCCCTCCCCTACGTGGCACAGATTGCTATTGGCCCATTATCATTCTGTATGTCGGCCTAATTATCGCATCTAGAATGACAATGGCCCTCTCTGTGCAGTGACAGCATTTGCTGGGCCTCCTCCTGACAGAGCCTGGGGCATGGTACCCTGCTTTTGTTTATGGGCTCCCGGCACCTCACCCGGGGCCAAGCTCTGGGTTGGTGGAGGTTTCATTTTGGCGCGTGTTACCCTGTTGCATCCACTGTTAGCCTCTTAAACTGTCACACAAGCAGTGATAATGATACAAATACAATTGTCCATAATTATTTATCTATTTTTCTCCAACAGTGCAAAGCTTCTGCATTTGTGCAGTTATTATTTTCATGTTTACCTTGCCCCCCCCAGCCCCCTTAGGTTTTACACATCACACCCCCTTGGGATAATTGATCATATCAGGTGTTTTTTTTCAATGGGGGAGAGGGGGCATGTAAGATCTGAGAAGCCTTTAGCTTTGATCTTTTTTTTTTTTGAATATGCAAATATGCAAACGCGTGTGTTAAGTTTTACTCGTGCACAAACAACAGATGCAGTGCAAAGGCTCTCTCAACCTTATAAAATGTATTTTGACTTGTGCTTGTGTTGGTTGTCTTTTTACTTATGTAATATTGCACAACCACCTCTGATGTGTCTGTAAAACTTACCTTTTGTCCAGAATGTTTTCCCCGAATTTTCACCTTCTGTCCTAAATGTTTGTCCTGAATTTTTACTTTCTCTGTCCTGAATTTGAACCCATGCCAGTTGGTCACCCTAGTACCAGGGTGATTCCACGTTGACCCACGACAGACGAGGAAGGGGATTAGAACGAAGGGGCAGATTTACAAGCCCCTTGCGACAATTTTACGCCACTGTTCCGTCACTTTTGTGGCGCAGCGGGGGCGTAAACCATGTGCCATGTTGCGACTTATTTACAATGTGATGCATCTAGGCAGATGCGTCACGTTGTAAAGCCCTGCGCCATATGAAACCTGCGTCAGGTTTCATGTGGGCGTTCTATTGCATGGGTGGGCGTTCCCTCGCAGGAACGCACCGTAAAATTGACGCGGTGAAATCGACAAGATTACACTGAGTCCGGTTTATGACGCTGCTGCGTCAAATCCTTACGCCTGCTTGAAGCAGGCGTAATGTGTGACGCACCACGTTAGGTATGGGCTGTCCCTGTGCATTGCAGGAGTTCAGTCGCAGTTGCGATGCGACTCCAGCAATGCGCCGCCCGTATGCCACAAGATGCGTCACACATCTGCCCATCCTTGCACCATGGTGCGCCGCATTGTAAATGCGATGCATCCGTGGTAGCGCAAGGGGGGTTTGCATGACGCATCTGTTCTGGCGCATCCCTGCTGATTTGCAGAGATGCGCCAGAAGTTGTAAATCTGCCCGAAGTCCCTAACAAGCTATGTGCTGTAGTAACACAGGCCGCACAGAACGGTGTGTGTGTTTCACCCTGATTACACAAGCGCTTGGGGGGGGGGGAGGGACTCACAGCACTGGTTACTATCAAAGATGTTTGCTTTGTTAAAAGGCTATTAATCATTTTGTCTTCAGCGGTCAGCAAAAGGCATGGGCAAAATGGGCTCCGGCCCAGGCCCAGGGTCCTCCCCGCTTTTCAGGGGTCCCTCTGTTAGAACCTGATCTGTTCTGCTGCGAGTCCTGCGCTGATGACCTTGAATAATTATTAAACTGATTGTTTTAAATAGTATTCCATTAAATTAGTTTCAATATGTGTGAATTGTGAGAGTCTATTACAGACATGTTTGCATAAAAATGGGTTTATGTTTCATGCAGCATCAATGAAAAAGTGTCTTTAAGATCAATAAAGGGCCTCACATATGAGCACAGGGGGAGGTGTCACAGACACTATCTGCAGTGATATTAGTGGGCCGCTGCTGTGTTACAACATTAAAAACACCTCCCTATCAACAGGAGCGTTTCACAAACTGGCGACAAACTTCTGACAGCAAAATGAGTCCCATTAGAGTCTGCAATGAATTCTGAGATGAGATTTTCTAAGAGGTGCGGGTGTGCTACTCATTTTCCTGATAGTGGTTTGGCAACAGTTTCGAGCTTGACACAACTCTCCCGTCTGCAGCAGGCTGTCAAAAAAGAACAAGGCGCTTCACATTAAAGAGGTACTCGAGCCGCTACATTTCAGGTGAATGCTGTACTCAGGCGGTGCAATCCACTGCCGATGAGTCAAAATGTTTCCTCCGCATTGAATTTAATGGCGTGAAATGTTTGTGCTTGTGTCTTCTGGGCAGCATTTGTAAATACATTGATGCGTTGCTGGTTAAAATAAACTTCTGCACAGGGTTCATTATATAGTAGGCAGATCCGGGATCACCCTACTGAATATGCATATCTTTGGATTCGGCTTACTGGGCTACAGTCAGTGCTTTAAATGGGGCGGTACTGTCCAGTACTGGGTACCGGTACAAAAAGGGGTGGTGATGGACGGAGCATCTGAATCAATCAAACACTCACACCCAGTCAAAAGATCTGGGTTTAATCCATCACCGTTCTTGCTCCGTCTGGAATGCCAGAAACCAATCCTCGGAAGCTTGTTTCCGGTCCAGGTAAGACATGGCTTGGCAGTTCGGGCTGGACTGTTCCCATGAGGCACAGGGTCAGACTGATTTGCATATGGCCATGTCTGAACTGGGGTGGCAGAGTGGGCTAAAGAACGGTGATGGATTAAACCCAGATCTTTTGACTGGGTGTGAGTGTTTGATTGATTCAGATGCTCCGTCCATCACCACCTCCTTTTGTACAGCTTTTGGCTGCCATAAGTGTGGCAGGGTATGCTCAGGCGTGACTCCCTTGCTCACTTTGCCACTGGATTCAAGCAAGCCGGGCTGAAGACGGCTGGAATGCCAGAAACCGGTCCTCGGAACCACCCTCTTTTGTACCACTTTTGGCCGCCATAAGTGTGGCAGGGTATGCTCAGACGTGAGTCCCTTGCTCACTTTGTCACTGGATTCAAGCAAGCCGGGCTGAAGACGGCTGTAATGCCAGAAACCGGTCCTCGGAAGCTTGTTTCTGGTCCAGGGAAGACATGGCTTGGCAGTTCGGGCTGGACTGTTCCCATGAGGCACAGGGTCAGACTGATTTGCATATAGCCATGTCTGAACTCGGGTGGCAGAGTGGGCTAAAGAACGGTGATGGATTAAACCCAGATCTTTTGACTGGGTGTGAGTGTTTGATTGATTCAGATGCTCCGTCCATCACCACCCCCTTTTGGTACAGTACTGAGTACCAGCACTTTTTTTCCGGAGGGAGCGTACCAGCACTTCTCAATAGAAATGCTATACTTTTAATTAGAGAGTACCGACACTTCTCAAGAGAAATGCTATACTTTTAATTGGAGAGTACAGGCACTTGTTAGAAACAAGCAGGTACTCTGCTACAGAGTACCTGCACTTCTATTTTTCCATTTCAAGCAATGGCTACAGTAGAGTTTGTTTATGAAGTGCAAAACTACATTTCCCGGTATATCCTTCAGTAGTGGGTGTCGTTGTCAGGTAGTTATGATGTTCAGTGGCAGGGGCAGAGTGTTATGTTATGTTATGTTATGTTAAATTAAATTTATTAAGCGCACGTACGCCCGTAGGCTTCATGGCGCTGTGGAAGACTGGCAAAACATAACATGTAACAGAAAGAAACGGAGTTAACTAAGGGTAAGCTTGCTTAAAGAGCCAGGTTTTAAAAGCCTGTCTAAAGGCTAACAGGTCTTCATGAAGCCTTAACGTCAGTGGCAGGGAGTGGGGCTTCCAATTATGCATGCGCGCGCAGCAGAAGAGTCAGAGACGGAGTTCTGATCATTTTTGAGACAAGATTCTTTGTCAGGGTCGGCCCCCAGGAACATCAAGGTGAAGCGCTGCACACAGCAAAGTGGAACTGTTGGGGGTGTATAGGCCTTGGGAGTGGCTCAGTCATAGAATTCAGCATGGCCAGGAGTGAGCAACATCCTAGTGTCACTTTTCTGTGCCTCAGTGTAAGTGCTTTAATAGCTCCCTTTGGAAGTGAACTCTGTCCCGAGAAATGAGGCCATTAGTATTTAGGCGTTTTATAGGGAGTGAACCGGAGGAGAGAGGCCCACAGCACACCCAAGAGTGCACTGACCTCACTGATTCAGCCACCTGTGTGGCATGTATGTCGGATCTAGGAATAACCAGAACTCGGCGGAAGTTGAGTTTTTATTCAACTCCATAGAATGCTGCATAGAACAACTCTGTGAGTTCCGCCCACCCCTACTCTCTATACCATTGGGGGATTCATTAGACTCTCTGCATGGTGAACTTCATTTTAGTACACTATATAGCGAGCCAGCTTCCTCCACCACGATTATGCCATTGATGATCGGATGCGGCATCGTGGGGAGAGAGCGGGGGTGGGTCAGGGGTTAGTGGGGGGCACGAGGGTGTTGAGTGAGGGTATAGGGGCAGGGCACGGAGCTGGGAAGGGGCGGGGTATTAAAAATACAAAAATCAATCCATAGAAAAATATTTCTGGTCAATACATTATGTTTAATTATGTACAGCCAAGATCAGCACGGAGTCATGCAGACAGATGGATAAATGATGGCTAGTGGGGTACGCATATGCGCTTTTAATGTATGTGGCCTTAATAACAACAGTAAGAGGTGTAGGATAGCTGCAGATTTACGTTTAATAAAACCAAAACATTTTTTTATCTTAGAGACGCATATGCCCTGGGCAAAACGCAGAGTGATGGAAGAGCTTTGATATACACTTCTGGATGCGACTAGGCAGACTATTACTAGCAGGGGAGTTGCTATTTTGACACTAGGCGGGATTAGTGGGACTGGAAGGATAATGACAGACAACTATGGAAGATGGGCGATTGCTGAATGTATTATTGGGGGGACCAAATGTACAATCTGTACAGTTTATGGGTCAAACGTAGATGAAGCCGCTATACTGGAGACTTTAAATGTAGAACTGGCTCTCTGGGCGACCCCTTTAACTCTCTGTGACGATTTTAATATTCATATGGAGGGGCAAGCTCCAGATGGAAAAAAATGATAAATATAGGGGTCTAAAACCAAAGGTTTTCAGAGCTTTAACACAACTGCTGAGGGGTCATGCGTTGGTAGATGTATGGAGGGCCCTAAATGATTTAGATCTAGGATGTACTTTTTATCCACATCCTCATCAGAAACTGGTGAGACTTGATTATGTATCTATGTCTAGGGCATTTATTGTTGGAGCAAAAATGCAGATATGGCCCCGGATAACGGCAGATCATGGTCCATTACTGCTTGATCTACATAGTTTAAGACATGTGAAGGTTGGAAGGGTGTTTACTATTAATAAGAAACAATTAAAAGATAAAGCATTTATTGAGCACATGCTTAGCTGGGCAATGTTTGGAGGTGAATAGGGGATCTTCCTCCAGCCCTATAGTATGGGTTACCCTTAAAGTAGGAATACACAGAGAACACTTAGTTTTGGACTGGCTAAACAGAAACAAGGACACATTTTAATGCAGCGACTTTTGGGGGAGTTAAGGAACATGGAACAGAAGTTGATGCAAGGGCTCATTCAGGGATTGACGTTAAGGATATTCATACTAAGATTGCATGTTCCAAGGCTTAAATAAAAGTGATCTGGTGCAAGGAAATTGCTCTTTAACCCCTTGGGTGCGGCCGCAATTCTGCGCCTGTGCGGCGTTTTTTGAAGTAGGCGGGTTTATGGCGGCCCCCAGCCGTCATGAGCACACGCCCACCGTAGTGCATGATAGCTGGGGGCCGTCATCAGCATCGAAGGGGTTAATATAAAACTTACAAACAGGATAGATATGAATATGGAGAAGCTACGGGTCGATGTCTGGCTCAGAGATTAAGAGTAAGCAGTCCTCACAGAGAATACTTGTTATGACCGATGCGGTTGGTAATTCGGTTGAAACAGACGAAGGTATACTGGGGGATTTTAATGATTTTTATCAAGAATTAAATACGCAGAGTGATTTTGATGAACAAGACATAGAGAGATTTTGTAAAGAATTGGATCTGAGTAAGTTAACTTCAGCAGAACAAGGGTTATTAGATGAGCTAATACCAATGGGTGAGTTGGAGGCGGCACCAGGGTTTCTTGCAAATGGGAAAGCTGCAGGGCCAGATAAATTACCGCTCGAGATATATCGGTTGCTTTTTCATGTATTGGAACATGCTGAATGCTTTTCAAGAAGCTCAGGCTGGGAACCCGCCCCCATCTTGGGATGAGGCTAATATAGTCAGGTTCAAAAAACAAGGATACGCCCCCAAACATACCTGGGTCATGTAGACCAATATCCCTGTTGAATGCTGATGGAAAAGTGTATGCCAAGATATTAGCCAATAGGCTGGCGCGAGTGATTACGCCCTTGGTTTCTATATCCCAGCATGGATTTATACCTGGCAGAAGTACGATCAATCTCATTCATAGAGTGATTACTCTTATAGATTATGCTAATGTATATCATAGAAGGTTTGGGCTGATATTTCTCGACACAGAAAAAGCATTTGATCGTGTTTCCTGGGCTTTTTAATGGGGTATTAATTATGCGGAGGATACGGTTTGGGCAGGGCTAGGCTAGGGCGATTCAAAGGATGTACAAGTCACCATGAGCGAGGGTTTGTGTGATAGGCAGGGAATCACTGCAAGTCGATATCAGTAGGGGAACAAGACAGGGCTGTCCCTGTTCTCCGTTGCTGTTCGCAATATATATTAACACATTTTTGATCATGTTAGAACCAAGGGACCGTATTAGATCCTGTGGGCAATTCCAGGTGTGTGTCCTATGCTATGCAGATGACATAGCAGTAGCCTCAGCAGACCCAGCTCAAGGAATAATGGAGATTGGAATGTCAGCAGAAGAATTTGGTGCGGTCTCTGGGTATAAATTGAACTCGTCCAAAACTCAGATTGTAGGAACTAATCTGGCCTGCCCGGGAGAGGTATGAGTAACCGATGAAGCCTGATACTTAGGCATTACAATTAGAATGTCTCTGCAAGACTTGATAGAGGTAAATTGGGGCAGCATGTTTTCAGAGGTTAAACAGCAGCTGGACCGGCTGGAGTGTCTCCATCTTACATTGATGGGGAGACGCAATGTGCTTAAGATGACTGTCCTCCCCAAAGTACTCTATTAGTTTAGGGCAGTACCGCTGGAGTTAACAAAAAAAACATCTACAGAGGGTGCAATCCATATGTGATAGATTCATATGGGGACAACGGAAAGCGAGGAGAGCATTTACATTTATGATGCTACCACATGAGAATGGGGAGGTCACTCTCTAATGATTTTTTTATTATTATGTTTGTTTATTGCAAAATATGCGGCTATTGCTGACAGGGGAGGATGTCCCGGCTGCAGACGCTCTGTTTATATATCAGCTGCTGTTAGGGGAAGATGCCAGAAATGTATTAGTAAAATTTTGTGAGCCAAGCGATAATAAAAAAAAACACGGTTCAAGGTAATGATTTCAGCATATAAGATATGGAAAGAGGTACGAAAAAAGCTAGCTATCCCACAGATTAACTATTAGACACCACTAAATTCAACCTTTAAATTCCCTGCTATATTTTGGGATTATAAAATGCTGGGTTGGAGGTTTAAGGGGATTAGCCAATTAGGTGATCTATTTGAGGAGAGAGTATTGGTTTCATTCGCTAGGGTTAGTTGATAGGTATGGACTTCAACAGCATGAATTTTTTAAATATCTCCAAATTCGCGATTTTTTTGTTAAACATCATTTGTATAAGGGTATTACTGTGCCACCTATAGTTGAGGCAATTAGAAAGAGTGCAAGGATAGAGGCATTATATACTATATTCATTCAGATGCAATCAGACGACTTGGCTGCTCAAGATGGTAAATGGCGGGAACGATTAGGGCAGGTCGGCGAGTGTACGCAGAGTCGATCGATACTGCAGGGAAGATACTGTTGTCAGCAAACTTGAAAACACAGCACTTCAAGACCATATTTGATTTATATTATAGACCAGAGAAGATGATGAAGTGGGGTGGAAATAATGACAGGAAGTGTTTTAGATGTAGTATGGATAGAGCTGATATTGTGCATGTGTTCTTTGATTGTATCACACTCTCACAATTAAAACAACAAATAGATTTGTTTTGTCAGAAATCACAGGGATTACAATCCATATAACAAAGGAAATGATGTTATTGGGGATCTGGGGAAATGTTTTAAATGATCAGCCAGTATATAAATTCAGATATATGACATGTATTGCCTCTGCGGTGGTTCGGTTGTGTATAGCCTCATGTTGGCTTCATAGTGAGGCTCCCTCGTTCGAGATGTGGAGGGCTACATTTTATAATATCTTTAATCTTGAATATAGCCTCTATTGTTCGAAGTCCCCTAAACGGCAAAAGCTGGGTAGACAGATATTGGACTCAATGATGCAACATATGAGTTAATTGTTGGATCTTGGTTTTAATCCGTTGAGTGCTTCGAACGTCCAACGGTCGTCGCATGCACTACCTCGCTAGTGCTGCGCACGACCGTTGGACGTCCGAATCCCGTTAGCGCAATCGAACGTCCACACTGGGGCGGAATGTTTGCGCGGGCTTAACGGGTTAACTTTCGATGACGATGGATCAGTGTTTTCTTTTCTTTCTTTCTGTTGTCTCTTCAAATGTACATGAAGGAATATCTATGTATTGACCAAGTATAGTTTTATGTGTGCTATGGGTTGAATAATAAAAAATAAAAAAATAAACAATCTGATCCGGCGATAAGGAGCAGCCAAGCATGGTGATGTGATCCTAACCCTACTGTACACAAGTAGAAAAGCCAGTGGAAAGAACAAAGACATGGAGATGTGTTGGTAAGACAGTGGTCAAAACACCTGTCTACATCATAAATAATCTGGTCAGAAAATAAACAATTGGAGAAGGGCAGGTATTGGTCAATACACAAATGATGTCACATATGACTAGCTAACAAAATGGCGACCTGTTCTATATGGAAACGTGTTGGGTAGATGTGTTCACTGCCTCTGACCTGCTGTTTAGAAAAAGATAAAACAATAGCGCTCAGTCATGAATGGAGATGTGTTGGGCACACATTACATGGTGCCCACGACCACGGCATATAGGATCAGATAAGACAATGTGGAGCACTCGCACTAGGAGATGTGCTGGACGGAAACCAGTTGGTGACCACAACCATGCCATATATTGGCATGAACCTGAGTTAGGCCCCCTAGCAGTTAGTACAATTATTACATGCAAACGGACCTTTCCTAAAGTTGCCTTCTCTTTACCACATCAAACTTTGGCACACATGTTTGTTCATGGCCTTGCTGGCACTTTGTGAGGACACTATCACACTGCCTTGACATCAGTGCTTAATTTGTAAAAGAATAGGTGCCGGGGCTCACATTTTCTTCAGAAGCCCGACGCTTCTGAATGCCTGGGTTGTTACTCTGTGCTCGTCAATGTATACTCGCAGTGCACCAGTTATTTATGCGGCCTCAGACGATGATATAACCAGGGGCAACACTTTTTATTGTTTATGTTTGGAACAATGAAACGCAATTCAGACGTGCTAGAAGTCGAGCCTTTGACATACAGACTGCATACAAATGAAAGCAGCGAAGCCTTAACTCTCTGAGCTATCCCGCATTTTAGATGAAACGCTCTACATTAGTCATTCCAGTAGTGTAGTTAAAGTGACATGAGCCTAACGCAATCATGGAAAGTGGTCCTCCCCATCCCTTTTAGGAAGTAAAATGCTGCCATAATATACCAGGTGATTCATCCAAGGAGTTCCATATTTTATTTTATTTTCAGTTCAGGACCAACACCAACTGGAGAAAAAGACCTGTAGTCTCGGGACTGTAAAACAAATGCCGGTGCTGAGCACTGGAAAGCACCGGCTCAAATTAAGCACTACTTGACATTAGGGAAATGGCCCTCACATGTGTGACACAAATGTGTTTGTTATTACGTCAATGTGGCAACAAAGCTATCTGTGAAACACAAACAATGGCAGGCCGATCTCAATCTTGTCCTGAGGCAAGGATACCATTTTCTATATGTAACCTTTTGCTTCCTGACATAATCAGAGGAGGCATTTCTACTGAATTCGAGGGGTCCTTGCATGCCAGAACTTTCACCAAGCAGCAGACTGACATCTCCGTGAGGGCTGTCCAGTTCACGACCAAGACGGGGGTCTTACATTCTTACCCATTAGGTAATGCGGCTTGGTCATCCAGCAGAAGGCTTCCTGGCAAAACATATATCTGCACCCGAGGCACGGGGGTTAGGGTTTCACATTGTAGGAGTGCTCTACATAGTTGTGCTATTGTATATGTATGCATATATAAGATGTGCACACACAGTGGTTGAGCTATTCAGTTTGTTCACCATCTGACATTCAGTAGAACTGTTGTCTGCTTCTGTCTATTAATCATCGCAGCCCATATATTCCATGCAAGAATAACTATGGTTCAATAAATATTTAAACCGCCCCTCTTTTTCTTTGTATATTTCTCTGAGCGAAAAAGAGCACGAGCAACTGAGCGAAAAGTTGGAAATCTGTCACCACAGTTCCTGAGGTAACAGAGTTGTCATGTTCAGTGGTGGCAGAACTATTTGCCCCTGTTTAGGTTCTGGGTATTACTGTGGTACTGCGAGCTAGCAGGTCCAAGGGACAACATATTCAGTGGAGGTGTATGGAATCAATCTGGCACCATCTTAAGTTTATGTTGCTCCCAAACATGCAGTTCCTCCTGATGGATGGAAACTACACCGACAATGTTGGTTGGTTTCTTATTATGTATAGATCTATTGAGTAGCTCTATCATGCTTCCTCTGGGATCCCTTTACACTTTTTAACCCAGAGACCTCTGTTGTGCTGGAGAAACCTCGTCCTCAGCTGACTAGATATATCCTATGTATTGGCTGTTGGTAAATTCAAGCTTGAAAGGATTTATTTATTTATTTATACAGGATTTATAATGTGCATGGCTGGCACAGCAACGAGGCATCCCAGCGCAAACATAAGATATTGTTCGCACTGTGTTAGCCGAATTCTATAATACATTATTCTCATAACATGATGCAGAATACATCTGAGAACTGCAGACATGTTGTTACTCAAGAACTACTACAACCCGGCCTCACCCTAGATGGTGGGGAAGTTACCTTTGTGGTAGAGGCACATCATGCATTTTGGACTGAGGTATTTTAATCCTGGGTTCAATTCCCTGCTGCGGATGATGCTACACAAGTATTTCACGAATATGACATGAGTGAAACACCAGAGAATACACTCCTTATGAAGAGATGGAAGTACCATTAACATACCAAGAGTATAATAATTGGTTTGAAGGTGCCCTTCCCTATAGTATACAAAACATAAGACTGGGCCCACTCAGCCATTTGGAGACAAGAGAAGGAATTATTGAGCTCCGTTTTTAAATGCTGGCAACAACGGTGCATCAAGGATTACAAAAACGAGTGTTACAACAATTTTCCCCAGCAATTGAGACCTGATTGCAATACACACTGAATAATCAGAAGTAAGAAAATGAGCCTTAACTCTGGACATCGAAGCGTGCTCCAGTATTGATGAAGAATGTGGGTAACCTAGTCCTGGTCCTGAGGAGAACACAAAAAGATCCCAAGGGTTTTGAAATGCGTTGACCGACACAGCTATTTGGAAAGGACATTAAGTTGTAAAGACTGCAAGCAGCCAACAAACATGTCAATCAGCCTGGTGTGGTATTTGCGTTCCAACTAGCTTGTAATGTCAGGATTCTCAGTTTGACTATTGCACAAAAGATTTTACAGCCATTCACTTTCATCACAAATGAAGGATTGTTCTACCTATCAATTGTTATGTTTTTGTATTCACATGTCTTTCATTTTGTATTATTGTAATTGTGTATGTTTTACATATGTCTTGAATCAGTGTTCTTCCATGTACGACATGCTTGAAATGTCAATGACCTTTTTTTCAAAGAAGTAAAGTAAATGATGAAGGTGAAATAAATCACTAAGACCACTATATCCAATACAGTGATCATGTTATTGATATTTTCAATTGAATTGTAGCACCCACACACTTCATAGAGAGTGGATGTTAGCACTAGCTCCTGCGTACAACATGACTGCCCTCAAGCTCGCCACCCGAATACACCACCAACTGATCCACACCACCAAGAAAACTGCATTCAAGGAACGACTGGACAACAACGCACACAACAGCAAGGAACTCTTCAACATCGTTAAAGAGCTCTCCAACCCCAACGCCGGAAACAACAACATCACCCCTTCGCAAGACCTCTGCAACTCCCTCGCCTCCTACTTCCACAACAAGATCGCAGACATACACAACAGCTTCAGCACTCAACCGACGCACGCCATGACCGAACCACCGCCCCCCACCACCACCCTCCGCGCCTGGACCCCGATCAGCACCGAAGACACCATCCGCACGATGAACTCCATCCACTCCGGATCTCCGACCGACCCTTGCCCTCACCACGTCTTCAACAAGGCCGCCGCTGTCATCGCACCCCACCTGCGGGACATCATCAACACCTCCTTCAACACCGCCACCTTCCCGGAGAGCTGGAAGCACGCCGAACTCAGCGCCCTACTAAAGAAACCATCAGCCGACCCCTCCGACCTCAAGAACTACCGACCCATCTCGATGCTCCCATTCCCCGCAAAAGTCATCGAGAAGACCGTCAACAAGCAGCTGGCCGCCTTCCTCGAGACAAACGGATCCCTCGACCTCTCGCAGTCTGGCTTCAGGGCCAACCACAGCACCGAGACCGCTCTGATCGCAGCCACCGATGACATCCGAGCTCTGCTCGACAACGGAGAAACAGCGGCCCTCATCCTCCTAGACCTCTCTGCGGCCTTCGACACCATCTGCCACCGTACCCTAGTACAGCGCCTCAGCAACATCGGAATCCAGGAGAAGGCACTGGAATGGACCATCTCCTTCCTCGTCGGAAGGACACAGAGAGTCCTCCTCCCCCTCGTTCAGATCAGAAGCCACCGAAGTCATCTGCGGCGTTCCTCAAGGCTCCTCGCTCAGCCCAACCCTCTTCAACGTCTACATGAGTCCCCTCGCAGCCATCGCACGACAGCACAACCTCAACATCATCTCCTATGCCGACGACACCCAGTTGATCCTCTCCCTCACCAACGACCCCGCCACCGCCAGAGCCAACCTACACGAAGGGATGAAGGAAGTAGCCGAATGGATGAAGAACAGCCGCCTGAAACTGAACTCGGACAAGATGGAAGACCTCATCCTGGGATCCTCACCCTCTGCCTGGGACGACTCCTGGTGGCCACCCCCCCTAGGCAGCGCACCCAAACCAACAGACCACGCACGCAACCTGGGCTTCATCCTGGACTCCTCCCTCTCCATGACCAGACAAGTCAACGCCGTCTCCTCGTCGTGCTTCAACATCCTACGCATGATACGCAAGATCTTCCGGTGGATCCCCACCGAGACCAGGAAGACGGTCACCCAGGTCCTCGTCACCAGCCGACTGGATTACGGCAACTCCCTCTATGCTGGAATCACCGCCAAACTCCAGAAGAGACTCCAGCGGATCCAGAACGCCTCAGCAAGACTCATCCTGGACATCCCCCGTCGCAGCCACATCTCCGGACACCTGCGAGACCTGCACTGGCTCCCAGTCAACAAGAGAATCACCTTCCGTATCCTCACCCACGCACACAAAGCCCTGCACAACCAAGGACCAGGAAACCTCAACAGCCGCCTCAACTTCTACGCTCCCAAACGCCAGCTCCGATCGACCGGCCACGCCCTCGCCGCTGTCCCCCGCATACGAAGAGCTACCACAGGGGGAAGGTCCTTCTCCTACCTCGCCGCCAAGACCTGGAACTCCCTCCCGACCCACCTCCGCCTGACCCAGGACCACCTCACCTTCAGGAAGCAGCTCAAGACCTGGCTATTCGAGCAGTAGCGGACCCCCCTCCCCAAGCGCCTTGAGACCCTCCGGGTGAGTAGCGCGCTATATAAATGCTCTGATTGATTGATTGATTGACTGCAACCATGTGGGGTTAGATGATGGTTCACCTTATCATGATATATCATTATGGACAACGCCACAACCTCAGAGACAATACACAATCAAATTTGAAGCTAAGCAACAAGTTAGAGAAATATCAGAACAACTTGAATACCAAGGTGTAATAGACATGTACTTCTTCTATGAATAATCCTCTATTTCCTATAATGAAACCAGATCCATCATACCGCCTAGTTTTAGACTACAGACATCTGAACACAGCTAATCGCACATTGCAGTACAAAATGCACACAGTGCCACACTAATAAATAACATTGTGCAGAAGATAGACAAAACAACATTAGATATCGTGAATGGAATCGAAAACTTTGATGATGAGGGTTGTCATATGTCGATGACATATACTTAAGAGACGATGACCTGATTGAGCACTTGGCCAGAGGGAACTGCATAATTTTGGGGTTTGCTCACATAGGCTACAGATTCAATAAATCAAAACTTGCCCACCTAAGTATCTTATTTTTGGGATATGAACTGTCAAGTGAATGCAAAAGCCTGGAGACTCAATTTTTAGAAAAGTGCGCATTGCTCCAACCTCCAACAACTCAGAAAAGATTACAATCCTTATTAGGATATCTACATTTTGGCAGAACATACATTTCTGGTTACGCAGAACAAATAAAACCATTCTACGATCTCAAATGTCCAGACTTCTAAGGGACACACTGGATGCAGGATCACAGAATTCTATCCAAGCTCACAGGATAGCTTCAAAACATTTACTGACATGTGTGAACACAATGAACATGGTGATCCGTGTGATTGCTGGTACACCAGGTGTTAGAAATGGGATTTTTGGTAGGCTAGGGCATGTGCCAAAGCCAGGCAGAAACCACCACTCTAGTCAGGATAAGGGAGTTACACCTCTAAAATAACCACTGCTCACCCCCTTTGTAGCTTGGTATGAGCAGTCAGGCTTATCTTAGAGGCATTTTGTAAAGCATTTGCACATAACTAACAGTAATACAGTGTAAGCACTACAAAAGGACACCACACCCGTTTAGAAAACTATCCAATATTTGTATATACTTAAGACAAGACCAAAACTGATTAAAAAAAACATTACAGTACTTAAAAATCTTCGGTTATCAAAATATGCTTGAAAAATAGTTCCTTGATGTTGATAGCTTCGTCCGAAGCTATCAGGGCGTCGTGAGCAAACAAATCCAAACAGTTCTGGCTGACCGTGGCGTTGCAGGCCAGCTACAGAGTCAGGAAGACCCGCAAACAGTACCTTTTAGAAATGCAGGGCTTCTGCGACCTCTCCTTGAGCTTCCAAAAGCACTGCGTGTGCAGGTGTCGGTTCCGGTGGTCGGTGCAGGAGTCGTTGGGGCCCTCGAAGTCACACGCGTTGCAGATCGATCTCTATGTTGAAGTTACTAGCACTGGCGTCTACAGGCATCAGGTGCTGCAGTGCAAAGTGCAGCGGTGTGGCGTGCAGTGCCCTCAGGTCGCGGTACGAGCAGTGCCTCAGTGGCAGTATCAGATGGCGCCATCGGTGTGACCAGGCTCATGATGCGAAGTGAATGCAGTGCTTCTCGCCGTGCTGGCAGGTCACGGTACAAGCAGCGGCGTCATCGTTGCTGAAGCGCTGTCAGCTGACAATTTGGAGTCGATGGCGCTGGCGTCGGTAGGTCAAGGTTGCGGTTCGAGATGAGGGTGGTGCGTCATGTAACTTTATTAGCAGTGCCCTCAAACCACGGTGCAAGCAGCGGCGTAGATTTTGGCATGGAGTCTCATCGTTGAGGATACCAAGGCGTCGTTGTGAAGCGAGGCGGTGCCAAGTGAGGTGACCACAGGACGCGCTGCGAGCAGCGGCTCGGTGGCGGCATCAGCAGGCTTCGTCTGTGAGACCAGGGTCACGGTGCGGGGTTGCGGCGGTGCCATCTCTGCTGCCTTTAGGACATGGAGTCAGCAGAGGCGTCATGAAAGGCGTCAGGTTGCTTTTTCATCTGTTGCAATACAAAACACACAGTTCCCAGTGCTGAGGGCAGAAGAGCTTGAAGTCTTTGCTTTTCATGAGACTGCTTGAACAGGGGGCAAGCTCTACCTCAAGCCCTTGGAGAAACTCACAAAAGTAGATTGCAGAAAGTTCAGTCCAGTCCTTTCCCTGCCCAAGACAGAAGCAGCCACTGCAGGCCAACACAGCAAAGCACACAGCAAAGTGGTAGTTCCTCCTCTCAGCTTCTCCAGCTCTTCTTCTTGGCAGACTTCTTGATCCAAAAGGGTTCTAAGGTTCAGGGGTCTGTGCTTCAATATTAATATCCCAAATTAATTTGATCTCTTAGGCAGAGAGTGTATGTGTCCAGCCAGAACCAGTTCTGCCTTCTCTGGTGTGACTTGAATGAATGAATGAATGAAGTAAAATTTGTATTGCGCAAACTTAGCCCAAAGGCATCAAGGCGCATAAGATGGAATAGCTGAATAAGGAAAAGCAGGGGGTAGCGTATAGGTAGGTTCCTGTGTAGAGCCAGGTCTTTAAGGCTTTGCGGAAGGGAGTGAGGGACACAAGTCCCTTGAGTTCGTTTGGCAGTAGGTTCCAGAGTTTCGGGCAAGGGCAAAGAAGGCCTTCACTCCCCATCTGGCCTTCACAGTCCGCGGAATTGACAGAAGGTTCTTGTTGGCAGAGCGCAGAGCCCTGTCAGGAGTATAGAAAGACATAAGAGACCTAATGTCTTCTGCACCGGATCCATGAAGGGCACAGTGGGTGAGACAAAGAACCTTAAAGTTTATCCTAGACTGCATAGGGAGCCAGTGAAGGTTTTTTCTAATAGAAGAGCCTGATGATCGTCTCGGGGCGTTAACAACAAACCTGGCTGCTGCATTCTGTACAACTTGTAAACGTTGGACCAGCCTCTTATTTACAGTATTACAGTAATCTAGGCGTGAGGATATAAGGGCAACCAAAATTTGTTTCCTATAATCCAGGGAGAGGTAATTTGAGAGTTTTCTCAATATCCTTAGAACCCCACAGCAGGTGGAAACGGTCCTGTTTACTTGCTTGTCGAAGGAAAATGTGGTATCAAGTATTACACCCAGATTGCGAGCTGCAAGGGTGGGTGTAGGGCAGGTTCCAAGGGCAGATGGCCACCAGTCAGCCGACCAGACCTCCTGTTTACCTCCGAAGACAAGGACCTCTGTCTTTTCTCCATTTAATTTGAGAACATTTTTGGTCATCCAACCTGCTACCGATTCCATGCAGTTCTTGAAATTTGAGGCCTCAGTCTCCACAGGTTGAGTGAGGGAAACCATGATCTGGGTGTCGTTAGCGTACGACAGTACTTCCAATCCGTACGATCTTACTAGCCTGGCAAGTGGGGCCACATTTATGTTGAAGAGTGTAGGGCTCAAGGATGATCCCTGAGGGACCCCACACTGCACAGGCTTAGCGGGGGAGAGGAAGTCACCCAATTTTACCCTCTGCTTGCGCTGGTTAAGGAACGACGCCAAGAGGCTCAAGGTGGACCCATCCACTCCCATCTCACTAAGACGGGAGACCAGGATAGAGGGGGACAGGGTGTCAAATGCAGCTGTAAGGTCGAGCAGGATCAGAAGGGTAGTCTGACCACTGTCGACCTTAGCGCGAATGTTGTTTACCACCACTGTGAGAGCTGACTCCATACTGTGCGACTTCCGGAAGCCATGCTGAGAAGTATCTAGCAGGCAGAATTTATCCAGGAAGGAGCTTAGATGGGAGTTAAGGTGGGCCTCGAGCATTTTGGCGGGAGCAGGGAGCAGGGATATGGGACGGAAGTTTTTTAAGATGGTAGGATCTAGGGTGGCCTTCTTCAGGAGGGGTTTGACAGTGGCCATTTTCCAAGGTGCGGGGAAGACACCCTTCGAAATTGCTTGGTTCATTATCTCCAGAAAAGGGGGTAACAGAACCTCTCTTCAAGGTTTTTAAAGGACAAGGGTCCAAAGGGGATCCGGATTTAAGCTTATCAAGGAGTTGATTAAGGAGTTCCAGGGTAAGAGGAGGAAAATTGGACAGGCTGCCGCGAGGCAGCGTCGTCGAATCCTGAAGGGAGAAAGTGACCGGGGGAGGAACGGCCTCAGGATTAAGGTTGAGAGCTTCCAGGGCTGTGTAGATATCCATGATTTTGTTGTGAAAGAAGGTGAAGATCTGATTACACAGCTCTTGGGTTCCCACAATGGGGTCAGGGAGTTGGGCAAGGGATAGGGAATCAACAATTTTAAATATCTCTCTAGGCAAGCTAAGGGAGGCCGTCAGATTGGTAAAGTATGACATATTTTCAGCCAAAACTGCAGCTTTGTATCTTTTAAGCATGTCCTTGTGTTTAGATCTTTCATTGGGATCAAGATGGGACCTCCAAAGTCTTTCTTGCTTCCTGCACTCCTGCCTGAACAGTCTAAGGGAGTCTGAAAACCAGGGGGCCGAGGGGCGTTTCCTGGCAGAGTAACGAGGTTTAGCCGGGGCTAGAATGTTTATAGCATTCGAAATAGAGTTGGAGAGCTCAAGGGCAGCCAAATCGGTGTCCAATATTGAGGGGAGCTTCAAATTTGCGATGAAAGGGCCTAGGGACTCGTTGTTCAGGCCCCTATAGTTCCTTTTAAGGACCTGGTTGTTGGTATTTTTAGAGGGCATGGCAGAGGGGCATAAGATAAGCTCAAAAGGGACAGCCATATGGTCCGACCAGGACAGAGGGAGGGGAGGGCCTATATCTATCCTAGTGTCATTGGAGAATACTCCATCCAGAGTGTGTCCTGCAGAGTGGGTGGGACCTTCCACTCTTTGCGAGAAACCACAGGATGCCAGTGAGTCTAGCAGAAGGGTAGTATCAACCGAGAAGAAGTTTTCTAAATGAAAGTTAAAATCACCAAGGATGGTAAAGTTAGGTTTATCAATAAATGGCTCTAATGGGCCCCCTGATGTTTCCACTAGTGCAATTTTCTCAGATATTTAAAAAAATCCCGCCTGTCCACCTGGAATTTTTCTCTTAGTTGTTCAAACGATAAAATCCCAACGGTGTAGAAGTGACACCCAATATGTGTTATTCCAGCCGCATCCCACTTCTTCATACAGTTCTCTCTGAAAATCTCTGGCAGATCGGGGTTATCCCATAACCCCTTCGGTGCTCATGGCGAGCTCAGCTCGTAATGCGGCACAGTGCTCGTGTGCTCATGACGAGCTGAGCTCGCCATGGCCACACCCATTTCTATTATGGTCCAGCACATCAGAGGAATATATCAAGCAGCCAAGATGTTAAAGGGGTATAGTATGAGACTCACCCGATGCCCAGAATTTTTCTCATAGCTTCCATGTTTTAAATCCACTAAATAGCGCCTTGAACTTCACTTTCTTATGGTAGTTGTCATGAAGATGTCGCCATCAGTATCCGACACTTTGATTTCCTATGATTAGTTGATAGATAGAAGGCTGACCGTCCCCAGGGCTCCCCTCATCCCTCATATTTTGTATCAATTCCTGGCTATAGAGCAGTACAGAAGCCCAAAATTATGCTTTAAGATTTGGAAGGGCAAGCCCACCTCTTTCTTTTGCAAGGGTCAGAAATGTATAGGCGCGCCGGGGTTGTGCGTAGGTCCACATGAAGCTGGAAAAGGTATGTTCCATAGTTTTAAAGCATTGATCAGGGAATTGTAGGCAAATGGCTCTGAATAAGTAGAGGATTTTAGGGAAGATAACCATTCAAGGCGTTAGCCCTACCTATTAAAGAGAGATGTAAGTTATCTAGCCGTCACAGATCCTTTTGCATGGAATCCAACATTGGCTTCACATTTAATTCCACCAAGCCCTCGAGTTTAGATGTGATGGCGATACCCAGGTACATCGCCTCATTTACCACTAAAGGGTCGTCCATCTCTATTTCCTTATTCACAACGATCTGAGTTTTCCCCTGTTTGAGTGCGTATCCTGATATCCTTCCAAATTTTATAGCCTCCCTAGTAATAGCGATCATGGCTGTTTTCGGGTTTGTGGTCACTATTGCTATATCGTCAGCGTAAGCCAAGGTTTTAGTGGCGTATTCCTGTGACAAAATTGGTTCTATCTCACTGTTCCTTTCCAATCTGCGAATAAAAGGATCAAGATATAGCGCAAAGAGTAGGGGGAGCATGGGCACCCCTGCCGGGTTCCTCGAGATATAATCAACTCCTTTGTAAGACTGCCATTCACCAATATCATAGCCCTGGAGTTGACATATATTTTTTGTACTGCTTGAATAAATCCCCTAAGGATGCCAACACTGGACATGGCAGACCACAAAAATTGCCCGGAGACCCTATCGAAGGCCTTTTCAGCATCAAGAAGAACCAACGCCATAGGGTCTCCTGCAACTTCCGAGTGATCAAATAGGGTAATCACTCTGTGGATGTGATTAACCGTCGATCTTCCAGGCACAAAGCCATGCTGGTAATTGGCTATGACCTTGTGAATTATAGGGGCAATTCGATTTGCCAGAAGTTTTGAGAAAATTTTGGAGTCTGCGTTTATGAGAGTGATCAGCCGATAAGAGCCTAGCTGATCTGACAGAAATTACTATCTTTGCCCTGGACCATGAATTGAGGGGCTGCCCTCCTTTGAAAATGTAGATAAATCAATCAAGTAAAATACCTTTCAACTGGTCCAAAAAAACTAAAAAGAACTCAGATGGTAAACTATCTAAACCTGTTGCTTTTCCTCTCGGTAGATTTAGAGTTATAGTTACGATTTCTTCTATATTGTGACTTTCTTCTAGCATAGCTTGATCTAATTCGTTAAACCTAACGAGACTGCTACTATCTAAATAGCTTTGAATCTCCGCTGCATTTCCTCCCCCCTCCTCCGCATAAAGGGTACTATAAAATTGCCAAAAAGCTTCTCTAATCAATTCTGGGTGAGCAATTTGGCCTTTTACTGGGTCCGCTATGTCCCGAATCAGATTTGCTGAAGCCTGTTGTTTCATACGGACAGCTAGCTGGTGGCCGACCTGCTCATTACCCTCATACACCATCTCTTTATTAGCTGTGGCTTTTTTAATGGCTTTGATGGTGAAGATATCTACCCTTGCGATAGCCACTAAGTTCTGTTTTCTATTAATCTCTTCTATCCCTTGGCTCCCCGTAGTGGCATTTATTAACCCTTCCTCGGCCAGTCTAAGTTTTCCCTGTAGCTCACTCACAGATTCTTTGGCAATTTTATTCGCCTTTAATGAGAATTGCAGCGTTTCCCTGCAAATCCCTGCTTTTAGGGCATCCCACATAACATCAATAGAAACACTCCTGAGGTTGTCTTTTATAAAATTAGGGATCCATTCTCGCATATGAGTACAATACAAGTGATCCGACAACAGGGATTTTTCAAATGTCCATGATCTGGGTGTAGTGTAGCCTTGTGCTAAATCTAGTGTACAGATAAGGGGGCTGTGATCTGAAAGAATTCTAGGCAGTTTCATGATTTTGGTCTTAGATTTCAGTGAATTGGACATCAGAAAAAAAATCTATTCTGACGTGTGTATGATGTGGATTGGAAAAAAAAGGATAGCCAGGATCATAAAAAATTGGAACTTTGCCACCGTCTATAAGCCCGTGTGTATAGCACATGTGTTTTATCGCCTTAAACACTTTGGGCTTTCTGCCTTTGTACAGCCAATCGTCCTTAATTGACCAGTTGCTAGGGAGGCTAATAATAAAGTTCCTAAGACTTTTTGAACAGGGGCAAAGCTCTACCTCAAACCCTTGGAGAAATTCACAAAAGTAGAATGCAGAAAGTTCAGTCCAGTCCTTTCACTGCCGAAGACAGAAGCAGCCACTGCAGGCCAACACAGCAAAGCACACAGCAAATGTGTATTTCTACCTCACAGCTTCTCCAGCTCTTCTTCTTGGCAGTCTTCTTGATCCGACAGAGTTCTAAAGTTCAGGGATCCTGGCCCCAATATTTATATCCCAAAATCCTTTGATCTCTTAGGCAGAGAGTGTCTGTGTCCAGCCATGAACCAGTTCTACCTCCTCTGGTGTGAATTCCTGGCAGGAGGTGGAGACGGTATTGTCATAGGCAGACCATGCCCTTTTTAGGTGTGAGGAAATCTCCTCCCCCTTCTTCAATTGCAGCGAAGGTCTATTCAGCCCTTTCCTGACCCACCTAGACTATCTGGAGCCACTCCTGCTCCCCAGCCTTCTGTCATCATTCCAAACCCCAAATAGGCAATCCACATTCCAGCAGAGGCACATGGGATGACGGAGCAAGAAAATACCTACTTTCTAAAAGAGGTATTTTCAAACACAGAATGTAAAAAATCACCTTCCCTAAAAGATGCATCTTTAGATTTTGAGTTCTGGTATACTAAACTGTATTTCCTACCTAGTTCCCAAGGCCAGTTATGTTTATAAGATGTTATAAACAAACTTCCTATTCTGTCCTTTGGGGAGCAGGTCGCCTTGTAATACCGAAAAAGAAAATTGGCAGTAATTCACTATCAGGACTTGCCACACACACCAGTGCATGTCCTACCTTTCACATACACTGCACTCTGCCCACAGGTGTACCGTGGGCCTACCTTAGGGCTGGCTGACTTGTAAGAAAAGGGAAGTTTAGTGCCTGACAAGTGGGTATACTTGCTAAGTCGACATGGCAGTACCAGACTGCGCACAGGCTCTGCAATGGCAGGACAGAGTCTTTATGTATCTTCATTGTTTAAGTTAATTAAAACCATAACAATTCCAATAAAATTAATCAGTTTGCAGAGGAACATATACTGTAAATATTAAAACCATTAATTACCATTGATAACATTTGCAGCTTTTGATGATACCGTATCAGGCCAGAGTCACATTTACGGGCTGTTTGGGTGGGTGGCACAATCCAGTGCTGCAGCCAACCAACAGCATTTGATCTACAGGCCCTGGCACACGCAGTGCACTTTACTAGGGACTGACACATAAATCAAATAGGCCAACTATGGAAACACCAATCCATAACACGTTGTACCACAGGAGCACTTGTACTTTACCACTGATCAGCAGTTAGAAAAGTGCGCAGAAACACTACGCCAGCACAAACAGAGTTAAAACCGGGAGGTCAGAAAGCAAAAACTCAGGGGAAACACGCCAAAAGATACCAAGTCTAACACCAGTGTACACCTGTCACATTCAATGAATGTGACACAGTACCAGTTGCATATAAATCACGCCTCTTTACTGAAAAAATACTGACTGCAGTTCAGACTGCTGTAGGCGAGAGAGTGTGCCCTGGCACAAGGGAAACAGATTCTTGCTGTGACCCCAGTACCGACGCTAGAGACAGTTACAACAGCTGGTATACCAAACGTAAAACTCTACATCCAAGATGGATACAATGAGCTAACACCCTCCCTGCAGTAGATGTACATTACAGATTTTACTCTACACTAGAAACACAAGCATTTCTCCAGTCCGAGCAAGAATATCCTCTTCCAAATGAATTCATACTTTTGTATATAATGGGTGTTTTATTTTGTTGTAAGAATTTCTAGATAATGGCAATTTCATTTTCTTGTAAAATCCGTATTATTGTAAATCCGTATTTGTAAAGCACAAACTACTCACTCTTACGGGTCTCGAGGCGCTGGGGCCGTCGTGGAAATTAAGTGAGCTATTGCCCAGAGTCTCATGGTGCGGAGCTGAGCTGCCGCCGGGGATCGAACCGTGAGCCCTATGCTCCGAAGTAACCTGCCCTGGCTGCTGCACCACATCTCTCCTGGTTTGTTTCGCTCCTTGGTTTTTGGCATAAACCATGGGGCAGATTTACAATAACTGGCGCATCCCTGCATATCAGCAGGGATGCAGCAGTTATTGTGCATCACGGCTCCACTACCATGGATTGTAAATGCGGCGCACCATGGGGCAAAAATGGACAGATGCGTGACGCATCTGCTGCCATAAAGGCTGTGCATTGTTGGAGTTGCGTCGCAAGCGCAACGCAGCTCCGGCAAGGCTCGGGGGTGCCCTATCTTTAAAATGCTGCGTCAATCCTTATGCCTGCTTCAAGCAGACGCAGGGTTTTGACGCAGCATGGCCTTAAAAGTGGCTGAGTGAAATCTTGTAGATTTCACTTAGCCACTTATCGGAGGCGTTCCTGCGCCCAAACGCCGCCCCCCCTGCACCGGAACGCCTGCATGTCACAGTGTTTTACAACGTGACGTATCTCCCAGATGTGTCATGTTGTAAGTACCCCGCACCATGGCGCTGGCTTTGTGCCACCGCTGCGCCACAAAAGTGACGCAACTGCGGTGTAAAGGAGGCGCAAGGGGCTTGTAAATCTGTCCCTGAGTACTTGGGGCCTCATTTATGAGAAGTGACGCATCGGTGAGTGAAAGCAGCGATGCGTCACTTCTCAGTGCGCCCTCCTTGCGACATTCCTGATGCGTCATATTTAATGTATGACGCATCATGTCGCAAGGAGTTACAGATACGTCAGTATTTCTGACGTATCTGTAGGCACAAAAGTGACGCATTGCTGGAGTGTGTCACAAGAGTGACGCAACTCCAGCAATGTGTCCTTTCGCATGGGGCAAGCCCCATGTGAAAGGGCCTGCGTCAGTCTTACGCCTACTGTGAGGCAGGTGCCAGAAATTGACACATTTGCGTCCTAAAAGTGGCGCAGTGAAATCTCGTAGATTTCACTGCGTCACTCCTATGACCCTTTCTTGCGTCAATTCGCCCACTTTGCATACATTATACTTGGCGCAGGTATAATGTGGCGCAGGGGTTTACAAAGTGACGCATCTACCTAGATGCGTCACTTTGTAAATATGGCGCAACAAGGCGCATTGTTTACACCACTGGTGCGTCACAAAAAGTGACGCACCAGCGACCTAAAAGTGACGCACAGCCTCATAAATGAGGCCCTTGAAATCTAAGTAAAGCCCTTCGATGAAGGGGCCTAGAACCGCACATTCTATGGGTGATCGAAATATGAGCTTTATACCCAGATTAGGAAAACTATAAAAACGTTTTCTATAATACACTTGTGATGGATTTATTCTGTCAAATTCCATGCGATCCATGTGCTAAATCATACGTGATGCGACATGTTGCACACTCCCACATTAATATGCAAAGACTACAGTTTGACCAGTAAATGACACGCTCTGTTTACCTCCAACCCAAGAGGTCCTCAGTTTCAGGAGAAAAAAAGACTAAAATCACTCCTGAGCCCTCGTCACTTGAGTTGAGTAGAAACTGCTGATTATTTATTTTCTGCATTGAGATTCTCCAAAGAGAAAGTCTATTTTTTCCAACAAAAGCCTTTTGTGGAGGCTGCTTTGACAGTTTCATGGCATTTCCTTTTAAGCGCCTTTGAAGCAGGATTTATCAGTTTTGTCTGAATGTTCTGCAAATACATGGTAATTAGGCTTCAAGCCATCGCTATATGTTTCAGCCACATCACCTGCCTTTCACACGGCAATTATTGCTACATTTAGGCAAATGATAGGAATGCCATTACAACCATGTGATAAGCCTTGAATTCCACACTTGATTCAACAGATGTGATTGTCTCAGAGACGAGGCTGCTCAACTTGCTTCTTCACGCAAAGAGTGGAGATTTAGGGCCTCATTTATGAAAAGTGACGCATCGCTGCGCGAAAAGAGCGATGCGCCACTTCTCAGTGCCCACTCCTTGCGACATGCTGGATGCGTCATATTTACAGTATGACGCATCATGTCACAAAGAGTTACAGATGCATCAGTATTTCTGACGTATCTGTAGGCGCAAAAATGACGCATTGCTGGAGTGTGTCACGAATAATAAATGGGTCAATTCAAATGGGCAGGTCCCATTTCGAATGTGCCTGCGTCAGTCTTATGCCTACTGTGAGGCGATGTAAGATATTTAGGCCCTCATTTACGAGAAGTGGCGCATCGCTGCGGGAAAGCAGTCATGCGCCACTTCTCAGTGCGCCCTCCTTGCGACACCAATGATGCATCATAGTTATAATATGGCGCTTCATGCCACAAGGAAGGACAGATACGTCAGTATTACTGAGGTATCTGTCAGCGCATTAAGTGGCGCATTTCTGGAGTTGTCTTGGAAGCCTGAATGCAACTACAGCAATGTTCCTTTCACATGGGGCAAGCCCCATGTGAAAGGGCCTGCATCGCCTTTACGCCTGCCATGAGGCAAGGTTTTGACGCATTGGTGTCCTAGAAGTGGCGCAGTGAAATCTCATAGATTTCACTGCGCCATTTAGGTTTGGTATCCTTTCAGTTAACAGTTTTTTAGTAGCTGGAATGGTGTCGGCATCCCACCCAGTTGTCCAGGGTGTAAAGGTGTTCTTGAATCAGAAGTCCATTTCTTATTTTTCTGTCCTATGTACAAACAAACAAGAAGGACCTGGCTAATCCCAATCTGTCGAATTCTGGCAGCTAATCGTCTAATAGAGATTGTAAGAATCTTGAAAAGCGATAGCACAGAATATTTCGTCTTTGGCTTGTCTAGATATCTGCTCTATGCGTGGATGACACGAAGAAGAGCATTAAAGAACATCAAACATGCACAGATAGGGTAGTGAGTATCTTACTGCAGGGAAGACTATTCTTGTGTATGGATTATTAACATTCAAGGGATTGTAACGGAAAGGAACTGTGAAATGTAGTCGTTTCCCATTATTCCGTTCAAAACATCCCAGATACTTATTTAATGATCCAGGCACAAATGTTCATAATGTGATTTTAGCACCTGATGGCTCAAATAATTAAGCTGCTATTTCTCATGGTTAACTTAATATTTTTATGTACTTGTGACGGTAAGATTAATTGTGATTTTATTATATATATTCTAATTTTAACATGACTTGTTCATAGATGTTTTAATGTATAAACACTAGGCACTTTATCAAATAATAGGGCAAACACAAAGCAAATAGGATGCTACTGTAAGGCTTACAGTTACTCACAAAAAGAAACAGCCAGTGGGGAATGTTACCATGACTGATGGACAAGGAAAAGGTGTCAGATATAATGCGTCTAATATCATATTTCTCGAGGAGTACCCAATGTGGAAACTGCTTCTCTTCCCTCCCCTCCCCACTACCTATTTGGAAATGCATTGATTAAATGTACTGTAAACTGATGTGCTTTCATGGTTTTTATAATGAAATTGAATAAAGATGTTTATCATTTATCTATGCTAAAAAAAACGGTAGTAACTCCTGCAACGCATATGGGCAACTGCTGATTTTGCAACACTCTACAATGGAAAATAATGGTGGTAAGAAATGAAGAGAAATACCCATAGGAAATTATGGTAAATTATGTTAAATTACTCAAAATAGGTAAATATTTTAATGAATATTATTTATTGTTAAAATATTGTAAAAGTGAACATATTCATCATTTAATTCTAAAATATTTGAGCACTGTATTTGTAAATTAAAAATAAATGTAAGAAGATATATATATATATATATATATATATATATATATACATAAATAGATAGATAGATAGATAGATAGATAGATAGATAGATAGATAGATAGATAGATAGATAGATAGATAGATAGATAGATAGATAGATAGATAGATAGAACATAGGTTTCAGGACGTTATAGTTAGTTGGACATTTCACTCGTAAAAAAACACAGAAATTCCACTGTCATAGTTAGTTCAGCTAACTATAACTCACGCCCCTGCAATGCACTGCTGATGACGTCACAAAATACATCATTCATGACATGGTCAGTGATATCACTGGTGACATCACTGATAACATCTCAAATGACCCTTAGGATTGAAGGGGACTAAATCCTGCAACTTAAAACTGGCCACTGGGCGCGTTTGCACACTTGTGAAATCAGGCCACATCCCCTCCCAGCACCACTGTGCAAATGCACCCCCTGGTGCGTTGTAAATTGGGGGGTTAAATCCCCTTGAGTCCTGAGGGTACCTGGAGTCCTAAAAGCCCACCAGGTACCTCCAGTAAGTGCCACAGAGATGCATTACAGAGATGTGTAAAAAAGGGGGTGGCCTCGGACCACCTCTCTCCCAGGCAGCCCTGAGGCACATACTGGAGGTACCTGGTGGGTTAGTTGGCCCCCAGGGACCCCCCACTATTGAAGGGGAATTAATTACCCAACTTGAAATGCACCACAAGGCGCGCTTGCAGAGTGTTGCTGGGAAGGGGCGGGGCCTCTGGCTCGATGCCGGTCTTTTTTTTAACTTCTCTTTTTTAGAAGTGGGCTGTGTGGCCCCCCTTCCTTTTGCTTTTTTAGGGCCCTGGGGACCACATCCCCCAGGATATGTCCACATTTTTTTTATGGAGGGGAGCTGCGTGGCCCCCCTCCTGAGGCCTTTCTTGGCCCCATGTACCCCATCCCCCAGGCAGGCCTTTACTTTTTTAAAAATATTTTCTATTTTTTTGGGAGTGTGTTCAGGCCAATTATGGCCCCGGGGACCCCATCCCCTGGGGCTGGCCTGCATTTTTTTTTTTTTAAGGGGACGGGGGCCACATGGCCCCCCTCCCAGGCCACTTCTGGCCCCGGGGACCCCATCCCCCGGGGCCAGCCCTATCTGTTGGGGACCATGGGGGACCTCAAATCCCCCACGGTCCCACCGGCTCCCTGCCTCCTGCGGGAGCAGGCATTGCTTTTCCACAAGGGGAGCTGCTAACATGCAGCTTCCCTTGTGGAAAAGCAATCTGGTTTGGATTTTGTAAGCAAAAGCAGCAAACCTGCTCTCGTGTGCAAAATCCAAACCAGTGTTTACTATGACAGGGTGAGAGCCGCTTGGCTCCGGTCCTGCCATAGCAAACAGCAGTGTCCCGGAGGTGGGCACCCCGGGACACATGCAGGAGCCGGCCCTGGGGGGTGGCGGTTCCCAGGGTCATGTAGGGCTCCAGGAGGGAGGTTGTGTGGCCCCCCTCCCACCTAGTGCACAGCCCAGGGGAGCTGGTGGTCCCCAGGGCTCCGGTGTTCATAATAGACCCCACATTTGCATATTAGTGCCCCGGGGAGGTGGCAGTTTCCAGGGCATGTGGGAGGCTCGGGCCCCCTATACAGATTTATTTATTTTATTAAAAAGTCCCGGGGTGGCGGTCCCCTGGACATTGGGGGTCGTGTGCCTGCCGTAAATAATTACTAAAAGCCCAAAATATCAAGAGGGGAGAGTGAAGAGGAAAAAGGTAGAATCGTCCTCCTCTTAATATTGTTATTCAACACAAGGATTCTACCATTTTATTACATGGATATATACGTGCAATGTTTGTGCTTTTCTTATTTGAAGTGTTAATCATATTAAAGTGTTAATCAAATGATTGTGTCAGAAAGGATTTAAGCACCTTCTCTTGATTGGGAAGGGCAATTTTTCAAAAATTTTAAAATACTCCTCCCACATTGAAATCTGATTCAGTGTCATGCTTCATCATTGGGGTCTTCCCGCCCTTCTACAGGATGAGCTGTGTTACGACCCACGTAGACGCGGGAGAACTTTGATTCGTGATTAGTGATTATGTGAAGTGAGTGGGATCATGAGAAAATGGGCAATGGTTAAAAAAATTCACTGGCTAGTGGAAAAAATATACTTTATTGCCTTCCCTAGCTGAGAATACTAAAAATGGGGAGGTGTAGATGGTGTACTATGATGAGTCACTTTCTACAAGGTCGACATGTTTCAGAAGCCATCCCCATGGCTTTCTTCCTCAGGACCAAAAAACGATCCCTATTCCACCTCAATGGGTGATATAATAATGAATGTACATATGCCTGCTGGTCAAAAGTATTGTCCTCTCTTTCCCTTGTTGGGCAGTTTTTTTGAAAAGTATATACCAGTAGTATATCTTGCAGCAAAATCCTGAAATGGAAAAACATTGTGGATCAACAATGGCATTTATCATTTATCTCATCATGTATTCACATCACCATCATGTTGAAAGTCTATATATATATATTATGGGCGAAATTTGCGAATTCGCATTCCGCGAATTTGCGTGAAATCGAATTCGTAATCCGCAAAATCTGCGAATGTTTTTTTGCGTGTTCGTGGGTTTTTTTGCGTGTTCGCGGGGATTTTCGCGTGTTCGCGCAGCTGCATGCATGGCGAAATTACCCATGCGGTCGTGTATGCGCACAGCACCCTCTGGTTCACCACTGCCACCCTCTGGTTCATCACTGCCACCCTCTGGTTCACCACTGCCACCCTCTTGTTCACCCCTGCCACCCTCTGGTTCACCACTGCCACCCCCTGGTTCAGCACTGCCACTCTCTGGTTCACCCCTGCCACCTTCTGGTTCAGCACTGTCACCCTCTGGTTCAACAATTCATTTGTAAACATTGACGAAATGCTTGCTTTTAATGTGTATTGTTCTGTGTTACTGTGATATTGCTTTGATTTGTTTTTTCTTGTCAAATTGTAAAATAGTGTGTAAATGTGTATCTATTTCTGCAAAAAAAGAACAGTTCTTCAAAAAATAATTTAAAAAACAAGAGTAAGAGGTATAAATAAAAGTACCTTACCAGGTTTCATAAAGTTGTACTTGGTCTTTATCTAATAAGTTTCATACTAAGTTATGAGGGTTTGGGCATCTTCTTTGTTTCTGATAGTTTAAATGGTCCAGCCCTTCCCTCAGTCCCGCCAAGGGCCTAACTCCTTTGTTCTCACAGTTTAGTTTCAGAACAGCACACATTTGTCATTGTGACCAGACATCTCCTTTTGTTTTTATTATCACTCAAAATGGCCTGAGGTCAAATTTGTCGCCAAGGCTACTACGAGTGCTGTCATTAGTTTCTTTAGAGAGGTTTCTGCACGGGAGGGTTGTCCTTCCACTTTGATTTCAGATAATGGAGTGCAATTAGTCTCTGCAGAGATGGAGAACTTTTTGAAGGGATGTCAGATTAAACATATTCGCACTTCACTTTACGAACCCCATGAGAACTGCCAGGTTGAGAGCTTTAACCGGGTGTTGAAATGGTTTGTAACTGATGCTGTTAAGGAAAAAGGTGATTGGTTGAATGTTGTTAGGGAAAACTTATGGACTTATCGCATCACTCCACACACTACCACGGAGGGTAGCCCTTTTAAATTACTTAAGGGTAGAGAACCAGCTTCAGTTATCTGTCCTTGGTGGTTTAAGGAAAAGTGTAAAAAAATAGTAGAGAACAAAGTTGATATTCAGGAAGTTGCTGATAAAGTTGTTTGTAAACAGGACAAAGCCACATCATGGTACAATAATAAATGGAAGAAAAGAGAACATGATTTGGAAGTTAGTGATTGGGTCAGGATACTCAAACCTTTTCTGGTCAGTAAAGGAATGAGTAAATATGGTAGACCAATTCAAATAAAAAAAGTTTTCAGGAATACTGTTGTTACCCAAGATGTTAACGTTTGGAATTCAAGGAGAGTGGCTAAGTGTCCTGTACAAAATGTTAATCGGTACCAGGAAAACTCTATGCATGATAACAATTGTGGTGATGTATTAAAATGTGATTCTGTAGCATCAAGAATCAAAAGCAATGTTCGGGTCAGAAACAGGCCCGTTTCCTTACAAGATTTTGTATAAGTACATTGTATTTGTTTATTTACGAATGTGTTTTATTTAAAGGGGGAGATGTGCTACATTTTGTATTTAGTACAAATACATTATTTACATGTATTTTGATATATTACTTTAAGGCATGAGACTTGTGATGTTCTGTATTGGTTCAGCATTCTAAACAGAGCTTTGTTAATGTAGCATTCTGTACTTGGAAGGCAGTTGTATCCTGCTGCCATCCTGTCAGAACTTATGCTGTGCTGTTCTTCAATAAACCTTTTAAAAAGCTTTTGGATTGTACTCTTACACATGGGCTTCTATGGGAATTTACAAGGGCGAATTATCAAGCACATTATCGCTGTTTTATCTGCAGTTTCCTGATAATATGTCCCTGTTTGTATTGTGTATATATTCCGGACATTTCAGCGATGATAAAACCGTTAGTGCTATTGCGAGAAAAAAAATATACATGTAAATAATACATTATATAGGAGTGCGGTCGTCTAAAATATTAGGTCGCATTTTTGTATGTAGTCAGCTACAACCCTTTGACTACTTCTGATGCGTACTCAAGTGTCACTGCTCACCTTTTGGGGAAACTACAGTTTCTTCATGATGTAGTCACGATATCCAACAAAGACGTCTCATATATGGTGCCGAGGCTTGATATCTCTATGGCTAACGAAATACTCGTGCTCCCATCATCATCATCATCCTCTTCGCAAGATCTTGACCCGCTCAGTGCTTCGGGCACTACTAACTCAGTGACCAAAGAGGCCACGCATGTAGTAGTGGGCCCCTTGTTCGGTGCTTTGTGAACAACTCTAAAATGGCGTACAACACGTGCGCTCCGTCTTTTTTATAGATAGGGTCACTTGTGTAGTGACGAATGCGCTGGAAGGCATGTGGTGTGGGTGTATACCAGCCATTAGGAGTGTGTGACGATCTGACAATTAGACCTGCAAATAAGAAATCACTTCAATGGAAGTTTGGGACTTGTACTTCTGTAGTGTTTTACTAGTACCGTAATAGTGGCCTTCTTTTTTCTATGTGACGTTGTAGAGTCAGCATTTATATAGCCTATTTTGTGACGCATTTTAATATACAATGCGTTTCAAAAACTAGTTGTGGTAGGGTGCTTTTAAATTAACAGTGTACTCTGCTTACGAGTTTGTTGTGTAAAGAAGTATATATATTTTTTTCTATTTTGTATTCTATCCTAATTGTGCAGACTTTTCTGCTTTAGCGTGCAGTACTATATTATTTTATAAATAAGAAACTGTTTAAATCATGTTTGAAATTAGAATGTAAGCATGTAAGCTGCTCTCTGTGAGGAATAGCAATACCGGCCTCCGCCAGGATGCTGGGAGCTGGCTGGGATCGTGGAGGCGTTGGGGCTGTTACCACGGTCCGCAACGTTAGATTTGAGCCCCGGGAGGTGGGGTCCTCGGGAATTATGGAAAATTAGTGATAAAGGCTATTTTTTTATATGGTAGATTTATCGTACGCGTACCAAGCACGTATGGACAACGTGCAGCTGGAATATTGGAAGTCGTCCTGTGAGTGTACGTAAGCAAGAAAAATAAAAATAATTTTAGATATTTATCAAGTTTATGTTTTTAAATGTTGGGTGGATCTAAAAAGAGCCCTTGTGTTTTTTGGGAGATTTTAGTACCTACAAGTAAGTACCGATGCAGAGTTTATGAGGAAGACTCTGTTCCCCTCAGCTGTTAAATGTACACCATCTCTCCTATAGATATCATGCATATTGAAACACAAATTGTTGTGGTAGATGAACCCCATTCGATAGTCTCGGAGAAAGGCAGAAACAGATTTATTCACATGTTTCCTAGCTTTTACAATCTGTGGACAATAGTGGTTGGACCAGTTCCATTTCTGCCTTTGGCATATATTAGAATAGACAAAGGCAGTTTGGGGGAAAAGTGCCATCAATTCTCTAAAGGTGTCCTTCATAAGCCTTTCCAGACCTACCCCAGTCAAAGTGCCTAGGTCATTGCCACCACAGTGCACAAATATAAGGTCAGGGTGTTGGAGATGTAAAAAGGATTTCACCAATGGCATCAATTGATGCCACTTTAATCCTCTCTGTCCAATCCATTTAATGTCTACATTTGATAAACGTAGGTCTTTGTGAATTCTTTTCTGTTGTGCGTACCTTTGGCTCCAGACAATATAGCTGTGTCCCATAATCCACACTGTAAGCATTTTGAAAAGAGGTCTGGATGCACTCTGATGGTCTCTGTAAATGAAATGGCAGTTTGAAAAGTAAAATTTTTCTAAAATGGTGGACAACATGCAGTTTTGAAAAAAGAAAAGAAATGTTTGGTTGTTTGACAACATTTTTCAGAAAACTAGGGTGCATGTTTCTGTTTTTTAAAAGCCTTATTTTAATTGGTTAAGAAAAACTGATAGAACAGAACATTACATAAGATAAGCTGGTATATTCTCAAGTCAATCATATTTGCTGTTTTAATTTGCAACAATGTATGATGAACTTTTCACCTGTGTGCTGAGTTAGGTGTTCCCTGAAGTGTTTCTATGGTAACTGGCAGATTGTGGAATGGGGGAAGGGTTGAAAGTTTTGTCAGTTGGAAAGTGTGCAAAAGTTCAAGCAATATAAAAGTGTGTTTTTTTATATTTAATGTGGGAATAAATGTGATTTTTTATTTATTTGTATATGTGTGTAGATTGAGTGTGCAGATCGATCGGAAAAGTTTGCTATTTGCTATAGGACTTCCTGATCCCGTAGGACTGCTTAGGGGAATTTACAATGATCCCCAAGGTCAAAATCTTTGATGGCCTTTGTTGAGCCTTTTATGCAGGGCACGGAACGAAATTCATTTTATTAATTTAATTGTTTACTTACCTGCAATCATACAGATTCCGTTGTTTATCACCCCCCACTCTGCCCCTACCCCGCCCCGCCTGCCTGTCCCACCGCAACTCCCTCCACGGGCCGCGGCTGAAAGACGCGGTAGCGATCTAGTTATTTACCACAGACTTGTGGGGAATCCTTGGTGAGGCGTGCGCTCACTAACGAGTGCGCACTTCACTGAAGACGTTGCGGAGTTCAGCCTCAGTTCATTTGCTCCTTAGACATTCCTGAAGAGAAAGTGCAAATATTTCTGAGAGAGTTAAAGAACGTTGTATGACAAGTTAGTGAGTAAGTAACTTACCTGACATTATAGACATTATTGAATGTATTCAGTCAATGTATTTTCTATAACTTAAAACAAGAAACAATAACTTTCGTGTTAAGAAAGGTCTTAAGGGAAAAGAACACATTGAGTAAGGAATAGTAGACAGACTTTTGAATTAAGAAGGAACATTAGTGAAAAACACAAGATATTCAAGGAATGATAGTATAGATAACAAACAACTGCATAAAGCAAGGTTAGTAGAAGAACACAAAGAAATTAATAGTATAAAAATTAGACAATAAACTGAGAAACCTAGGTTAACGAATGTTAGGTAAATATAGGTTATAAGCAGTGAGAAAAATTAAGAACCGCAAGCTACAAGGTTGCAGATAAATACTAGAGGGGAGGCTAGTTCGAAAGTCGAAGGGGTCGGTAATTAGTAGGGTTAGACTAAGCTATGGATGAGGAATAGAGATAGAGTAAACACATGAAGTATTCACAAAGTAGTGTGATAATGATGTTTAAATATACACAGATACACAGTGTTATTCTGGACAACGAATAGTATCTTTTGCATTTTAGTAAAACATATTTAGTATTTTGGAATGGGTAAGGTGAATAGACTTATTCTATATTTTTTAGTTGTGTACTTTACTATAACAGCCTGAGTCTTTTCCTATAGTCATAAGGAGTGACTTGTTTCAAAATTTAAGAAAAGCTAAGAACAGGATATCCTTATAAGTAATTATATTTATACAACTTTGCAAAGGACTAAAACTCTACTAACGGAATGTTATTAGATAATAGTATTTATATAGTATTTTATGGAGGTCAAAATAGGTGAAAACAGTAGTTTTGTATTATATATTACGAAAAGTGATCAAATTAACTGTTTATATTTTTATACAAGGAGGGAGAACATAAAAGAAAAATTATGGAAAGAGAACAGCCTCATACTGAGGACATTTTGGATATTTCCTTGAGTATAATTGAAGAACTAATCGTATCTGTCACAAGCAATAAGATTGAAGAAGGGGAAATTAGTGCTGGAGACATGAGTTGTGATTTCGAAGAGGAAAGCTTGGATGGAGAACTTCTGGAAGTATTAAAATATGTTTAGAACAAATTAATTCAGAAACTGCTAATGAGGGAATTGATCTGTATGACATATCTGATGAACTTCTATTGGAATGTGTGTTAAATTATGAGATGTTAATATAATGCATTTATTCTTTAAAAATAATAAAGGTTTGAGCACTATCGACTAATGTATTTATTGCACTAAAAGTAAAGCACTTAAAGATTCAGTTATATATTCTTTAAATGTTTGTATTGATTTAAAATATGCAAAGTGGGTCTGAGGGTATGGATTGATTAAAATCCATATAGAGTATACATGCAGTCTTGTATGCACCTGTAAACTTGTGTTTTATGCCTTCAATTCCCCAGTCTGTATCCTTAGACTTCCTCCAAACACTCTGACACTGCTGTTTTAGTATTGTAGTGAGTCAGTCAGCAGTATGTTCTTTTCCATTGTACCATGGTAAAACTGAAGCTGTAATGAATTTAGTGAGGAACTTTCTTTGCAGAAGTGTAATGATCCAGTGAGTATCTAGATACTCATGGATTAAAAGAGGCCTTAGTGCATAGGCTGTTTCAAACCTTTATGGACTGTGGATGCATTGTTCTATGCACCATCAAACTTATGTTTTATACGTTCAATTCTTCAATGTGTATCCTTATACTTCCAGCAAACATTCTCACACTAGTGTTTCAATATTGTAGTGAGCCATTCAGCAGTATGTGTTTATCTGTATACTGTGGTAAAACTGAGGCTGTTATAAATTCAGTTAGGTTCTTTCCTTGCAGAACTGTAATCATCAAGCCACTACCTAAGTAGTCATGCATTAAAATAGGCCTTAGGGCATAGACTGCTTCAAACCCTTATAGACGATGTATCCAGTCCTCTATGTACTTGCAAATTTGTCTTTTATACGTTCAATTTACCAGTTTGTATCCTTACACTTCCACTAAACACTCTGTCACTGTTGTTTTAGTTTTGTAGTGACTCATTCATTGGTATGTAGTAATCCATTCACTACAATAAAACACTAATGGGCACATATACAATAACTGGCATATCCCCAGGAATATATCAGTTATTGTGCTCCGTGACACCACCACCATGGATGTGCTGTATTTACAATGCGGTGTACCATGAGACCATGGGACAAAAATGGCACATACATTTGATGTATCTGTGTTGTAAAGGTGGTGCTTTGTTTGAGTTATGTTGCAATTGGAACGTATCTCCAGCAATGCTCTGGGGGCCCTATGCTCAGACTGCTGTGTTAATCTTTACACCTGCTTCAAGGTAGTGCAGGGTTTTGACACAGCATGAGCCCAAAAGTGACAAAGTGAAATCTTGTATATTTCAGTGAGCCACTTTTAGGAGGTGTTCCTGCGCCGGAATGCACCCCCCCCCCCATGTAGGAATGTCTCCTTCTGGTACAGGGTTTTACAATGTGTCTCACCTCCCAGATACGTCACGTTCTAAATACCACATACCATGGTGCATCTTTTGCACCACCGCTTCATCAGAAAAGTGACGCAACAGCGGTGTAAAAGAGGCACAAGGGTGTTGTAAATCTGCCTCTAAGAAACACTTACAAATTCACCCTGGCAGTTTCACTAGCAGTGCATTCTTTTTGAATTTACTTTTGTTATTATTTTACATTAAAAATATGAAATGTAACTTTAAAAATAAAATACATATAAGTATTTCTAATAAAAATTTAGGAAATTACTATAAAAAGAAAGAAATATAATAATTAGTATATTTTAAAGTTATTATTTACAAAACCTTGGAAATTCACTGAAAAAACCATAGGTTTCAGGCACTTTATAGTTAGGATTTAGCATTTAAAAAACCTTAGAAATTCACTGAAATAAACCATAGGTTCCAGGCACTTTATAGTTAGGATTTAGCATTTAAAAAACCTTAGAAATTCACTGAAATAAACCATAGGTTCCAGGCACTTTATAGTTAGGATTTAGCATTTAAAAAACCTTAGAAATTCACTGAAATAAACCATAGGTTCCAGGCACGTTATAGTTAGGAATTAGCATTTAGAAAACCTTAGAAATTCACTGAAAAAAACATAGGTTTCAGGCACGTTATCGTTAGGAAGTAGCATTTAAAAAACCTTAGAAATTCACTGAAAAAAACCATAGGTTTCAGCCACGTTATAGTTAGGAATTAGCATTTAGAAAACCTTAGAAATTCACTGAAAAATCCATAGGTTTAACCCATGTTATAATTAGCTGGACATTTCTCTCATACAAAACCATTGAAATTCCTCTGTTATAGTTAGTTCAGCTATGCCCGCAATGCACTGCTGATGACGTCACATATTACATCACTCATGACATGGTCAGTGACATCACTCATGACATCACTGATGACATCTCAAATGACATCACTGATGACATTATCCTTGTGAAAGAGTGGGAGACCACCTCTCAGCGTAATATAACCTTTGATACACACATTGAAAAATAGAAACGAAAAATTTCAAAACAATGGAGATTACAATACCAGTTTCAACAATCTGTTCAGTAATTCCAACATCTACATAGACATCCACTCATTCACCAACAGTTCTAGATAGTCACACATACATGTACTCACTCATCATATGTACTCATACACCTATACATCCTGTTACACACGATACTCATCCATTTACTTGCATATATATCTATACACACACCACTACACTTACTTCTACAGAAACATACACATACTTATTCTCATAAACAATCACTTATAGAAACACATACTTATTTATATAGGAACTCTTCCAATCTCACTCTCTCACACACACTCACTTATATACATCAATACTCACATATACTAGTTCAAAGCATATGTAGTTACTTATAAAGATACTATTGAGACAGTAGTTCACTCACTAACACACCCATACACACACTCATCCACCCATACAGTTTTGCACACTGCACACATGCTGTCTTCAAAACATATACAAACAGTGAGTCATTCATACCCCCACCTAACCATACAGAAACTCATTCTCATACTCAAAAAACCAACTAATAACCCATATAGGCACTCATGTATCTATTCACCAACTTATGCAGCCACTTATACACAAAGTGAGACACTGATACAGATATTTACATATTTAAACATTACTCGCTAATACATGTATTCACTAAGATACACTTAATAAGTCAGTTATGCAATCATTTTTGCAAAAAAATCCATTCAGACACTTATTTACCCATTTATTCTTCCATCGACCTTTAGATATACATATATAAAAAATATTCATTTTCAGAAAGACACACATTCACTGGATGATGTCATCAGTGATGTCACTTGAGATGTCATGAGTGATGTCACTGACCATGTCATGAGTGATGTAATATGTGGCATCATCAGACGTGCATTGCGGGCGCGGGAGTTATAGTTAGCTGAACTAACTATAACGGAGGAATTTCAATGGCAAAGGTATTGTATGAGAGAAATGTCCAGCTAACTATAACATGGGTGAAACCTATGTTTTTTTCAGTGAATATATATATATATATATATATATATTGCATACAACTTGTCCTGTCGCAGCGGGAGCGCCGTTACAGCCGGTGCTTGCGATGGGACCAGGGCAGTGTCCCAGATTTGTATGTTAGCCAAAGAATCGCCGCACTCGCCTTGGTTTTCAGTTTGCAGTTTTATTATTCAAAACGTGACAAAACACCTACGCGTTTCGAACCGTAGTTCGTGTTCACGGTAGCCAGTTTGTGTTGTCCCTTCATTGTTTTAATACACATATGCCTGTGAGGCACGCCCCTAAGTTATGGGGTATGCTGGGACATGTAGTTTTTCATTGGTTAAGCCAACACAAATTACAGTGTTTGTCATGAGGATTCGCTGCATTGGGGCGATTTTTGGTGCTACAACATCTTAAAGCGGGCCCTCTGTTAACCAGGGCAAGTTACGCTTTATGACGCACATGATAACACGTGCGTATTGAGTCGGCTACCCGAATTACGGGGGGCTGGCTCACATGATGTGTAGCTTTATGGAGAAACTCCATATTGAATTAGGGGCTGAGTGCCCTACGTCCCCAATGTTAGCGTCCACCCATGACTATCTTTATGTAAAATTAATTTGGCAAAGTTAAACAATCAGATAAGTACTTAACGAATAGCATACTGCAACTCAGTTTCAGTGTCAGTGATAAGTGTCAAAAACATACGAGTTACATATTATAAGGAGGTGAAAAAAAGATGGTTAAACAAGAAAGAAAGAGAAGAGTCCCAATTTAGCTGATCATAAAGATCCTACATAATGTCCTTCATAAGTGTACATAAAGTTCCTCATCGCCATTGAGGCCTCCAGGTTGTTTGGTCTTAAACCTCATGATCAATTTTGATTCGATTTTGAATGACCATGTCATGAATGATGTAATATGTGACATCATCAGCAGTGGATTGCGGGTGCGCGATATATAGTTAGCGCTTATAGTTAGCTAACTATATATGGAATTTCAATGGTTTTATGCGAGTAAAATAAGGTTTTGTAAATGCTAATTCCTAACTATATATGGCCTATAACCTATGGTTTTTTCATTGAATTTTCAAGGTTTTGTAAATGCAAATTCCTAACTATATATCCACTATAACCTATGGTTTTTTCTGTGAATTTCATTGGTTTTTTAATAGCAAATATGAAAAGCTTTAAAATGTAAAGTACGTGATAGATAAAAACATTTTCGTATTTATGCACGCTGATGTGCTTTGAACGCTGCCCCCCCCCCTCCCCTCTTTTGCCTTAGTAGTACTCTCTCTTTGCAGATACTGAAGGGTAGTTAACGCAGGCCTTTACCCCCGTTGTAATCCGTCGTGCCTCCTTGTCTCTCCATTTGATTGATTGTTGTCCAAGCATTTACTGTTTTAGAATTGGTTCTCTTTGGATCATTCTCTATTTACAAACAAGCACAAAGTCGCAATACTCTGTTTAGTCTTTGCAGATAGTGAAAAATCGTGTAAAAAAATAAAAGTAATCGAGCAAAATCAGTAGGCCACTAATTGGATCTCTTTTTGACCTCGCTAAAATAGAAATATTAGGAACAACCCTTCTTGAGAAATACGAAAATAGTGAGATGAACTGAGCTCCACACCATGAGGGCTGCAAGACAGCTCGGCTCCATCACCCATCCCGCACAAAATAACGACAAACCCTATGCAAATATTAAAAATATAGACAACACACCAGCAAAGAAACAGGGTAAAACATTTTATTAAAAAACTATTTACATAACGTTGGTTTATAAGATGATGTCAGTAGTGGACCGATGTGTGAATAGATCGAAAACAGCACAAGGCTCCAAGATCCGGATAGCAAGCTCCTGGATGTTGGGTGCCATAGTTTAGAGTTCTGAATTTCAGCCTTTTTCAATGCCTGTGCTTTGTTGAATCAAAATGGCGGCTTGACACAAAGCTGACTCAAGCGTTGTTACTGATGCTATGCAGACCAAAACTGGTTTTCAGTTTGTACATTTTTCTAGATTTTTCAATCCAAGTTTGGTTGACTTTGTAGAACGATGGCTTCAGATTTTCAACATACGGTGTGGTGGCGCTGACTGGGAGGGGGCGCTTCGCTCCTGCCCCCTCCCCAAGTAAGATTTTCATACGTGAAAGTACGTTAATGGTTTTGGTCCCTGAGATGCTTCGATGTCACTACCATTCTCAAATAGCATAAGTTCTGGATGTTGGGTGCCATAGTTAAGAGTTCTGAGCAGTGCTTGTAACACTGTCTGAAGCTTATTTCCACCTACTGCAGCTTCACTATTCTCAAAGTAAGTGAGTGTCGTTTGTGGACCTGACTGCATTAGAAAACAATGTGATATGTTACCTTCCTAAACAGCTTGACGGAGGCCCCTGAGGGGCGGTGTGATGGCCATGGACTCGGAGAAGACGCTTGGCTCCGACACCCTCCCCAAGTCTTATAGCACTGGTGTAGCCTGAGATCGCCCCCGACATAGGCGGCCGGCTCCCGGGGTCCGGCGGAACTTTTTGCCTTTTGATGACTCTTCAATTCTGGACCTTGTCCCACAATCCGTTTGACCTGAAGACAAGCTGTAGTGGGGCGCCCCTTTATCGTTTTAGTTGCCATTCCGCCCGCTTTTGCTACACTGTGCCTCTTCCGCCATTCAGCTGTTTACCGCCCGCTCTTGCGACTACAGCGTCTCGCTCACCATGTAGTTGAGATGCGCCCGCTCTTGCGGTGCAGCGATAGGCGGCTGCCACAGGACTCTCAAAATGGCGGCCGGCTCTTCGGTTTTGGGCCTGGTCCACTAAAATGGCCCTGGGACACCTTGGAACTCGGACGCTTGTCTGCTAGGGCTTGGGTCTCATTCTCGAAAAGCGTCCCCTCAGCCGTGAAGATTCTACAAAAGTCTTGGGGGCCTCCGACTCCCGCAGGCTTCTGGTGGGGAGCGGCTGCCATGATTGCTCGTGGAATGGCCACGACGGAGCTACGAGATGGTAGTGGTCTCATGCTGACGCCAGCTTTAGTCTGAAACATCCAGAAACACTGTAGACTACCAATTCGATCAGTTCCGGTAGCGCCCCAACATGACCCGGAAGAGAAGAACTTGCCCTCCCCTCTTTGACTGATGGTTCTTGTTGCCTGTCCCCTCTGTTGTCATTTAACAGAACTTTTTGGACTGCTGAAAGGGGTTGTGTTCTGAACGCTGGTTGGTGGAGACATTTAGACTATATTCTTGACCTACGTTGTCGCGTAATGCGTTTTATGACACGCCGCGTTAGCGCACCCGGAAGTGATCCGAGGCGCGGCGCGCAGCGCGTAACGTAAGCATAACAGGTCATGTGACTTGTTAATAAAACTTTTCATTGGTTCATTTTACTTTTGTTAATTTAATGATAAAAAGCTTGGTCATATGACCTAAAAATTACGCTTTTTATTATTTTCGAACAATATTTTTTTTTCAAACATATGTTATAATATTCCAGGCTAATGTACTTTCCCGGAAAATTTACAACTGTCTTGCAAGTAAAATATATTCCTTTTTCGAGAAAAAGGGCGTTTCTTCCTTCCATGACGGAGCCGTTGAGTAAAAGAGATTCGGCCTGCTGTCTTAGTCGCCGATACGCCTGATTATCAGATTCTTATCGATCACTTTATGTTGCAGACATGAAAAACACAACTGCCCTTGACCATTTATCTTTACTGCGTTCCTACATATTATACCTTTTATCCGTCATGTAATTGGACTGCTTTATTTCACTTGCCTTTTACTGATTCGAAAACAGTCACTAAAAGTAAAAACTTTACAAATGAAAATACTACTACCGTGTTTTGTTTTAAAAACCTTTATTGTGAAAATGTCAGTATACAAATACGGGCCTATAACCACGTGGGCCGGCCACGGAGCAAACTGAAATCGTATATGATGAGGAGACATTTACACTGTAGAAGAACGTAACGAGCGGGCCATTAGGTGACAAGAACAAAGGTGTCTAACAGTTGCGGAATCGGTGGACGTACATTTTGTAATTAAAATACGACAGGGCCACTTACAATAACATTTTCTAGATATACATTTGCGGGCAAAGAGTTACGAGTCCCATTTATACCGGCGCCATTTTGGGCGAGGCCGGGCAGGTCCAAGATATAGTCAAAATGTCTCCACCAACCATCGGCCAGACCAGAACCCCTTTCGGCCCTTTATGCTACAAGATGGTGTCTTCCATTCAGAAAATATTGGTGGCAGCATTTTGAAAGGAAACAGAAACAGCCGTTCTCCTAGTGAGTTTCACATTGTTACATTTAGGAAGAATGTTGAAGAGTAGTATGTGGAAAATCTGAAGCCATTTTTCTACAAACTCTCAATCAGACTTGGATGGAAAAAAAAAACCTGAAGAATGTACAAACTGAAAACCAATTTTTGTCTGTATAGCACCAACAGTAACGCTTGAGTCAGCTTTGTGTCAAGCCGCCATTTTCATTCAATCAATAGCGTCCCCCTGCACACATTCAGGGACCTGGTCGTGTCTTCAGATGAAACGCATTGTAGGAAAAGAAGCAGAAAGGAAAAGGAAAAAAGTTCCGCCGGACCTAGTGAAGCTGCAGCAGGTGCAAATAAGCTTCAGACAGTCTTACAAGCACTGCTCAGAACTCTCAACTGAGGCACTCAACATCCAGGACTTGCCATTCGGATCTTGGCGCCTTGTATTTTTGTTTTGTTTTTGATGGAGGGGAAACAACAAAAAACAGGCATTGAAAAAGGCTCAACAGTGCAGGGCGCCTTGTGCTGGTTCCGACCTATTCACACATCGGTCCACTACTGACATCACCTCATAAACCAACGGGGCACCCCACGCCGACTTTCGGCGCAGCATTGTAGGATGGCCACACCAGTGCGGCAATTTGCTGGACACCACCTCGGTGCCATCCAGATCTCGGCGCGTTCATTCAATCAATAGCGTCCCCCTGCACACATTCAGGGACCTGGTCGTGTCTTCAGATGAAACGCATTGTAGGAAAAGAAGCAGAAAGGAAAAGGCAAAAAGTTCCGCCGGACCTAGTGAAGCTGCAGCAGGTGCAAATAAGCTTCAGACAGTCCTACAAGCACTGCTCAGAAATCTCAACTGAGGCACTCAACATCCAGGACTTGCCATTCGGATCTTGGCGCCTTGTGCTGGTTCCGACCTATTCACACATCAGTCCACTACTGACATCACCTCATAAGCCAACGGGGCACCCCACGCCGACTTTCGGCGCAGCATTGTAGGATGGCCACACCAGTGCAGCCACTTGCTGGACACCACCTCGGTGCCATCCGGATCTCAGCGCGTTCGAGTCACTGTGTCGGAAGAGTGACCGGAACTCAGCTGAACACGCCGTCTTTCGGCGCAGCATTGTAGGATGGCCACACCAGTACGGCAATTTGCTGGACACCACCTCGGCGCCATCCGGATCTCGGCGCGTTCGAGTCACTGTACCGCAACAGTGACCGCAATTCAGCTGGACACGCCGTCTTTCGGCGCAGCATTGTAGGATGGCCACACCAGTGCGGCAATTTGCTGGACACCACCTCGGTGCCATCCGGATCTCGGCGCGTTCGAGTCACTGTACCGCAACAGTGACCGCAATTCAGCTGGACACGCCGTCTTTCGGCGCAGCATTGTAGGATGGCCACACCAGTGCGGCAATTTGCTGGACACCACCTCGGTGCCATTCGGATCTCGGCGCGTTGTGCTGCCTTCGGCCTATTCGCACATCGGTCCGCTACTGACGCCGCCTCACGTGCCAACGGATTTTCTACGCTTTTTGTAGCCCTATGTCGCATAACAGGTCATGTGACTTGTTTATAAAACTTTTCATTGGTTCATTTTACTTTTGGTTTCCTAAAGATGGAAGGCTTGGTCATATGACCTAAAAATAACACTTTTCATTGGTTTAGAACATTTTTTTTTCCCAAACGATGAAAGCCCCACCTTGTTTCTGGATCATTCAGACTGAAGCTGGCGTCAGCATGAGAGCACCACCATCTCGTGGCTCCGTCGTGGTCATTCCGCGAGCAATCATGGCAGCCGCTCCCCACCGGAAGCCTGCGGGAGTCGGGGGCCCCCAAGACTTTTATACAATCTTCACGGCTGAGCGGACGCTTTTCGAGAATGGAGCCCAAGCCCTAGCAGGCAAGCGTCCGAGTTCCAAAGTGTCCCAGGGCCATTTCAGTGGACCAGGCCTAAAACCGAGGAGCTGTCCGCCATTTTAAGAGCCATGTGGCAGCCGCCTATCGCTGCACTGCAAGAGTGGGAGCAACTCAACAACATGGTGAGCGAGACGCTGTGGCCGCAAGAGCGAGCGCAACTCAGCTAGATGGCCGCCACCTGGGGAGGCCCGTTCACGCCGGCTCCCCCACGCCCCCCCCCCGAGCCGCCGCACGCCAATTTTCGGAGCAGCATTGTAGGATACCAAAACCAGTGCGGCAGTTTACTGGACATCACCTGGGTGCCTGTCGTACATGTTGTGTCAGCCATGTGACACTGGACACAGACCGCTACTGACGAGGCCTCCCCCCGCACCACCCGGGACGCCCCACGCTGTTTTTCTGTGCTGCATTGTAGGATCCCTAAACCAGTGCGGCACCCAGGCGACATCACCTGGGTGCCGTCCAGAACTCTGCACGTTGTGCTGCCTTGGGACTATTCGCACAACAGACCGCTACTGACAAGGCCTCCCCCCGCCCCACCCGGGACGCCCCACGCCAATTTTCGGAGCAGCATTGTAGGATCCCTAAACCAGTGCGGCACCCAGGCGACATCACCTGGGTGCCGTCCAGAACTCTGCACGTTGTGCTGCCTTGGGACTATTCGCACAAAAGACAGCTTCTAACCATTGTTGCTTTTTGTGTTGAGAAATGTTTAAATGTTTTTAGTTTTTGTTCCGTTTGTTAAAGTTAGTAGTTAATAAAGTTTTATAACCTTACTTTGTTGGAGTGTTATCTATTTTTTTAAAAACGGGTGAATGGGGCCTTGAATCGGGTTATTGTCATGTGTGGGCTTTGGAAGTGTGCTGCTGCAGGATCGGACATTTCAAACTCAAATGCACGTTCTTTTTCTTACCTTTCCGAAGCATGGAGCGCAATAGCAGGCAGAGAAAGGGTGATGCACGTGTTGAACACTACCTGACCTGGCAAGTTGCTGGCAGTGCCCCCCCGCCCGCTCCTGAAAGAGGGCACACACACACCGCCGCCCCGAGTACTTCACAAATCTTTAAAAGACCATGCGCTTGTTCATGAGGCTTAAATGGTTTATCACCTCTTCTAGAACCCCTGCATCGACCCTCTGACGTTTCATGGAAAAATTACCATGTAACACAATACCAAGCCCTGTCAGCTGAAACCCCCAAGGAATCGTGGGGCATATTATCAAGGGGGTTTATCTCCGCTTTTTTGGCTTTAAAAACCATGAAAGCGGAGATAAAATTATTTCCCTATTATCAAGCTGTCGCTAACACCAGTTAGTGACAGCTAAAAGGAGATAGCGACCATCTTGGGCCCCGCTTTGCATGTCAGTGATACTTATCACTAATGACATGCAAAGTGGCGTGCCAAGATGTTAGCGACTGGAAACAGTCCCTAACATCGCTACCTTCTATTACCAACTTTTGGAGATATTCGCGCTAAGCGCGAATATCTCCAAAATCTAACACCTGCCCTGAGCAGTTCTTAGCCATGTTATCCAATGGGAGGTGGATAACATGGCTAAGAGCATTAGGTCGATAATACATGAATATCGCTGACTTTTCTGCGATAATAGCAAGGTTTATCTGCGATAAAAATCGCCGATGTGCGGCGATAATTTTTGTCTCTAAACAAGTTAGAGACAAAAATTATCGCTAGTTGTTCGTAATATGCCCCCGGGTTTTTGCTTGCAGAAATCGGGAGGCGGGAGACTAGCACTGAAATCAGTACTCACACGCCTGAATCAGGAGGATTGGCATGTCTGAATTCTCTACTGCTGGGGCCATAAACTACATCCGCAGGGTTAGGTGATAGCCTGGAACCAGCCTGGCATCTAAAATGGCTGCCGTGCACGACAAAATTGTGGCATTCGAAAAAAGGCAAGATGGCGCAGCCGCTGGAAGAGATGTATCAACATATATCAGCCTCCTCAGCCACCCTCAGGAAACATAGGGGATTAGGATATGTCTCCCGCACCCCCTTATACCTAGTACTTTAATTAACGAAGCACAAAATGGCGAATTCCCGTTTCGCTACCAGTTTGCGGCCCAGTTCGCGGCCCGTGAAGCGCTTCTACCGTGAAAAATCATTTTTTTTTTATTTTCCCCACGGGACCCTTTAATAACCCCAACAACATTCCTAGGGGGTCAAGAGGGGGATACCTTGCCCCCTTTCATTAAATTCCCCCTTAGTTTTTCACCTTTTCTTCTCTCTCGATCCTACCGAGAGACAAGATGGCGGCCGCTCCGGACTGTCACGCAGCAAAAAAAAAAAAAAAGCTCACGCACAGCCGCTGGAAGAGATGTATCAACATATATCAGCCTCCTCACCCACCCTCAGGAAACATAGGGGATTAGGATACGTCTCCCGCACCCACTTATAACTAGTAATTTAATTTACGAAGCACAAAATGGCGAATTCCCGTTTCGCTACCAGTTCGCGGCCGCGCTTCTACCGTGAAAAATCATTTTTTTTTTTTTTTCCCCACGGGACCCTTTAATAACCCCAACAACATTCCTAGGGGGTCAAGAGGGGGATACCTTGCCCCCTTTCATTAAATTCCCCCTTCGTTTTCCACCTCTTCTTCTCTCTCGATCCTACCGAGAGACAAGATGGCGTCCGCTCCGGACTGTTTAGAATGTTGACAGACACCGGAGAGCCAATCAGCTTTCTGCGCGCAAAGTTCCGATAAGCGAAAAGTAAGCGGACCGGATCGCTGCCCAGAGCGCTGTTACAGATATATATCTTGGTTTGAACGTTAATTTCTCAAAAACTACTGGAGCACATATATTGAGACCTAGCAAAGGCACATCGGGCTAACAGTCCCTACAATTTTGCCAAGTTTCGTGCAAATCCATTCAGCCGTTCGAGCTAAAAGTGAGTCCAACCGCCCTATGGAAAAATGAATGGGAAAAACGCGTTTTGGGACCCCCCTTTTTTCTCAGCCCCCCCTTGACGAAACCCCACCAAATTTTCAGGGGCTGCTCAGAAACAAAATGTGCCATTTTCCTGAAAACCTCAGCCGATTCCGTGCACAAACGCCAAAGTTATTAGACATAGAATTTTCAAAAGTCCCATAGAGAAAAAATCCTAACTATATATACCTACTGGCGACCGCCAGTAGGTAATATATATATATATATATATATATATATATATATATATATATATATATATATATATATATATATATATATATATATATATATATATATATACTAATGCCAGTTGTTCTTTTGCACTATTTGATTTGCCAATGGTTGTTCTTTGTTTGTATTGTGCATTACTAGCTCTGAATCAAATTCTCAAGCGTTATCACACATCTCGTCTTAAATGTGCATTTTTCCCACTCAACAAACATACACCTCAGTTGCCAAGGTGACCTCATCAGACAGGAGGAGGGTTGCGTTGCAAGAATAAGCCACAATTGACACCTGAGATGAACATTCTCAGCCTGTCACTGAGAGGGCAGGTGACTGCATCTCCAGCAGAGAAGTGAAACATGCTCTAAAAACACACAGACATCAGAGCTCGCCTCAGCTGCGGGGTGACAATATCTACAATCCGTCCTGGTGCGTCTCCTTTCTGCTGGAATCTTGTTATTTTCCCTTTTTACAATTCCTTTGTGTCAGAGCTGAATGAAAGGTTCACAATGTGAGAATTGTCCCTCAAAAGAAAGAAACTCCAGGGATCTTTGTGCGAGTTCAGCAATGTGACGCGGTTTCCTTTGTGACATCCCCTTTGTTCCTCCACCCTCAGCCTGGCACAATACATTGTTCTCTTAAACCTGCTAAAAATGGGATCTTCAGGGAAAAGACAGACAAAGGAGGGCTGAGGGCTCAGGTGGTGCGTTGGAAGGGTGGGGTCACATTTGGCTGTGTCTGACTGGAAAAATGATGCCTCGACCAGTCTAACCAGGTCACAGCCACTACTTGAGCATCAGATGCTCTTCACATTTAAGAGGGAGGTAGGCAAATTCAAGAGCATCCTTCTCCATTGTGTACAGCCGCCTTCCCTGTGGTGGACGTGTGAGGGTCAGTGCTCTCCTCTACATCAGAAAACCAACCGCTTCTGTTAAGTGGGTTGTCAAATTCAAGGAAAATAAGGAGAAGATACCATTAGTAAAACTGGGGATATTTAATTTGAGGTTCTCTTTGGGCACCAGTTGCTGGCAGGTTCTGTAATGCACCCTAAGTGAGTGTGCACATAGGAAGCGTTGTTACTGCAGGAGGTGCAGTCTCCAGCAGACAAGGCAAGCCTCATGTTTGGAGCCACAGGGGGAAGCGGATATTGATCCACTTTCAGGAAGGATGGGTGATACAAGCACTGATATATATAGAATTCCAGGTGATGACAACTATTTTCAGAGGGAATAGAAACCACTCTTTGGAGCCTTCTCCCTTGCAGGCAGGCATGGTTATCAGCGTAAAGTCACTGTAAGAATTAGGGTTATTAATTGAAAGGAGTTGAATCTCCATTCAAATACCAAATGCAGTACTTACCAGGATAAACCACAAAAGTCATTAGGTAAACCTGTGCCTAACCCTCTGGGAGCTTGGCACAAAGCAGTCAGGCTTAACTTAGATCCAATGTGCAAAGTGTTTGTGCAGCACTCAAATAGTAATAAAGTGAAAATACACCACAACAAAAATGACAAACCAATTTTGAAAAATAGAGTACTATTTAATAAATAAGATGACAGTAGAAAGACAGAAATCTAATAAATAGAACTGGGATACTTAGTTTTTAAAGTTTTAGGTGAAACTAGCACCAAAAACACAAAGCGCCACTTGAGGGTATCTGGTCGCACTGGGCATGGTCTAAGTCACAATTCAGGAAGACTGTGATAGGGCACCGGTTGGCAATAGGGACCAAGTGTGTCCCAGTGAATTGTTTACCTTCTCACAGTCCAGGTCCTCACAGGGAGCCTCACTTGGAGCTTCGTGTTAGTGGAGGCCACAATGAGTTCATTGTTGATGCGAGGAGCCGGTCACTGCTGCAGCTTCGCGTTGGCAGATGACATGGAAAGACACTGCATGGTGCCAAGAACAGGTCATAGCTGCAGTTTCTGGTTGACAAAAATGTGTGATGAGTCGGCTCAAGGTTGCGAGTACCGTGAAGAGTCTACTCAAGGTTGCAAGAAAGCGTGACGAGTCTGTTTGAGGTTGCGAGAAAGCATGAAGAGTCTGCTTGAGATTGCGTGAAACGTGAAGAATCTGCTCGAGGTTGTGAGAAAGTGTGAAGACTCTGAATGAGGTTGTGTGTAGCGTGAAGAGTTTGCGAGCAGCGTGAATAGTCTGCTCGAGGTTGCGTATAGCGTGAAGAGTCTGCTTGCGGTTGCGAGCAGCGTGTGAAGTCTGCTTGAGGTTGCGTGTAGCGGAAGAGTCTGCTCGAGGTTGCGAGTAGCGTGAAGAGTCTGCTCGAGGTTGCGAGTAGCGTAAAGAGTTTGCTTGAGAATGGAAATAGCTGAAAACTTCTTGATTTTCACTTATAATACTCTTTGGAGGCAGATAGAGTACACACCAACTCTTGCCAAGAGTCTGAGGCATAGGGAGCACCTCTCGGGGATCAAGACTCAATTCAGCAGAGGCCAGCAGCAGCACTTGGCAGGTCTTGCTGGTCAGATAAGCAGCTGTATGGAAGTCCTCTGAAAGCTAATTGTGTCCCTGTAGCTCAAATAGGAGGGCAGCCAACTACTCTTGGAATCACTTCTGGGATTATTTCATTGGTCCAGAAGTGTTCTGATGAGAGGGCCACATTTATACCTAATGCCAGTCTTTGTGTGGGGGGACATCACTGGCTTACTCCGAAACTGGTTCTGGTCAGCTCTTCCCCTTCCCCTGGTTTTGGCACCAAACTGTCTAGGATGAAAAACTCAAGGGCAGGACTGATGTCAGGTCCCTTTGTGTGTGCTGCAGGCAGGGTCCTTTGAAGTGTAAACAAGGCATTTTTCACTTTCTTTACATAGAGGCCCCTTTTGTCCCTATGTCTGGATGAAATACACATTACGCAACAGGAGAGCCATTCACAGGAGTTAACACTGACACTGACAGAAAGCACATTTGGTTTAAGTAGAAAAATACATGCAGAAAGGACACCCACTACCGATTGATCAAAGGTTGCTGTGTGTGGCGTGCTCCTGGGGCTTCACTTTCTTATCCATAAAAAGTGTAGATGTGTAACATTAAACAAAGTCGCATCTCCTACAGAGGAGATGTCCCCATGTGCACAGATCAAATCCCATGACGTGGGTAATCATTAAATCATAATATAATCCAAAGTTTATTCGAGTTGTAGAGTTGACGTTTTAATCAAATCAAAACTAATATATTTTCATTTTTTTCATGAAGATCTCTGGGTATACATTTTCTCATCAAAGTCTCTTTAGAGTAAACAATCCATGAGGGGGTAAATCAAATTCACATCAATCTCGATACATTTCGGGCAGCATGAGTGCCCTTCATCAGGGGAACCCTCTAGAATATAACCCAGAACACAATTCTTACAGGAAGACCATCAGACATACAGGATTAAACAATATGCAAAAACTGGCCTGATTTCTGCATATGAATCAAACATGCATGGCAAACTGACAATACATAACAAAATCAAAACAACGGGGTGCAGTCACAAAGTGAAATTCAATGTGTGAAATCTCTATATGAGACCTCTTGCCCCAAAGAAGTGAATCAGCATGAACAGTTCTCAATGGTGCCAAAGTGCTCGGTATCACCCGAAATGCGTGTTGCCTCAATATGTGTAAAAGATTAGAGTACTCGAAGAGACAAGAACGCTAAAAGTGGCACAGTAGTTAAAAATAAAAATAAAAACTGAGGGGCAGATTTATGTTAACTGGCGCATCCCCAGGGATGCGCCAGTTAACATGCGCCACAGTGTGCCACAGCTCCGTCAGCCATGGTGCGCCGCATTTATAATGCGGCACACCATGGTGCAAAAACGGCACAGATGCGTGACGCATCTGTGCCGGAAATGTGGCGCATTGCTGGAGTTGCGTCGGAAGCGCGACGCAGCTCCAGCAAGGCTCGGGGGTGCCCCATTTTAACAATGCTGCGTCAAGACCTACGCCTGCTTCAAGCAGGCGCAGGCTTTTGACGCAGCATTCGCTTAAAAGTGACTGAGTGAAATTTCATAGATTTCACTCAGCCACTTTTGCGAGGCGCACCTGCCCCGGAACGCCCACCCTGCGCCAGAACGCCCACAAGCGGCTCAGGGCTTTACAACGTGACGCATCTGCCTAGATGCGTCCCGTTGTAAATCGTTCGTAGGGATGCGCCACGTTTATGCCGCCTTGCGTGACGCAACAGCGGCGTAAACGCGGCGCAAGGGCCTCATAAATCTGCCCCTGAGTATCTCAAGTAGATAGATGACGTGTAATAGTAAAGAATTTGATTGACCCCCCTCATGGATTGTTTACTCTAAAGAGACTTTGATGAGAAAATGTATATCTAGAGATCTTCATGAAAAAACATGAAAATATATTAGTTTTGATGTGAATAAAATGTCAACCCTATAACTCGCTTAAACTTTGGGATTATATTATGATTTAACGATTACCCACGTCGTGGGATTTGAGCTGTGCACAGGGGGCATCTCCTCTGTAGGAGATGCGACTTTTTTTAAGTAGAAAAATGTCAATTTATTAAAAGTAACATTTCCAGAATAATAATTTAAAATCTGACTAACATTAAGGAGGATTTTAGATTACAATTAAGGCTCTCTGGTTTCTGTTTTTATTGTTATTCACAAATAAATACAGGAATAAAACTACTTATATGCCTGTCTGTATTTATTTTTAAACATGGATTAAAATGGAAATTAAATTGTTCTAAATGCTGTCAGTTGTGAGTGCCTGGCCCATAGCTGTGCGGATTGATAGGTAAGGGGGTTAAAAAAGATAGATATTTTACTCGTACGGCTTAAACAGCAGCATATATGTGCAAGGTCGATACTACAATGTGCATGTTTTCATACAAGTGTATTGCATCATCATCTGGGGGCGTTCATGCCATTGCAACCTGCCAGAAATTCAACTTTCCGTGAGTGTATATTTATAGATAAATAAATGTCGAAATATACTAACTTCAGCTTCATATTTTTCATAAAACCCAACATTTATATATGTATGAATATAGATAAAAATTCGTAAAAATTAATATGGATAAATACAGATGGAATTGTAAAAATATATATATATCATAAAACCAGGGTCCTAATTACAATTCAAATGACGAGAAGAAGCGTTTCTCTGTCTGTTCCCAAACTTAAGTTATTATTTATTAAATGTAAGAGGGTCGTCCATGACTAGTCTCTAGGAGAGATAACCTTAGTGAAGAATGGTTTCAGGAGCGTTTCACTTTCAGGACTCGTAAAATATATGTACACAAGTCCTACTTTTCAAATACCATGCACTTTACCTTGCGAGCCTTAAGGCCTGCCTGAGGAGTGACTTATGTATATTGATAAGGAAGGCTTAGGGCAGGAAAAAAGGTTTTTTTGCCAGGGCAAAATAGCAGTTTAAAACTGCTCTACAGGCTGCAGAGGCAGGCCTGAGAGATGGTTTACAGTAGGGGTTTCGTGGGTGGCACAATCAGTGCTGGAGGCCACTAGAAGCATTTAATTTACAGGCCCTGGGTACATGTGGTACTATTCACTATGGACTTTTAGGAAAATTAAATGTACCAATCAAGCGTGGCTAATTTTGCTATCGGCAAGAGGAAGAGAGAACAAAGAGTAAATTGCACAGAGTCCTGAAGGCCATCGAAAACAGAGGCAGCAAAGAAAAGCAAAAATCTAGGGTGACCCTTCGGAAAGGGTCCCGTCCAGCAGTCATTTCTTGTGGGTGGGACCACGACTAGCTCAGAGCCTCTGCCAAACGAGGACAGATTTCACAAGGCTCTAAAAGTCAGTGTGTGCTTTCAGAAGAGGAGCCACAAGGTATGGATCAGGAAGAGCAAATAATGTAGCCAGATCAACTGATTACTTGAATGGGCACTACGGAGCTTATTTACGAGGACTTTGCATCATGCTTGCATCATGCAATATGGTACATGCAACACTCAAACCTCTAAGTCATATTTATGACGCCACGCAACGCCACTTTGTGTTGCTTAGAATGACTTCAAACTATGGAGCAATGCAACACAGCACAAATCGCTGCGTAACATTACTCTGCACACAGGAGGCATTCAGTGGTGTTCCCACGCAAATCCCATGGTTCTTGACACATTCCAAGAGTTACCAACCCTGGTAAACCTGGGTAGGCACCTCTCCAGGTGAGGCGTAATGTGGAGAAATTTCTCTATAGCTCCTCGTTTGTTTCTCTTTCTATGTGTGGTGCATTATGCAGCACACATAGAAAAAGGAAAACCTCTCTGGAATGTTTATGTGCAGGAAGGTGCTCTTTCCTGCACAAAAGCAATCCTGTCTACAACGCAGAGCCCCATGCACCATGATGCAAGAGTGCTTGGGTTGGTGCTAGTCTGCCAAATTGGTCCAACACAGGGGGAAAGGACAGGAATATACCGTACTGAATAAATAAGGCACATTCCTGCCCCTTCCCTGTGTTGAAAGGAAGTGCTGTAAAGTACCTTGCTGAGACGCCCTGCGCCACAGTTCTTGTAAATATGTCCCTGAGTGAGCAGTGCTCAGTGATTGACCACTAAGGATTATCAATACTGTGAGTAAGTCTATAGCTCCAATTGCAGTGGCGTCTGGTGATCTTTGAAGGTAGTGACTGCACAGAGTTACAGCGAGTGAGCTAAGCCAGGCCCCCCCTTCTATGATGGTTCGGTTGTTTCTACCCCCTCTGAAAAATGTTGAGAAAATGGGGCCATACAGTGAATTTTAAAGCACAATGTTCATTTTAATTTGCCCACAAGACATAAGTTCTGAAAGGGCACTTATTAAATATGCAAGTCTTTTCATTGTGTGCCAAGCTGGTGAAGCCTGACACTTCAGAAGAGCGAGCTCAACTTGTTTCAAACTGAGCAGTGGGCACCCCTCGATCTGCACAAATCCCCATCCTTGACCAGAGCCAGCATTGCTGTCATGCCTGCCCTAATATGCAGTGGGCGACAGATGATGCCTGAAGTGACATGTAATGTGCCAATGGATTTATTTTCCATTGATGCCCTCACTGTACCATGCCAAAATAACCGCTGTTATTTCCGGGCCGTCATTTTGTTATTGGTACCTGCCCCTACCATGGTGTGTCACCAGCAGGCTCAATTGTTAGGGACTTGCTTTGGAAGTGGGACAGGAGATGGTCACGCGCAGAGCTGCGATTTCAGCAGGTGTACACGCACGTACATCCCCTGTCCCCCTTCCTTCAAGTAAGCATGCAGTTTCACTTTCTGTTATTTGTTATAAAAACAATCTTGCCCCATCGTTGGAGTGGCCTGCAACGGCGGGCCGCTCAGGAAATACATCTATACACTGTGCCTTCATCGGCACAACCATTCAGACTAATGGAGAATACCCCACTCACCCGGTATGCGGGGGAACTCCTCCTCAGCAGCTGGCTGCGGCGCTTTTCAGGAGCACTCCAGCTCCTCTGCCAGCACGACGCGGGGCTCTCCCCTTAGGCATGAGAGCCCTGCAGTGCTATCAGCTGGTCTTCACCCAGGTCCCCTGCTGGGACCCGGGACTTCAGCTCCCGCACTTCGCTTTGGCATGGGGCTCCTTCTTCACCACGAAAGGTAGAAATGATGCGCATGCCCGGGCAGCTCCTGCCCTCCCAGGTCTCCTCCCAGCCCGGATACTGAGCTGGTTTCTGTTTCGCTTATCTCTCTGTCTCAGCTTTGGAATGAACATTCTGCACCGAGTTTCTTAACCAAGCGTATGCCAGTTTGTCATCCCCCGTTCCAGATGTTTTTACAAATCTTTCTGGCCACCCTCTATACCTTTTCGTGCATAACAATGGGTTTTATATCATCCTTAATGCAGAATATACGAGGTAAGGAAAAACAACCTTTCTTTTACATTATTTACGGTACACCGATCGCTCAGACTGTTATTAAATGAGTTTGTTCGTATAAAAAATCTGCTTGCATTTACGTTGTATTTGCGGTCAGCTCTGTCCAGACGTTTTTACGTCCACTACCCCGCCCCTCTCCCCGGCTCATATGCATGCGCAGATCAGAGGCCGCTGCCCGCAATCCGATGCCATTCTCCCGCTGCCGCTTACAAAATCAATTGGGAAGCGGCCTCATCGACCCCCCCCCCCCTTCTCCTAGCTGACCCCCATTTCAAATTTGGGAGTGCTTCTTAAGCTAGGAAAAGGGGGGCGGAAGGCAGCGAGATGCGAACGGGCATGGCACCCGGCGGCAAGTGAGCCAAGAGCACAGCCCTCCCACATCGCTATTGCTAGCTGCAGTCTTTAGACCTTTACACTTTGAGTTTTTACTCTCCGCAAGCAGCAATCCTACATCCCACCCTCTCTCTGGGTGTGTCGGACATTGGAGGGACCTGCAGAGCGTCACCTTCCTCTTCCTCCACCCTGGCTTTCTCTATCCTTCCCGTCCAGTGCACAAACACACAGTGTAGTGCCCATGCTCATTCCGGTGCTCTGCTTGTTCGTTGCACATGATCTCTCGGTTGGCGTGGGCAGGCTTGGTGCCAAGGACACACCGGGGATGTATGGGGCCACGGAACCCGGGTGTTGTAAATATCTTGCGAGCACTGAATTGCAGCACTGCTGGTTGGCAATGCTTTAAGTGGGAAGAAAAAGTTGGCGGGTCGATAAAAGGGCCATGGCCAAAAAAGCATAATTTCAATTGCCACATATGTGTCCATCGCTCCGCAGAGAGGCCAAGTTGTGGATGGGCATGTACGATTTACATGTCTGTGACCCACTGACTGGTACTATGAGAACTGACTGCTGCCTAGGAGCTCTCAATTGTGCACCAATAAAAAAACCTGTGCTACCCTGAAATGACTCAGAGGCGTGTCGACTCAGTACAGTATTCACTATGCAAGAGTCATGTGTTGCATGAAGAAATCCAGGAACACATCTTGGGGGAAAAAAGCAAATACGGTTAGGGAAATCCAGAAGAAGCAAAACGTAAAAGTAAACAGGGATCGGTGATATGGAGTCCTGCAGGGTTCTTTTTACAGCCTTTGAGGAGAAATCGATTAGTCTTCTTGCCAGTAAAGTACATGAGTGTGCATACAGCTTCAGACCAGTTTCGAAGTGAGATTTTAATTTGACCTGGCAGGAGCCAACACTCCAGAACTGAGCTGATAAAACCCTTATATTCATCGTGAAGCTTTGTGTGACTCCCTAAATTGAAGCCTGTCCTAGCTTCCAAGCAGTCCATGTCCACCACCACCACGTCCACAGCCAACACCTCCACATCCACCACCTCCACAGCCCCCACCTCCACCACTACCACTACGTCCACCACCACTACGTCCACCACCACTATGCCCACCACCACGTCCAACACCACCACACCCACCTCCACCACCACCATGTCCACCACCACCACCATTTCCACCACCACTACTACCACCACCAAGTCCATCACCATCATGTCCACCACATCCACCACCACCATGTCCACCACCACCACCACTATGTCCACCACGGCCAGCACCACGTCCACCACAAAGCCACTACCACGTCCACCACCACATCTACCTCCACCAAGTCCACCACCAAGTCCACCACTACATCCACCACCACCACTTCCACCAACACCACGTCCACCACCACCACCACGTCCACCACCACCACATCCACCACCACATCCACCACCACGTCCACCACCACCACATCCACGACATCCATCACCACTATGTCCACCACCACACCCACCTCCACCACCACCACGTCCATCACCACATGCACCACCACGTTCACCACCACCACGTCGCCCTCACTCGATCTGTCACCCTCACTCTATCTATCACCCTCACTCTATCTGTTTATCTATCGCACTCACTCTATCGCCATCACTATATCTATCTATCGCCCTCACTCTATCTATCTATCACCCTCCCTCTATCTATCGCCCTCTCTCTTTCTATCGCACTCACTCTATATATCTATCGCATCACCACAGCATCACTCAGCACCACCACAGCATCAATCAGGGGTACCACAACATCACTATGTGCTACCACAGCATCACTGAACGGTACAGCATCACTTGTCGCCACGACCACAACATCACTCAGTGCCACCACAGCATCAATCTGTGCAACCATTCAGCAACAACTGGTTCAAATATGTTCTCTCAATGTTTCAAGCTTTATTACAAATGTCACAAAAAGATGTTAATATTTCACTTCTGTTCTTGGATTTTCTTCACAATAAAATACACTGAACAAAATCTTCACAAAAGTTATTTACACAATTTTAAGCTATTGCCATTATAAATTACAATAGCTTTTATTTAAGTTTTGTTTATTTAAAAAAAATAAAAGCCATTGTTATTTGTAATATCAATACATCTAAGTCACTTAAATAATACACATATTGCATTACAAATGCTGTAGGTGTCAGATATGTGAAAGTTAAAACTATTGGCAATGTAAATGACAAAGCTATTAATTTCGCTATTTCCAAAACCAACACATAAATAAAAAATGTGTCATTTACAATACCAATAGCTCAAGCTTTCCTAATGCGAGACCTATTGCATTGCAAATGCTTGTTCTATGAGTGTCTGAAAGGCCAAGAATTATCTCCAGTATTCCAGCACCAAGATTTTTCCGTGCCTGCCAGCTGTGCCAAGAACTGCTCCAAATATGCCAGAACTCCCCTTTTGGCCTATCCCTTAAGTCAAGAAATGCTTTCAATTATGCCTGGTAACTTATATTCCAATAATAGACTCTAGTAGGGCTGGGCCAGCATTAGACTCACAAGCAGATCACACTCACAGGCACTCACTGTCTCGCTTACATGCACGCACACTTTATCACTCACACAGACTGTCCCGATACACATTGTCTAACATGCGCACTCACTGAATCATCTCCTCACTTACACTCGCACAAATACTCTAATGCTTTAGCTTTGTTTACTCTACGGGGAGAGTTAAGATCCATACGAGTGGGCTTCGGTCCACTCATGTTTTGGGGTTGCACATTTTCAATGCATGCAGAGTTCTGTACATGACGCTAACTTGTTTTCTCGCTCTCCCTGTATACCCAGGACCCTCGCTTATGGCCTTTGTTGTTAAACAATTGTATGAAATTCACTGTGCTCCTTAGTTTTGCTCCTGCGGTAACAGCATGTTTACAAGCCCCTTGCGCCACTGGTGCATCACTTTTCGTGACACACTGGCAGCTCTTTTTGCTGCCCTGTCTTTGCAGGACACATCAATACAGCCCTGTTTCTCCCAGCCCTTTGATTGAAAGGGGCGTTCCATGGGTGTTTCTTTGGTTGTTTTCATGCAACACCCATTGCTTTAGCCGCATTCTCAGATTTACAACCTTTCGTACACCTGGAAATGCGTCAGCAAGCTCCACCTCCCAAGGGAAGGCGTAGGGAGGTGCAATGAGGAGAAATGTTTTAGTTTCTCCTCGTTTTGTTCCTCTTTGTATGCAGCCTGCATTCTGCAGCACACACAGAAAAAGTGACAACACCTCTTGTGATTGATTTTGCGCAGGAAAGTGCCCCTTCCTGCACAAATACAATCATCCCCGCAATGCAGGCACCTTTGCACCGTGCAGCCAATTGTGCACCAGTGCAGGGGAGAGCACAAGAATCTGTCATATCATTTTAGTTATGACGCATCCCTCAGGGACGGCTCTAGGCTCATGGCGGCCCTGGGCAGGGAGCGTAGGTAGGGGGCCCCGGAAGAGGGGGTCCAGGTGGGGTGGAGCACGGAGGCCAGTAAAGAGGGGGGAGGGGACGGGGGGTCAGGGTGTTTGGAAGTGGAACAAAGCCGGAGGCCGCCAAATCCCTGTCAGGGGCCACCTTGCAAATATGTATCCATCCTCAGAGGATTATTATATTAAGGAAATATTTTGGTGTGGTGGCCCTGTGCTGGTGCACAACTTGCACATGCCTAAGGCCGCCCCTGCATCCCTGTGCTTTGGAAGTGACTCTGCGCAGCAAAAATGGCTTGCGGCACTGCACTGAGTCACTTTCTGTAAATAAGTCCTGTAATATTTTCTGTTCCGATGTTCCTAGAGAGGGCGGATTTCCAGTTGCATATAATAATCCACATTTGTAAAGTCCAAACAATCTAGGTGCTGGGGGCCGTTGAGGAGATTAAGCAAGCTATTGCCCAGAGTCACATGGTTCTGGTCTAATCTGCCGCCGGAGCCGGGGATCGAACTGAGATCCTCAGATTCCAGTGTCAGTCACCCTGGGCGCAGCGCCACACCTCTCCCTATCACTTAAAGGCCACTTCCTTCAGATGACCGGAGGTGCTGTGTGTTCTGAATGTAAGGCGCAGTACAGTATATTCCTCAGATGTGGAGTACATGTTGTTATACCATGTTCTAATTTTTCTGTTATATTATTGGGTTGTGAGATGTACCTTTCTCTGTCACACCACATGGACTGTACAGTTTCCTAATCTTAATTTTTTTTAACTCTCCAATGGGGGATGTGGGTGGGATTCCCACAAGGGAGGACTTCCCCTCAAGCCTTTCATTGATCTGACTTGGAATAGGGTTTATGTTTCTTCTCTCCTGCCTTTATTGAACAGTGCTTATGATAAGTGTTCCTTAACTCCTAATTGCCCTGTACTAGACAGTATTCAGTGCTGGCTATAATCTAGATTATGGCTCAGTTTCTGGGTCCAGTGATGTCTTAAATGTATATACATTCTGAATATTATAAATTGATTGAGGAACCAATACATTTTTACCTTCTGTAATGACTTCTCAATTTTAAAATAAATGTCCATGGTTTGTACTTCAAATCCCGTCTCGCGTGGAGTTTCCTGAGAGGAGTTTCTTAGAACTCAAGGCTGGTTTTATGCATGAGTTTAGGGCTCTCGCCTCTTGGCGACTCACACGGCCCTGATCCATCATTCGGCCCTTTTGATGTGAAAAGCGCCAAGACTCTGGTCGGTGGATGATGTTGTCACCTAGACCCTCTATAAATAACAGCATCTTAGAAACTGGCTCAACGGAGGCGAAATACGACACCTTTAAGATGGGGATGCTGTTGAAAGGACGCCTGGTGCCGAGGACACAGGGTCCTCTTGGCAGGAAAGGGGCAACTGATCTGTGAGAGTTCAAAAGCTTCGAGGACTGACCTCCCCTTGACAGTAAAGGGAGAGCTCCAGATTTGTGAGAGTTCAGAAGCTTTGAGGGCTCACCACCCCTTGGAGGTAGAGGGAGAGCTCCAGGTTTGTGAGTTCAGAAGCTTCAAGGACTGACCACCTCTTGGAGGTAGAAGGAGAGCTCCAGGTTTGTGAGTTCAGAAGCTTCAAAGACTGACCTCCCCTTGGCGGTAAAGGTAGAGCTCTAGGTTTGTGAGTTCAGAAGCTTTGAGAACTGACCTCCCCTTGGCGGTAAAGGGAGAGCTCCAGGTTTGGGAGTTCAGAAGCTTCAAGGACTGACCTCCTCTTGGCAGTAAAGAGAGAGCTCCAGGTTTGTGAGAGTTCAGAAGCTTCGAGGACTGACCTCCCCTTGGCGGTAAAGGGAGAGCTCCAGGTTTGGGAGTTCAGAAGCTTCGAGGACTGACCTCCTCTTGGCAGTGAAGTCAGAGCTCCAGGTTTGGGAGTTCGGAAGCTACGAGAACTGACCTCCCCTTGGAAGTAAAGAGAGCTCCAGGTTTGTGAGTTCAGAAGCTTTGAAGACTGACCTTCCCTTGGCAGTAAAGAGGGAGCTCCAGGTTTCTGAGTTCAGATGCTTCAAGGACTGACCTCCCCTTCCAAGTAAAGGGAGAGCTCCAGGTTTGTGAGTTCAGAAGCTTCGAGGACTGACCTCCCCTTGGCAGTAAAGGGAGAGCTCCAGGTTTGTGAGTTTAGAAGCTTAAAGGACTGACCTATCCTTGGCAGTAGAGGGAGAACTCCAGATTTCTGAGTTCAGAGGCTTCAAGGACTGACCTCCCCTTCCAAGTAAAGGGAGAGCTCCAGGTTTGTGAGTTCAGAAGCTTCGAGGACTGAACTCCCCTTGGCAATAAAGGGAGAGCTCCAGGTTTGTGAGTTCAGAAGCTTCAAGGACTGACCTCTCCTTGGTAGTAAAGAGAGAGCTCCAGGTTTGTGAGTGTTCAGAAGCTTCGAGGACTGACCTCCCCTTGGCAGTAGAGGGAGAGCTCCGGGTTTGTGAGTTCAGAAGCTTCAAGAACTAACCTCCCCTTGGCGGTAAAGGGAGAGCTCCAGGTTTGTGAAAGTTCAGAAGCTTAGAGGACTGACCTCCCCTTGGCAGTAAAGGGAGAACTCCAGGTTTTTGAGTTCAGAAGCTTCGAGGACTTACCTCCCCTTGGCGGTCAAGGGAGAGCTCGAGGTTTGGGAGTTCAGAAGCTTCAAGGCCTGACCTCCCCTTGGTAGTAAAGAGAGAGCTCCAGGTTTGTGAGAGTTCAGAAGCTTCGAGGACTGACCTCCCCTTGGCGCTAAAGAGAGAGCTCCTGGTTTGTGAGTTCAGAAGCTTCGAAAACTGACCTCTTGGCAGTAAAGAGAGAGCTCCAGGTTTGTGAGAGTTCAGAAGCTTCGAGGACTGACCTCCCCGTGACAGTAGAGGGAGAGCTCCAGGTTTGTGAGTTCAGAAGCTTCGAGGACTGACCTCCCCTTGGAAGTCGGGAGAGCTCCAGGTTTGTGGGAGTTTGAAGCTTTGAGGACTGACCTCCCCGTGGCAGTAAAGGGAGAGCTCCAGGTTTGTGAGTTTAGAAGCTTTGAAGACTGACCTCTCCTTGGGCGGAAAGGGTGAGCCCCGGGTTTCTGAGAGTTCAGAAGCTTTGAGGACTGACCTCCCCTTGGGAGGAAAGGGAGAGCTCCGGGTTTGTGAGAGTTTAGAAGCTTCAATGTCTGACACACGCACAAACAGACAAATCCACATTGAACACACGCACAAACACATACAGAAATGCACACACATGCACAAACACACACTGACACGCACTAACACATGGTGACACATACACAAACAAACACGGACACACGCACAAACACACATGGACGCATACACAAGCACACGAACACACGCAAACACGCAGGGACAAATTCACAAACACATGGAGCATGTACACACCCACAAACACATGCACAAACACATATGGACGCATGCACATACACACGCAAACACACATGGACAAATGCACAAACGCATAAGGAGCATGTGCACGGACACACGCACAAACACACAGCTACATGCATTAACACACATGCACAAAAACACACTTGCACAAATACACATGGACATATACAAACACATGGGCACATGCACAAACACACACGGACACATGCAAAACACACAAGGACACATGCACAAACACTCATGCACTAACACACACGGACACACACAAATGCACACGAACATGCACACAGGGACACTCGCACAAACACATACAGGGACACACAAACACACTCGGACACACAGGAACAAACACAGAAACATACACAGACACACGCTCAAACACACACAGACACACGCACAAACACACAGACACACACAAACACACCCACAAACACACACTGAAACATGCACAAACACACACAGACACACGCACAAACACACACAGACACACGCACAAACACATGCGGATACATTGTGACACATGCACAAATGAATGAATGAATGAATATAAAGCGTATAAAGTGCGAATTTAGCCCGAAGGCATCAAGGCGCTGCAGACTGGATCAGTGTATCAAAGTTCACTGGTTACTAAATCACAAAGATTATGGGAGATGAGGGCTGGAACAAGAGAAGAGCCAGGTCTTCAAGGATTTCCTGAAGGCAGAATGTAGTTCCAAAGTGGAGAATAAGGGAGGAAGTAGATTCCACAAGTTGGCGGCCAGAAGCGAGAAAGCCCTCCCCCCCCCATCTGGCTTTCCTAAACCTGGAAACTGTAACCCAATTCCTACTAGCCGATCTCAGGTTCTTGCTAGAGATGTATCTGTGAAACAGTTTATTATTGCCTTCAGCACCCCTGTTGTGCAAGGCCTTGAGTACAAGACACAGGGCTTTAAACACACTTCTTCTCCCAAGTGGGAGCCAATGAAGGCTCCTAATTATGGATGAAACCGCATGAAATTTAGGAAGACCCATCACCAGCCTAGCCGCTGCATTCTGCACCACTTGGAGACGATGCAGGAGTCCCTTATTTATTCCTAAATAAAGTGCATTGCAGTAATCCAACCTGGATACCACAAGGGCGAACACTGCCGGTTTCCGAGCCGTAAGGAAGAGAAAACGAAAGATCTTCCTAAGAGTCCTTATCATCCCAAAACAAGTTGCAACCATTCTATTTATTTGTGACTTTAATGATAAAGAGGAGTCTACAATAATGCCTAGGTTCTTGGAACTTAGACAGGGCAGGCTCCTAGAGAAACAGGCCACCAGGCCTCTGAGCAAATATCTTGCTTGTCTCCAAAATTATAACCTCAGTTTTGTCCCCATTGAATCTTAGATAATTCTCCACCATCCATGCAGCCACCGCTTGCATGAAATTATTAAAATTTGCTGCTGAGGCTGAGACACTCTCTGTGATGGAAATCAGAATCTGAGTGTCATCAGCGTAGGACAGGACTTCTAAACCAAAAGACCTAACCACAGCAGCGAGAGGGGCTACATAGATATTGAAGAGAGTAGGACTCAATGAGGATCCCTGGGGAACTCCACAAAACAATTTCTTTGGGGAAGACCAAAATTGACCCATCTTAACTATCTGTGACCGATCCATAAGCAAAGATGACAAAAGGTTGAGTGCAGATTCCTCTAGCCCTATTTCCTGGAGCCTACCAACCAGCCTACTCGGGGAGATCGTATCGAAGGCTGCAGTCAGGTCAAGGAGGATCAGCAAGGTGGTGTGACCAGCATCAACCTGTTGCCGAATGTTGTTAAAGACAACGGTTAATGCTGATTCGGTGCTGTGCTCCCTCCTGAACCTATGCTGTGAACCATCAAGAAGTTGGTATATCTCCAAGTAGCAACTGAGTTGGCGGTTAAGATGTTTTTCCAGGATTTTCGCAGGGACCGGCAACAAAGAGATGGGCCTAAAGTTTTTGGATTCGGTTGGATCAAGGGAGGCCTTCTTGAGCAGGGGTTTTACCACTGCAGTTTTCCATGCGGTGGGAAAATGGCCAGCAGAGATGGCGGGGTGGATGATAGTCGTTAGAGGAGATGTAACTACCTCTTTCCCCAGTTTCAGGATTGTAAGAGGACACAGTTCCAATGGGGACCCAGACCTAATCCCACTTAACAGCGATTCAGTTTCTTCTAGACGAATAGGTGGAAAAGATCGTAGGCGACAGTACCCCATAGGAACTTTCACTGGATCAAGAAGAAGAGAAGTTTTAACCTTCCCCAGATTTGAATTCTCTAGGGAGGTATAAATGTCCTTAATTTTGTTATAAAAAAAGTCTGCCATTTTATCGCAGAAATCCTGGGAAGCCTCTGTGCTGGAACTAGACGCAGGGACTAAGAGGGAGTTGATAATAGAGAAAAGTTCCCTAGAAGATCTAGTAGCTTCGGTCATGGCTAACAAAATAGGAAACCTTTTTCTCTCTAATAGCTTCCTTATATTCCCTTAGCCGTCTTTTATGCAGTTCCCTTTCTACTCTACAAAAGTCCGTCCGCCATTTTCTTTCCTGCTGTCGGCAGGCCTGCCTGAGTTTCCTCAATCTCTCGGAGAACCAGGGGGCAGAATGACGTTTTATTGCCTCATAATGCTTTTTAAGGGAGGCAAGGAAGTCCAAGGCTGTTATCAGTCAGCTGATAAACTCCTTGTACATATCATTAACATCGACATGAGAAGAGGGACAATATTTACTGAGTTTATCATGAAGAGCCTCCTTACTAACCTGTCTGAGATTTCTCTTCCATTCCACCCTATTCCTGTCACAGGTGTCTAAAGCAGGTGCTGCTATTACAAGGGTAAAAGGAATGGCGAAATGGTCAGACCAGGAGAGGGGAATAGGATCCAGAACCGTAATCCTCGAGTCATTGGAAAAAATCCCATCAAGGATGTGTCCAGCCGTGTGTGTGGAACTCTTTCCTAACTGAGGGAAACCACAAGATTCCATGTTTTCCAACAAGGCCTGCGTTTCAGGGCAAACCGTCTTTTCTAAATGGAAGTTAAAATTCCCTAAAAACGTAACCTTTGAATGAGCGAAATTAGGCTCTATTTGGTTACTAAAATTCTGGGGAAACAGGGCTCTGGGTCGGGGGGTCGATAAGTAATCACTCCACTAAAACTATCAGTCGGAAGAACCTTCAGGGATAAGTAAAGAGCCTGATAGGCCTCTGTGGGAGAGGTAAGGTCGGTCCTCTGTAAAGCAGGAATGTTGGACTTGGCCCTCTTGGCAGGGTCATCCCTGAACTTTTTGCCCTCCTCCAATAGTTTATATGACCTGTTTTTGTTGGTTTAATGACTCTGGGCACTTTACCACTGCTGACCAGTGATAAGTGCATATGCTCTCCCTACTATAAAGTGTACATGTAATTTATTTCCATGATTGCCTTATTTGGTTTACTGTCAGTACCAAGTAAAGTGCACCAGGAGTGCCAGGGCTTACAAATACAAATACTGCTAGTGGGCCTGCAGCGCTGGTTGCGACACCCACAGAAGCAGCCCTTTAACATGTGTCTAAGGTCTGCCATTGCAAGACCTGCGTGCAGTCTGGTACTGTCATGCTGGCTGGGCAAGTGTACACACTTGCCAGCCTCTAAACCTTCCCTTTACTTCATGTGAGTCACCCCTATGGTAGGCCCAAGGGCAGGGTGCATTGTAAGCATAAGCTAGGACATGCCCTGATGTGTGTGGCATGTCCTAATAGTGAATTACAGACATTTTCATTTTTCACTATTGTAAGGCTACCTGTTCTCATAGGCCAAAATGGGCTGCTGGAATTATTACATTATATAATCCCAACAGACTCAGGGAGCATGGTAGAAAGTCAAGTTTAGTATGCCTGAACTCAGAATAATAAAATACTTATTTTAGTAAAGTTTATGTTAATATACTGTGTTTGCAAATGCTACTTTTACAAAGTTGGGATTTGCTTACCTAACCATTTCAGCCCGCTTCTGCCAGGATGTATATCTACTGTCTGGGTTGTGTGAATGACAGGTCTGGGGATGACAGGTGGTGAATGGATGAATTACACCAGAGTGGGTGGTGGGATTGCCCCTTGACTCTAAATAGGGCTGTGCTCTGCCACCACAATGCTGGGTCCACCTCCTGGGGAGCGACTGATGACTCTGCCCGACACCTGGTGGCCCAGGAAGAGGGAGGACTGTCAACAAAGTGCTCCTGGCTGTACTTGTCATCTCAATGCTGGCTCCACCTCCTGCTGTCCCTGCCCCTCACACTGAAAGAAGAAGGCAGAGTCTGCACAACAAAGTGCTCCAGGACTGGAAAGGACTATGCAGAGGCCCCCCTGGCCTGAAAAGACAAAATAAACTGACTATAAATGTAGGAGCCTTGCTCCTAACAAATCAGATCCTGTTTTCCCACAACGAACCTCTGCCCAACTAGAAGGACCAAGAAGAAGCTGAGGGACTGACCTGCAGTGGCGCCTTGCTGAGGAAGGAGAGGAGAAGACCAAAGAGGACTTTGCTTTGCTGCGCTGATAACTATCTCCAAGGGCTTGTCTGAGCTTGCCCCCTGAATTGAACCCCAGGACCATTGGGTTTCCTGTGCTTGGCTCGTCTGAGACTTGAAGCGTGTGTTTCCTCCTGAAGGAGGTGAAGTCTGCGCCCCCTCGCCCCTCCTAGGGCCGTGGTACCCGGGAGCTCCCCTGCCTTTCTGCCCGTTGAGAGCCTCGCTCTACGAGAGCCACTCTCTGCCCCTCGGGTCAGGCCGCCTGCTCCTCTGCCACCCTGCCCGCAATTGGAGTGCCGGGAGCGCTTCCTAGCCCCTCCCACCGTAATTCAGGTCCTGAGCTCATCCCGAAGCCTGGACGGCCGCCCGTGCGCTGCATCGCACCCGGCCGCCCCGCTATGACCTCTGACCACAGAAGAGGCCGTGCCGCACCTCGAATGGATCATCCTCCAGTACGGGCCGTACTGAGAGGTCCTGTGCCACGCCCACCTGCTGGAAACCGTCCGCCACCGAGAAAGACCCCAAGGTACGCTCCGCCACCTAAACGTACTCCCCAAGTACGTCTCGCCCTACTGAGGGCGTCACGTGGCCCGGAGCACCCCCAGAAACTTCCTCTATCTCTACGCACAGTGCTTGTCACGGGCTCGGGGCTTGCCACGTTCTTCTTTCCCTGTAAAGCATTGTGCGCTGCAACTTGCTTCTGTACGCTCCTTACCCATCAACCTGGTACGACTCATACCCTACAACTGAATTGACTGTGCCGTACGCGGCGCACCGCGAGAAGCGTGAGAATCGGCAAGGCCAATTTTCCCTACCCGATCGATCGCGAACTGAAGCATTACAGAGCGCACAGACTCAACAGACCTTGCCCCAGAACCCTGACCTAGTGCCCTGAGTGTGGTGGAACTGGTTCTAAGGTAACTAGAATCCAGGTGGAAGCAACCTAAGCATGCTTACCGACTTTAAAAGAGCACTTACCATTGTGAAATCTCGTGGCCCCCATTTTAGAACGTTATAAAAGGTCTTGTGATAATTTACCTACCTGAATATATTTTTACATAAAGAATACGTATTTTTATAGAATTACCGCCTGGTGTCTATTTGTGGGGGGAATTAATGTGTTTACTGTGTATGATTACAAATGCTTAACTAACTTAGGACTCCTGAGTTTAGCCTTGACTGCTCGCGCCACGCAACCTAGAGGGTGAGCAGGGGTTATTCTTAAGGGGTAATTCCCTTGCCCTGACTAGAGGAGAGGATCCCTGCTTGTCACAAGTGCCTACCTGTGCCAACCAGAGACCCCCAATTCTAACAAGGAATAAACATACACCGATACACAGGGATGCACACACAAACACACATGCACAAACACACACATGCACACACGGACACATGCACAAACACACACATGCACACACGGACACATGCACAAACACACACATGCACACAAGGACACATGAACAAACACACACATGCACACAAGGACACATGCATAAACACACACACACAAACACACACATGCCCACACGGACACATGCAAAAACACACACATGCACACAAGGACACATGCACAAACACACACATGCACACAAGGACACATGCATAAACACACACACACAAACACACACATGCCCACAAGGACACATGCAAAAACACACACATGCACATACAGACACATGCGTAAACACACACACACAAACACACACATGCCCACACGGACACGTGCACAAACACACACATGCACACAAGGACACATGCACAAGGACACACGCACAAACACACGGAAAAACACACACGGACACCCGCACAAACACAAGCAGCTCCTTCCTGGACACTGAGCACCTCCTTAAGGTCGTTACATCCGAATGACTGCCCTCCAGATGCAGCAGCCTTCCACCACACAGGCCTAGCCATCTCTGCAGACAGGCGGGACTGCTGGGGCAGGCATGTCTATGAGTGCGAGGGTGTGACCCAATCTGAAAGAAGTCATTTTACACCTCGACAGGCACAGCACACGTGTGCATTCAGTCATTCAATCTCTCATCACGTCTGCTGGGGGCTGCTGTGTCGGCACCGGCCGGGCCGCTGAGCAGTGCATTAGAAAAATACCTTTTTGATGAAATGTTTAACAGAGATGGATGTGACAGAGGCGCGGAGTTTATTTTCAGCAGGTGAATGTATTACTATACATGATAGGTAAATCACCACCAGGGAAGAAAACTGCAGGCATCTCCCTCTCAAAAGAAAACGCACAGGCTGTTGTTTCCAATATCTTTCTGAAACAATTGCCTGTTTTCAGCAGATTCGCTCTTTCTGCTTCAGGCGATTTCTCCCCAGGAATCATAACTTCTCGCTCGGTAACAAAGAAACTCAATTCTACGGCTGCGTGAAATGCAATTTGTAAATTTGTGCATCTGTCGCGGTGATTTTCAACCGGGCGCCGCGCAGGGCTTTGATTTTCAGGAGCTGTTGAGGTTTATTTCATTACTGCCGCTTCAGCCGGCCTTTGGAGTATTGCTATGGACTCAGTGCTTAATTTGTGGAAAAGTAAGCGTCAAAGATCCAAGATACTCCAATGCAGCGGACTCCACGTCAGCTTCCACCTCACACTCTCCCTGCCAGCGTAGCCAGGACTGGTGCCAGAGCCCCCCATCACACCCCTGCAGATGTGATTAACCCTGGCCAACCGCAGCTATAGGAACGAACTGCCATTCATATGTTAAATCCTCGGCTGATGCTTAAAAATAGACGCAGCCCACCATGTGTTGGACTGTCCTAAATATGCACCACTGTCAAGAAACAAGTGTTTTTCCCGAGCACCGGCAAACACCGGCACAAATTAAGCAGTGGTTATGGTTGGGATTTAACATTCATACCACATCTACATGTGATCCCCACAAATGCATGCCATAGTCTCCCTTTATATCTTGCTGGTTTCACAATCATGGCCAGTTCTGTGATCCTTTTAGTGTCTCTCTTTCTCCTCTCTCTGATCTCATGATCAGCGTCTTTTTACTGTACTTGGTCCAACAGACCTGTTTACTGGTTTGTGGGGTATCATCGACTTGTTTTTTGGAGATATAATCTCCATCAACAGGCAGGTCCATGATCTTGGTTTGAGCCTAAGGGCTGGGGTCATCTGCAGCACCTCAGCACCGCTGCTCACCCATCATCAGCTGTGGAGCGGTACCTAAAAACTCCAATAAGCACTGATAAATACATTTCACTCTCCTTCTAAAGAGATCTGCAGACATTGCGTTGTGAAACTCACACCATCACACTGCAAAATCTCCCGCTCTGTTACTCTTACTGCTTCGGTCTGGCGGTGTAGCCATTTTTCTTAATTTCCCCAGGAAGTGCATGGTTTTTGTTTTTTCTTTCATGTACTGCAATCTGGATGTATTTCTGTGCTCCTATAGTATGCCTTGTTTATTTATTTATTTTATTCAAGGGGTACTCATAATTTTTTTTCACCTGGGGAGAGTACCCCTGTCACCCAAGCCTCATTTCCTTTTTAGGTTGAAACCTAGCAGACAACGCAGCTGTCTGGTTTGCAAAGACACCACGGGGGCATTCTGAAAGCTCCCCTGTGAATGCATTCCGTCTATTGCTTACCATTGGCTTTGTGGTTTGTAACTCTAATTTGCTTGCCTTCTAATTGCTGCCTTTATTAGTTTAAGGCTGGCCAGCATGTCTTTGTCCCTCCCATGACGCATATATTTACTGTTTTCTTCCACAATAGCTTACTTTCTTGACACAGACCTTTAAATGTTGTTCTCATCGTGTCACATTAGCTGTGCATTCAAAGACAAAGGTCAAATGTCAGTCGAGGGAGTTTGGTGTTTATTTTTCTTTCTCTGACTTCAAAGTGAGAGGATTTATTTGACATTACTGCTGCATACCCATGTGAGAGAAAAGGCTGTAGGCTGTTATAGTGTGTAGGATGTTATTTTTTTCTAGCACGCAACAAAATGTAAATGTCTTTAAATAAACTGCAAATATTTCAGAATATATCAGAATAAGGAAAGCACAAAAGAAGCACTTTTGTGTAATTCTGAAGTGTGGAGCAAACAAAAGTTTTAATAAAATCAAAACAGATCAATAAATTTGCTAACGCCCTGCCCACACATTATCAGTTGTGCGCTGTGTAGTTTAACAGTAAAACTGTATGTCTGTGCAAATGTAATGGTCATTTCAAATAAAAATGTGTTGTTTGTAAAGACCGTGCGCTACAACCCTATGCATACTCCACTCTACACAACTCCATTCCACGACACTCTACTCTACAATACATCAGTCCACTCTACAACACTATGCTCCAGGATGCACTACAACACTCTACTCCCTTCCAAGCTACGGCAATCTATGCCACTTCACTCTACCATACTCCACTGTACTCCACCTTATTCCACTCTGGGGCTGATTCTGATGTGGGTTCGAAATGCTTCTGACCAAATCGGGTTGGACATGGTTGCCGACCCACTCGGATCAGGTGAGTCCGACTGACGGAGTACAATGCATCCGGATGCTTCCTGATACGATTTGGTTGAACTCTCATTGACCTCAATGGGAGTATATGTTCCTAACCACATCATAATTGGGCCCTCGGTCGGTAAGACATGTTCCCGATCCGATTTGGAAGGAGCAAATGCTGTTAGGAGGCCTTACTAACCGCATCAGAATCAGGCTCTAAGTGGGAAAGCTTTCCAACCCGCATCAGAATCGGGCCCTTAGTGTCACTCCACTGTACTCCACTTTATGCCACTGCACTCTACACCACTCTGTGAGACACTCTACGTCAACTAATGCTACTTCTCCCTAGGCCACTCTGCTCCACTCTACACTACTCAACTCTTTGCCACTCCCCTCTATGCCACTCCACTCTACTCCACTCCACTCCACTCTACTCCACTTAACTCCACTCTGCAACACTCCAATCCATGATGTTCCTCCCTATGACACTTTACTCCATTTCATTGTACTCTATGACACTCTGTTTCAGTCCACTCTATGCCACTCTAGACCACTCTACGCCACTTCACTCTATGCCACTCTACTCTATGGCACCCCACTGCACTCTTCAACACTCCAAAACACTTTAAGACCCTCGACGAACGCTCCTCACTACATCACTCCATTCTCTGACACTTTACTCCACTCTATGCTACACCACTTAATCCACCCTATGCCACTCTACACCTCTCCAGTCCACTCTACGACACTCCACTTCATTCTACTCCACTCTACGGCAATCCAAGGCACTACACTCTATGGCACTTTACTCCACTCTGGAACGCACCTCACTACGCCACTCTCTTCTCTGACACTTTACTCCACTCTATGCAACACCACTTACTCCACCCTATGCCACTCTACACCACTCCAGTCCACTCTACGACACTCCACTTCAATCTACTCCACTCTACCGCAATCCAAGACACTCCACTCTACTCACTCTATGGCACTTTACTCCACTCTGGAACACTCCTCACTACGCCACTCCATTCTCTGACACTTTTCTCCACTCTATGCTACACCACTTACTCCACCCTATACCACTCTTCAGCACTCCAGTCCACTCTACGACACTCCACTTCATTCTACTCCACTCTACTGCAATCCATGGTACTCCACTCTACTCCACTCTATGGCACTTTACTCCACTGTATGCTATGCCACTCAACACCCCTTCACTCTGTTAAACTGTACTTCACTTTATGCTACTTCACTCTAGGGCCCTCTACGCCACTTCATTCCACTCTACAACACTGCACTGTACTCCATTCCACTCTAAACCCTTGTGCCATGCCGACAAACACACTGCCCTGGCATACATCAGTGACCCCTCTAGCGGAGTGCCCTATGCCAGTGCTGTGGACACAGCGGCCTGAGCCATGTGCCCCTACAGTACCCAGGGGCATTCCTGGGCACTGTAAGTGCAGTGATGCCATTGAGATTATATGGTGCTGGGAGGTTGTCATTACGAACTCCACAGCACCATAATGGCTACACTGAAGAGTGAGAAGTTTGGTATCAAACTTCACAGCACATTAAACCCACACTGATGCCAGTGTGGGATTTAATGTAAACTTCACTACAGAGGGCATCTTAGAGATGCCCTGTAGGAGAGTAGGTATGGTGGTCCTAGACGTAAACTCCACACACAATTTTTGATATTATTTCAAAAATTGTGTGTGGAGTTTACGTCTAGGACCCCCATATCTGTAACACTCAAGTCCCAGGTCCTAGGACTTTCTTTGGGTTACCCCATATATAATAACGATCTGTAGGAGAGTAGGGTCTGCTATCCTATGGTCACCCAAATTTTGCTTTTTGCTTCACTGGTTTTTGACTTAATGTGGCTGTGGGCCTGCCAATCAGACCCACAGCCTGCTGTTCTCTCTCTAAATTTATGCCAAGGCACTTTAGGTGCCTTACCAATTGGAACATGGATCACCTTGTGAGCCCCTGTACAGTGTACACTAGGTACCCAGGGCATAGGTGCATCCAAGGCCTACCAGGGGCTGCAGCATGTATTGTGCCACCCCTGGTCTGGCCTTACTATTTTACACAACTGGCTGATCACTTAGCTGGGGCAAGGTGGTGTAATCACCCTTTGCTTTAGGTGTAGTATCTCTTTATCTAACACATACAAGGACACACAGTAACCTATAAGTCACTCCTATAGCAGGCCTTATCAATCCTGGAGGCAGAGTGCTTGGTTATGTGTGAGATGGTGCTCTAGCATGAGCTGAGCATGTCTGCAGCTTTCGGAACCATGTCCTTTGGATGTTTCCTGATAGCGTCATACCATATACTCTTAAGTCATTATAAACCTTGTGGTTAAATGCTAACTCTGGTTTGACATTATCAAAACATGTCGAGTAAGGCGTCTTACGAATTGGAATACTACCCCCTCGCCAATTCAGGCGAAGGAGGTAGCATTCCACCCTTCTAGAGGGACATGACATGTAAGGAACCTGAACCCCGGTTAAAGTTAAACAGAGCCTCAGCATCACAAAATGGATGCTGACACCACAGACACAAGTCTGACCTCCTGCTGCTGGGAGTTCTTCCAGCGAGGGAGGCTTGGACAAATGGTTTCCTGCCTTGGGAGGTGCTAGCACCACCCCAGACAGGATTTTGTGTATCTGGTTAGGTAGGGCTGAATAGAATCAGACATGCCCGGGGCACACAAGGTGTCCCCGTGCATAGGCCAGTTCAAACCGGTGCTGGGGCACTCCAGCCCCAGCTCTGGCATGAAACTGGACAAAGGAAAGTGGGTGTAACCACCCCCCTTCCTGGTCCCACCCATAGGCGGGACCTAGTAGGTAGTCCAGCCCCTAGAATTGGTTTAAAAGTAGGAGCTGAGTCCCAAGATGGCAGATTACCCTGAAATTCGACTAAAGAAGAAGAAACTCTGGACCTTCGAGGTTCTGCTGCTCAGAAGACTGAATAATCTCCCTTGTGGCCAAGGAGTGGCCACCCTGTGAAGAAAGGCACCATGCAGCGATCAACAACTGCTTTGCCGCCGCCTCCCGCCGGAGCCCGAGCCCAGAGTCTGACAAAAACCAGATTCCCAGACATCTAACAGCCGATCCACAGTCCCTGCAAAGCTGAGACAAGTGGAGGCGACCTGAGACGTGGGACCGGACCTCTTGGAAAGTCCACAAGAAGCTGACTGCGCAGCACCTGAGGCCCCCTCACCGCTGTGCTTGGGGTCTTGAGAAGCCCTACCACCGAGCTACATTTGCACCAAGGACCAGCCCTCCAACTCTCACGAGATCTGCGTGGGGCCCTTTTGCTTTGTTCCACTCGACGCGCCTTCCTGGTTACTAGTCCGTTGGCTAGTGGCCATTTTGGTGACCAAACAACAACTTTCCACTGCTGGTCTGGTTGCTCCAGACTGGCCCTTGCTGCTCCTAAAAGCAGCAACCCCTCTGACCTTGCTGGTTAGAGTGATGAGCCTTCTTTGTTTCCTGCGTGGCTTGCATTAGCCAAGGCCTGTTTGCTCCGATCAAGAAGCCGACACCGCCATCAACTAGAGCCTACATGGGACAGCTCCTGAGTGACTCCTGGTCGTCGTCATCATTGCCTAGTCCACGCTGCTGAAGAGACAAGCTTCATGACATCACCTGTTGGTACCCGACAACGCCTGGTTCCTTCCTGGTTCCACGCTGGCTAGTGACTGTGAACATTGTCCCCTCTGCTTTCAGGTCTTCACCACTTCAGATCCACCCTTGGATCCACCGGAACTCTTCACATCACGTCGCCTGCAGCATCAACACTCCAAGGCTCCATCTGAACTCCTGCAGAATCCCGACCCACTTTGACTCCACTGCACCCGCTTCCTGTGGGTGAGGTAACGCTGGCACTCCGGTGCCCCCGAGTAGTTTAACTCTCCTAGTGTCCAGATTCCAAAGGGTTGAGTTCTAGACTGACCGGAAGACTCCCTACCTCCCCTTTAACACTTTTACGCATCCATTTATTTCAAAGTGAACTGCTTCTAACTTTGCGCACTGCAAACCAGATCTCGTGGGCCTCCTAGTTCCTAACATTTGTTAGTACAGCATAGCCCCAGCGATTCCCAAGGCCCTAGGCCTTACTTCCTTTCGACTCATGGTACTTATACCACTTCTTTAGTATATGGTTTTAGGGGCCACCAGGGCCTATCCATAATTGTGCAACTTTTGTATACTTATTAATTGAATTGTTTTAACGTGTTTGCTTCTGTGCTCATAAAGAGTTCAGGGGACTATTTGTAGTAATAAATACATATATATTTTGAATATATATCCTGTGTGGTGTCCTTTCACTTGGTGTTCAAGGGGTTACATATGGTAATACAGCCGGCTTCACATGCCAAAAGAGTTTAGCCTAAAGACTGCTTTGTCCACTCTACCACTAGGATAGCTGGTCTATAAGGTTGACTTACAACCAATCACCATAAGGGTTGTTAGGACTGATACAAGGTGGTCACTAGAACTAGTGAACATCATATATCAGGCCAACTTCTCACATGCCCCCTGAAACCTAACCTACAATCCATGTCTTGTCTGAGAGGCTGCCTAGGCTGCCACACAGCACACATGGTGCTGGAACCCTGGGTGGGGAGCCCCGCTCTCCTGGGCCTGCAACAATGCACATCCTGGGCGAGGTGCTAGGTCTCCTCCCCCAGGATGGGCAAGGGGAAGCTTCAAAGGCATGCCGCCTCTGTGAGCTTCTCCGGGCCACTTTCTGTATTCAGCAACTGGGCCCCACCAGTTCTGACCCCCACTCTGGCGGGAAGACTGGCGGGAAACCGTACGTCAGGAAAGGGGGTGTGCCAGCCGGGGCCAACCCCCCCCCCTCAGGTGGGAGAGGAGAGGTGAAGCACAACTCCGGGCTACTGCCATCTTGAGGATGGGGAGCACTACCCACTCCCAGCTTGGCTCCTGCCCCCCTCCCACAGGAGAGGAGCAGGTTAGGGGGTGTGCCCACCCCAGGACAAGGACCTATTGGTCCCTGCCCTCACCCTACCTGTAACACCCCTAAATTTAGTATTTAGGGGCACCCTGAACATTGTTTCCTCAGATCCAGTTTCTGAAACAAGAAACAAGAACAAAGAACTAGAAGACCTGCAGTGCAGCAGCTAAAAAGAGGAAGACAGCCACTGATTTGGCCCCAACCCTACCGGCATGTCGAACCTGCTCCTGATAAACTCTGGCGTCTCCAGCGGTCAGCAACCTCAAAAACCCCAGAGGACCTGACTGCCTTGTTACTCTGGCTACCTGGGTCTCCCACAAGCAGTGGTACTGCTCAAAGCAAGTAACAAGCCCTGGCATAAGCCCGGAACACCGGACCCTGAACACTCTGCACCCGCCAAGCCTGGCCTATGCTGGAGTGAATCAAGACCAAGAGGACATCCCCCCGGTGACTGGGACCCAAAGTCCAGTGCCCCAAGACCCTCCTCGACGAACCAGACGATGCCTGCAGCCTCAGAACCAGGGACCACCCTACCGCTACCAGCTAAGGGTTAGATTTCCCAACGCCAAAAGACACCGCTGCACCTGGCGCCCCAGGGCCTCGTGTGCCCAACCCCCGGGTGTCTACCCCTCCTCCAGCTTCCCAACTTACCTCTCGAAGTGGTGGTCAAGCCCGAAGAATCTCCGTCCCCGAGCCTGCAGTCTTTGTTCACTTTCCAGGATCTCCATTGGATAGCATTGAGCGCCCGACGGCTCAAAAACACCCTGCACACAGCCGCCTGAGTGCCCCTGGGAGTGCAACCTCTATCCTACCACAGTTCCCCACTTGTCCTGAGTAAGTGACCGGTAGCCTCGCTCCCACAGCCGCGTTCCCTCCTAGCCAGCAACCACCAACCGAGGGCCCCCTGCCTTCCATAGGAATTGGGCCTAACTCACTCTGCAACCGGCTGCCCCTGCGCCGCTGAGGGTGTAACAACTGTACTTACCTGACCCTGGGAGACCCCTGAGTCTATGCCCAGAACCTTAACTCTGCCAGTCGAGTACTTACCCAGAAGCTGATAACTCACTTTTCTTCCATAGGGTAACATGGACTGGTTTCACTTGAAAATTCTTCTGTGTGGAGTTTTGAAACTTTAAAATATTCGTCTAAAATCAGCCGAACAACGAATTCCAATTTACTCACCTGTTATCAGGAGAAATCCCAGTGTATTGTATTATATTATCTTGGTGTCCAGCACTGACCCTGAAAAGTAATTACAACCGTACTTACCGCTAACTCAATTTTCTTCCATAGGAAATCATTGACTGTATTTCTGTGAAATTTCTTTTAAGTGTCGATTTTTGTAAATTACAATATTCCTTAGAAATCGTACAAACTAAAAAAACTTAATTACTTAGCTGTTTAAAGTAGATGTCCCAGTGTTGAACCTAGTAGTTCAGCAATGGATTACAAAAGTAACACAAACATACTTTACCTGCAATCTGTATTTCCTTCCATAGGATAACATTGCAGGGCCGGCTCTAGGCATGTGCAAGCTGTGCACCTGCACAGGGCCACCAAACCCCAGGGGCCACCACGCCAATATATATCCTTAATATATTAATCCTCTGAGGATGGATACATATTTGCGTGCGGCCCCTGGCAGGGAATTGGCGGCCTCCGGCTCTGTTCCACTTCTAAACTCCCTGACCCCCTCCCCTCTTTACTGGCCTGCGCGCTCCGCCCCGCCAAGACCCCCTCTTCCGGGCCCCTTACCTACGCTCCCTGCCCAGGGCCACCATGAGCCTAGAGCCGGCCCTGAACATTGCCTGGTTTTTGTTGAGTGTCAATTTTGCAAACTTACAAATATTCGTTAAAAATTGCCTGAATAACAAAAACACAGTCCTTCAACTGTTTACAGGTGGAGCACCAGGGCTGGATCTAGGATCCATCCCTGAGTTAGAAAGAGTAACCATAACCCCACTTACCTGCTAAGTGAATTTCTTCGGTAGGAAATCATTGACTGTTTTTCTGTGAAATTTCTTCTGTCAACTTTTAAAATACCAAAATATTGCTTAAAAATCCCTACTGTGACTTAATCGATTTTGCTCAACTGTTTACAGTACTTGTCCCAGTACTGAATCTAGGATCCAGTCCTACAGTTACAAACGTAATCCTAGAAGTAATCTATTGCCTTCGTTCAGAAATTCCCATTGAGCTCAATGTGTTTTTGTGTTTTAAATTGTGTTGCCTGTGGCAACAACTGTAACTATCCTATTCCAAAGTCTATTGTCTATTGGAAGTACTTACCTAACAGTAACTCAATCTGAGAGAGTATATTTGGATACCTATTGTTGGTTCTAAAATAAAACAAGTATATATTTTTTTATACAAACCATTGTCCTAGAGTTCAGTTATTGAGTGTGTGACACCATTTGCTGACTGAGTGTGTACAACAAATGCTTTACACTGTCCTCTGATACTGCCTTAGTGCTCCACCACGTTACCATTTTAGAGAGTAAGGTTATATCTAACTTTGGCCTCTGCCAAACCTCTGGACTCAGTGGACTCTGTGCGCACTGTACCTATTTGGGAAGAGTATATTCAGAGCCACTTTCTCACACCGGCCACCTTATATCTAACCATGGGTGTCCGCAGGGCGGCCAGGAGGGGCACTTGCCCCCCTCCCCTTCCCCCCCACCCCCTCACTCGGAGCGCCTCTCCTTGCCCCCATGTGCAGAATTGCATCCCCGAGGGAGGCCTGAAGCCAGGGCTCATCCTCAGGCAGGACATCATCCAACCGTCCGCAAAGAGGATCCCTTTTACAGACGCCTTCATTTTGGCATTGCAGGGAACAGACCTGTTCCCCTGCAAAAGACCTCAGCTCCCTGATGTGGCCGCCTCGCACTCCCCTGAGCACAAGAGCAGACCCACCCCGCCCATTATCATTCTGTATGGGGCTGATTGCCACAGACAGAATGACAATGGGTCAGTCTGGGCTGGCACAGCATGTGGTGGCCTCCTACAGCCTCAGTCCGGGTCCAGGGCAGGGCATTCTGTCACATGGAAGTGCGAAAACGTCGATGCTGCTGCTAGATGAGAATCCAGTTAGCCAAAGGAAGGCGGTGAAAGAAGATGAAAAGAAAGGATTATAGTTATAGTAATATAGCAGCCATGGTTGATGCTTTTTTATTTTATGCAACTAACAACAATAGACAAAGCCAATAGTTCTGGCTTGTTGTAAGTGTAACGTTACTTGTTGTATTATATATCTGATGCAATGACAGAAGCAACAAAAATACCAGTCGGTATTATATCAAGCACAGATTTTTAGCTTATGTGTTTTAAGCCACACATTTTATTACATCAAACACCCTTTTGGAGAGACCCCCCCTAGTTTTTTCATCCCATTTAAAGCTCTGGAAACAACACCATGTCACAGTCACCCCACATCAAGGCACTGTGCTTCATGCATGACTCATGCCTTTCACTTTTTCAGATTGCCTCTGTGCAGGGGCATATTGAACCCTGATCCACCCCACCCCTTTCTTTAGGAACTACAGCGAGGGTGGAGTTCTTGATAGGTCTCCTAATTAATGTGAAAAGGTGAGTGAGTAAGTAAGTGAAGGGATGGGTGGGTGGATGGATGGCTGGATAGATGAGTGAAATGATGGATAGACGGATGAGTGAAAGGGTGGATGACGGGCGAGTGAATGGGTCGATGGATGAGTGAAATGATGAATGGATCAATGAATTGATAAGTGAAAGGGTGGATTGATGAATTGAAAAGTGAAAGGGTGAATGGATGGACGGATGAGTGAAAGGGTGGATGTAAGGCCGGATGAGTGAGTGAAAGGGCGGATAGATGAGTGAAGGAGTGAAAGGGTGGATGGATGATTGAAATGATAGGTTCAATGGATGGATTCATGAGTGGATGAGTTGATGGATGTGTGGGTGGATGGAAGGAAGGATAGTTAAGTGAAAGGGGAATTGAAAGAGGAAGGGGATGGGTAAATGGATGACTGAACAGGTGAATGGCTGGATGGATGAGTTACTGGATGGATGGACGGGTGGAAGAGTGGAAGGATGAGTGTATGGATGGATAGGGTGAAAGGGTGGGATGGATGATGGATGAGTAAAAGGGTGGATTGAGGGATAGATAAGTGAAATGATGGATGGAAGGAAATGTGATGAATAGGTTTTTAAATGGATGAATATGGACATTGTTGGGCACACAGATGGAAGGACAGATTGAATGGTGAAAGACTGAACGGTGGATGAAAGTATGATTACACATTGTAAGCCCCATTATCTTAAGCAACATTTCCTATACATTGACTTTCCCACTTATATGAGTGATTGTCTCTATATATAATGTGTGTGTTGTAACGCACTCTAAAACTCTGCCCCACATACTTGGGATGAGTAGCACTATAGAAGAAATTAAATACACATGAGAGAGGGTCTATGTGAAGATGAGGGGCGCTATTGGAGGGTGGTAGCAAGGCCAGACTGGCTGGACCGGGCATTCAGGTGTTTTGTCTGGGAGCTGGAAATGTGGGGGCGGTTTTGTTACCACAAAAAGACCTGCACATTTGCTTAAAGCTGCGCGTATACTGACAAACCATGAAATGCACAATTGTCTCAACCTAATATGAACTTATTTTTACTTGTACTTTAGTGGTTGTCTGTTTACTTACTTATTTACTACTGCGCAACCTTCTCTGATGTGTCTGTAAACCTTACCTTTTGTCCTGGTTTTTGACCTCCTGTCCTGAATTTTTGTCCCGAATTTAGAACCTTTGTCCTGAATTTTTACACTCACTGTCCTGAATTTGCTCCCATGCCAGTTGGTCACACTAGACATCACGGCAACCCCTCCAGGTGCCTGTGGTTGGGGGGTGGCGGTGATCCTTGGCGTTCAGATGGAAGCAGGGGGCTACCAATGACAAATGTCTGCCCCATCACGGTATCCACTCTGCGTCTTCAATCCCTCGTTCACCCCTTTTTTACACCTCACGTCAACTTGTGTCCCTCAAATTTCAGGAGAGGGGGCTAATTCATCCAGCAAAAGTCATGTGCAGAGTGGAGATGCAGGGGCTCTAAGTAGGGGTGAAAACACAACAAAGCCTCATTACCAAGTAAATGGTCTTTTGAAGACCTGTGTGAAGTACTCGGGTACGGCTGTGTGTGTGTGCTGTGTCGGGAAGCTGTCTCAGACAAGTACACACATTCTTATAACATTCACACCCCTCAGAACGACAAATCACCGGGGAACATCCTTTACAACGCGGATGTTACACAGCAGTTCCCTTACGACACAACTTTTACAACGCAAGTTGTAACAACGAATTGCTCTGGGGGGCGCTACAGGATAGTAAATAGTTTAATTTACTATCCAACTCCTTCCCTACTATTCACGGGGACTGGAGTTGGAATAGTAAATTAAACTATTCACTATCCAGCCCACAACAACGCAAGTCGTGGTAACGACTTGCGTTGTAAAACATGCGTCGTAAAGTACTGCGATATAAAACATCGCGTTGTAACGACATACATCCCAAATCACCACTTCTAGCTGCCTCGTCATGGGGTGGGAGTGGGAAGATGTGCACAGCAGGAGGAAAAGGATGGCCAGTGCAGGTGACGCTTTTCTTTTGTATAGGAATTTCTGCTGGCATCATAGCCCTGGGTTTGCTGTCCATGCACTTGTATAGATGAGTATTCCATACTAGTGCACAGACAGCACACCCTGGGCTATGACGCCAGCAGGAATTACTTTACAAAGGAAAAGTGTCACCTGTACTGCCATCCCTTTCACCCTGCTGTCTGTGCACCAGACTGATGGTGAACAGGGCCATGGATCTGTCTCTTTTTGCATCCAAGGGCACCGACGAAGAAGAGGAGGAGGCCAGGGCAAGGAGAAACCAGGAGACATTGACCCACACCTATCTAGAAAGTGAGACTTTCAGGAGGGGCTGGATGTCAGGACGACAGTGGTGCTGATCAGCCCAACTCCACTGAATAGTATTAAAGAGCAGGCAGCAGTTTTTAAGTAAGTTCCAGTAACTTTAATGCATTCTACAGCATCACCAGCATTACCTACTGGCTGCATATCTAGGTTACGGTGTTTTAGACTTACATGCATGGAAACGTCAAGGAGGACAGTCCCCTACGAATATGCACATGTAGTGTACGCTTGTAGGGGCAGATTTACAAGCCCCTTGCGCCACTTTTGCGTCACTTTTCCCATGTTAAAAGTGATGCAAAAGTGGCACAAGGGGCTTGTAAATCTGCCCTGTAGCGTTCAGCTTTTGGGATGCCAGTGGGGTAATTTTAGGGGTCAGGGTGAGTATGGGTTTTGGGGTGGCAGTGATAATTTTGGGGTTCAAGGTGGGTATGAGTTTTGGGGTGCCAGGGGTAATTTTAGGGTTCAGGGCAGGTATGGGTTTTGGGGTGCCAGTGGAAATGTTAGGGTTCAGGATGGATATGGGTTTTGGGGTGCCAGGGATTATGTTAGGGTACAGGGCGGGTATGAGTTTTGGGGGGGGCAAGGGTTATTCTAGGGTTCAGGGTGGGTATGGGTTTTGGGGTACCAGGGGGATAATTTTAGGGTTCAGGGTGGGTATGGGTTTTGGGTTGCAAGGGGGGGACATTTTAGGGTTCAGGGCGGGTATGGGTTTTAGGGTGCCAAGGGGACAATTTTAGGGGTCAGGGTGGCTATGGGTTATGGGTTTTGGGGTGCCAGGGGGCTAATTTTAAGGATCAGGTAATGTATGAGTTTTAAGGGGGAAGGGGGGTAATATTTAAGGGTGGGCGGGCGGCTACGCTCCGTGCACGGAGTGTGCGTAGTGCCGGCTTCTACGCATTTTGCGTAGCAGGCGTAGAATCCGGCACTACGCACGCTCCGCAGACGGAGCGTAGCTGGCCGCCACCCGCCTCCCTCCCGCCCTCCCTAAATACTTTAAATTAATAGTGTAAATGAATTAAAAGGCACTTACCTTGCCCGCCGCTGCCCGCCGCGTCCCCGGGGCTCGCTATCTTCATTGCTTCCGTCTTGTGTACTAATGCGCATGCGCGGGCGGCCTTAGTACACAAGACGGCAGCCTTTTAAAAGATTGGGGACCGAGCACGCGCGCTGCCTTCAGGCGCTATCACTCCCCTGCCCTAATGAAAGCTTGTTTTCATCCCTCATTACCATGTTTCAAACTCGATCGAACGTGGCCTGGCAAGTGGAGTTTTACAAGCAGCTACTGATCGCCTTATTACTAGAAATTAATATGTTGTTTATTTGCCTGAGGGTGGAGGGCATATTGACAAGCATTGTCCAATGCATTTGTTCTTAGTTTTCTTGGCGCACAGTTCCTTCCACTGGCTTCATTTGCTCTCACATTATATTTGTCAGTTTCGGCCTCATTGATTTTACCCCATGCAGCTCTTTGTGCGAACGGGGGATCGATAACCTTCGCGGCTCCCACTGACTGCAAGCTTCACTCACACCACCAGTGGATACAATTAAAAAGTATTTTCGTTTTCAGGGAGTACTCAGCAGTTAAGGTGCAATGGATTTTATTGGTAATAATATTGGCTATGACGGGTCATAAGTTTAACCCATTATTGGTAACATATCGGAGCCGTGCAGATGTGCGCTCACAGGCGCGCGCACTGCTGGCGTGCCACCGCTGGTTCATCTGGAATAAAAGCCCATCTTTCTTCGAATAATGGCTCTCGGAGGGGAGGACGGGGCCCGTCAGAGGCCGGTATTGATGGCGGCCCCAGGAGCCGCTCATCGCGGGGACGAGCCTGTCAGGCGGCGGGGGCGCGGCGCGTCCCCGTGAGTAATGGCCTCATTCTTGTTGATATTTTCAGAAAAATCTTGTCATATTCCCAGAAAAAGGGCTGAGCGCATCAATAACGGTCACAACAAGATTTCACATTTCTGCCAAGTGCTAAGAGCGCGGCTCATAAAAAATCTGGTTTGGAGAAAAAATGCAAAGATTTATCCAAACCATATCTGCAAGAGAGACAGCGCGCCCTGCGCGAGGGGAGGTGGGCGGGGGGGGGGGGGGGGGGGGTGGGGGGGGCTGGCGGTGAAGGAAGGATCCCTGGTGACCTTGAGAGGTCTCTGTCCCACCAGCTCATCTTTCTCTGTCCCACGGTCCTATCTGGGTCTGAGGTGTTCAATGGTTTAATTCTTACGCGTCCCCGGCTGCAGTGCAATTACGACCATTCACTGGAAATCTCATTATTTCGCGTCCTCTTCCGCGTGACTCCTTATATCTTGAAGCCGGTCCACACCACAAAGACACTGTATGCTGTCTAGGACCACTGAGTCGACAATCAAAGAAGCCCCTCGGACTGCGATGAGGGGCAGGTTTACAAGCCCCTTGCACCACCGGAGCGTCACTCTAAAAATGGGGGATTCTGTTAATGCAGCCGTAGCCGCATCAACGCCGTCCAAGACATCCGAATAAAAATTTAAGAGCTCAACCACAAATGAGGGGTGGAACCCCGGAGGGTAAGAGACAAACAAGTGCACCAGAGAAAGAGTGTTGAGAGCAGGCGAGAACTGAAGAGAGAGGAACTAAGGAAGAGAGTGCCGAGTGTAGGCGAGAACTAAAGAGAGGGAGAGAGGAACTAAGGAAGAGAGTGCTGAGTGCAAACAAAGAGTAAAGAGTAAAGAGAGGTAGAGAGGAACTAAGGAAGAGAGTGCCAAGGGCAGGCGAGAACTAAAGAGAGGGAGAGAGGAACTAAGGAAGAGTGTGCTCAGTGCAGACGAGGAGTAAAGAGAGGGAGAGAGAAACTAAGGAAGAGAGTGCCGAGTGCAGGCGAGAACTGAAGAGAGAGGAACTAAGGAAGAGAGTGCCGAGTGTAGGCGAGAAGTAAAGAGAGGGAGAGAAGAACTAAGGAAGAGAGTGTTGAGTGCAGACGAGAATTGAAGAGAGAGGAACTAAGGAAGAGAGTGCCGAGTGTAGGCGAGAACTGTAGAGAGAGGAACTAAGGAAGAGAGTGCCGAGTGCAGGCGAGAACTGAAGAGAAGGAACTAAGGAAGAGAGTGCCGAGTGTAGGCGAGAACTGTAGAGAGAGGAACTAAGGAAGAGAGTGCCTAGTGCAGGCGAGAACTGAAGAGAGAGGAACTAAGGAAGAGAGTGCCGAGTGCAGGCGAGAACTGAAGAGAGAGGAACTAAGGAAGAGAGTGCCGAGTGTAGGCGAGAAGTAAAGAGAGGGAGAGAAGAACTAAGGAAGAGAGTGTTGAGTGCAGGCGAGAACTGAAGAGAGAGGAACTAAGGAAGAGAGTGCCGAGTGTAGGCGAGAACTGTAGAGGGAGGAACTAAGGAAGAGAGTGCCGAGTGTAGGCGAGAACGGTAGAGAGAGGAACTAAGGAAGAGAGTGCCGAGTGCAGGCGAGAACTGAAGAGAGAGGAACTAAGGAAGAGAGTGCCGAGTGTAGGCGAGAACTGAAGAGAGAGGAACTAAGGAAGAGAGTGCCGAGTGTAGGCGAGAACTGAAGAGAGAGGAACTAAGGAAGAGAGTGCCGAGTGCAGGCGAGAACTGAAGAGAGAGGAACTAAGGAAGAGAGTGCCGAGTGCAGGCGAGAACTGAAGAGAGAGGAACTAAGGAAGAGAGTGCCGAGTGCAGGCGAGAACTGAAGAGAGAGGAACTAAGGAAGAGAGTGCCGAGTGTAGGTGAGAACTGAAGAGAGAGGAACTAAGGAAGAGAGTGCCGAGTGCAGGCGAGAACTGAAGAGAGAGGAACTAAGGAAGAGAGTGCCGAGTGCAGGCGAGAACTGAAGAGAGGAACTAAGGAAGAGAGTGCCGAGTGCAGGCGAGAACTGAAGAGAGAGGAACTAAGGAAGAGAGTGCTGAGTGCAGGCGAGAAGTGAAGAGAGAGGAACTAAGGAGAAGAGTGCAGAGTGCAGGCGAGAACTGAAGAGAGAGGAACTAAGGAAGAGAGTGCAGAGGGCAGGCGAGAACTGAATAGAGAGGAACTAAGGAAGAGAGTGCCGAGTGCAGGTGAAAACTGAAGAGATAGGAAAAAAGGAAGAGAGTGCCGAGTGTAGGCAAGAACTGAAGAGAGAGGAAGTAAGGAAGAGAGTGCCGAGTGCAGGCGAGAACTGAAGAGAGAGGAACTAAGGAAGAGAGTGCCGAGTGTAGGTGAAAACTGAAAAGAGAGGAACAAAGGAAGAGAGTGCTCAGTGCAGACGAGGAGTAAAGAGAGGGAGAGAGGAACTAAGGAAGAGAGTGCCGAGTGCAGGCGAGAACTGAAGAGAGAGGAACTAAGGAAGAGAGTGCCGAGTGTAGGCGAGAAGTAAAGAGAGGGAGAGAAGAACTAAGGAAGAGAGTGTTGAGTGCAGGCGAGAACTGAAGAGAGAGGAACTAAGGAAGAGAGTGCCGAGTGTAGGCGAGAACTGTAGAGAGAGGAACTAAGGAAGAGAGTGCCGAGTGCAGGCGAGAACTGAAGAGAGAGGAACTAAGGAAGAGAGTGCCGAGTGTAGGCGAGAAGTAAAGAGAGGGAGAGAAGAACTAAGGAAGAGAGTGTTGAGTGCAGGCGAGAACTGAAGAGAGAGGAACTAAGGAAGAGAGTGCCGAGTGTAGGCGAGAACTGTAGAGAGAGGAACTAAGGAAGAGAGTGCCGAGTGCAGGCGAGAACTGAAGAGAAGGAACTAAGGCAGAGAGTGCCGAGTGTAGGCGAGAACTGTAGAGAGAGGAACTAAGGAAGAGAGTGCCTAGTGCATGCGAGAACTGAAGAGAGAGGAACTAAGGAAGAGAGTGCCGAGTGTAGGCGAGAACTGAAGAGAGAGGAACTAAGGAAGGGAGTGCAGGCGAGAACTGAAGAGAGAGGAACTAAGGAAGAGAGTGCCAAGTGTAGGCGAGAAGTAAAGAGAGGGAGAGAAGAACTAAGGAAGAGAGTGTTGAGTGCAGGCGAGAACTGAAGAGAGAGGAACTAAGGAAGAGAGTGCCGAGTGTAGGCGAGAACTGTAGAGGGAGGAACTAAGGAAGAGAGTGCCGAGTGTAGGCGAGAACTGTAGAGAGAGGAACTAAGGAAGAGAGTGCCGAGTGCAGGCGAGAACTGAAGAGAGAGGAACTAAGGAAGAGAGTGCCAAGTGTAGGCGAGAACTGAAGAGAGAGGAACTAAGGAAGAGAGTGCCGAGTGTAGGCGAGAACTGAAGAGAGGAACTAAGGAAGAGAGTGCCGAGTGCAGGCGAGAACTGAAGAGAGAGGAACTAAGGAAGAGAGTGCCGAGTGCAGGCGAGAACTGAAGAGAGAGGAACTAAGGAAGAGAGTGCCGAGTGTAGGCGAGAACTGTAGAGGGAGGAACTAAGGAAGAGAGTGCCGAGTGTAGGCGAGAACTGTAGAGAGAGGAACTAAGGAAGAGAGTGCCGAGTGCAGGCGAGAACTGAAGAGAGAGGAACTAAGGAAGAGAGTGCCGAGTGTAGGCGAGAACTGAAGAGAGAGGAACTAAGGAAGAGAGTGCCGAGTGTAGGCGAGAACTGAAGAGAGAGGAACTAAGGAAGAGAGTGCCGAGTGCAGGCGAGAACTGAAGAGAGAGGAACTAAGGAAGAGAGTGCCGAGTGCAGGCGAGAACTGAAGAGAGAGGAACTAAGGAAGAGAGTGCCGAGTGCAGGCGAGAACTGAAGAGAGAGGAACTAAGGAAGAGAGTGCCGAGTGTAGGTGAGAACTGAAGAGAGAGGAACTAAGGAAGAGAGTGCCGAGTGCAGGCGAGAACTGAAGAGAGAGGAACTAAGGAAGAGAGTGCCGAGTGCAGGCGAGAACTGAAGAGAGGAACTAAGGAAGAGAGTGCCGAGTGCAGGCGAGAACTGAAGAGAGAGGAACTAAGGAAGAGAGTGCTGAGTGCAGGCGAGAAGTGAAGAGAGAGGAACTAAGGAGAAGAGTGCAGAGTGCAGGCGAGAACTGAAGAGAGAGGAACTAAGGAAGAGAGTGCAGAGGGCAGGCGAGAACTGAATAGAGAGGAACTAAGGAAGAGAGTGCCGAGTGCAGGTGAAAACTGAAGAGATAGGAAAAAAGGAAGAGAGTGCCGAGTGTAGGCAAGAACTGAAGAGAGAGGAAGTAAGGAAGAGAGTGCCGAGTGCAGGCGAGAACTGAAGAGAGAGGAACTAAGGAAGAGAGTGCCGAGTGTAGGTGAAAACTGAAAAGAGAGGAACAAAGGAAGAGAGTGCTCAGTGCAGACGAGGAGTAAAGAGAGGGAGAGAGGAACTAAGGAAGAGAGTGCCGAGTGCAGGCGAGAACTGAAGAGAGAGGAACTAAGGAAGAGAGTGCCGAGTGTAGGCGAGAAGTAAAGAGAGGGAGAGAAGAACTAAGGAAGAGAGTGTTGAGTGCAGGCGAGAACTGAAGAGAGAGGAACTAAGGAAGAGAGTGCCGAGTGTAGGCGAGAACTGTAGAGAGAGGAACTAAGGAAGAGAGTGCCGAGTGCAGGCGAGAACTGAAGAGAGAGGAACTAAGGAAGAGAGTGCCGAGTGTAGGCGAGAAGTAAAGAGAGGGAGAGAAGAACTAAGGAAGAGAGTGTTGAGTGCAGGCGAGAACTGAAGAGAGAGGAACTAAGGAAGAGAGTGCCGAGTGTAGGCGAGAACTGTAGAGAGAGGAACTAAGGAAGAGAGTGCCGAGTGCAGGCGAGAACTGAAGAGAAGGAACTAAGGCAGAGAGTGCCGAGTGTAGGCGAGAACTGTAGAGAGAGGAACTAAGGAAGAGAGTGCCTAGTGCATGCGAGAACTGAAGAGAGAGGAACTAAGGAAGAGAGTGCCGAGTGTAGGCGAGAACTGAAGAGAGAGGAACTAAGGAAGGGAGTGCAGGCGAGAACTGAAGAGAGAGGAACTAAGGAAGAGAGTGCCAAGTGTAGGCGAGAAGTAAAGAGAGGGAGAGAAGAACTAAGGAAGAGAGTGTTGAGTGCAGGCGAGAACTGAAGAGAGAGGAACTAAGGAAGAGAGTGCCGAGTGTAGGCGAGAACTGTAGAGGGAGGAACTAAGGAAGAGAGTGCCGAGTGTAGGCGAGAACTGTAGAGAGAGGAACTAAGGAAGAGAGTGCCGAGTGCAGGCGAGAACTGAAGAGAGAGGAACTAAGGAAGAGAGTGCCAAGTGTAGGCGAGAACTGAAGAGAGAGGAACTAAGGAAGAGAGTGCCGAGTGTAGGCGAGAACTGAAGAGAGAGGAACTAAGGAAGAGAGTGCCGAGTGCAGGCGAGAACTGAAGAGAGAGGAACTAAGGAAGAGAGTGCCGAGTGCAGGCGAGAACTGAAGAGAGAGGAACTAAGGAAGAGAGTGCCGAGTGCAGGCGAGAACTGAAGAGAGAGGAACTAAGGAAGAGAGTGCCGAGTGTAGGCGAGAACTGAAGAGAGAGGAACTAAGGTAGAGAGTGCCGAGTGCAGGCGAGAACTGAAGAGAGAGGAACTAAGGAAGAGAGTGCCGAGTGCAGGCGAGAACTGAAGAGAGGAACTAAGGAAGAGAGTGCCGAGTGCAGGCGAGAACTGAAGAGAGAGGAACTAAGGAAGAGAGTGCCGAGTGCAGGCGAGAAGTGAAGAGAGAGGAACTAAGGAAGAGAGTGCCGAGGGCAAGCGAGAACTGAAGAGACAGGAACTAAGGAAGAGAGTGCCGAGGGCAGGCGAGAACTGAAGAGGGAAGAACTAAGGAAGAGAGTGCCGAGTGTAGACAAGAACTGAAGAGAGAGGAACTAAGGAAGAGAGTGCCGAGTGCAGGCGAGAACTGAAGAGTAAGGAACTAAGGAAGAGAGTGCCGAGTGTAGGCGAGAACTGAAGAGAGAGAAACTAAGGAAGAGAGTGCCGAGTGGAGGCGAGAACTGAAGAGAGAGGAACTAAGGAAGAGAGTGCCGAGTGCAGGCGAGAACTGAAGAGAGAGGAACTAAGGAAGAGAGTGCAGATTGTAGGTGAGAACTGAAGAGAGAGGAACTAAGGAAGAGAGTGCTGAGTGCAGGCGAGAACTGAAGAGAGAGGAACTAAGGAAGAGAGTGCCGAGTGCAGGCGAGAACTGAAGAGAGAGGAATTAAGGAAGAGAGTGCAGAGTGTAGGCAAGAACTGAAGAGAGAGGAATTAAGGAAGAGAGTGCCAAGTGTAGGCGAGAACTGAAGAGAGAGGAACTAAGGAAGAGAGTGCCGAGTGCAGGCGAGAACTGAAGAGAGAAGAACTAAGGAAGAGAGTGCCAAGTGCAGGCGAGAACTAAAGAGGTAGGAATTAAGGAAGATAGTGCAGAGTGTAGGCGAGAACGGAAGAGAGAGGTACTAAGGAAGAGAGTGCCGGGTGTAGGCGAGAACTGAAGAGAGTGGAACTAAGGAAGAGAGTGCCGAGTGTAGGTGAGAACTGAAGAGAGAGGAATTAAGGAAGAGAGTGTAGAGTGTAGGAGAGAACTAAAGAAAGAGGAACTAAGGAAGAGAATGCCGAGTGCAGGCGAGAACTAAAAAGAGAGCGGAACTAAGGAAGAGAGTGTAGAGTGTAGGCGAGAACTAAAGAGAGAGGAACTAAGGAAGAGAGTGCCGAGTGCAGACGAGAACTGAAGAGAGAGGAGCTAAGGAAGAGAGTGCCGAGTGCAGGCGAGAACTGAAGAGTGAGGAACTAAGGAAGAGAGTGCAGAGTGCAGGCAAGAACTGAAGAGAGAGGATCTGAGGAAGAGAGTGCAGAGTGCAGGCGAGCACTGAAGAGAGAGGAACTAACAAAGAGAGTGCCGAGTGCAGGCGAGAACTGAAGAGAGAGGAACTAAGGAAGAGAGTGCCGAGTGCAGGCAAGATCTGAAGAGAGAGGAACTAAAGAAGAGAGTGCCGAGTGCAGGCGAGAACTGAAGAGGGATGAACTAAGGAAGAGAGTGCCGAGTGCAGGCGAGAACTGAAGAGAGAGGAACTAAGGAAGAGAATGCCGAATGTAAGCGAGAACTGAAGTGAGGGGGAGAGGAACTAAGGAAGAGAGTGCCGAGTGTAGGCGAGAACTGAAGTGAGGGAGAGAAGAACTAAGGAAAAGAGGGCCGAGCGTAGTTTAGAGCAAAAGCATAAGAGGGAGAGAGAAACTGAGGAAGAGAGTGCAGAGTGCAGGTGAGAACTAAAGAGAGGGTGTGAGGAACTAAAGAAGAGACTGCCGAGTGCAGGCGAGAACTAAAGAGAGGGAGAGAGGAACCAAGGAAGAGAGTGCTGAGTGCAGGTGAGGACTAAAGAGGTGTGAGACCCAGATAATTAGTCCAAACTTTCAAGCTCCTCAACCCCCACCTGACATCCTCATCTCTCTCCTCCTCCTAGGCATAATTTTAGGTGTCATTAGTTATTTTAAATTACTTGAACAGTGGTCCTAAAATGGCGGCCAATGTGTGGCTGTGCTGGAGCTGGCCGGCGCTCGTCGCCAGTAAGTGTTCTTTTATTTGAGGAAGAATAAGTACTGGGACCCAAAGTTTTGTTCAGAAGCCCATGGCTGGCATTATTGAATGATGTCGTACTGAATACCAAGGCTGTTTACTCTTGATTCCACCTCATGTCTCTTTAATCCACCACCAGACAAGCCCTGCATCTTTTTCTCACTCTTGCAATTACTTTTTGTTCTTGCTTTCTCGCTTTGCAACTAGATTTTCATCTTTCTCTCCTTCCTTCCCACTTTTGTATATTTTTCTCTCTGGAGCAAAGTTTGTTGAGGAAAGATAAGTGGCAGTCCCCAAGCATGAGTTCCGGTGGGCCCCACCTGCGACCACTGGCTTAAATTAAGCACTGCCAGCTTTAGGTAAGGGGCCAGATCGCAAGGTGCGAGGCCTGCAACCTGCCACATTGCTACTTGACTGGAAGCGCCAGGCAGTGTCCAGGTGTGCCACTGTTCAACCTCAGGACCTAGACTCCACCAATGTCTACTTCCCCAGCCTGGTGCCGCTCGATACACAGGGTGCCCTGATTGGGCCATCCGGGCCTCCAGAAGACACTGCTGACCAATCGAACCTGATCAGTGGCAGTGCAACAGAGCTTCAGAGCTTCCTGCAAACACAATACTTTGGAGTGCTGTCAGCCTGACACGAATCAGGAGAATGTGGCCAGCAGTGCCAGGGAACTGTGGGCAGCCTCGCCCCAAACCACCCCAACCTGGCCTGTATAGTAAAGGTGGTGGATAGTGTAGGTGGTGAGCAGCTTCCCAGCTCCAGCACCAGGTCTTATACCTCTGAAGAGGAGCAGCAGCAGTGCAAGTCCTCAGGAATATAGGCCCGAGGCCTGCTATCAAGGTAGGAGGGGATCAGGCACCCAACCTCCCAAGGCCTGTGGCAGGTCCTGCAGGTGGCTGGCTCCATACATTCATTCCGGCTTGTGCATTGCTCCATCATCGTGAATCCCAGGAGGCTGGAGCTTGATGGTTTGGTCAATCAATCAATCAATCATAGCATTTGTAAAGCATACTACTTACCCGTGAGGGTCTCAAGGTGCTGGGGGGGCGGGGTGAGAATGCTGCTACTGCTCGAAAAGCCAGGTCTTGAATAGTATTCTGAAGGTCAGCAGGACTTGGGTCTGCAATAGGTGGATGGGGATGGTGTTCCAGGTCTTGCAGTCGGGCGACGTGGGCGAGCGGTGCCATGTAGATGTTAAACAGTGTTGGGCTGAGGGATGAGCCCTGGGGTATGCCGCAAATGATTTCAGTGGCTTCGGAGCAGAAGGGGGAGGTGGACACTCTGTGTTCTGCCAGAGAGGAAGGAGGTGGTCCAGTCCAGGGCCTTCTCTTGGATCCTGGCGTTGTGGAGGCGTGTGTGTAGTGTGCGGTGGCAGACCGCGTCAAAGGCAGCTGACAGGTCCAGGAGGATGAGGGCCGTGGTATCTCCATTATCAAGCAGGGTCCTGATGTCATTGGTGGCGGCGATGAGGGCAGTTTTGATGCTGCGGTTTCTGCGGAACCCGGACTGGGACGGGTCCAGGATGCTGTTCTCCTCGAGGTAGCGGGTTAGTTGTTTGTTGGCGGTCTTCTCGATGATTTTTGCCGGGAACGGGAGCAGGGAGATGGGTCGGAAGTTCTTGAGGTCCTTGGGGTCTGCCTTGGGTTTCTAGAGTAAGGCGTTGATCTCAGCATGCTTCCAACTCTCTGTAAAAGTTGCTGTCTCGAAGGAGATGTTGATGGCTTTCTGGAGGCGGGGTCCGATGGCAGTGCTGGCTTTGTTGTAGATATGGTGTGGGCATGGGTCTGACACAGATCCAGAGTGGATGGTGTTCATGATCTTGATGGTGTCGTCGTCGTTTATGTTGGTCCAGGAGAGCAGGCGTTGGTGCGGATGGTGGTCGTGGGTGCAGAGGTCTCAGTGGTTGTCAGGGTGGTCGTGGCGTTGAAGCTGTCGTGGATGTTTGCGATCTTGTGATGGAAGAAGGTAGCCAGCTAGTCGCACAGGTCTTGCGAGGGTGGGATGTCGTTGGTGTTGGAGCTGGGGTTGGAGAGTTCCTTCACTATGTTGAAGAGCTCTTCGCTGTTGTGTGCGTTGTTGTCTAGGCGGTCTTTGAAAGAGTCCCTTTTGGCGGCTCTGCGTAGCTGTCCGGTGTTTGTTCACGGTGCCAGTTCTCTAGCAGGTTTGCTTGGAGGCCTTGAGATCTTCAGTGAACCAGCTGGCTTTCTTTTTGGTGTGGCTGTTGGAGGGTTTCTTGACCAGGGTGAGGGTGTTGGCGCAGTCGTCGATCCACTGTCTGAGATTGCGCGCAGCGGTGTCAGGGTCGGTCGGGTAGGCAGGGGGGCTACGGGCGAGGGTGGTGGTTAGCTGGTCTTCGGTGACTTTGCTCCAGCATCGGCAAGGGATCTGTTGGGTGTGGTGGTGTGTGGTGGGTTTCCAGAAGGTGAAGTGGACGCAGTGATGGTCGGTCCAGTGGAGTTTGGTGGTGTGGGTGAAGGAGACGTGAGTGCTTGCGGAGAAGATGGGGTGAAGCGTTTGGCCGGCGGAGTGGATGGGTGTTGTGAAGAGTTGTCTGAGTCAGAGGTTGGCGATCAGGGTGGTGGAGTTAGTGTCATTATTGTTCTCGAGGTGGAAGTTCAGGTCCCCGAAGAGGATGTAGTCCATGGAGGCGAGGGCGTGGGTGCCCATGACGTTAGAGATGGAGTCGCTGAACTATAGTCAGGAACCGGGGAGCCTGTAGACGAGGGTTCCCCTGAGGGTGGTGTTAGGATCAGTGTGGATCTGGAAGTGCAGGTGTTCGGCAGTGCTGAGGGTGTTGTCAGTGTTGGTCAAGACTCGGAGAGTGTTCCTGTGGACAATGGCGATTCATCCTCCTACTCCGTTGGTGTGGTCCCTGCGGGTGATCTTATAGCCTTCCGGGATGGCTATGGTGATGTCGGATTCAGCCAGGTCTCAGTCAGGAAGGCGACATCTGGGGAGGTTGAGTCGAGAAGGTCCCAGAGTTTGACAGCATGTTTGCCTGCGGCGCTGGTGTTGAGGAGGATGCATCTGAGGTAGTTGGGTTCCATCCCAGTCTGTGGGTTGGCGGGTCTTCTGCTGGTGAAGCTGCAGTTCCGGCAGGAGAAGGGGCCTTGGGTGCGCTTCGGGGCGGCCAGGCAGCAGGTGCATGATCATCCGGCGTTGAGCGCGTGTAGGCTGCTGGAGTCGTAACTGAGACGGGTGTCATGGCGTTCGCGGGGGCCAGGGGTTCTGGTGCTTGGCGCGGTCCAGGCGCAGACGGTCGCCATATGAAGGGGAGAGGGGCAGGTGCAGAGGCAGGGAAGCGGGAGCGGTTGGAACAGGGGCGGGGTCGCAGGGTCCGCAGCGGCGGGAGATGTGCGCTCAAAGGGCAGTCAAGTGGGAAAAAACACAGCACAGTAACTAAAATAAAGCACAGCACAGTACAGTAGGTAAAGTAAAGCACCAGAGGCTATAAACAACAGAGGCAGTGGGGTTACCAGGAGACAGCTGGGCGGGCCTGGCGCATGGTGCCGGGTAGTTACCTCGAACCCTGCACCGTGTAAGTCTCAGGCCTGGTGGCAGAGCAGCTGGGGAGGGTCCTGGTGAGGCGGAGCTGCTGGGGAGAACCTGGCCCTGGCCCGATGGTCCAGGTTTCGGTCGCAGCAGAGCCAAAACTAGCCTCCCTGGCCCCAGCCTCCCAGGGAAATGCTGAGTGCACAGAATGGACAATCTGATGATACCACTTCCTGGTGAATAGATGGCCAACTTCACTGACCTTGAGAGCAGCATTAGCATATGGGAATCAAATGAAAACATGAGTCAGGCCTCAGGCCTTCCTTAGACAGAGAGAGCTAGCCCCACAACCCTCCTTCCCTTGTCTTTTATTTAAATACAGATAAGAATTGACAATGCCAATAGGTCTGGCTTATTCCAGACAATGCTTCTTCAGTCACTTAGGAGTTTATGCACTCAAGAAGTTATGATACGTACACCCTGTCACTCATCCTTGGACTGATTTATCCACGTATTCCCCTGCTGACTCCTTCTTGTACTCACCCACTTACCATCTGCCATAAAACAGGCACACAAATCAATAAACACATGGAAGATAAATTAAACGAATACAGGTGGAAAAAAAGACAACATTCTGCCACCTACACTGAGCGAGCATATGTTGGCAGTACAAAAATAAAATGAAACGTAGCAGCCGGCCAGGGAGTAGCCAGAAAATTGAAATACTCCATATTTTGAACTAGGGGTGTGTGAAATTCACGTAATTTGGTTTTGCGTAATTATGCAAAGTTTTGTAAAAAAATACAGGAAATTTCAGAAAATTCAAAAATGGCATTTAGTGTCATATATTAACGTAAAATATGTTATTTCTTATATTTGTGACGCAAGGATGTATTCTATACTTAACAATACTGTGCATAGTAAGGGCTGTGAACAGCCGTCACACATGGGTCCTATGCGCCTGCGTTTTTGCTGTGGCATAATGGCATAATTTCAGGAGTTTTACATAACACTAACAGGTAGATTCATGAAGCCGAAATCGGCTCATAAAATTGCGAATTCGCAATCTGGGGCCACTATTTACCGCGAAGTCTAACTACGTGGTAAATAGCAAAAACTTTAATGTATTTTTCTAAGTTGTATGTTACACACACACATGTCCTTTGGACATGTGTGTGTGCAACACCAGTGTACATTACCATTTCAGGGGTGCTACAGGGTGTCCTTTGGACACCCTGGCACCCTGGAAATTGCTTCCTTATTTGCGATTCGCTAATTGCAAATCGCAAATAAGGAATGACTCCCCATTCATTCCTATGGACCTTTAGGCCCATAGGAATGAATGGGAAAGCCATTCCTTATTTGCGATTAGCAATCAGCGAATCGCAAATAAGGAAGCAGTAGAAATTGCATAAAATATTGCGTTTTCTACATGCATCCCGTTTTGCGCGTCTTTGATAGCGAATCCTTAAAATTCGCTATTAAGGACTCGCAAAACATGACCATGATGAATCTGGTGGTAAATTCCCAAAATAATGTGAATTGTGCTGGTGTAATTGGTATTTCACCAGTCCTACTCTCATGGGCATCTCCCTTTACCAAAACGCCAGGGATAGCGGAAGTGACATCAGGCATCCTTAACCTTAATGACATTACAGGAAGGGACATTATATGAGCTTTGACCCTTAGTCATCACAGTAAGTGAGTCACACGCTCTCAATTCCTATAACGTCACAATAATTGACATTGCTGAAGTTCCATAATAAATACCTGATTAATATAAATCCACAACATAGATAAATGTCTGATTTACATACCTTCTGTATTAGGGTGCTGACGGGATAAGAAAGGGGATTATTAATGGATTCTCTTAGTATTACATGTACAATTTTGTATTCATCCGAAGAGGATATAGTGCATCAAAATACACAACAGCACAAGAAACCTAATTTTTTTATACCGCAAACTCTCACAATTTAATATTCCCCCTATTTTATACTGCAATGAGAAATATGTTCCTAAATGATGGGTTGAGAAAAAAAGAGATTTAAATAAAACAGTAGTAGTTTTGTCTACATGTATTAATTGATGTAGTCCACATATTGAATATAAATTAATTTATTGGCCTAAATTATTCCTAACTGTTAATACATTTTGTTTTGAGATCATTTGCAAGGCCCTATCACTTGTGTGAAGCTTTATTCAAACACTTAGGGGCAGATTTATGAGGCCCTTGCGCCACGTTTATGTCGCTGTTGCGTCACGCAAGGCGGCGTAAACGTGGCGCATCCCTACGAACGATTTACAACGTGACGCATCTAGGCAGATGCGTCATGTTGTAAAGCCCTGCGCCGCTTGTGGGCGTTCCGGCGCAGGGTGGGCGTTCCGGGGCAGGTGCGCCTCGCAAAATTGGCTGAGTGAAATCTATGAGATTTCACTCAGTCACTTTTAAGCCAATGCTGCGTCAAAAGCCTGCGCCTGCTTGAAGCAGGCGTAGGTCTTGACGCAGCATTGTTAAAATGGGGCACCCCCGAGCCTTGCTGGAGCTGCGTCGCGCTTGCGACGCAACTCCAGCAATGCGACACATTTCCGGCACAGATGCGTCACGCATCTGTGCCGTTTTTGCACCATGGTGCGCCGCATTATAAATGCGGTGCACCATGGCTGGCGGAGCTGTGGCGCATGTTAACTGGCACATCCCTGGGGATGCACCAGTTAACATAAATCTGCCCCATGGGGCCTTATTTATGAGGCCTCTTGCGCCGCCCGAACGTCACTTTTTGTGAGGTTCTGTGTCGCAGGAACCTGCTCCATATTTATCCGGCAGCACTGAGCCCCTTATCTTGACTTAACCCTTTCGATGCTCATGACGGAACGGTTCCGTCATGAGCATCGGTTGAGCTGTGCTCTTGACGGAACCGTTCCGTCATGACCACGCCCGTTTTCGTAAGGGCTCAGCACCCGGAGGTAAATCTTACCCGCACGGATGTGGTTAATGCTGCCTCATAAATATTGTTCTCCTTAACGCAGATTTCTGCATGAAAGTAGCATGCAATGGAAGTCGCTGGGGCGTTCCCAGCTACATCCATGGCTTTTTGACACTGCTTTAGATTTATGACGAATCGTCAATCTGAGGCAGGGGGCGTACGGGAGGCACAATGGAGAAGTGTGGCTCAGGGGTTAGAGGCGGCAGACCTGGAGCTTGAGTTCGGCCCGGGACCAGGGTTCAATTCCCCGCCTCGGCGGGTCTTGGGCTCAAAAATTCCACGGACTCCTTAATTCTCGCTCCGGTGCCTTCTCGACTCACGGGTTCACACTCTGTGACTCTGGGCAATAGCTTGCTTAATCTCCACAACGGCCACTCGCGGTGGGATGCCTGGCTTTCACCTTGTGGATACCCTGCCAGGGTTATCTCACAGGGGAATACCAGGACGGGTTCCCTAAGCAAGCGCTGAGATGCCCCAGGGTAAGTCGTGCGCTATATAAGTCTCATTCATTTCATTTCACAATGACGAGAAATATCTGTATTTCTCCACGTTTTTCCTTTTTTTGTGTCCTGCATTCCGCAGCACACATAGAAAGAGGAAAAAGCCTATTTTGATTGTTTTTGTGCAGGAAGGTGCCCCTTCCTGCTCAAAAAATCTACCCTGCAACGCAGGCACCCTTGCACCATGGGCAGGGTAAAAGGAGAGAAATGCACCGTATCTAACTGAAACAGCGCATTCCTGCCCTTTTCTTGTGCAGTGGGGCAGTGCAGCAGGAAGGCCTGCGGCGCTTTCCTACAGCCAAACCTCATAAAGGAAGTCTTTAATTTTTCATCTATTCACAAAAATTGATACATGGCAACAACTTCTTTAAATATGTTTGTTTTTTGTTATTTTGTTTTCTGTAATCTGAAGAGTGGTTATTGCTCTGCCAAATTTATAAATGTAATAAAATATAATGTGTAATATTCTAACCACACTCCCAGTGGAAGCTGCAGAAAGTAAATAGTGCAAACACTGTTTACCTTTTGTTCTTGGAGTGGGGGCTGGTGGTATTTGAAAGTGGCGGCCCGTAATACTCACCCTGAATTGTAGGGAGGGTTCTGGTGGGGGATGGCGGAGTGGTCAAGAGGGTCTGCTTCCAAGAAGAGTTTGAAACAATGGGTCCGGATTATGTATTTTCAAGCACAGTTTCACAAAAACTTCCTTCAAGACCCCATGCATTGAAAAATAATTCATTGAATATTCGACTCTTTCATGGTGTGCCAGTCCAATTTATACCAACTCTCCACAAGAGTTGACCCAATGTTTCCAAACTGTGTAACCTCTGCCCCCATATGTCAAAAATGCCTCCATTGTGCCCGGTCCAGAGTATTGCCATGGGTGCTCCTCATATGGCCATGTGCCCCTTTAGTCCAAAATTGGATACAATATGCCACTACTAGAATGCAGCCTTTTGTGTCGCCCTTACACTACGGGTGACCCTTAAGTCAAAAATTATCTCTACTATGTCATGGCAGCATTTTGTCCTGATTGTCGCCTCCTACATGCCACAATTGTCCTCTCTATGCCAAAAGGTACCTTTAATGTACCAGCGCCAGCATTTTGCCACAAGTGACCCCATGCCAAGAATTTCCACCAGTATACCAGCCCCAGGAGGTTTCTACCAGTGCCACTCTTCCAAAGATTAAATCCAGTATGCCCATGCCAGCATTTTGTCATGAATGTCCACATATGCCAAGTATACCCTGCAGTGTGCCCTCGTCTGCTGGCATTCTGCCACAGGTGCCTGTGACGTGAAGGCCTGCCCCTAGTACAACAGCGCCAGAGGTTTGCCGGGGGTACCTCTGTAAGGTAAGACTTACCAACAACATGCCAGGGTCCAGGGCCCACTTGCAAGCATGAGAGCACGTTCGCACACATGCGCTCTTATATTTACACATTCATTCTCACACACTCACTTATTCTTACTCACTCTTTTATGCTCACTCACAGTTATGCACTTTCACTGCCACTCACTCACATGTTTATTCTCACTCACAGTGACGCTCACTCACTGCCACTCATTCTCAATCACAGTAACACTCACTCACTGCCACTCATTCTCAATCACAGTTATGCTCACTCACTACCACTCATTCTCGTTTATTCTCAATCACAGTTACGCTCACTCACCGCCACTCACTCACATGTTTATTCTCACTCACAGTTACTCTCACTCACTGCCACTCATTCTCAATCACAGTTACGCTCACTCACTGCCACTCATTCTCAATCACAGTTACGCTCACTCACTGCCACTCATTCTCGTTTATTCTCACTCACAGTTACGCTCACTCACTGTCACTCACTTTCATGTTCATTCTCACTCACAGTTACGCTCACTCACTGCCACTCACTTTCATGTTCATTCTCACTCAGTTACGCTCACTCACTGCCACTCACTTTCATGTTCATTCTCACTCACAGTTACGCTCACTCACTGCCACTCACTTTCATGCTCATTGTCACTCACAGTTACGCTCACTCACTGCCACTCACTTTCAGGCTCATTGTCACTCATAGTTACGCTCACTCACTGCCACTCACTTTCATGCCATTTCTCACTCAGTTACGCTCACTCACTGCCACTCTCATTTTTATGTTCATTCTCACCACAGTTACCCTCACTCACTGCCACTCACTTTCATGTTCATTCTCACTCACAGTTATGCCCACTCACTGCCACTCACTTTCATGTTCATTCTCACTCACAGTTACGCTCACTCACTGCCACTCACTTTCATGTTCATTCTCACTCAGTTACACTCACTTACTGCCACTCACTCTCATGTTCATTCTCACTCAGTTACGCTCAATCAATGCCACTCACTTTCATGTTCATTCTCACTCAGTTAAGCTCACTCACTGCCACTCTAATTTTTATGTTCATTCTCACCACAGTTACCCTCACTCACTGCCACTCACTTTCATGTTCATTGTCACTCACAGTTACTCTCACTCACTGTCACTCATTCTCATTTATTCTCAATCACATTTACGCACACTCACTGCCACTCATTTTCAATCACAGTTACGCTCACTCACTGACACTCATTCTCATTTATTCTCTATCACAGTTACGCACACTCACTGCCACTCATTCTCAATCACAGTTACGCTCACTCTCTGTCACTCACTTTCATGTCCATTCTCACTCACAGTTAGGCTCACTCACAGCCACTCACTTTCATGTTCATTCTCACTCAGTTACCCTCACTCACCGCCACTCACTTTCATGTTCATTCTCACTCAGTTACGCTCACTCAACGCCACTCACTTTCATGTTCGTTCTCACTCAGTTACGCTCACTCACTTTCATGTTCGTTCTCACTCAGTTACGCTCACTCACTTTCATGTTCGTTCTCACTCAGTTACGCTCACTCACTTTCATGTTCATTCTCACTCACAGTTGCGCTCTCTCACTGCCACTCACTTTCATGTTCATTCTCACTCACCGTTACGGTCTCTCACTGCCACTCACTCAAACTTGATTACAGTCCCTCGCACTCTCCAGCACTCTCTCGTGCTCATACTCATTTATTCTCACTCACATACTCTAACGTTTTAAAGTCGCTCTTTCTCACTCATTGACTCACTCCTACTGAATGGCACTTAGGGGCACATTAACTAAAAACAAAATAGTGCCAGGCAGCTCAGCAGCCAAAGGTGTTGAGTCAGCTCTGCTAAGATATGCCACCACTGCTCTCATCCCCAGCCCTGGTGCACAAACAGGACGTGCAGCGCCGGGCACACATTCCTTCACCTGCTGTGCAAAAGTGTGTGCATGGTGTCTAGCATAGATTATGTCCATGAAGGTTCGGCTTCTGGTACAGAATACAATGCACACGCAAACTTTAACACTTTTCACATCTTGGATGTGTGTTGTACAGTGCTGCACACAAGTGATGTGTAAAAAGTTAGTAGAAACAAAACATTTCTCTGAATCAATGCTTGCCCCAAGAAGGTGCTATTTCTTTCGTGCCAAGCCCTCGCTAACTCTATGGCCCACATGCATCAAAGTCGATTGCATTCGCAATCGGTGCGAATCGCATTATTCACCCGTTTGCGAATGCAATTTATGTATTTGAGATGCATGAATCTTTTAGTAGTTTTCGCATTTTAAGGAATCGCAAGTACATTTGCGATTCCTTAAATGTCTCGCAATTCATGCGATTCGCATGTTTTTTGCGATTTTATCCTATGCATCAAAATTCGCACATTACGATTTTACTGCAAATCGCAAATTGCATTACCAAAAATTAGAAGAAGTCTGACTTGGTGTTATTTTTTCGCAGACTTTGGGTAACTAGTTTTCTTCATGGAAACAGCTCTATTGGGCCTTCTTGTAAGTGGAAGTAGCCTTACATTATTACTAATTTTCATCACATGATGTAATGCAGGCCATATATGTAAAAGTATGGGAATGGTTGATGGCGTGTGTCCCCAAACATGCACACAATGGTGTGTTACATATTGAAATGTAACAGGATGGACGTACAGATAATTTCAAATCCCAACACATTACTCTTGTGATATGTTGTTACTACCATGATATATTTTTCCTCATGAATCGCAGATGCGAACATTTGATTGACATTTGGGTGTTTAAGTGTTCTTCTGATATTCACATTTATTTGCACTGGTCTTGTAAGCTGTACACATAACACAAGTGCCTTGTTGATTGACAGCCACAGTATATAAGTCAGGTGTCTTCAAAGTTCCCTCTTTCGTTGGGCTTCACACAACCTCAAGGATCATTGGAGAATGGCTGCGCTTTTCTTTTTGGCACACCGCCACAGATTGAGAGTAGCAGCAGGACTGAGGAGAAGGCAGATCCAAGAGCGAATATTTAGAGTACGCATAACCTTGCTTGGGCAAACTGATGATGAGATTTATGATAGGTACCGTCTCACTGGTGATTTAATTTTAGATTTAATCAATGATTTAGATCCAATTTTGCAAAGGGAGACTTGGAGGACAAAAGCAATACCCACACATGTACAAGTCCTTTGCTGTCTACATCTCCTAGCTTCTGGTTCTTTTCAAGGAGTAGTAGCCATTGCTGGTGGTGTGTCCCAGAGTTCCCTTTCACGGTTTTTTAATTCTTTTTTGGATGCTATGTTGCAAAGAATAAGGAATTATATTAAGTTTCCTACAACGCAACAAGATTTGTTGAAAACCAAAGTTGATTTTTATAGTTTGGCACAATTTCCTCATGTAATAGGCTGTGTGGATGGGACACATGCACCTATATGTCCTCCCTCAGAAAATGAGTATATATTCCGTAACCGGAAATCTTTCCACTCTCTTAATATTCAAGTGATTTGTAACGCAAATACCATTATCACTGACATAGTGGATAGTTACCCTGGCAGTGCCCATGACTCTTACATCTTTAAGCACAGCGCAATACATGCTAGACTTCTTGCTGGACAGTTTGGAGATGGCTACTTGCTAGGTAAATATGAAAAACCAATCTATATACTTCTTCTGAAAGTTAAATAATGTAACAGTTTTGCAACTTACATTTATTCTTCCATGTTTTTAAAAGGTGACAGTGCCTATGGTGTCCGTTCTTATATTTTAACACCGTACCTCAACCCAGCAACTCGAAAAGAGCAACATTTCAACCAAGCACACAAATCAACTCGCAATGTCATTGAGCGGACCTTTGGTGTTTTAAAATCAAGTTTCCGCATACTGCATAAGACAGGTGGAAGTTTGCAGTATAATCCAAAAACATGCTGTAAAATTGTTGCAGTCTGTGCAATGCTACACAACATGGCAACAGAGAGAGGGATTCATTTGGATGAAGAAGATCTCCTACCACCAAATCAAAATCAACCCCAGCAACCCCCAGCCAGACAACATGGACCAGAAGCAGCAGAAGGAAGGAGAAGAAGAGCAGAGATTACACAAAATTATTTTTAAAGAAGGTACAAGTCTTTATTTTTCAAAGTAAAACAAGTGTATTTTATAAAACATAATATGTAGTTCTTTCAAAGTAGTTTTTTCAACAATTAACTAAATAAAATCTTTACATGTTTGTATTGAACAAAAACCTATAAATTGCAAAGTGTTGGAAAAAGCTACATATTTCCAGCAGTCATGTTTTCATGAAGTAGAATTTATTTTACTTTTTACGCCCTCGCAGACCTAAAGCCTTCCCAGATATTTTACTTTTACCCACATCCACTTTGCTCCCATCTTTAACATTCCTATTACTACGTCTTGAACAAGAATTCAAAGACTCTGGTGGTTGTACATTTTGTGAACCCTCGACACTGTTATCATTTGAATTTGAAAGCCCTGGTGGTTCACAAATGTTTGGAGCTTGGACTACATCATTCACTCTCAACATTCCCCTTGAAATGTCACCCAAAATATCATTTAATTTGTCATGCATGGCTACATTTTGATTGCTTATTTTTGCAGCACAATTTGATATACGAGACAACTGTCTATTCTGACCATGTAAGCTGGTCATTAGCCTCAGGTGCCTATTCGTACTTTCCTTTTGTTGCAGTTTCATGACAGTGCACATTGATTCCAAAGACTTAGCAATCCGGTTCAGTTTCTTTGCACTTGTCTCATGGCCTTTTGTTACAGCCTCCACCATCCTATTCATGGAGCTGTGAATTGCAACAAGTTGTGTAGACATATGTCCAATTTTGGCTTTAATTATTCTCACATCTTTACCTTGCAGGCGCTGTATTTTCAAAATTTTGTCCTCAACAACACTGCCAGTGCATGACCCGTCTTCAAATGTGGCCAAGTTTGCTGTTCTTGGAGGTCGTCTATAAAATTGTCTTTGCCTCCTTCGCCTACTAGGCCTTGCGTTGGTGACTGCTGATCTGGGATCAGTTCTTGCCTCATGTACATTTTGACTGCCACCCTCTTCTGAATCAGTTTGCAGTAACTGCCGTACTCTTTGTCTTTCACTTGCAGGCAGATTTGCAGTTGAAGTACTGGGATTGTTTGCCTCTTCATTTACATTTAGTTCAAGGGTTCCGAAATCCCGCAAATCTTGTTCAATCAATTCTTGAAGTAATTCTAGTTTGGGAAAAGGTGAAAGATATATTTTACTTTGAATGTAGTTTTTCAAATGTTCTATTAAAAACAAAATTTCTAAATTACTATTTGCTTCCTTGACATGCTTTCATTAACATTGACATTGCGCGGTGTCTTACTATGTATTTCAACCAACAACATATATTTGAAAACTACATTTCCCAAGATGCTTTGCTTCAAGCATGGATATGTTTGTGATCTACAGCTGTCAATTTCTGAAAATGAAATGACTAGAGTAAATGGTTTACGTTAACAAACAGTTTCCCTGTTCCCACGTTGCAATAGGCCACAATTTAAAAATAAAATACATTTTGAAACCATTTTATCATCACACTTACCTTCAGAGGGGGTGATGAGATCAGACGTATCTATGTTGTGTACACCAACAACTGCCTCGGTCAAAAGTGTCCCTTCCACAAGGTCATCCAAAGGGGTAGTAGGTATGTCTTTAGGGGGTCCACCTCCAGTTTTGTTTGCAGATTTCACTCTGGATGCAATCTTCTCCTTTGCACGACTGCGCAAGTCGTACCACCTTTTCTGTAAGTTGCTGATTTCACGGTGGGCCACACCTACAGCATTTACCTTGGTTTGGATGTTTAACCAATTATTTCTTCTAACTACATCAGGCACCTTATGCGACAACTTTCCAAAAAGTTGATCATGCCTGTCAGTCACCTCTTCAATTAGGATTTCAAGTTCCTTGTCTGAAAACTTAATTTACCTTTTTCGTGAGGACCCATCTTCCACATGATTCTCCATCTGAATTTCTCCTCGAAAGTGACGCACACGAACTGCAGCAGCAACCTCTCCAAACAGACTCCAAAAGCAACTGCCAGAGCCACTTTCAAACAAATTCACAGGTGCCTGTGATTGCTTTACTGGCTTCCTGGCAATCACAGCAATGGAATTCATCATGTGGTGTTTTTCGCTCAATGCGACTTCGGTAAATGCGACTTCGCACTTTAGGAATCGCACTTTTGAAGCGATTCGCACTAAATTGCGATTAACAGCAAATCGCAAAAAAAAAGCGAAAATAATGATGAATAGCAATATGCGAATTCTTAAATGCGATTCCTTCACAATCGCAAATAAGAAAACGCAATTTCGAACAATGATGCATGTGGGCCTATGAGTACACAGGGCTTTGCGTCAAAAACCATGGGTTATAGCGTGAGAAGGACCAGTCAGCACCCAGGAGTGCTCACTGATGCAAAACCGCACAAGGCATTCTTTGGGCTACTTTACGGCCACTTTCTAGGGTAAAAAAGTGTTTGCACTGGATAGTAAATAGTTTTTCAAGACTTTGTGACAGTTTTTGTCACGTTGTGTGACTTTGCACCTGCACAAAGCACTGACTGATAACTCTTCCCCTTAATCTCAGTCACTCTCACTACATTTACTCACTTTAAACACACACACAAGAGTATGTGCAGAGAGACACACGTTCACACAGACACGCAATCTCCTGCATACACACAACATACATTTAAAAACATTTATTTACTTACTTTAGCTGCCAGGAAGCTCCCGTTCCAGCTCCTGCTGCTTCAGTTTTCATTTTGTAAAACTGAGTAAAACACCTCTAGCATAATAAAAACGCAGGCTGAAAAGGAGGGTGGAACCTGCCACCTCTAAGAGGGAGCCGCCCTGTGTTCTTGGCACTGATTTGGCCACTTGCGAGGTCATGGGTCGCAAAAGCAGTGCTAGGGTTTGTAAGGGGCAAGACAGGGGTCGCAACTGCAACCTGTGTTCTTGGCACTGATTTAGCCACTTGCAAGGTCATGGGACGCAAAAGCAGTGCTAGGGTTTGTAAGGGGCAAGACAGGGGTCGCAACTGCAACCTGTGTTCTTGGCACTGATTTAGCCACTTGCAAGGTCATGGGTCGCAAAGGCAGTGCTAGGGTTTGTAAGGGGCAAGACAGGGGTTGCAACTGCAACCTGTGTTCTTGGCACTGATTTGGCCACTTGCGAGGTCATGGGTCGCAAAAGCAGTGCTAGGGTTTGTAAGGGGCAAGACAGGGGTCGCAACTGCAACCTGTGTTCTTGGCACTGATTTGGCCACTTGCGAGGTCATGGGTCGCAAAAGCAGTGCTAGGGTTTGTAAGGGGCAAGACAGGGGTCGCAACTGCAACCTATGGCAACCCATGAATGACGTCCATGCCTACTCTGAACCAAACCTTAAATGATACCAAGTGAGCAAATCAAGTGAGCCTGAATCTTCCTAGAACCACTCTGTTCCCTCATGCATCTGTTCATCCTCCCACCCTTCTACCATTTCTTTCACTTGTCCATATATTCTCTTACTATTCCAATTAACATTTTATCCATCGACAGACACATCTTTTCGTCCGTTCACTCGTCCGGCCAACCTTTCACAGTCCCCCTCCATCCTCTGACCATTCCACTCACACATTGATCCAGCCATCCTTTCTCTCTTATGTTCATTTATCTTTCTACCTTTCCGTTCACCTTTCCATCCATCCTTTCACACATCCAGCCCTGCACCCTTCCTTCCTTTGTTCTTTTCACTCTTTCCTTTCACTTTTCCTTTCACAGTCCCTTCCTTTCACATTTGCATTCACCATTTCTTCTTTCTCCCCTTCTTCCATTCCAATTTTTATAATTCCTTCTTTTCCCATGTTTTTCTTTCTTATATTCCTCTTTCCCTTGCGCGCTGATGGTCTCTGTTTTTATTTTTTTTGTCTCCTTCAATGAACCTGACTCACTTCATCTCCCTTATCTTCTCCCTCTCAGCCCTGCAGTTTTCTTACCACATTTACGAACCTTTGTTTTCAGCTCTGCAGACTGAAGAGGCCAGTCTAACATTAATAAACTTGGAGTTGGAGGCAGATTACCAGGCAATCTGGTACAGAGACTGCCCCCACCCAGTAGCGGCTGCTACGTGGCAGTAGTGATGGGGTAGGAGAGGAGGGGGTTACAATAAATAAATAAATAGAAGGGAAAAAAACTTACTTGCTTGCTGCCTCTTCTCCTCCGTCGTTGTCTTCTTTCTTCGACGCAGGAAGCACTCAGGCTTTTAGAGTCGTCTAGCCAATCACACAACTGCTGATAACCGCGTGGTGATTGGCCTGAGCACTGCGATTCGGTGCTTAGATGGGGACTGGGAGCCTGGCATGTCCTCCACATAGTCTACGTAGTACAGCCCGGTGGCAAACATGCCCAGTGCGCATGACAGTTTGTCCGGCCCAAGAGTCCTGCCCACTTAGAGAGCTGCCCGGAGGCCAAGCAGGGGGAAACAAGGCGCTCAGCTGATTACAAGCTCTTGAGCGAAACTATGGGAGTCAGGTTGTTGTTTTTGGTTCACCCCTGTAAGACATGCGCCTAAAGTGTAAGAATGTCAGTGGCATCTGTAAGAGTAAATATACTGCTAAAGATGTAACCACTATTTTTTTAAACTTCATTTCTTTTATAGTGCCTCTAATGCCACTGGAGGATGTTCGAGCGCTTTTTTACATCTCATATTATGAAAATACAATGAAGCTTACACGTGTAAACCAATCTACAGGAAAGGTTATATGAAATAAAGTGGGTTACACGGTGTAGGAGTCACTTCACCCGTAATGGTAGGCATTTAAGCTAAAAAAGTAATTAGTCAGGCGAGGAACTAGGAGGCGCATTTAAAAGATAATGATGCAGTGCGGCATTGCAGGCCATCTTGCTGTGCTGAGCTGCGTCATGAGGGTAGTGCAGGGATGCACTGTATTTGCAGCAATATGACGCAGCCCTGTGCTTTCCTCTGCACTGGTGCACAATAGTCTGCCTTATGCCATCGCAGGCACTTTTGTACCATGGTGCAAAGTTCTTTGTGCAGGAGGGAAGACCATCCAGCGCAAAAACAATCTTTGTTGGTGTTTTCCTCTTTCTATGTGTGCTGCAAAATGCAGCGCACACAGAAAAAGGAAAAAACAAAAAGAAATAAAGATATTTCTCCTCGTGGAGCCACTTTTATTCCTCCCTTGGGGACGCGTTTGAATCTGATGTGTTGATGTGTTGTAAATCAGAGAATGCATCCAGTAGCGGCTGCTACTGGACAGTAGTGGTGTGGCAGGGATGGGAAGGAAAAAGAGAAAAATCCACTTACCTGCCTGCCGCAGCCTCTCCTTCATCCTCTTTGGTCGACACAGGAAGCACATAGGCTGCCAGAGTCCCCTAAGCCAATCATGACGCTGCTGTCACCAGCATGACAGCAGCGTCGTGATTGGTCTGAGCCGCATGGTTTGGTGCTCAGACAGGGAGTTGGAGGGTTTGTATGCTCTCCACCCGGCTGTGTAATACAGCTGGGTGGAGAAATGCTAAGGGCACCATTAGGATGGCGAGCGGATCACCCCCCTATCAGCCCGCCATCCGTGCCGGAATGACCCCCCCGCCATATTATTATGGCTGTGGGGTCAGCGGTGGATGGAAAGACCATGGACCACAGAAAAGGGTATGGTGATGTCTATCAGACACCGCCAGCCATATTAAAATTTGCATTTTACAATGCTGCCACGGTAAGGCATGCAGAGTCTGCTTTGGGGGCCCATTGTGGGCCCCCATCGACTCCGGGGTGTGGGGGGTGCACATGGGGGTACCTATAGTACCCCCTAACAATTCCATGCACAACATGGCAGGCACCACGCGATGCCTGCCATGTTGTGCATGGAAGTGCACAGCATGCCTTACTGGCATTGTGGCTGGCGGTGCTGAGTGCACAGCCCGCCACAATGTCAGGAATGCTGGATGCGCCCGCCACCCGGACGCATCCAGCATTATGGCAGCGGTCACTCTCTACGATGGGATGGCGGGTGAACAAAGTCGGCCCGTCATCCTAATGGGCCCATAAGTGCGCATGGTTGTTTGGACAGGCCCAGGCCGCTGGCCAAACCATCATGCTCACTTATAAAGTGCCCACCACTCCTTCTTCAGCTCTTTGGGCAGCCCAGCCCCGCCCTGCACCTAAACGGAGCCAGTACGGAAAAATAAAATGATAATAACATGGTGTTATTTTTATCATTTTGTTTTAAAATTATTTTTATTTAGCAAAAGAAATCAACAATACAACACACAAACAATGACCAGGGTGTATCGGGTGACCACGGTTACATATTTATGAATGATGCTCCCGACAATGACAGCGTAAAATTAAGAAGAAAGGAAAAGGGCCTAGGCGTCCTCCCTGTCCATCTCTGTAGGACCCAGATCTGGCGGTTCACAGATATCTTCAAGTAGATGGGTTGTGCACCGCTCCTAAATGGTTATATCTATTTAAACTGTGCTCTAGGGTATCACCTCCCTCCAAGGTGTATTAAGATACTCTACTGGTCGCACACCTGTTCCATCACAGGTGTGTCACCCTAGGCACAAGCATCGGATGCTGGGTTCCAGCCTTGATAAACAATATCGTTCATCCAGTGGTTTATTTCATTAGTAATCTTTAATTCTTATTTTCACCAATTCATTCACATTAATTTCCATTTAGTTCATATTAGGCGTCGACATAAATTATTCCAATGCATTTCGGTGCAATCAGCACCTTCATCAGGCATTCCCTGTGATGGAACAGGTGTGCGACCAGTAGAGGTTCACAGATATCACCACGATAAGCATTCCAGGCTCCCTAGATCTTGACCCATTTGCGGGGTCGCCCCCTGGATAGATACACTGACTTCTCATGAAACATACACCAGTCAAGATCTTCCATCCATTTCCTTACCCAAGGTGCCCGAGAGGCACCCCAGAGCTGCGCTATGTTTCGTTTAGCGATCACACACTCGAGAGCCACCCAGACCTTGCCATGACTCAGCAGGTCCGTGGGCTCCCACACATTCAATAGGCATCTCCTGGCCTCCAGCTCAACCCTCACTCCCCATACTTCACTCATTTAGGAATGTATCTTGGTCCAGAATTCACGAACCTTCTCACACTCCCATAATATGTGCAGGAACGTTCCAGGCAGCCCAAACCCTCTTCGGCAATCAGCAGACTCAGCCAAGCCCATCTTCTGCAGTCCCGGGCCCGTGACATAGGAGCGATGCAGAATCCTAAGTTGGACCAAATGGAGCCTCATAGGGACCGCTACCTCCTTGGGGGACGCCACCGCCTCCCTCCAATCCTCATCATCAAGAACAAAGCCATCAGCAACCCACTGCCTGCGCAACAACACCAAGGGGTCCTCGGTATGGTTGATCAGCTTGCTATACGTTAAGGAGATAACTCTGGTGGGTACAAAGCCGTCAAGCAAACAATCCTCTAATGGGGAGGCTACTGGGGGTGTCTCACCACTGGTGACAGCGGCGCTCAGAGCATGCCTGATCTGGAGGCACCTAAACCGTTTTGTCTCATTCAGTTGATATTTAGCCTGTAATTCCTCAAATGTCAGCACCCTATCCTTATCGCATATATCGCGAACCTGCGTTATACCAATTAAGTCCCAGCGATCAAACCCCTTGGTCTTCCAGAGCATCCCCAACATCTCTGAACTTCACAAGGGAGTAGCCAAAGTCAAGCGACCGGCCCACTTAAGGTCCCTATTGGCCTCATGCCATACTCAAGTGGAGATCGAAGGAGGCCCCACCAAAGGGAATCGACCACGCTTCGCATATAGAACACAGGTGTACTCACCCCCCGGCACTTGACCGCGGTCCATTGCATAACCAGGGACTACCAGCGAGCCGTATATAGCGTGGTTTATGGGGGCCAGTTGTGAGGCCCAATATTATTTCCGAATATTAGGCAAACCAATGCCTCCATTGTACCATGGCAACATCAATTTCGACAAGGCAATGCGCGGCCTTCCCTCCCACAGGAGGCTACGCTGTAAAGACTCAATCTCACTGAAGTACGACTGTGGCACAGGGTCGAAGGAGTTCTGTAGTGCATATAGGAATCGTGGGAGAGCCATCATTTTAAAGAGGATGGCACGGCCCAAGAGGGAGCGTGGGAGCGTTTTCCACCGTGCAACATCTGACCGGAGTCTGGCTAAGGGGGGCAATAGATTCAACCAGAAGCGCACCTTGGGATCACCAGAAATCTGGATCCCTAGATAGCGAAAGCTCACCGACTCCAGTCTCACAGGACAATTTTCAGGTACTCTAGGGGGGTCTCCGCTCAACACAAAAAGGACGGATTTCGCCCAATTGATCTCAAAACCGGAATACCTGCCAAAAATGGCCAACACGTCCATGAAAACAATAAGGGAGCTGTGCGGGGAAGTCAAGTATAGCAAAATATCGTCAGCGTAAAGCGAAATCTTGTCCTCCCAGTCCGCGGTCCAACGCAGCCCCCTGATCGAGCGGTCCTACCGCACCCAGGCCGCCAGCGGTTCCAAAGCCAAAGCGAATAAGAGAGGCGAGAGGGGGCTTCCCTGTCGTGTCCCCCTACCAAGAGAAAAGTCACTGTGGCGCTTCAGAAGGAGGGACACTGAGGCGGGAGCGTGGTAGTGAAGGCTTTATTTTAATAAATGTCTTTTTTCTCCTCTGAGTTAGTCTTTCCTGGGCTAAGGCCGCCGGATCCAAGGTGTCAGCTAGGGTGGTGGACCTCCCGGGACTTGCACGCCTTCGCTCCTTTTCCCTGGCGACGCGGTCGTCGTCTCTCGTGGTGTTCCAGCGCCACATGCGGAGAGAAAGAACACTCTTAGTAAGGCGTTCAAGGCTTTTGGTGTACCCAGGGTGAACCAGGGCAGTGAGGACACCGGTGCTACTATTTAAAATTGAGTGGACTTTACACGCTGTGCTCGGTACAGGTGAGGACGCACTGTGAGGAGAGGTCGGGGAGGTAAGACATAGGGTTCAGGGAGGGAGGAGGGGAAAGGAAAGACGGGGAAGCAACCGGAAAATGGAAAGGGACTCTGTACAAGTTTACATGGCAGCGTCCCACCTCCCCAGCCACCCTGCCACACGGTGGCGCACCTGGGAGAGCCACACTCCTCCGCGAGCGTGGCTGGGCGCTGCGTAAAATCGTTGGCCTCCTGGCTCTGCTACTCGCTCCTCCGCACTTCCTCCGGTCTTCTTCACGTCGGCTCGCTCTCCACTCTTCTCCTCCTCAGTGCCGGGACACACTCCTCTTCCGTCTTCCTGTCCTCTTAGCGGCGCGATTGGGTGCACGTCATCGAGAGGCTTGTCGGTTTCTCCTACGCTGATTAGCTGACACAGCAGTGACTCTGCTTTTGGGGTGTTCTTCTACCTCGAAGCCGGCCCCGTAAAAGGTACAAGTCTCTCCTTTTGACTCGGGCTGCGTCCACCAGCTGTTAGACTCCGTCTACCAGTGATCATGAGACTGTGAAAGAGAAGCAGGACGTGAGTCATAGTTCCACCATTCGTGCACCAGGGTTGTGTTCGATACCCGGCCCGCCTCCCCGCTACACTCCTCCTCCCCCCCTGGATTCTCCAGATCGGGGATAGTATATGTCCTGGGAAGGTAATCAGCATTACTATTGTCTCTTCCATTTTTGTGTTGTATAGTAAAAGAAAATGGCTGTAAGAAAAGGAACCACCTTAATACCCTCTGATTTTGGGACTTCTGACAATACATCCACTGTTGTGGAGCATGATCAGTGAAGAGAATGAAATGTTTCCCTTCCAGATAGTATTTTAACTTCTCTACAGCCCACCGTATGGCCAGACATTCCCTTTCTATTGTGGGGTACTTTCTCTCCCTGTCGTGTGGTTTCCTGCTTATGAACAGAATGGGGTGTTCCAACCCGTCTTTTCCCAGTTGAGAAAAGACCGCCCCTATACCCCTATCAGAAGCGTCAGTGGCTAACAGAAAGGTCTTCTCGAAGTCGGGAGCTATCAGGATGGGGCTGGTGGTTATGGCCCTTTTTAGGTCCTTGAATGCTTTTTTCGCTTCTTCAGTGGGGTTTAGGAGGGCTTTGTGGCTTACTCCCTTCTGCAGCATGTTGGTCAGTGAAGTAGCTACCTCTGCGAAATTGGAGAGAAACCTACGATAATAGCCGATAAGGACCAAAAAAGCTCTCAGTTCCTTTTTGGAAGAGGGAAAGGGAGTGCTTCTTATTGCTTTTATCTTATCCTCCTTAGGTGCTATGGCTCCTTTGCCCAGCATGTATCCCAGGTACTTGACCCTGCCGTAGGCTGCTCTGGACTTCTTGCGTTAATGTGTAGCCCTGCTTCTCTTAATGCGTGCATTATGGTCTGTAAGTGGACCAGGTGCTCGGCCCATGATGTGCTGAATATGACGTCATCTAGGTACACCGAGCAAAACGCCCTGTAAGGGAGGAGGACCTGGTGCATGAGCCGCTGGAAGGTTGCTGGGGCCCCGTGTATCCCAAACGGCAACACGTTGAACTCAAAGAGACCCTCATCGGTGGAAAACGCTGTTTTGTGTCTATCTTCCTCCCGTAGGGGTACTTGCCAGTACCCCTTCGTAAGGTCCAGTGTGGTTATAAACCGGGCTTCCCCTATGCGCTCAATCAACTCATCCACTCGGGGAATGGGGAAGGCATCAAAGGATGAAATTGAGTTGAGGGCTCTAAAATCCGTACAAAACCGGGAGGACCCGTCAGGTTTTGGGATCATGACTATTGGTGATGACCAACTGCTGCGAGATGGTCCGATTACCCCTAGTCTTAACATTTCCTGGACTTCCCTCCTCACGGTTTCCCATCTGGCTGAGGGAATCCTATAGGGCCTTAACCTAACTGTCTTTCCCAGCTCAGTCTCGATCTTATGCTCGATCAGGGAGATACACCCCGGTTGATCAGAGAAGAGGTCGGAAAAGGGTCGCAGTGTGGACTCAAGTTCTTGCTTCATGAGGGGACTGAGATCGTTGTTTATCGCTAAGGACTCCAGTGTCGTGGTTTCTGAGGGAGACGGAAGCCCGAACTGGGTGGTTCAGGGTGGGGGCCCTAACCACTTCTTCAGTATATTAATATGAAAACACTGTTTCCTAGCTGGGGAGATTAGGAGCCGGTATGTAGTGCTCCCTATCACCTGGATGACAGGATAAGGGCCCTTCCACTCCCTCTGGAATTTATGGGCCGTGGTGGGTAGAAAGACTAATGCCCAATCTCCTACTCTTAGAGTCCTCCAGCGTTTTCCTTTGTCATATGTTTTCTTTTGACGTTACTGGCTATGTTCTAAGTTGGAGTAGGCAAGGTCTCTAAATTTCCCTATTTTACTTCACAACTGCTGAGTATATTCTAGGAGTGACCTGGAATCCTCTTGCTCCTCTTTTTCCCAAGCGTCCCGCGTTATTTCCAACAAAGAACGCGGTTGCCGGCCATAGAGCAACTCAAAAGCTGTGTAGCCGGTGGAGCTTTGGACCTGGGCTCGCAGAACGTATAACGCCAATGGGAGTAGCCGGTCCCAGTCTTGACTCTCTAGGGACAACATTTTCCTAAGGGTGGTCTTAAGAGAGCGGTTATAGCGCCCCACCAAGCCGCCTGTCTGTGGATGGTACGCAGACGTGCATATCTGTTGTATGTTTAGCATCTGAGTGACCTCTTTCATCAGTTTAAAGAGGATGGCACGGCCCAAGAGGGAGTGTGGGAGCGTTTTCCACCGTGTAACATCTGACCGGAGTCTGGCTAAGGGGGGCAATAGATTCAACTGGAAGAGCACCTTGGGATCACCAGAAATCTGGATCCCTAGATAGCGAAAGCTCACCGATTCCAGTCTCACAGGACAATTTTCCGGTACTCTAGGGGGGGTCTCCGCTCAACACAAAAAGGACGGATCTCGCCCAATTGATCGCAAAACCGGAATACCTGCCAAAAATGGCCAACACGTCCATGAAAACAATAAGTGAGCTGCGCGGGGAAGTCAAGTATAGCAAAATATCGTCAGCGTAAAGCGAAATCTTGTCCTCCCAGTCCGCGGTCCAACGCAGCCCCCTGATCGAGCGGTCCCACCGCACCCAGACCGCCAGCGGTTCCAAAGCCAAAGCGAATAAGAGAGGCGAGAGGGGGCATCCCTGTCGGGTCCCCCTACCAAGAGAAAAGTCACTGTGGCGCTTCAGAAGGAGGGACACTGAGGCAGAAGCGTGGTAGTGAAGGCTTTATTTTAATAAATGTCTTTTTTCTCCTCTGAGTTAGTCTTTCACGGGCTAAGGCCGCTGGATCCAAAGTGTCAGCTAGGGTGGTGGACCTCCCGGGACTTGCACGCCTTCGCTCCTTTTCCCTGGCGACGCGGTCATCGTCTCTCGTGGTGTTCCAGCGCCACATGCGGGGAGAAAGAACACTCTTAGTAAGGCGTTCAAGGCTTTTGGTGTACCCAGGGGGAACCAGGGCAGTGAGGACACCGGTGCTACTATTTACAAGTGAGTGGACTTTACACGCTGTGCTCGGTACAGGTGAGGACGCACTGTGAGGAGAGGTCGGGGAGGTAAGACATAGGGTTCAGGGAGGGAGGAGGGGAAAGGAAAGACGGGGAAGCAATCGGAAAATGGAAAGGGACTCTGTACAAGTTTACATGGAAGCAGCCCACCTCCCTAGCCACCCTGCCACACGGTGGCGCACCTGGGAGAGCCACACTCCTCCGCGAGCGTGGCTTGGTGCTGCGTAGAATCGTTGGCCTCCTGGCTCTGCTACTCGCTCCTCCGCACTTCCTCCGGTCTTCTTCACGTCGGCTCGCTCTCTACTCTTCTCCTCCTCAGTGCCGGGACACACTCCTCTTCTGTCTTCCTGTCCTCTTAGCGGCGCGATTGGGTGCACGTCATCCAGAGGCTTGTCGGTTTCTCCTACGCTGATTGGCTGACACAGCAGTGACTCTACCTCGAAGCCGGCCCCGTAAAAGGTACAAGTCTCTCCTTTTGACTTGGGCTGCGTCCACCAGCTGTTAGACTCCGTCTCCCAGTGATCATGAGACGGTGAAAGAGAAGCAGGACGTGAGTCATAGTTCCACCATTCGTGCACCGGGGTTGTGTTCGATACCCGGCCCGCCTCCCCGCTACACTCATGCGACCTATGGTTATTCACGACCATGCGAGACATAGGGGCCGAGTATAGAAGACGGACCCAGCCAATGAATACAGAGCCAAATCCCAGTGTTGTCAAGACCGCAAATAGGTAAGGCCACTCCACGCGGTCAAAAGTCATAGTGGCCTCGAGTGACAACAAGACTGCTGGTTCATGGATATGAGACTCGCCCGCCACCACCCTATGCAAATGACAGAGATTAAGTGCGGTGTTACACCGAGGCATAAAACCGGACTGATCTGGATGGATCAAGGTCGATATAACCTTCACCAACCGGGTAGCTAGCAGTTTGGCCAGAAGCTTGGGCTCCGTATTCAAAAGAGAGATAGGGCAGTACGAAGAGCAGTCTAGTCGTTGGTTTACCCTCCCTATAGATTACAACAATATTGGCGACTCGTTGGTCGTACGGCAGGATCCCCCGATCCCGGCTCTCCATGTACATGTCCTTCAGATACAGAGCCAATTTGTCTGCGTGTGGCTTAAACAACTCGATGGGAAGGCCATTGGTGCCAGAAGCCTTACCAGAGTGGACCCCCCTTATTGCCATTGCCACCTCATCATCGGTAAGGGCGGAGTCTAGTAAATTCCTATTGTCGTCCGACAAGGCAGGCATCGGTATATCACGGATCATGTCAGAGTTACAGACCTCTGTAAACGTTCCGGACGCGGTATATATCTCCTCATAATATCGTGAAGATTCCTGAACTATCGACCGAGGATCCAACGTGAGTGCGGGGCTCACGTTCAGTTCTGGAACCAAACGAGACCCCCAGTCACCCTTTTCCAACCAGGCAATCAACTTCCCCGCCTTGTCTCCGTGCTCATAGATCCTACTCTGCGTTGAGGCGTGTTGCGCCGTCGCGCAGTCACGCGTCATAGACTTGTATTCTTCCCGGAGTAGTCCGAGGCGATGACTCGCCCCACGGTCGCTCCCCGAGGAAGCTGCAATTTCCAGGGCCACAAGCTCCTCCCTCCTCTTCTTCTTCTGCCCGGATACAAGGGAGATGGCCTCTCCTCTTATTACAGTCTTGTATGCCTCCCAAAGAGAACATCTCGATGTGACCGAATCCTCATTTGTCACGGAAAAAACTGTCTGTGACCCACTTAAGTTCCTTTTTTACCACAGGGTCTTTCAGACGCCACACACTTATGGGAGCTATTCTACCAACATCGCCCTGCCCCAAACACAGCCGAAGCCAAATCGGCGAGTGGGCCACTTCACTAATTAAGGACGCCTGAGCCGCCGGCAAAAGCACATGATCGATTCTGGAGAGGGAATGGTGCGCCGCAGAGGCATGTGTATACTCAGTGGCGCTCGGGTGTCTGAGACGCCAGGCATCTAACAACCCTGACATGGAAATAAAGTCGGGCAGCCACCTACAAGAGGGCAACAACACATGGGAGGGACGCCTATCTAGTTTGCCATCCATGACTACATTAAAATTCCAACCCAACACCATAATGCCGACGGGCAGTGTAAGAAATATCCGACCTAAGTCCCAAAACGTGTCAGCCTGCAATGCGGGGGGGACATACATAGACACAAACGGGACCGTCCTACCCTCCCAGAGACCCGATATACCTATATAGCGACCACGATTGTCAGACCAAGTAGATCGGATCGTGAAGGGAAAGGAGTTCTTCACTAATATTCCCACTCCCCTCGATCCAGAGGTGAAACCAGCGTGAGCAACAAGCTTATACCCTCCCCTGTGCAACGCCATACATCACTTCGCCATTAGATGCGTTTCCTGCAACAAAACGACATCGGGCAAGTGCCGTCTAATGAGTTGACTCACCATAGTGCGTTTTATCTTATCACCCAACCCGTTCACATTCCAGCTAAGGACGGAGAACCCCAGGCCCTGTCTAACGGCAGCCATGCATCCTTCCAATAAAGCACAGGAGATTCGAAGGCCCCCTTAGCAGTCCCCGGTCATTCACAACAAACAAATCAACAGATAAAAGTCCCCAACAGCCAGACCCCCAACCCCCACCCTGCATCCCTGCAAACAGTGAACGCACATCCCCAACTCGCAGTGTGCCTGTCTCCCCCACTAACTAGTATCTATAAGTAGAAAAATGAAGGAGGACCATCCAACAGGCTGCCCGACCCCACCACCCCAAACCAACCATTGTCCCCCCCAATCGGAACAATCACATGTAAAAAGAGTCTCGAGCAAAATAAAATAATAGAGAAAAATTGTCCAGAAAGGGGGGGGGGGGGAAATAACGAGCAGCCTCAACCAGGCCCCCTGCACCAGTGATAGAATGAGTGTGGCTTACAGTCACCAGCAGTATGCTATTCTTTGCTGTCCGTTCGAGCCTGAGGCCCAGAGTCTGATGCTTCCACACGGTCCAGCCAGTCCGCGGCCACCTTTACATATATTTGTCTTCTTTATGCACAACAATAACAAATGAAGCTAATAAAGTTCATTTTCATTTCAATATTTTATTTCATCATTCGTCTGTGTATCATTTGTACTCCTTATAAATTCTTAGTGTTATATTTTCATCATTTTTTAGTATATATTATTTTGTAAAAAATACATATTACAACAAACAGTTTTGAAGGAAAAAACAACCCTGGATCATATAACCACAAAAATATATATATATACAATACTAATCATGCACTCACAATCATTCAAACTCTATTACCATCCACACATTCCATACATAAAAAATGCAGTATCTGGACAAATCTTGACATGAAGCAGACAGAGTGTGAGTTTCTGCTGCTTGGATAAGTGACCATAATATGTAAAAGATGGATTCCACGCAAGGTCGACGCGCGTTTCGGTGGGTTCTGTACCACCTTCCTCAGGACCTATGCAGATACAACCATTTCTTAACACAACAAAAAGCCAGGGAATTATTCCTTCACAAGGTGTGGGTCTTATGGGCTTCCTTAAAATTCAAGTGGTATTTATCTTCCTGTAAGATAGTCTCAGCATACATCAAGGAAATGATTCCTCTTATGTAATTATTCCTTGCCATACAGGGGTATCCTTATTTCATTGAAATCTTTATATTATCTATACTACTATTATAAAGAGAGAACTTTGCACCTTTTGGCAAGGTAAACACGGGATCCACAGCGCCAATCCACACACCCAATACATTGTTGTAATGCTCAGGGTGTGTAGATGGACATAGGCGACAGAAAATAAAAAAAAAACGTAAATTAAAAAATTAACATTTCAAAACAAAGTAGTTCCCTAAAACTAGCACCGGCCGCGACGCAGCGCTGACCTCGACCTACACGTGATGACGACATGCGGGGGAGGAGCGGTGACGAGCGGCGAGGAGTGGCGTGGAGTCTGGAGTGGGCGCTCAGGCAAGGCAAAATCCGTTATATAAATATAATATGCCTGTGATTTGCGCGTCATTTCAAAAACTCTCCCCTGTGTCCTTCAACAAACATTTAACCTTTCCCTCTGAGTGAAAGCCCGGGTTTTGTGTTTGCACAGCAGCGCTCTGGACTCATTGTCACACGTGAAGTGCGAGAAGCGTGTTCTGGTTGGATTTCCAGTGAATAGTTGTCTGTGGGCGGGTGGGCGCCGAGCGAGGTGCAGGGATCTTGTGACCCGGACCCTCTCGCTTAACTCTGTGCTTCTAGGGCCCTCTGCTGAAATAACGCAAGTGCCAGTATTCCATAGCAGCGGTGCAGAGGTGGTGTAACTAGCAGCTGCGGGGAATGAGATTTTGATATCAATTTATGATTATGATCATTTTAATAATTTATCTCATTCGTCAATTTCGGACCGAGTTGTATCTGTCATTGAGTAAAAGACAACCCCCGCATAGGTTAGACAAACCCCATTAACTGACGCCACTCTGAAGAACCACTTACAACTGATAAAGTTTAAGAGTTTTTATATGAAGTAATTTTGAATGCAATACAATCCACTTAGGATAAAATCTCAAAGTATACAAAATACAAAATCAGTTACGATATCAGCAACTTATGCTTCGTTGTGAAGTGGTTCCTTCGGCGTCATCTGCAGTAAGATAAAATAATCAAGTTAAAACTGTCCCTACTCTATGCTACGTGACATCCCTACTTCGCAAGTTTCTTCCCTAAAAAGGTGTCAGCAGTTTGACTTCCAAAGAAGTTCAAACTCTCTTAGCCTCTAAAGGAATCTTAAGTTTCAGAAGCAGTACCCTATCTGCCTACCCATCCGCTCTCTCTAAGGGTCCTCGGCCTACTGCTCCCTTGCGCTCTGATCTCTCAGCGCATCTGCTCAAGGCATCTACCCTTGCCTTTGCTCTGAGCAATTCGCCCTTCTCTGATTGCCCTCTCCTGATCGCCAATTGCTACCTCCTCCCCGGGGTGCTGTCCCTAAAATACACAATCACAATGTGGGTGGAACGCCCCTTGACGCCCACCACGGACTTTCCCCGATGATGTCAACTTCCTGCTTCTTCCATTGGTCCATTCCTTGCGTCGTTCCTTAAGTTGACCTTTCTCCTTAGATGTCATCTTCATCATCTCATTGGCGACTTTTACTGACTCTTTCGGATCAAATGTCATATGAACTTAGACAAGTCTTTAACTTATACCTGCAACTCTTTAACCTTCTAGATCCTGTGAATACTCTTGTCACAACATAGTTCACATTCAAAAGTGTCTCTCCTCACGTTCGAGCAATAAACTCCGTCCGGCATTGTCACCTTAAATCTAACAAGTGCTAGACTTCTTGGCTCTCACGTCCACATCAAGCTATTTACGACTTTTACAAGCCCTCTAAATTACATACATTTGACTATGCTCCTTCGAACTCTAGGTCAGTCGGGTTATAATCACAAATGACCTAAACTCTTCTAGCATTCCTAAAAACCCCTCTACACAGTATAACCTTTGGCATACATTTATATATTCGTATTTTAGCAAAAAGTCTTAGCTATACTTGAATACATTTTACATAGAATATATAATACACGGAATACGACTGCGTAGAGTATAACTTATGCATTCTCCTTACTTACATCGTTATGTAAGTTCTCTTATACATTTATCCACGTTACATTTCTCTACGTCTTTCCATATAAAGTTACACACGTACACGAATTCTACTGTGCACGTTCTACATTTCTTAAGCATTTCTACACATTTCTATGTTTACTCATTATATATACGGGACTTCTAAATCTAATGCATGTTTAACACGTGAATACATTTACATTTCCTATACCATGTTATCACGTTAGTTGACCTTTATGCTATAATCGTCCACTTTACATTACGATATGCGTTTCATTCCTACGTTTATAACATATGCGTCTAGATATGGCTACGATATACTTTATATTCAAATTGCGCTCTCTCAGTTCCCCCCTTTGATGACTTTTAGGAGTCATCACTAAAAGCAATTTGAATACATCTTTTATACCGAACTAGTTACATCAGTTCCTCTTTTTATCGATTCAAGTGCTCTCAGACTTTTATACTGTTGATCTTGTAGAACAGCTAGTCTCCTTTCCTGGTCTCTCATCGATCTTTGTAACTGGTTCGACCTATACCACTTATACAATTTTACTAATCCTACTAATGTAATTATGCAAATTAATACTATTAATACAGGCTTTAAAATATACCAAACTATACTTTTGCCAAGATTAGCAAACCAACTTCCAACCTTTCCCACTCCATTTCCTACTTTTTCCCAAACATTTATTTTTGATAAATCTTCAATTTCTTGATGAATCTGTGTAATGTTCCGTATGACTTTCTCAAGTGGTTTTGAATTATCAGGAATATAAGTACAACATTCCTGAACTTTCAAAGCTTTACAAACTCCGCCTTCTTTTGCTAGTATTACATCTAGAGCAAGTCTGTTCTGTAAAACCATTGCTCTGATCGACTGCATCTCCCCTTCTACTAACATTAATGACCTTGCAGTACTGGCAGACAATCTATCCACGACTGTCGCTAACCTTCTGATTTTAACATCGTTGAGGATCAAGCCTAACCATGGAAACATCGCTCCAAATACATCTCCTACTACCTCTGCATCTCCTACTTCCCTTTTCGTTCTCGTCGAAGCCTTTCCTTCTATTATCGCCAAATCTTTTGCATGATATATTTTGGGGAAGACAATTGCCAAGTAACATGAACCATACCAATTATCAGGTAGTTTTACATAGGCATTTCTCCCACATACAAAATACACATTCGGAATAGCTTGCATCCCTTTCATAAAATCTTTCGTGTAGTACTCTAGTTTAAAAGAGTGCTCGCAACTAACTTCACCTACAAATTCACTCTCATAATACGTTTTGCTTCGAGCTAAACATAACTTTCCTTTCTGCGTTCTATCCAATGCTATTGGACCATTGCTACCTTTCCTTTTATGTGCCTTCTCTTCTTCTGTCCAGTCTATTTTCCATTGTCCTGACATTTTCAGAATCTTCTGCCTTCTGTATCGGTCATCTACTTGTGCTATAAACCTTTTCTCTACCTCTGACACTTTGCAAGTCAGATTATTTCTACGTGCATATGATGTATCTAGTGTATCCCAAGGAAGAAAGAATTTAGCCAGTCTATCCTCCTTGTTGTAATAGTCCCACTTATTCATTTGCTTATAATTCGGAACTTCAGGCAGTACCGAATCATAATTTGAAAAGTAGTACTCAAATCCTTCTCTACCATAAAATATACTAAGCAGTAAACTACATGTTATCCCATAAGTCAATGGGAGATGGTGATATCTAATGCCTTCGTCTACAGAAGCCGGCAATTGCATACAAACGTAGCAATCTTTGGCCTCCATGGCATCGATATACTCATATAACAGTTTAGCGTATGCGTTTGACCTGAAATTTCCCTGTGACTCGTCTACGTGTAATCTACGAGCTTCATCTGCAAGTAACGCCTTTTCACGTATAACAGTGCTCTCCTCCTTCTTTCCCACAAGAGCGGGTTTCAAAGTCGTTACAGTTTTTACATTCGCTATTTCTTTATCTTTCTCCTGTCCTATTATGTAAGATATTGTCACTACTGTAATTATGAGAAATATCACTACTGTTATAAGTGTACCTACTATACATCTAGCTTTTCTGTTTGGGTTGCCGTTCTCCATGTCATCAAACAGCGTACCTCGTTCTCTAGCAAATGGTTTCCTTTCCAGTCTACGGTTGCTTGGTTGCTTTCTCAGTCATTAAAGTGCTTTTTATCTATAAAGTCTCTTTTTCACAAAAATGCCTTTTCTCTCTTAGCAGCAGACAACCCTAGCCCTTCTCCGTCCTCTAAATGTAATCCCTAATTTTATTCTTCTTTCCACTCGGCGCTAGGTTATCTTCTTCTTTATAACATACATACAAAAAGTCCTTTTTATGCATCAACAATGATTTTCGGACCTGCAGCTTTCACAACAATTATCAATAATTCAAAGCGAATAACTTTTTCTTCTTCTTCTGACATTTGCTGACCAACTGTTGGAAATTGTAATCTTTTTAGTACTAGATCTTGAATTTGACTCAAACGTGGGGGTATGGGAAGTGTGAAAGTCAGTAACCCCTCAATCTCGAGTCCAGGCGCCAACATCCATATCTCCACTGCCACAAATGGATCGAGATCGATTACTTTCACGCTCTTCACTCTCCCAGATTTCTGTCCCCAATACATCTGCTAGATAAGTCCACTCTGGGGTGGCGTACCTTCTGCAGGGCACACGTACCCTTCTCGATCTTCGTGGACTCTCCGTTCCTGAGTCTGTCGTTCCTTCCTCCTGATCCGATTCTTCAGCGATCGGGACAAGAGTTCTTTCTTTCTTTTCTTTCGTACTTGGCCTTTTCCTTCTCTCCGGCCAACTGGCTTCGTCACTCTTTGTCTTTCCGCTCCTTATTATAGGACCTGTCTCTTGGTCACTCTCAGTTTGTTCAATATCTGTGTCGGACTCCCAATTACTTTCTTCTCCTGAGGCGACTTCGGTCCCGCTAGTGTCCTGACCTTCGTCGTCCTGTTCCAACACAGTTTCAGTTTCTTCGATCACCTCCCCAGCTTGGTTTTCCCCCTCTATGGCTTCTCCGCTTCCCGTCGGATTTTCATCCGAGAGAGGAGCTGTTTCTTCTGGAGGTGTTGGCACTCTTCGGGTGTGTGAGGCATGTATCCAGTTTGGCAGACCTCCACACTTCACTGCGGTATTTGTTACAAGTATGACTTGAAATGGTCCTCGCCAACGCACGTCTAAGCAGTTCTTCCTGACGTGCTTCTTCACCAGGACCCAGTCTCCTGGACTCAGGTCATGACACAAATCCTGTACTGATGGAACCTCTGCAGCCTGGACCTGGAGGGACACAGAATTAACGGCATCAGATAGTCCCTTGCAGTAGTCCAAGATCAAATCGTCTGTGATGTTCACTAGCGCTGCAGTCGGAACCGATGGCAACCTCATAGCTCTCCCCATTAGCACTTCGTGTGGAGAGAGGCCTGTCCTTCTATCAGGTGTGCTACGTATGCTCATAAGAACTACTGGAAGTGCGTCTGGCCAACTCAGGGATGTCGATGAACAAACTTTAGCCAGTCTAGACTTGATGGTACTGTTAATTTGTTCTACAATCCCTGAAGCTTCTGGTCGATAGCTGCAGTGTAACTTCTGATCGATATTCAAAGCTGAACACAGCATCTTCACCACTTCGCTATTAAAATGAGTTCCTCTGTCCGATTCCAAAGAGGATGGCACCCCAAACCTCGGTATCAACTCTCTAAGTAACAATTTTGCTACTGTAAGTGTATCGCACCTACGTGTAGGGTAAGCCTCAACCCATCTAGAAAATATGCAGACAATCACTAAAACGTATCTGAGTCTGTTGCATGGAGACATTTCTATAAAGTCAATCTGCATCCTGTTGAAAGGCCCCCCAGACCTCCCAATGTGACTCAATGTAACTGGTGTTCTCTTTCCCACATTTAGTTGCTGACAGATCGCACATCGCTGACACACTGCTTCTGCCGCTACTCTAAACTTAGGATTGAACCACGTCTGTCTGAATACTCTCACCATAGCGTCTCTTCCTATGTGTGCTGATCCATGCAATTTCCTTGCCATTGGACTAACAAGTTCATTTGGTAATACTGCCCTTCCGTCGGCAGAAACCCAAAAATTCATCTCACTTTTTCCGCAACCTGCTGTTTCCCAGCTCCTTTTCTCGTCATCTGGTGCATTTTCTTGTACTGCTCTTAATTCATCCCATGTATCTACAGTATCTAGTAACATTGTCAATTCAGTTCTTTCCTGGATTCCCCCCACTTTTACATCAGTGTGAGAATATCCCTGCTCTGCGCAATAACGCGCTACTTCATCAGCATATCTGTTTCCTAGTGATACAAAATCAACATTTTTTGTATGCGCAACACATTTGACCACAGCTATGGCCATAGGTTTTTGCAAAGCCTCTAACAGAAGTCTCACGAATTCTCCATTCCTAATGGGAGAACCCGAGGAGGTCATGTAACCTCTTTGAGACCATAACTGCCCGTAATCGTGAACTACCCCGAAACCATACTGGCTATCGGTGTATATGGTGACTCGAAGTTTGTCACCTGCTAAGCAAGCACGAGTCAAAGCGACAATTTCAGCTACCTGTGCGGAGTGTACTCCTTCCAGGCAAGCGGCTTCTATAACTCTGGTAATCGTGCATACTGCATAAGCTGCTCTCAGCTGACCGACATCGTTTCTTACGCATGAACCATCAACGAAGAAAATTTCGTCTGGATCTGTCAATGGCTCATCTACGATATCAGGTCTTGGTTTGGTACATAGTTCAGTCACATCGAGGCAGTCATGATCTGTACAATTTTCATCGTCCACTTCATTCGGAAGTGACATCAAAGTTGCAGGATTCAAGACAGAGCATCTCTTTAGGGTCACATTCTCGGCAGCCAGTATGACTTGCTCGTAGCGTGTGAGCCTGCTATTCGTCAGATGCTGAGTCTTGGTCCTGGTCATTAATAATTCCACAGAATGCGGCACATACACCACTAACTGGTGTCCCATTACTACACTCTCCGATCTCTCAATGCTGACACCCGTTGCAGCTACGGATTTGAGACATCCGGGCAACGCTGCGGCTACTGGATCTAATGTAGCCGAAAAATACGCCACTGGCCTGCGCGCATCTCCGTGGATCTGAGCTAATACCGCTAAAGCGCATCCCTCTCTCTCGCAGCAGTAAAGCAAAAAAAGTTTGGTGTAATCTGGCATTCCCAAAGCCGGGGCGCGACATAAGTCCTCCCTCAGCTGCAAAAATGCCATCAAACAATCCTTGTCCCATGGTACCGGATCACTTACTCCTTTGTGCGTCAGTTGCAATAACGGTTTAGCCTTCAGTGAAAAGTTTGCTATCCACTGTGGACAATAACCAACCATGCCTAGAAACATCCTGACTTCTCTTTGGGTCGTAGGCGCGTTCATTTTCATAATCGCCTCTATTCTGTCCGGAGACACCTTCCGCTTTCCCTTTTCAATCCTATGGCCCAAGTATTGCACCTCAGTCTTACAATATTGCAATTTACTTGGAGACACCTTGTGCCCGTTCTCGGCCAAGTGATTTAACGGGGTGATGGTGTCTTCTCTGCAAGCTTCCTCAGTGTCTGACGCAACTAGGAGGTCGTCTATGTACTGAACCAGAACTGACTTCTTGGGCAGTACTAGACTCTCAAGATTTCGTTTCAATAACTGGTTAAAGATCGACGGGCTTTCTGTATACCCCTGAGGGATACGACACCATGTTAAGACGCGATCTTCCAGTTTGAAAGCGAAAAGATACTGGCTCTCTTCATCTAACGGTATCGAAAAGAAAGCCTGGCACAAATCTATCACGGTAAACCATTCAGCTTGGAACGGTATCTGAAATAATATCACTGATGGATTCGGTACCACTGGACAACATGAGACAACAATGTTATTAATCTTTCGAAGATCCTGCACTATTCTGTATTTTCCACTAGGTTTCTGCAAACCCATGATCGGGGAGTTACATGGACTACCCACGATCTCCTTCAGTATTCCCTGTTTAATCATGGATTCGATCACAGGCTTCATTCCTGCAATCGTCTCTGTCGTTAGCTTATACTGTGGTGTTCTTGGATACTCAGCGTGGGGTCTTACCAAGATCTTTACCGGTTCTACTCCTTTGATCAATCCTATTTCTTCCCCAGTAAAATCCCATACCTCAGCTGAGACTTTCTCCTTCAAGTCCTGTGGAAGCTCCTCCACTGTTAAGGTAGGATATAGTTCCACACACTCTTTTGAGTTTACGACTTTAAAATCAGCATCCTCGTCATTAGTCTGCACTTCTACTCCTTCTGGTGTACAATGTATCGTGCAGTTCAGTTTACACAGCAAATCTCTCCCTAGTAAACACACAGGACTAGAATCGCAGATCACAAACTGATGTTCGTCACTGTAATTCCCTATCCTTACTGACACTGGTTCGGTCAGGGGATTCGTCATCCTTTTGTTCGCGACCCCTACCACCTGAACCATTTCTCCTGATATTGGCAGACCTGGGACTACCGCGGATCTCAACGTGGATCGAGTGGCCCCCGTATCCACCAAAAAGGTTGTAGGACATCCCGCTATTTCAGCCTCTACGTATGGTCCTCTCTGATCTACTTCCAAGGCGGCTCCTAGAGTACAATCTTCCTCCCTATTCGCCCGCTGCCCTGTAAGTGGATCAACGTAGTAGCATTCCTCTCCTCCTACAAACAATGGCATCTGTCTGTAGGTTTTCCCTCCGTTTGAGATGCGAGGTGGTTGAGGAAACGGGGCTCGAGGAGTCTGATTCCCCCCTCTGACAAACTTGCCCTTCGGGACTGTGGCTCCCTTAACCACGTTGTTCTGAACCTCTTCCTCCTCCTGCTCTAATTCCCCTGACTCAACATTGTAAGGACACTCGCGTCGCCAGTGTCCCACCTCATTACACTGATGGCATCTCGTCGTCTTTTTCAGTGTCGCGATATCCATTCTCGGTCTCGGTCTTTCTTCCTCATCTCGGTTCTGATTATTCAGTTTCTTTGCCTGCGTTCCTGTTCCCTGTTGGCGCGGTTTATCCTTTCCAGCAGCTTGCATTTGCACTAGCATTAACTTTTCTTTAAGCTTCTTTGCCTTAGAGTCTATCTCGTCACTACAGTACCTTGCATACCTCAGAATCTCATCTAAAGGTTTGTTCTGCCAACAGATCAGATGCTGTTGGATCATTAGGCATATTTCTGGTCTCAATCCGAGGACAAACTTCGAAAGAAACTGTCCAATGTCCTTAGGATCCATTACATCTAACCCGCTGTACTGCTTGAATGCTTTCAGTAATCGCTCATAGAACTCATGAACTGTCTCCTTCGGCTCCTGAGTAGTTCGATCTATCTTTACCCAGTCTATGTCTTGCACTGGCACTTTCTCTTTTAGCCATGTTATTACTCTCTCGTATTTTTCCATGACTCTAACTGATGGACCATTTGTCCGAGTATCTCTCGGAGGCTCACAATTAGGCCATTCAACACTAAGCTTGCACGCCGTCCACAAATCTCCAGGTACTACGATATCGAACAGTGTGTTCAAATCGATCCACAGTACCTTCGAGATCTTCACGAATCTTTCTACCTGTTTGTACCACTCAACGGGATTATCCCTAAGCTTTGGGAAGGAATTGGTAAATGCCGCCAAATCCCCCCTACTCCAGGGCACGTGAACGTAGCTTCCATTCGCGATTTCTCGCAAAGGGAAGGCTTCCATTCGCATCAAGTCTGCGTCCTGGGACTTCCCAAGCACACTCCGTCTAACGGAGCCTTTCTTGGACCATCTTTCCTCCCATCTATCCAGATCTCTCCATATTCTGATACTTAAAATCAATTCCCTTATGTGTACCTTCAGCGCGATCGTTCTACGCTCATCCAGATCCCGATCTGTGCAAGTTAGCCTATGGTTGCTCTGTAAAGCCTTAGTTCGCGACAGGTCTACCATGTACCTGTTCGCCAAATTAGATAGGTTCTCATGAGCTGACCTCGCTCTACGAGTAATATCCTTGGATAAGAACAGTATTTTATCTGGTGTATACAAATCTAATCTCTCTAGTGCGACTGTGCCATCAATTATTTCATCCAAGTCTGACTTCAAACTCATTACGTCAAGTCGTTTTGCTTTTATTTCAGCTTTCAGCATTTCAGTTCTGTGTTGTTCTCTCATATCCCTCTCACCTCCACTATGCGCCCTACGCCTGAGCACAGGTGAGTTATGAGGAGTCTTCTTTCCTTCTCTTCGTTCCCACCCCTCTAGATCCCAAGCCTTTCCATCTTCACGTGGGGTATGGTGGAATAATGCTCCGTCCCCCAACCCTACGTTCCGACTTTTCGGCTCGGTTTCTCCAGATGTGAGATAGGATCCACCGTTCTGTTCTAACCCACCGTAACTCGCTTGTTGTCTGGTGTCGCTTAATAAACGATAAGGTCCTTCACGGCCCTCCATATTCCCGTGATCTCTTTTGCGATCACCGGATGGATGGCGAGACGTTTCGCGACTCCCTATGTTCTCCTGACTCCGTCCACTATCGCCGGATGCATGTCGAGACGCTTCGCGACTCTCCATGTTTCCGTGACTCCAGTGTCTCACGTCTTCACCTGGGGCATGATGTGTGCACCTAAAGGTATTCCGGTACTCCTGTGTCCTACGTTCCCCTTCACTGAAGGTGACGCGAGGCACTTCGCCACACCCTGCACTTCTGTCTTCGCACATTAGCCTATTGCCGCTATTGGTAGGACAAGTATCTCTTCTGCTCTCTTGACTTCCTCTCTCCCACTCGGGGCTGCTTTCGCCAGCTCCACAATGAGAGAGAATCCTGTTGTCCTCTTCTCTCCACTCAGGTCCCGTTTCTAAACTCCTACCCCGAGCCTCTTCGACAGTTTCCCATTCTTTCAAATATTCTCTTAACTCCTTAAAAGACTTCGGTTTAGGACCTCTCAAATTCATTGGCCCTCTTTGACCTCCCTGTTCTACCCTGAGACCCGTTGCAGAATCTAATGGGGTACTCCGACTTATTGGTGCTCGTATTTGCCTGTGGGGATTCATTGTGGCATTCCTATTCTCCACTTCTGCTCTTTCACTGTCCCATCGTGCCTGTTCCTCCTGCTGGACCCCTTCTGGGTTATAGATTGACACAATAGGGCCTATGGTAACCGGAACCTGCAAGGCGTCCGGCATTTGGTACGACCTAGCGCATTGCGTCTCTGGCACCTTCTGGACCACAAATCTTCCCACTACTCTCTGTTCAGAACTAGTTTGGGGTATTTCCTCAGTCTTGTTAGCGTCCCACTCTGTTACTGGGATCGATTTATATTCCCCCCACCTAGCTCCGTCTGCTTGCGGTAATATGGGACTCGCAAGTTCACCGCTGTATGGAGGTGGTCTATCTGTTAATAACCTCTCTATTAGAGCCTCCTCCGACTCGCTTTCCTCATCTTCTTGTTCTAGAGGTTTCCTTTCCCCCGTAGCCTCTATCATGGTGAACAGTTTGTCCGCTTCTATCTTTTGTACTCTCCATTTCTTAGCTTCTTCATCCCATTTGGCATCCTGTACTGCCTTTACTGATCGTCTCACTCTCTCTTGGCGCCTCTTTACGCCCCTTTCGTGTGCTGTTCTAAACCACACACCAAGAGCTTCAAATTGTGTTGGCCTCGGTAAAGGTCTCATTGAAAGCATTGTCGCTTTCAGCTGGTTCAACACATCTAGCTTAAACGTTCCAAATCTCGGAAACGCCAGTTCTTTATGCCCTTCAGTTAGCATGTGCCACTCGGAAATCCACAATATCGAATGTAAGCCTACATTTACTGCCATATAATAAGCTGGTGTGCCCTCTGGTGGAGCTTCTTCTCCGGCATATAAATTTCTCCTTTTTCTTTTAAAGATTTTTCCTAAACCCTTGAAACACTTCATTTTGATCCTTGCTAATTCTCTTCCTTATTTACGTCTTGATGACTACCACCAATCCCTGTGCGACTCTCGCTTAACCGCCTATCCCAGCACGGTTCTACGCTGACCGACCAATCTCAGCGCGGCTCTACGCTGACGTCACTTGTCTCTTCTTCAGCAGCTTCCCTCGTTTCTCAACTTGTCTCACGATCTCACATGCGTTTTCATTCATACACTGAAAAATGACTACTTCCGTCCAAGCGATCACTTTTCTCTGACTGTACGGCCACAGTCTAACTGTAATTGCTACCTCAACTGGCACAGCGTCTTTCCTCTTACGGTCGGACACTTGCCTCAACTGATAGGTTACTTACACACAGTAAACGTACGACCAGCGTCCGCTACCCATTCACTCACACATACGCTCCCCCTATCATCGACTGTCGGGAAATCAATGGTACCTCATGACCCCCTTTCAATGGTAGACAAATTACTCTGGGTGTTCGATACACCCGAACCACTTAAGTCCTCTGGACATAAGATTTCATCCGGTTGCGCGCGCTCACAACCTTCCCCCAATCACCCTACAGGCATTCAACTCCGCTTGACATTACAACACAGGAACAACATAAAACACCGCAATCTTACAACACATGACCCTTATACTCACTCTCGACCGATTCTGCTGCTTTTCCCTCGACGCACCGTCAGCACCGTCTTCGGCTGCAATTCTTCTTCTGGTCGACGATGACTAGGGACCTTGAGGTAAACTAACCTGGCCTAGGTCGTCTTCCTCAAGAAGATAACCATCATACTCTGCTACCAACTGCGGGGAATGAGATTTTGATATCAATTTATGATTATGATCATTTTAATAATTTATCTCATTCGTCAATTTCGGACCGAGTTGTATCTGTCATTGAGTAAAAGACAACCCCCGCATAGGTTAGACAAACCCCATTAACTGACGCCACTCTGAAGAACCACTTACAACTGATAAAGTTTAAGAGTTTTTATATGAAGTAATTTTGAATGCAATACAATCCACTTCGGATAAAATCTCAAAGTATACAAAATACAAAATCAGTTACGATATCAGCAACTTATGCTTCGTTGTGAAGTGGTTCCTTCGGCGTCATCTGCAGTAAGATAAAATAATCAAGTTAAAACTGTCCCTACTCTATGCTACGTGACATCCCTACTTCGCAAGTTTCTTCCCTAAAAAGGTGTCAGCAGTTTGACTTCCAAAGAAGTTCAAACTCTCTTAGCCTCTAAAGGAATCTTAAGTTTCAGAAGCAGTACCCTATCTGCCTACCCATCCGCTCTCTCTAAGGGTCCTCGGCCTACTGCTCCCTTGCGCTCTGATCTCTCAGCGCATCTGCTCAAGGCATCTACCCTTGCCTTTGCTCTGAGCAATTCGCCCTTCTCTGATTGCCCTCTCCTGATCGCCAATTGCTACCTCCTCCCCGGGGTGCTGTCCCTAAAATACACAATCACAGTGTGGGTGGAACGCCCCTTGACGCCCACCACGGACTTTCCCCGATGATGTCAACTTCCTGCTTCTTCCATTGGTCCATTCCTTGCGTCGTTCCTTAAGTTGACCTTTCTCCTTAGATGTCATCTTCATCATCTCATTGGCGACTTTTACTGACTCTTTCGGATCAAATGTCATATGAACTTAGACAAGTCTTTAACTTATACCTGCAACTCTTTAACCTTCTAGATCCTGTGAATACTCTTGTCACAACATAGTTCACATTCAAAAGTGTCTCTCCTCACGTTCGAGCAATAAACTCCGTCCGGCATTGTCACCTTAAATCTAACAAGTGCTAGACTTCTTGGCTCTCACGTCCACATCAAGCTATTTACGACTTTTACAAGCCCTCTAAATTACATACATTTGACTATGCTCCTTCGAACTCTTGGTCAGTCGGGTTATAATCACAAATGACCTAAACTCTTCTAGCATTCCTAAAAACCCCTCTACACAGTATAACCTTTGGCATACATTTATATATTCGTATTTTAGCAAAAAGTCTTAGCTATACTTGAATACATTTTACATAGAATATATAATACACGGAATACGACTGCGTAGAGTATAACTTATGCATTCTCCTTACTTACATCGTTATGTAAGTTCTCTTATACATTTATCCACGTTACATTTCTCTACGTCTTTCCATATAAAGTTACACACGTACACGAATTCTACTGTGCACGTTCTACATTTCTTAAGCATTTCTACACATTTCTATGTTTACTCATTATATATACGGGACTTCTAAATCTAATGCATGTTTAACACGTGAATACATTTACATTTCCTATACCATGTTATCACGTTAGTTGACCTTTATGCTATAATCGTCCACTTTACATTACGATATGCGTTTCATTCCTACGTTTATAACATATGCGTCTAGATATGGCTACGATATACTTTATATTCAAATTGCGCTCTCTCACAGCAGTGCTGAAGTGTGTTTTATGGCCGTGGTGCTCCGTGTAATTTACTGTAGCGAGTTTTGTGTATTTCTATCAGTGGCGCTTTGTGTTTCTGAATGGCAGCAGTGGTTTTTAGTAGAGTTTGTCTGTCCTGTGGCAGTTTTATATACTTGGAATAGTCGTGTTTGCACCAGTGATGCTCGCACGTTGTATTTATTTGCTGCTTTGTTGATCTGCAGATGATTCTCTGGCGGTGTTCACTGCTACTTTCTGTACTTGACGTCAGCTCTCGAGCATTTCACACGGCACTCCCTGATCCTCTGCTGGAGTGGGTTGAGGTTCCGTGACAATTGTAAGTGGTGTTTTCGACTCGCACGAATATGGTCGAGTCTTGTATCTATGAACCGCAAATGACGAGTTTAGTAAGTGTGCGCAGTTTCGCTGTGCTAACTTAAACCGTTCGTTTGTTATGTGGGTTTTTCATCTGTACCCACGGGTTCCATCTTAGATACGGCATCCATTTTGTCTCTTGCCCTCAAGTAGTCAGCGAACGGACGCTGTCCGCTTCGCGACCCTGGGACTCCCAAGATATTTGCGGAAGACACATGTTCTTTGTAAGTGTCTTTATGACGGGGGGGTTGCTGCTGTAAGGCAGGTGGCGCCGCTCGAGGCTCATCTTGCCGCACGGGCTTATTGTCTCAAGCCGTGCATCTCATTAGGCACGTCCCTTTGATGCCTGTATCTCGTGTTTCTCGATACCTCCCCTTTTACACCCTTTCCGATCTCCCCACTGTCTCCGTCTTCCTCTGCACCTGTCTTCGCTCCTATTTCGATCTACTTTACTGCTGATTGGAATTTGTTAATGGTGGGAAGATGGGTTTTTACAGTTGGGAACCGCCAAATGTTTCCGCACTTATGTTCCGGACCTTGTGTGTTTCAAAGTGACCAAAGCGACCCCTCTGGGAGCTAAATGTGGGAACCGGGTTGTAAACTTTTGTGTTCAATGTTATCCTATGGGTAAAAACTGTATAAAAGGAGCGATCCACAGAACCAATTTGAAGCAGTCTCCCCGAACTACACTTGATGTACTTCCTGTGACTTCTGTGTTCCCTGCAGCAAATAAACCTTGAATCTTTGACGTCGAAGGAAGTGTCCCGCGTCTCTGTGACTTGTACGCCGGAGCAGGTTACCCACGAAGGTTTCAGGTGTTGTGCCCTGGCACCGCTGGGTCGAAAAGAACCCAGTCCTTCAGTTGGCGCCCAACGTGGGGCTGCATCAGTGGTACCGGTCCAAGCCCGACGATCGTGAGGAACTTCGTGTGAAATCTCCGAGGGAAGGTGCACCCCGCTTCATCGATCCTGTTGTCGAAATAAGTGGCCCGAAGACTTTTCCCGCGAAGATTCCCGCCTCCTGACGGCTGCGACGGACTGCTGCCCTGACTGTAGACCTGTTTTGGCGCCTGGCGTAGACCTTGGTATAGCGAGACGATTGACGGGCCTTCCTGAGGACGCCATCGATCTTTGAGTTAAGTATTTGTGGGTCGCTCCCAGAGTTCTTGGTTGTTGACACTTTAGCGAGTGTTTTTGTTGTTCACGCTGTGTGAGTGTTTTTGTCGGTGACACTTTGCTAGCGTACTTTGTTGTTGTATTGTTTGACGACTGCAGCCGCCAAAAACCGAGGGTTTTGTTCTTTGCTGGGACTTGGTAAATCCCGTAACCCTTGAAGTTTGTGAAACTCGGCTAGTGTGCGAGATGCCTGGTCGCAGTACTTTGTTCAGTTGTTTTAGACCTTGTGGTGCGGATTCCCTGCTGGAGGACTCATGTCCGATACCTCCGGTTGGAACTCCTACTTATGACTTATATAGCAAACATGGGCTAGGCCCGATTGCTTTTAACGATTATTGGGTTAAATATACAAAGAAAGACGGCGACCTTCGTTGGCCACCTCACGGTAGCTTCGAGGCGTCGATCTTAGATAATTTGGAAATAAAGTTGTTTGAACGTAAATCTAGGCCGGCCATGTTTGATGCCTTTCGGTTGTGGCGCAAAGAAGCCCGACAGAAAGAAATCAGACAGAATAAATGTAGTCAGCGAGATAATGTTGCTACCATAGTGAAGAAAGCTGAGCAGTTCCAGCGTGATAAGGAGGATAAGGATAAGGAAGTGTTTGAGAGGCTACAGCGTATGACCATAGATAAATGCTATCCCGCTTTGCCTACGGAGTCGGATAAGAAGGAAGAGGCAGTTGAGGATCCTTTAATGTCCTATCTTATGAAGTCGCCACCTCCGTACGTACAGGGTACCGCAGCTCCTGTGGTCCCTGCCGTACCTGTTCTTCCACCTATTGTTCCTCCACCAGTTCCTCAACCTGCACCCGCTCTTCCGACTGTTCCTGCTCCTTTGTCTGTTTCTATTCCTACTGCTCCTCCGCTTCCACATACTCCTGCTCCCGCTACTGCTCCTGTGTTGTTAACCCCTGTTGTTGCTACTGTCTCTACTCCTTCTCTTGTTAGTCCTGTGTCTTACTCTTCTCCCTCTACTCGTAATCGTAATTCTCCCCTTGCGACAAACTTCTTTCAGTCGCTCGGACCTGTTTTTGGGTCTGCTGGTTCTGATGGTCCTCAGAGACGTAGTCAGCTTCCTGGAAACAGAGAACGTGTTGCGCTATATAATATGGCGATGGGTTGGATGGTAAACCCTCTTAGAAATCCACCCCGTGTTGTCCTCGAAACGTTTAATCAATTCAACATACCGACTCAGAGATATGTGTTTGACGAAATGTGCAAGTTCCTACATGATCAGATAGCGGCCAATGCGCCTGACGAGGTGCTGACCGCCCTGTCTGAACTTCGGCTTCAGTTCGCAACTGGACTGATAGTCGATACTAATGTCCGACGGGCTATTGAGCGGTTGCTATCTCTTCGACCCGCTCCTATTCCACATGCACTGTTTGTCGAGGATATTGAAAAAGTAGACGAATCTGGCCAATACCCTATGCGTGAAGTTCCGCCAGTTTGGATGCCAGGTAATCCTGGGGCAAACCCCCCGGTTCCGCCATTCTTCCAGAGAGTATGGATACACCTCCCATGGAAAAGATCGGAAGTGTTACAGGTGAAGCAATCTTTGCCCGACCCTCGCAAAAATCCTGCAGGGTATTACAAGGAACTATCGCAGCTCGTAGATGCTACGGTAATGAATCTTGCCGATATCGACATGTTGTTTGGCAACGTCGTACCGCAACCGGTATGGGCTAAGATTCGTCACCAAGATCACGCAACTGAATTGGGTGGGGATTGGGCAGCCATTGTAGCGTCAGATGGGTTGCAAGTCGGTGGTGCTAAGCCTGAACAATTGATTACTGCTCTTCCTCAGCGGATAATAACATTAATGAAAACGCTTATGCCAGCTATGAGGGTAAATTGGGACAAGTTGTCAGCCTGTAAGCAGAAGAAAGATGAGAGTGTTTCCGACTTCTTTACGAGGTTCGAGGAAGCATTCATTGATCATAGTGGACAGGATATGGGTACTGAGGGTGGACAGAGGTTGTTTGTGGATAAATTCGTGTCGAACTTGTTGCCCGATCTCAGCAATAAATTAAAGAATTCAGAAAGTGCATGGGCCGTTTCTACCTCAGCTCAGATATTGGCTACGGCACAATATTACGAGAATAGAGAGACAGAAGAAAATGACCGTGCTGATAAAAAGACGAAAGAGCTAAAAACTAAAGTGTTGTTACAACAAGCGTATCCGCCACGTTCTAATCAGAATGCGTCTCAGCAGAATAGATCACAGTCGCAATCGAATCGATCGCAGTCGCGTAATGATTCCTCTTTCCAAAGATCCTCGTTAGGGTACAATCAATGTGCTTATTGTAGACAGGAGGGACACATTAAATTCAATTGTCCTGCTTTAAACGAACGTAATAGTGGTAATTCATCCAAAGGAGGCCGTGGTGGTTCACAGCACGCATCACGTGGTAGAGGTCGTGGTGCTCAGAATGATCGTTCTGACAATTCATCAAATTCTAATAACTGTTTCGATCAACGTGGATCATCGCAAGGACGATCTGCGCAGTACAATGTAGACGATTATTACGTCGATCAGGGGACTGACGACAGTAATTACTAGGACAGCCAAAGACAAGGAGAGGGAGTGGTATCAGTTCCGGTTGATCAGAGAGGGCCTTACGTCGCAGTTGCTACATCGGGCGTCGTTGAGCCTTTTCTGTTGGACACTGGTGCAGCGAAAAGTTCTATCATGCATTCGAAACTCCCTGGCGCACCTTTGTCTGGCTTAACAAATGTTTCCGTTGGATTCTCTGGCGCCCCCATTAGCAATCCAGTTTCGCGCCCTTTGCCCCTTAAAATTGGGCCTCGTGAGCTCGAAGCTCCGTTGATTTTGACTACTGGTTGTGGCGAAAATCTTTTGGGTCTGGATTTGCTTAAACGTTTGTATGCAACTTTGTATTGTTCTCCTGCGGGTGTAAAGCTTACGTTAGGAGAGAGGGTAGTCTCTCCCATGTATTTGTCCCTCGATAAGCTTCCACCGGAATTGAGTTCTCTTCCTGCGTCTTTGTGGGCGACGGGTCCAAATGATGTGGGCCTACTTGATATCTCCCCTTATGTTGTTCAGTTGAAATCTAATGTGCGATTGCCACGTGTTCCCCAATACCGTATCTCCCTTGATGGTGAACGAGCTTTGTTAGCGATCATCTATGATTTGATCGAGAAAGATGTTATTGAGGAGACTCGGGGAAACGTGTGCAACAGCCCTGTACTGCCCATTCTTAAACGTACTGATCCTACCAAACCGCCTGTTTATCGTTTTGTTATCGATTTACGGGAGGTAAATAAAATTGTGGTTCCTCAATTTCCTGTTGTGCCTGACATCACGGCGCTACTGACTCTGATTCCAGCTACTGCTTCATGGTTCTCGGTGATTGATTTGAAAAATGCATTTTTCAGCATCCCGATTGCCGAAGAGAGCAGGGACCTTTTCGGTTTCTCTCTTGGTGGACGTAGCTTCCGGTTCAAACGCGCTCCTCAGGGCTACTGTGAAAGTCCATCGATTTACAGTCAAGCTTTGAAGGGTCAACTGGATGCGTTTCGGTTGCCGGTTGGTGCGGCTTTAATCCAATACGTCGACGACTTATTGGTGGCTGCTGATACTCAGGACATTTGCAAAATTGCTACAGTGTCGTTGCTGCAACATCTCTGTGAGTTGAATCACAAGGTGTCACCTTCTAAACTCCAATATTGTTGTCAAGAAGTAACCTATCTAGGTCACTTATTGTCAAAGGAGGGAAGGAGATTGACCCCTGAGAGAATTGCAGCGATTGCGCGAATGGCTGTGCCACAAACCCAAAGAGATGTGCGTGCCTTTCTAGGTATCACGTCGTACTGCAGGCAGTGGATTCCTAATTTTTCATTGCTAGCGAAACCATTGGTGGCTCTTACGTGCAAGGATGTTTCAACTCCTTTACCATGGACGGAAGAATGTCAGAAAAGTTTTTCTGAATTACGTGATTCATTGTGTTCGGCTCCTGTGTTAGGTACCCCTGATTACAGTAAGCCGTTCACGTTATATGTTCACGAGAGGGAAGGTTGTGCTTTGAGTGTTCTAACGCAACCTTTTGGTGGTAAGCAACGTCCATGTGCATATTTTTCCTCGACCTTAGACCCAGTAGCTAGAGCATTGCCGAGTTGTTTGAGAGCAACTGCGGCAGCTGCGGTCTCTATCCGACAATCAGCAGGATTGGTCATGGATAATATGCTTACGGTGATGGTTCCGCATGCAGTCGATACTCTTTTGAATCGAACGAAAACTCAGCACTTGACGAGTGCGAGGTTGTCTGGGTATGAATTGACGCTCTTGGCAAGCCACATTCAGATAAAACGTTGTAATGTCCTAAATCCGGCAACTTTGTTACCAATTAGTGCAGAGTCAGATGAAGTAGCAGAACATGACTGTTACTTGCGGACAGAAGAGGAAACAAAAGGTCGAGTGGACCTTAAAAACACCCCATTGGAAGACCCGGATGGCACTCTGTATGTGGATGGGTCATGTTTTAAGTTGCCGAATGGCGATGTGACTACTGCTTATGCTGTTGTAACATTGAATACTGTTGTTGAGACTGCAAGATTGAATCAGAATTCTGCCCAAGCTGCAGAGCTGATTGCTCTCACTAGAGCATGTGTGTTAGCGAAAGGGAAACGTGTGAATGTGTACACCGATAGCCAGTACGCTTTCGGTGTAGCGCATAGTTTTGGACGATTGTGGCGAGAGCGTGGTTTCTTGACGTCGCATGGCACGAAAATACAGCATGGCCAGCTTGTGAACGATCTTTTGGATGCATTGACTTTGCCTGCGCAAGTTGCAATTGTTAAGTGTAGTGCGCATCGTAAAGTGACGGATGATGTTGGTCGTGGTAATGCGTTTGCAGATGAGATTGCTAAGGAGACTGCCCGGAACCTTAGCACTCGAATGTATGTGACGAGTTCGGTTAGGTGGCCTACAGAATCAAGTATGTGTGAAGATACCATAGAGAGCGTGAAAGCAATTCAGAATGAGGCCACTGAGACTGAAAAGACGAAGTGGAAAGAAAGTACGGGAAAGTTGGATGCGAATGGTTGTTGGATTGATTTGTCAGATCAGAAAAGATGGATGTTGCCTGATGCGTATGTGCTGGCCGTTGTGACAATGGCACATGGGTTAGCACATATTAGCGCGAAAGGCATTTGCAAGTTGCTGGCTGCTGTGTGGAAGAATGATGGAATTACGAAATGTGCTGAACGTTTGGTGAAGAATTGTATGGTGTGTATAATGTACAATCCTGGCAAAGGAACCCCAACTCCCCCTGGCAGTTTTGCTCCTCCTTCGTATCCCTTTGAGGTGATCCAATTGGACTTCATCCATATGGAGCGATGCAATAGCCTGAAATACGTTTTGGTTGTGGTTTGTGCATTCTCCCGATGGATCGAGGCCTATCCCCTCAAAGACAATACTGCTTTGTCTACTGCGAAAATCCTACTGAAGGAATACTTTCCTCGGTATGGAATGCCTAGAGTCGTGTGGTCAGATAACGGAAGTGAGTTTGTTGGAAGTGTGATGAAGAGTGTGTGTAAGGGCCTTGGAATTAATCAAAAATTCCATAGCGCCAATCATCCCCAGTCAGCTGGATTGGTTGAGGGGTACAATGGCACCCTTAAACTAAAACTAGCGAAGATTCAGGCTACGACTGGACTTTCGTGGCCTGATGCTTTGCCTCTAGCACTACTGTCAACTAGGGCGACTGTACACTCCCGAATAGGGCTTAGTCCCTATGAAATAGTGTTCGGCCGTCCTGCGAATGTGTGGGGGGTTCCTAGGCCAGGAATATTCTCTGATCTTGAGTATCCGATGTTGATTGACTACTTACATGACTTGACTGCTAAACTGAGGTTAATTCACCAACAGGTTTACGACGCCTTGCCGACGCAGACGGAGGGTCCAGGCCACCAGCTCCAGCCCGGGGACTGGGTGGTTACTCGCAACTTTTCACGCAAGAACAATCTGGACCCCCGATTTACCGGACCTTACCAGGTACTCCTGGCCACGAGGACTGCCGTTCGTCTTGAGGGGCGGAAAAATTGGGTACATGCTACCCATTGTAAGCGAGTCCCTATTCCTCTGCCGGCAGACCCGTGGGTAAGGAAAGGCATTGCGTCAACAGAAACAGAAACATTGCCGGCGTTTGTACCTTTTAGCGACGCACAGCTTGTTGGAGAACCCTCAGCGCAGCAGAGAGCCACTGTTGAACACTTGTCAGCAAAAGACTCAGGACCAGATCAACCAACTGATCAGCAGGACGCTGTTTCTTCAACGGATCCTTTGTTCGACGAGCAGACACGTCCCGGGAAACATCGATATTCTTTGCGATCTCACACTAAGGACAAATAAAATTTTCTTGCTTTGCTGAAATTGACAACTGCAATATCTTCGTTTCCCATGATCAGTTTTGAACATTCGTATCATTGAAATTTTTTTGTACATATATCAAGCTTCTTCCTTGTATCTTTTTTTACTTCCACAGCTGAGAGACATTGTGCTTATATATATACATATTGTGTATTAAGGGCCGTAGGGCCGCGCGCGTACTTCCTTCTGGACAGTAGGTCTTGACGCTAGGTTAAAGGCCGTCGGTTCCTAGGAACTCCTGGGGATTGACTATTGCTGCACAGAACGAAGTGCGTCAAGAAACGTTGCGGACGGTCGTAGGGAATGGCATTTTCAAAGCTGAGTGATTTGGAAGGAGCTCAGGCATACAGATTCAAGCTGCAGCAACTCAGTCGTACCAAATGTTTCATATTTCAATTGTTTGTGTTGTTTTTGACTGCTTCTGCATTATTGGCGGGTGGGGTGTATTACACTATGTCTTACTTCTTACCTGCTACCCCTACTCCTACTCCTCACCCTAATCTTACCACTACTGCTTCTCCCCATTCCTTTCACATGTTACCGGAACACGAGCAGGCTAGACGTGTAGAATTCCGCAACAATTCCTTTATTCAGCTCCTCCATCAGCATCAGTTAGTGGTTAACACTACTAATTGTTGGGTGTGTGGGTTGATGCCACATACTGCGGGTAAGGGAATTCCATATCTGGTGTTACCGTATAGTTCCCAAGGGTCAGCTCGAGCATTCCAAACAATGTTTCGAAGCACACTGGGTTTCCACCCCATTCAAGAACAACGTTCCCCCAACTCTGGTCCTACCTCGTATCAGAGGCTGCTATCGATGGCAATAGAGGATATGGAAGATGAGATCCATGATCCTTTTCTTATCCCTGAAGAGGAGGTACAAGCCTATAGGGTCCTAAGTAGAGGGGAATATAGTATGTTCACTAGTGAAAAGCAGCTTAAAAGCTCGCCTCCAATATGGGTCGTACCCCACACTGGTAATCTTTGTCTTGTGGGTCGTGGTTCGCAAGCCCTACCTGGAGCAAGTGCTTGCACTGAAAGTTACGTTCTGCCAATGTTCTCGTCCCCTGTGTTTCTGGCTGCCAAGGGTACATACTTTATCTGTTATGATCGTGCATACACATGGTTGCCCGCAGACTTCATGGGCTCATGTTTTATTGCAAATCTGTTGCCTCCGACGTTCACTGTAGATGCCGATTACCATAAGACTAGAGTTGTACGAGGCGTAATTAGCGCAGAGGACACTGCCGGTCAAGAGGCAGGAGACTTTTTCAAGGGTTTCCTCCCGTTTTGGGGACCTATGGTTAATAGTAGGAACCTGAGACAGTTGACTCGAGTGGTAGAATCGACAGCTAATATTACTGCCAGTGCCCTTGGTAATATCACCACAGAACTTCAGGCGGAGAGACTTATGACGTTACAAAACCGTATGGTTTTAGATGTCGTCTTAGCAGATCGCGGTGGGGTATGTAGGGTGATCCATTCGAGCTGCTGCATTTTCATTCCAGATAATGCTCCTACTGTCTATCAAGCCATCTCGAAGTTGCATAAGATCTCCGAATCCATACACGTGGATGTAGGGGATTGGACGCTACTTGGATGGTTTTGGGGCCTGATATCGACTTGGGGTTGGAAGATTCTGATGATCATCGGAGTTGTGGTAGTGTTCCTGTTCACGTGTTGCCTTTGTGTGCAGTGTGGTCCTGCCTTATGTGGCCTCTGTGCTACAACGTGTATGAGACAACCATCTGTTACCAAGGGGACTCGATTGGACAGAGCTATGCTACAACGACATCTTGATGGTCTGATGAATATCGAATATGATTCCGACTAGTGCTTGCCTACATGAGGGCAAAAGGAGCGTCTGAGGTTCCGTGACAATTGTAAGTGGTGTTTTCGACTCGCACGAATATGGTCGAGTCTTGTATCTATGAACCGCAAATGACGAGTTTAGTAAGTGTGCGCAGTTTCGCTGTGCTAACTTAAACCGTTCGTTTGTTATGTGGGTTTTTCATCTGTACCCACGGGTTCCATCTTAGATACGGCATCCATTTTGTCTCTTGCCCTCAAGTAGTCAGCGAACGGACGCTGTCCGCTTCGCGACCCTGGGACTCCCAAGATATTTGCGGAAGACACATGTTCTTTGTAAGTGTCTTTATGACGGGGGGGTTGCTGCTGTAAGGCAGGTGGCGCCGCTCGAGGCTCATCTTGCCGCACGGGCTTATTGTCTCAAGCCGTGCATCTCATTAGGCACGTCCCTTTGATGCCTGTATCTCGTGTTTCTCGATACCTCCCCTTTTACACCCTTTCCGATCTCCCCACTGTCTCCGTCTTCCTCTGCACCTGTCTTCGCTCCTATTTCGATCTACTTTACTGCTGATTGGAATTTGTTAATGGTGGGAAGATGGGTTTTTACAGTTGGGAACCGCCAAATGTTTCCGCACTTATGTTCCGGACCTTGTGTGTTTCAAAGTGACCAAAGCGACCCCTCTGGGAGCTAAATGTGGGAACCGGGTTGTAAACTTTTGTGTTCAATGTTATCCTATGGGTAAAAACTGTATAAAAGGAGCGATCCACAGAACCAATTTGAAGCAGTCTCCCCGAACTACACTTGATGTACTTCCTGTGACTTCTGTGTTCCCTGCAGCAAATAAACCTTGAATCTTTGACGTCGAAGGAAGTGTCCCGCGTCTCTGTGACTTGTACGCCGGAGCAGGTTACCCACGAAGGTTTCAGGTGTTGTGCCCTGGCACCGCTGGGTCGAAAAGAACCCAGTCCTTCAGGGTGGCCCGTACTGAGGTGGATTAAACGCAGGTAGGGGCTCTACGGGGTTAGAGTAAGGTGTAGGGGGTCTAAAGAAGGGCTGACAAATGTCAGCATCTGCTCCGTGCAGAAGGTGAGGGGCGCAGGACAGGGTCAGCCTGTTTCATGGTCTCGTGGGCTGATTCACCGGATATTAGCACAAACATTGCCTGCAATGAACAAAGGTGCATGCACGCGCCTATATCGTGCAAAAGGCCCTTACAGTGCGTTTTAAGTACAAAACTAGCCTGCTTTGCAAATGCCGGGCACTTTTTCAGCTATCTGGACTGCTATTAGGGCCACTTTTATTTCTGCCCCAGTACGACCCTGGGGTTGAGGCTACCAATGGGTTCAGCTGGGTGATGAGGGCCCTGCACTTGTGTGTGTGTGTGTGTGTGTGTGTGTGGGGGGAATGGGGGGGGGGGTCATTCAGGGTGTGTAATTGCAGAACAGATGAAAGGTGCACGCTCTCTGGTCATGAGGGTGTGAACTTGGTTTCGGGGCCTGTTTTCCAGGTGGTCGCTGTATACCGAGGGGCTTCTGTCTGTAAGGGGGTGTTGGGGGGGAGCTGTACGGGGCCTGAGCTGGGAATGTCTGCAGGGGGCTGAGGGGTCGGGCGGGGCAGGTCTCACGCGTATCCCCTCCCTCCTCAGGTGAAAGTCTGGTTCCAGTACCAGTGGACCAAGTTCAAGCGACAGAAACTGGAGGAGGAGGGCTCCGAGTCATCCCAAAAGAAGAACGGCACGCACCACATCAACAAGTGGCGAATAGCCACCAAGCAGGTTAGCCCCGAAGAGATGGATGTGACCTCCAAAGACTGAGCCCTCCCCAGGCTACCGAGGATGTACTGTATCTGCCGCCGCCGCTTTTACCTCCGCACAGACACTTCGGAGAGAATAGGGCGCCCAAAATCACACAGCGCGGCTCTGCGCTGGGAATATTCGGGGGAGCAAAACAATGTTTTCTAGAAATAAAACTGAACCAATGACAGGGGGAGACAAGGGAGAGAGGCCCGGAGTCAGGTAGCAAACAGGCACCAACCCAAGGTGATGTGCCAGGATTCAATGTTTCTTGTAGGTCTGCTCATAAGAAAGTAAACATATCCACAGTACATTTTGCACTTGACAGTTTTCCCATATCATCTGAACGAAATCAATTCAGCCATGTCTTCGAAACAACCTAAAATCATAAAACCTTAATTTCGAAAACTTGAATTGCACGGGAAGTGTATAAAGAAACATTTCAACTTTTTTTTATTTGCGCTAGGTAACATGTTCTTTAATTTATTAGTGCATTTTCGGTTTGACTGGAAATGCACCAAATCTTCTATACTACTATTATAAAGAGAGAACAGAAACCTTTTGGCAAGGTAAACTCGTGAACCACAGCGCCAATCCACATACCCAATACATTGTTGTAATCCTCAGGGTGTGCAGATGTACATAGGCTGCATAAAAAAAAAACGTAAATTAAAAAATTAAACTTTAAAAACAAAGTAGTCCCCTAAAAGTAGCGCCGGCTGCGACGTAGCGCTGGCCGCGACCTAGCGATGCCGGCAACGTGCGTGATGACGACAGGCGGGGAGGAGCGGTGACGAGCAGCGAGGAGTGGCGGTGAAGTCCGGAGCGCGGAGAAGAGCGGCGGCTCGGGTAAGGCAAAGGCGAGGCGGGCGGGAGGCGGTCTGGGCAATGTTGGGGAGGGCGGGGTAAGGCAAAGGCGAGGCGGTCTGGGCAATGTCGGGGCGGGCGGGGGTCGGGGCGGGAGTGCACCCAAGCCTGAAATGTTGCCCCCAGCCCCCTTCTGCCCCGGGCAACGCTGCCCCAATCCGGAAATGCTGACCCCAGCCCCCTTCTGCCCCAGGCAACGCTGGGGCGGGCTGCTAGTTTACTTATAAGTCCCTAGTAAATTGCTGCTCCCTTTACCCAGGGCCTGTAACTCAATTACTACTAGTGGCCCTGCAGCACTGATTGTGCCACCCACTTAAGTAGACCCTAACCATGTCTCATTTCTGCCATTCCAGAGCCTGTTAGTGCAGTTTACCATGCTATGGCGACTTAGCAAAATAAACCGTTTGCAAGGCCCAAACCTTCACTTTTTATTCATATGGCACCCCTAAAGCAGGCCCTGGATAACCCAGAGGCCAGGGTGCAATGCATATAAAAGTCAGGACATTCACGTATAAGTTTCACATGTCCTGGGAGTGAAAAATACTTACATTCGGTTTTCACTACTGCAAGGTCTATCTCTTCCAGGGGACAACATTGGGATTACCTTATTATCTTTTATAAATGTTATTCCCAATTGCACAGAGATATACTTTTCAAGAGTGGTGTCTCTGGAGTCACAATTTAAAATCCAAACTTTTGATGAAGCAGGATTTTAAATTGCGATTCTGAAAATGCCACTTTCAGAAAGTTGTGATTTTATTACTTTAGCCATTTGGTGCCTGCTGCCTGTCTCATATCACATGTCTAGGGTGGGTGACAGTTGGGCTTTGTGTATTCCCCTTAGATTGCCACACACAATGGGAGCTTAGGTATGACTTGATGGGACAACCTGGTAGGATGAGAGGGGGGAGCTGGACCCAGCCTCACTTATATCTGAACAGGCTGTGTCCTGTCCCCACAGAAAGGGCTGCATGTCCCCACCTCCTCTGGTGAGTCTGCAGCCAGGGCAGGAAGGTAGGACTTGAGATCCCTAGAAAACTCCAAGGAGGCTCTCAGAAGAATATTCTGAGCCACTGTTGTAAAACATTTGTGAGCGTTGAAAAAGTCGTACGAACACGACAAAACACGTGTCGGCTGCCTGCTCTTCCAACTTGCACTTTGAGTCATCTACATCAAGACTCCAATGGAACTTCCATTTGTCTACTAAATTGCAACTGACATTGTTTTTGTATCAACTTTTACCTGCACTGTATTTGCATTTGGGTTTATTAAAACCGTACTGACTACTAAGTCGGATAATAAGACATACCCTTCAGTGGCACAGCTGGATATAAGTACTGGACCTCTGACGCCACCAATTCAGTACACTTCTAGACCTGTGAAACCTTCAACAGGAAAAAGGACTGATGTGCTGCTGAAAAGACTGTCACTCTGCTGGGCTGCTGCTTTGTTGAGCTCCCGCCTGCTGTGCTGACCTACTGACCTCCTGCCTGGATGAGAAGGACTGGACCTGCATCAGATGAACCCAGTGTGACTCCAAGGGATAGATGGCTGGCCCCCTGATCTGAAGTCTCAGGGACATAAAAGACTTTCAACCCACCTGCTTCTGCACATAGACCCTGCAATCTATCTGCCCTGCCCAGTGCTGCCACCCGGGTACTGCGACATTGGAACTGTACCAAGATATAGCTGCAGCTTAACCGGCGCATCGTCTGCTGAGCGACGAGTCCCCAAGCGGAACCAAATGCATCTCCTTGGCTGAGCAGCTCATCTTCGAGCAATACTGACACATCATCACTGTTGAGTGGATTGGATGCATCGCAAAAGACTCACATCACTGCAGCCTACCTCATCTGGGGCCGGTACATCGCCTTCGGAATTACAGTTGCACAACACTTTACCCGAAGGAAGTTCCTTGCATCCCGCGTTGACAGCAGCCTCAATGATGACAACAGATCTCCGCATCACAGCTTCGCGGCTTATCAGAACAGACGCATTGCCCCTGCTTCACCTCACATCTTCAACACCGCAACACTCGCACCGTAAGCCCCATCAATAGGATTCTTGATGCCCACGCAACAGGACCACGCCCGCACCCTTGATACACTTCGAAACCAAAGTTTCGCACTGGCTGCCAACGCATCTTTGACGTGGATCCACTCTAGTGCTCCGCAACCAGGATTAAGGTCCTTTGGTTCAGTAGGCCTAAGTAGCTGGTCCGTGCACCATCAAGGTCAGCCTGAACTTTTGACTTTGTCCCAGTCTGGTGCAACCAGATATCCAAAATAGCACTGTTTGCTTCTTGGAGCTATTTTACCTAAAATCTTTGAAATTCAATATCTCAAGTACTAAAGATTGGATTTTTATCTTTCTGGTCTTGTTTTATTTATTAAACTAAGCTCAATTGTTTTACACTGGTATGGAATCTTTTTGTGTGGTGTTTTCACCATGTTACTGTTTGAAGTGTTGCACAAATACTTCACGCATTGTCTCTAAAGCTAAGCCTGACTGCTTTGTGCCAAGCTATTAGAGGGGAGCACAGGTTACTTTAGGGTTGTCTGCTTGTTACCCTAACTAGAATTGTGGTTGCTTCTTGACTAGGACTCATATCCCAGTCAACCACTAACTCAATTTCTAACAGATTCTAAGATGGCCGCCTATTTTAGAAATAGTAGCCGCACAGGATTTAGCACACAGCAAAAAGTTGAGAAAGTAGATCTTTTTCAATGAACTAATTTGTGCTTTATCAATGGCTTGTTATCATAACCAGCACAGGTCTACTGTAGTCCACGCGAGTTGTCCCATAAGACGACTATCAGTGTACAGTTGTAACATTTCAAAGATGTACATTATAATGTCCAAAACAATATACATTTCCTAAAACGGCACAAGAAAGATTCTCAAAGCGCCCTTCTGCCCTTACAGTTAGTCACAGGGGGAGACCAACAACTGACCTTTACCTACTATGAGAATCTGTGGACTCCATGGAACAAAACACTGTGATATCTTTTTTTCTGGTTTCGCCTGGCAAACAAGAAAACCGCCACAACTGGGATTCCAGAAGCATTACTAGAGATGGCATAAATAACGTAAAGAGACAATCACCATAAGAACACCTTCATGCCAGCCTCCCGCCACATCACTGTTGTCCAGATTACATCCGTACGGTATTCCATGGTGGTGTGTCGTTTGTGCCCTTGCACATCACTCCTATGAATTGCATGGCTCCGCCAGACTGTACCTTAAAGGAAGGAACCTTCAGAGACCAAGTAAGTGAAACTTCATGTTTATTCAAGAGGTTTATCTGGGAGCTGTTGGTGGTACACAGGTCAGTCACCACGTGTCGACATTCAAAACGCAACATTCCACATTACATCCAGAGCACACACCAGTGGAACGCATCGCCATGACGCAACACCTATGGTAAAAGGCTTTCTATGGCGCAATTGGTAGTAGAGTGTGAGTGACGTGCATATGAGTGAAGGGTCTTTTGGGCAGATTTGGGTGGAGATATGCTCCGTTTTCAACAGTGCTTGTTATAGCTTTTTAAGCTGAGCCTAAGACGTGCACATGCGCTGCTCTGCGAGGCATGCTGTATCTCCTCTATGGGCATTGATCAAGCCCCTCGCTTCCATTTATTTCTTTGTATACTTTTCTAAATTTCCTTTCTTTCTGTGGCTAATTTTCACATTTGTCACACTTTTTGGTGGGTGGATTCCGACCCTGGTGACTGGCCCTGTTACATGTATCATTGCCAAACAGTTGATTTCATTATTTTTTGATGCACATCTTTTTCTGTTTCCTTTGACTCGTGTAGTCTGCACGTTATGCTTCTGTGTTCTTTTACAAAACACGCTAAATCGGATGCAATTTGGTTTGTGGGTTCTGGTTGTTTTGTTTTTATGATTAACAAAATGTGCTGAATTAGACAATATGAAATCTGTGTCAGCACTGTTCCTGTTGTTGCTTCCCACCTCCAGCTTCGCAGTATGAGCCACCCTCTGAGCTTCAACGGCCCCTCAAATCCACCAAAAGCTCCCATCATATCCCAAACAAATCTTCAAATTACTAAAGATCCCCAAACCAAAGTGTCTTTAAAAAATGCTGCATACACTTCCCAACAATACATTTCAAATTATTTCTCAATGGGCGAGTTTACACCTACTTATCGGGGAAAAACACTGTTGTGACTCAGGGTTAAAATGGCGGTTGCTGAAAATGAGCAGACTAGGCTCCCACGCCATTAAGTTCATAACGTTTTGGATGTTCTTTCCCAATGGCCTCTCCATCTGTGTGAGAGTTTTGCACCTGCGTGTTGCCGAACCCCAACCAATCACAGCCTCAGGGATATCACCTACAGGTAGATAATCCCAGGACGTTACACGTTTCTGCAGCTGCGGTCACTGGTTCCGCTATCGTGCTGGGGAGTAACACCAGTCTCCCTCTCGCCACAGCTATCCACGTCCATGCTGAAAGGTATGCAAGCACCACTTATAATGTCTGTTCTGTCCTTTGCCTTCAGACAAGAGAAATCTGTTCTTGGAAATGGGAAAACACATTTAAAACAGTTAGCATCGAAGAACTGTGGCTCTATCCGCCAGAGTAAGTGCGTCCTTGAGGGTCAGGGACCGCAGTTTACCTCACTCCAATCTAAGCATTCAAATTTAGACTTGGAGAGTGAGTCCGCGTCACGCCTCCTTCCTTAACCTACCATTAGTGACTTTGAAGATGCCTGCTGCCCTCTCTCCACCCACAGAGTCTCTGCCCCACCCACAATACTGACTCTCTGGGCCGCAGTCACATGCTGCCGAACAGGAAGAGAAACAGTTGTAATATTAACTCACGGCTACATGTGATATACAAGTGCAAGCACAGGAAAAGGCATGTGTACTGTATTGCAATTCCATGTATGTAATTGTGAGAGGGATGACTGGAGTCAGGACGGGGGCACACTATATGCAACCCGTGGTTTCCCGTTTTCTGATGTCCAAGGGACTCCCAGGGCAAGGAAAGAGTTAACAGCGGGAACTCGCTCCTCCTCACAGGAAGGAGAACGTCCCTTACAGAGGATTGATGAATGGGCAACCAGTACGATGAACGAGGAGGCGGGACAACCACTACGTAAGGAGAGGGGATACCCGGAAGAGGGAGAAGAGAACCAGGAAGACGTGTCGTTGAGGACGAGGCAGGTGTAGGAGAACGACGACTACACGCTCGAAGACACGGAGTGCGTGACGGAGTCGAATAAAGAAGAAGATGATATCGGGGAAGCGGAGGACTGGTGTGAGGAGTGGTGGACGCCCCCGGGGACCGCCCATAAGCCGCCGCAACACAGGAGAGTGGCGGCAGACGTGACTCCGGGGGAGCGTCATCCTGACCACATAGAGGGACAATATCTAGAAGGAAGTCCAAGGGAAAAGAGAAGAGTGACCAAGTGAAACCTTGAAGAGACACCTTACTTGTTGGAAACTAATATTCTTTTTTACTAATCAAACTAACTCTTAATAAACGACACCAAACTTGAGCCACATATCAAGCCTCCTAGATTCTGTTTCCACCCATTCCTCCCACAGTAATGTTTCTCACCTCTTTAATACAACTGTTTCTTTCCTATAAACGCGTCATACATGTGCTGCCCTCAAAGCCCAAAATCACAACGCTGTAAATTCAACAATGTAGAGAGGCTTCCACTCCAACAGTGAGGCCTCAGTGTGCCCTGGCAGAACTTCACTTTTTTACTGCAGTCTTTCCAGATCTTCACTCTTTTGTCATGTGGTTCTGTAATTCTCAAACCTGACTCCATTTTAGCCTTGCCCTCACGTAGGCCAGTGAAGTAGGCCCAACGAACAAGTGGCCTTGCCTTCTGAGTTCGTGCAAATATTAATTTGGGTTTTTCTGACTCTGAATGAACTGCAGAGAGAGTAACCCTTTTCACCTGAAACTGACCTTTTGCAAAACCAGTTTCACTAGCTGATTGTTGTCTGAGTTTTTCAATCACTGTTCAGGACCTCGTTAACCTTAAGTTTCCTTGCACATATCTTATCCTAAACAATATCTAAATTGTTTCTTTCCTTAAGACTTTCTTTTCTAAACATGGGCTTTTGCCATGCGTCGTGACTGCCATCTGGTGTTGCCTTTTATATAGGCCTCAGAAGTTAGTTTGTGAGCAAAGCAGTCTGACCTATTGTGAATCATATATATATATATATATACATTAAATAAGGATTTCTTCGTGCGCTGGAGTTAAATTCAGAAGCTGGCCTTTCACCTGGAATTGACCCTGCCAAGCCAATTTCCCTGCAAGATCGTTATTTACTTTCCCAATCACCATTCAAGACATTTTTTTACTTTTTAGTTTCTTTACGTTTCTGTTATCTTTCACATTATCTGAAACTACTTTTCTTTACTGTTTCTTCATTTCATGGGTTACGCTTCCAATTAAGGGTTTGTTCGGGCCTTCCAGATTATTATTTAGATATGCCTAAATATTAACTTATGGGTTGGGACACTGTAAAATGAGCTTTACTGTATGATGCTGTGTGATGTCATGTATTTTCTATTGGTTGAATTTTGGTGCAGGAGCGTGCATTTTAAATGTACCTTTTTGTGTATAAATAGGGATGTCTCGCCTTAGTAAAATTGAGCAGTTTCTTGAGTTGTACTCCGTGTTGTAGTGCTGGGATTTCTGCTACTAGCTGCGGCTAATAAATTTGATCTCTGACGCCACCTAGAAGTATTCCGTGTCTCTGTATACCAAGGCAAGGGAACCCAGAGGACTTTAGGCGTGTCCCTGATGCCGCTGGGTATTTGAAAACCCGGTTCTTCAGTTGGCGTGGCCAACGTGGGACGACTTCAGTGGTGCCGGTCCAAGCCCAAAGATTGCGAGGAGCCACGTGAGGAAATTCTGGAGGAGGGCCCCCACTTCATCGACCCCTGCATGTCGGCGTGGACCAAAGGTCTTTTCTGTGAGGTTTTCCGCTTTCCAACAGCTACGAAGGACTGCTGCCCTGACTGTCGCCTTGTCTTGGACCCTCCAATTGATGTTTGTAAAGCGAGACGATAGACGGTCTTCTGGTGGCGTGACAGATATTTGGTTAAGTATAAGTAGGTCTCTCCCACGACTTTTTCTGGTTCCTTGGTTTTGATTTGGTTGCTGCAGTACCCAAAGCCGAAGGGCTTGTATATTTACGAGTGTATCATTTTTTGATTATCTTTGAAGTTTGAAACCAGACTAGTGAGCAAGATGCCTGGTCTTGGTAAATTTGGTAATTGGTTTGTTTGTGGTAGTAACAGGGATTCCCGATGGGAGGATTCATGTCCGATACCTCCGGTTGGAACTCCGACTTATGAACTTTACTCAAAACACGGAGTGGGCCCTATTGCTTATAATGAAGTATGGGTCCACTACACTAAAAAGGATGGTTTTTTACGATGGCCCCCACATGGTAGTTTTGAAACAGAGATTTTAGACAATCTAGAAGTTAAGCTATTTAGGAAGAATGCCCGGCCGGCAATGTTGGACTCTTTCCGCCTTTGGCGTAAGGAAGCCAAACAGAGAGAAATTAAGCAAGCAAAGAGAGATAGGAAAGATAAAAATATGTCAGTACTACAAGCTGCTAGACAGTTTAAGGAAGATGGAGAAGAGCGTGCGAGGGAAGTCTTAGATAGACAGTGTTGCATGGCCATAGATAAATGTTATCCGGCCTTGCCGTCTTCTCCTCCGAAAGTGATGGAAGACCCTGAAAAAGATCCTTTGATCTCTCATTTACTGAGATTGCCTCCTCCCTATGTGCAGGGTGCTACTATGCCCCTATTACCCCCGGTTGTTCCACCCTTTGTTGTTCAACCTCCTGCTGTTGTTCAGCCACCCGGTACTCCACAGAGGGTTTTGCCTTCTCCTGCGCAACCCATTCTAGGGTCGCCAGCCTTGCTATCAGCTTTGCCTCAAACTCCTTTGCCTTCTGCTTCTGCATCTTCGATTTCTACTGTTCTTGTCCCTACACCTTCCTTGCCTCAGAATACTTATTCTCCTGTTCTTATGTCTGCTTCTTCTCCTTCTGTTCGAAAACGAATGACAGAAACTGTTTCTAATTTGTTGTCACCATTGTTTGGGTCACTGAATATGACCCCTGTTTCGGAACGTAAACAGAGTCGTAGTCAGCTTCCTAGTTCTGAAGAACGGACAGTGTTGGATTTGTTGGCTCGTAGGTGGATTTTGAATGCTCCGAGGTATGATTTGCCAGCAGTTATGGATGTTTTCTTTCAGTGGGAACCGCCTAAGCAAAGGTATGTTTTTGATGTAATGTGTACTTTTCTGCGTCAGGAATGAGAAGATAATGAGTTGGGTCCGATTCCGCAGGATGTGCGCGATGTTCAGTCAGATTTTGCCAAAGGGATGATAGTGGAATCTGATGTTACAGATGCTGTAGAGATGATACTTGCTTTCAGATCTAGGCTTTCGCCTCAGACATTGTATGAACCTGATTCCTCTGTTAGGACGAAAGTGAAACAGTACCCTATGAGAGAAGTTCCTCCAGGATGGAAAGAAGCAGTCCAGGCTAATGTAAATCAGGGTATTCAGGCCGCTCCGGCTCATTTTCAGCGAGTATGGGTACATGTCCCTTGTAAGAGAGCAGAGGTCTTGGCTCTAAAGCAGACCTTACCTGACCCTCGTAAGAATCCTGCTGGTTATTACAAGGAGTTGTCCCAGACAGTTGAAGCGTGTATTATGAATTTAGCTGACATCGATATGTTGATGGGTAATGTAGTCCCTCAACCCTTGTGGGCGAAGATTCGTCATGAGAATCATGCTGCTGAATTAGGTGATACTTGGGCGAATATTGTTCCTGCAGATGGTAGACAGGAGGGAGGTGCTAAACCTGAACCTCTAGTTTCAGAATTACCAGGTAGAATTATTAATCTGATGAAAACGATGATGCCCGCTTTACGAGTGAATTGGGATAAGTTAGCAGCATGTAAGCAGAAGAAAGACGAGAGTGTATCTGATTTCTTCACTAGGTTTGAAGAGACGTTTATTGATCATAGTGGCCAGGATATGAGTACGGAGGGTGGTCAAAGGTTGTTTGTGGATACATTTGTCTTTAATTTGCTTCCTGAACTTTCTAAGAAGTTAAAGGACTCTGAGAGTTCATGGGCTGTCTCTTCGGCGGCCCAGATATTGGCTACTGCACAATATTACGAGAATAGGGATAAAGATGAGAAGGATAAAGTGGAGAAGAAAACAAAAGAGTTAAAGACGAAAGTTCTTTTGCTGCAAGCTTATCCGCCTCGTCAGAATCAGCCTCAGTTTCAGCAACCTCCACAATTTCAGAACTTTTTACAGAAGCCGGAGCCTTATGTTCAGTGATTCTTTCCTGGCCCTAATCAGTGTGCTTATTGCAGAGAGGAAGGTCATTACAAGAATAGTTGCCCGGCTTTTTTACAGCGTGCGAATGGTGTATCTGGTCAGAGAGGTCGTGATAGTTTTCAGCAAGCTCCTTGGGGTAGGGGACGTGGTGTGTTTCCCCAGAATGAGCGTTCCTCTTCCCTACAGAATTCTGCGAATTATTTTGACAGACAGAATGTTCCGGGTGGTCAGTCTGCCCAGTATTATGTTGAGGATTACTATGTCGAAGGTGAGAGTTCTGGTTATAATGATAACTAGGACAGCCAAGGACAAAGTGAGGGAGTAGTGTCAGTTCCAGTAGACCAGAGTGGACCTTATGTTGAAGTGATTACATCAGGTGTGGTAGAACCTTTTCTTTTGAATACTGGTGCGATGAAGAGTTCTATTATGCACTCTAAACTTCCTGGCGCACCTTTGTCTGGCTTGACCAATGTTTCAGTAGGATTTTCAGGTGCCCCAGTTCGTAATCCGGTTTCTAGTCCTTTTTCCCTTTCGATTGGCCCTTGTAAATTGGAAGCTCCACTTATTTTAACGACTGGTTGTGGTGAGAATCTGTTGGGTTTGGACTTGCTGAAAAGATTATATGCGACATTGCATTGTTCTCCTTCAGGAGTACAACTTACCCTCGGTAAGAAAGTGATTTCCCCAATGTATTTGTCTAAGGATTGTTTGCCACTGGAATTGCGTTCGCTTCCTGATACACTTTGGGCTACAGGTCCAAATGATGTTGGTCTTTTGCAGATTCCACCATATGTTGTCACCCTTAAGTCAAATGCTAGGCTACCTCGTATTCCCCAATACAAGATCTCGAGTGATGGTGAGAGAGCTCTTTTAGCGATTGTTTATGATCTGGTTGAGAAGGGTGTAGTTGAGGAAACGAGAGGTAATGTTTGTAACAGTCCTGTTTTGCCTGTCCTTAAACGTACTGATGCTTCTCAGCCAACTGTGTACCGGTTTGTGATCGACCTTCGAGAGATAAATAAGATAGTCGTGCCACAGTTTTCTGTGGTACCTGATATCACTGCTTTGTTGACTTTGATTCCTGCTTCGGCAGCTTGGTTTTCTGTCATCGATTTGAAGAATGCTTTCTTCAGTATTCCTATTGCTGAGGAGAGTAGGGATATTTTTGGCTTCTCATTAGGAGGCCGAAGCTTCCGGTTTAAGAGAGCTCCCCAAGGTTATTGTGAAAGTCCCTCCATCTATAGTCAGGCGTTGAAAACTCAGCTTGACGGTTTTGTGTTACCTGTTGGTGCTACTCTTATTCAGTACGTCGATGATTTGTTGATTACTGCTGATGATGAAAAGATTTGTAAAGTGGCTACTCTTTCTTTGTTGCGGTATTTGTCTGACCTTCATCATAAAGTGTCACCTTCAAAGTTGCAATATTGTCGCCAAGAAGTGCCCTACTTAGGTCATCTTTTGTCGAAGGAGGGAAGGAGATTGACCCCAGAACGAATTCAAGCAATTGAGCAAATGAATGTACCATCCACACAGAGAGAAGTGCGTGCCAATTTAGGTATTACATAGTATTGTAGACAGTGGATTCCCAATTTTTCACTGTTGGCAAAACCTCTGTTAGCATTGACTCTGAAAGATACTCCGCATCCTCTTCCTTGGTCTGACGAATGTCAGAAAAGTTTTTCTGAACTACGCGATGCATTGTGTTTGGCTGCTGTGCTGGGTACTCCAGACTATAGTAAGCCTTTCACGTTGTACGTGCACAAGAGAGAAGGTTGTGTGTTGTCAGTGTTGACACAACCATTTGCGGACAAGCAGCATCCATGTGCGTATTTCTCCTCTACGTTAGACCCAGTTGCTAAGGCGTTGCCGAGTTGTCTGAGAGCTACAGCTGCAGCGGCTATTTCTATCCGACAGTCTGCTGGTTTGGTATTGGACAATACGTTGATTGTGATGGTCCCACATGCAGTGGATACCTTATTAAACAGGACTAAGACACAGCACCTTACTAGTGCACGTCTGTCAGGTTACGAGTTGACATTGTTGGCTAGTCATGTGCACATTAAAAGATGTAATGTGCTGAATCCAGCTACGTTGTTACCGATCTCTACAGAGACGGATCCTCAGGAACAGCATGATTGTTTTCTTCGTAAAGAGGAAGAAACGAAAGCTAGAGTTGACCTCAGGGATACTCCCCTTACGGATGTTGATGGTACCCTATGGGTAGATGGTTCGTGTTTTAAGCTGCCGAATGGTGAAACGACTGCAGCGTATGCTATTACAACTTTACATACAGTTGTGAGACAGCACGCATACCACAGAATTCTGCACAGGCAGCAGAATTGATTGCACTGACTAGAGCGTGTGTGTTGTCAGAAGGAAAGCGAGTGAATGTTTACACCGTTAGCCAGTATGCGTTTGGAGTTGCCCATAGTTTTGGGCGTTTGTGGAGAGAGCGTGGGTTCCTTACTGCGCACGGAACCAAAATACAGCATGGGCAGTTGGTGAATGAACTTTTGGAATCTCTCACTCTCCCAAAGCAGATTGCAATTGTGAAGTGTAGTGCGCATAAGAAAGTTGTGGACGATGTTGGTCGAGGGAATGCGTTTGCGGATGAAGTTGCAAAGGAAACGGCGAAAGACATGATGAGCCGTATGTATGTTGCAGGCCCAGCTAATTGGGTTATGGCTGGTGGAATGTGTGAAGACACAATAGAAAGTGTGAAAATGATTCAGGCTGAAGCGACTGAGAAAGAAGTGAGTGTTTGGAGAGAAACTACGGGTATGTTGGATTCGACAGGTTGTTGGGTTGAGTTGTCAGAACACCAGCGATGGCTGTTGCCAGATGTGTATGTGCTCCCAGTGGTTACAATGGCTCATGGAATGGCTCACATACGTTTGAAGGGAATATGCAAGTTGTTGGCTCCAGTTTGGCCGAATGCTGGAATTCCGAAATGTGCAGAGAACGTGGTGAAACATTGTATGATTTGTCTGAAGTATAATCCTGGTAAGGGAACTCCAACTCCAGCTGGTCATTTTGATCCTCCGACGTATCCGTTTGAGGTGATACAGCTATATTATATACATATGGAGAGATGCAATAATTTGAAGTATGTCCTTGTGGTTTTTTGTGCCTTTTCCAGGTGGATAGAGGCCTACCCCTCTAAAGGATAATACTGCTTTGTCTACAGCCAAGGTTTTGCTGAGAGAGTACTTCCCTAAGTATGGTTTGCCGAGAATTGTATGGTCGGACAATGGGAGTGAATTTGTGGGTCAAATCATGAAGAAAGTATGTGCTGGATTGGGAATAAATCAGAAGTTCCATGCAGCGAATCACCCCCAGTCTGCTGGACTTGTTGAATGTTACAATGGTACCTTGAAGCTGAAATTAGCTAAGGTACAAGCGAGTACTGGTCTTACATGGCCGGATGCCTTGCCGTTGGCTCTTTTGTCAACAAGGACGACTGTGCATTCTCGAGTGGGACTTAGTCCGTATGAAATTGTATTTGGTCGTCCGGCCAATGTTTGGGGTGTGCCTCGTCCTAAAGAATACAGTAGTATTGAGTACCCTATGTTGGTGGATTACTTACATGACTTGACTGCTAAATAACGTGTTCTCCACCGACAGGTCTATGACAGTCTACCGACAGCAACTGCGGATCCAGGACACACAATTCAACCCGGCGATTATATTCTTACGAAGAATTTTCAACGAACAAGGAATTTGGAGCCGAGGTGGACTGGACCGCATTTAGTTTTGTTAGTGACTCGAACCGCTGTTAGAGTAGATGGCAAGAAAAACTGGGTGCATGCCACCCATTGAAAAAAAGTTCCATTGCCCTTACCATATGACAAGTGGGTGAGGGGAGGTATAGCCGATTCTGAATGTGAAAAAATTCCTAGATTTGTTCCATTTAGTGATGCTCATTTGACATGGACACGGTCGGAACGCGAGGATGACGATGTTCTGCAAGCTGCTGTGCCTCCTCATCTAAAGATTGACACCACCAATCCGGAACTTTTATTCAAGGATCCAACTGTACCTGATAAAGAACGCTACAATCTAAGACCGCGAAAGACTGTACATATGGACAAATAAACGTGAAACTGGAATATTTTTTTAGATAGTGAATTTACACTTTGGCAGATCAAGAAACTTTTTTGCTTTTTCCCTTTTTCGAGTCACCATCCGGACTCAGCTGCAGGGTCACGGTAGGAAGTTCTTAAGGGGTGAGCCGCGTATTGACACAAGGTCTGTGGTTCAGGATCGTTAGTGCGATCTTGGCGCACACTTAAGTGAAGAAGGAAAATTTCCGTGAGCAGCACGTTAGAGGATGGAGTTTCTTGAGTCTGAAAAATGTGTTAGGAAAGTGGATTCTAAAAACCGAATATGTATATTAGTTCGTAGCAAATGTTTTTTAATAATGTGTTTTCTAATGCTTTTGAATATTACGTTAGCTTGTGTGGGTTGGATTTTCTATGTCACACAATTGCCACTTACATCTACCTCCCAACCTACTCTTTCTTTTTCTACTGTTTCTCCACATGAGTTTCATACGTTACCTGAACAAGAACAGACACGAAGATCAGAATTTGTGAGCAATTCGTTTATACAGATGTTGCATCAGCATCAGCTAGTCATAAATACCACGAATTGTTGGGTGTGTGGTCTTATGCCACATACTACAGATAAGGGAATGCCATATTTTGTTTTGCCTTTTTCGCCTAACGGGTCAGTTTGGGCACTCCAATCAATGTTTATCTATGCGAATGAAGCCTCTCCTGTACTTTCTATCAAAGACAATGCAAATATTAATGCCTTGATACGGGGAATAGTTGATATGATTAGAGATATCGATGCGTATAACACTATCCCTAGAGATGAGGTACGAGCGTATTTCGGTTGGAATAAGACGACATAGTGTGAGCTTGACGGAGAAAGAAAGGCAGCGAAGGTCTCCTCCTATTTGGATTGTACCCCACCGAGGTCATCTTTGTTTGCAAGGTAATGGTCAGAATCCGAGAGCTCAGCTTGGTAAGAGTGTGTGTGTTCACACATACGTTTATACGTCCCAGAAATCTCCTCCGTTCGTGCCAGCTAAAGGCACGTATTTTGTTTGTCACGATAGAGCATACACATGGTTGCCATCTGATTTTTCTGGCACATGTTATGTGGCATTTTTGCTTCCCCCTACATACACTGCGGTTTTCGATTACCATAAGACAAGATATGGTAGAGGTGTAATCGATGCGAAAGATACTGTCGCACAAGAAGCTGGAGACTTCTTTAAGGGTTTTCTACCCTTTTGGGGTCCTATGGCTAATAGTAGGAATATTCGTCAGCTTAGGAGAGTGGTTGAGGCCACTATAAATGAGACTGCAGGTGCCCTTAGCAACATTACAGCTGAGCTTCAAGCGGATCGCCTTTTGGCATTACAGAACCGTTTTGTTTTAGATATTATACTGGCAGATAGAGGTGGTTTATGCAAATTGATTAGATCTAGTTGCTGCGTTTTCATACCAGATAATGCCCTGACAGTGTACCAAGCCATCTCTAGACCATATAAGATCTCTGAGTCTATTCATGTGGACGAAGGAGACTGGTCGTTGATGGGATGGTTATGGGGGTCGTTGTCCAAATGGGGATGGAAGATTCTGATGTTCCTTGGTATGGCGTTAGCTATCCTTTTCTCGTGTTGTTTATGCATCCAGTGTGGTCCCGCCATTTGTAGTGTTTGTGCTACGATCTGTGTGAGAAGACCAGTCCCGAGAGAAGTGAAGGATAATAAGATGATGTTACAGCAACACCTTGATGACCTGATGAGGATAGATATAGACATAGATTCAGATTGGCATGAGTTTAGGTTATTGCCTACGTAATGGCAAAAGGAGAGGCTGTGGTTCTGTAATTCTCAAACCTGACTCCATTTTAGTCTTGCCCTCACGTAGGCCAGTGAAGTAGGCCCAACGAACAAGTGGCCTTGCCTTCTGAGTTCGTGCATATATTAATTTGGGTTTTTCTGACTCTGAATGAACTGCAGAGAGAGTAACCCTTTTCACCTGAAACTGACCTTTTGCAAAACCAGTTTCACTAGCTGATCGTTGTCTGAGTTTTTCAATCACTGTTCAGGACCTCGTTAACCTTTAGTTTCCTTGCACATATCTTATCCTAAACAATATCTAAATTGTTTCTTTCCTTAAGACTTTCTTTTCTAAACATGTGCTTTAGCCATGCGTCGTGACTGCCATCTGGTGTTGCCTTTTATGTAGGCCTCAGAAGTTAGTCTGTGAGCAAAGCAGTCTGACCTATTGTGGATCATATATATATATATATACATTAACTAAGGATTTCTTTGTGCGCTGGAGTTAATTTCAGAAGCTGGCCTTTCACCTGGAATTGACCCTGCCAAGCCAATTTCCCTGCAAGATCGTTATTTACTTTCCCAATCACCATTCAAGACATTTGTTAACTTTTAAGTTTCTATACGTTTCTGTTATCTTGCACATTATCTGAAACTACTTTTCTTTACTGTTTCTTCATTTCATGGGTTACGCTTCCAATTAAGGGTTTGTTCGGGCCTTCCATATTATTATTTAGATATGCCTAAATATTAACTTATGGGTTGTGACACTGTAAAATGAGCTTTACTGTATGATGCTGTGTGATGTCAGGTATTTTCTATTGGTTGAATTTTGGTGCAGGGGCGTGCATTTTAAATGTACCTTTTTGTGTATAAATAGGGATGTCTCACCTTAGTAAAATTGAGCAGTTTCTTGAGTTGTACACCCTGTTGTATTGCTGGGATTTCTGCTACTAGCTGCAGCTAATAAATTTGATCTCTGACTCCACCTAGAAGTATTCTGTGTCTCTGTATACCAAGGCAAGGGAACCCAGAGGACCTTGGGCGTGTCCCTGACGCCGCTGGGTATTTGAAAACCCGGTTCTTCAGTCATCTCTTCTACAAGGGTGTGTTTACAGTAAAATGTAACGGTAACCAACAAATGCGCACGTGTGGGCATTTGTTTCACGTTTGGGTAAACAGGGTGGAAGGATCGTGAATGTATTATTCTATTCATGATACCTGTTCCGGGTCTTCATGTAGCAGTATGATGCATGCTGGGATTCGTAGTTTTTCTTTTCATGTAATATGCATAGGCTTACAATAATACTTACCCCTGTTGGCTGAGAAAAACAAGGCCGATAGCAAGGCATCCTCTTGACGTGGCGAGGCAGATATACAAGAATACAGAAAGAAATGCACTGCAGACTGACACAATTCACTGTATTGCATTTGCAGGTTTCACGCTGAAGGCAAATTTAGTATTTGGCCGAGAGGGAGGGATAAAGGAGTAGAAAAAATAACTTTTTTTCTAATTCCAAAAAAAGAACTAATCCCTTTTCCCATGCAGGCTTTTTTACTCCTGCCACCCGTTTTATTTTATTTTATTTTTTGCATTCCAGGGGACTTTTGAAGAGCAAAGGAAGACAAAAAAAAAGATTTTGAATATACAGACCTTTGTTGTGCAGTTGCAGCGTTTTGGGTGGCGGGGATATCCAGATACAACTCGAGCCAACAACAAGGAGTTTGGGGATATTCTCTTTGTCTCTGTCTCTCTCTCTGGGTTTGCTCTGACAACTTAAGTGCAAACCTGCCGCGTCGCCTGCTGTTCACTTCTGGGTCCTGCAAGCAGGCAGGAGGTTTAAATTCTCAAGAGCGTTTGGCCAAAAGCAGCCCCTTCTCAAAGCCCAATGCAGAAACCCTGAAGAGGAACTGAAATCCTCATTCACACTGATATTTCCTCAAAGCATTTTCACTCCACCCCACCCATTTCTCTCCCTCACTCCCCTGTGAGCCTCCTCCCCTTTCTTAATATTCTGGGAGTCTCATATGCATTTACTTTGCAATATTGACGATTTAAGAGAAACGTCAGTATCTCATTAGATATACAAGGGGAGGCGTTGGGAAAAAGGATGCTAACATGCTATCATGCATGTTAGCACCCTCTTGTAAATAGGGCAATAGTTTTATCTCAGCTTTTTTAGCTTTTTAAGCCAAAAGCAGAGATAAAGCCTTTGTAAATATGCCCCAAAGTCCCTTTCATCCATTTGTTACTCAAGCTGCCCAAACTCCTTTTCAAGTATAACTAATGTCTTACAACAGAGCGTGATCCTGACATATGTCACTGCAATGCAATAAGTCTCCTGGATAATTATGATGTTTGTTCTTCTCTGGCAGCAGCACCGATGGGGGGAGGGCAGTCAGGCAATATGTATTGCCAGCCACCTTCCCTGACCCCTTTGCATCGTCACCTTCAGAGACACCATAACATTGCACTTCTTCAGAGACTACTGTTTTTAGGTCACAGCCCACCTGACAGCACCCAGGATGATGTGCTGCATGGCTAAACGCTTATAAGGCCCCAAAGGCAAGAACTGTTGGCTATGCCAATGCTTGTTTTCTATTGATCACATAAGGTACGACCGCTGGTTGTGAAGGCAGACCCTTTTCCTCTTCAAACTGTGCGGAAGACTCACTGTATTAATTCCCCAAAATTATATTTAAAAAAGGGGCAGAGCTACATCTCGGTATTAGCTCGGTCCAATTCTAGGGAGAAAACACAGAATGTGCTAAATTTCACCTACAAACTTCATGCCTCCTACCTGGATGGACAACTCACTAAAATAAAACCACGCGCCCATGTCCTGTATCCTTATAATTGGCATCAGTAATTACACCTTGTTAATAGGACACTCTTTTTCCGGGGCATCACTCTGACCTCTCAAGGCCAGGAGCAGCCCTTCAACTGACATGAGGGAGGAGACATCTGCACATTATTCCTGCATCATTTTTACCGGGTCAATTCCAACACAAATCACCAACATGTCACCTTCTTCCCAAGTCACAGAGGGTGATCTGCACTCGGAATATTCAACTAATAGCGGAGTACTCAGTCTTGAGTTTCTAATGTTTTCACAACAGAAAGGCCTACCACCCCCCACCCCCACCTCACACGTACTAAGGGGCAGATTTACAAGGTCTGGCGCATCTCTACAAACCAGGAGGGATGCGCCAGAAAACTTGCGACACGCAAAACTACCCATGCGCCACCACTGATGCGCTGATGGGCAAATGCGTGTCACATCCCGTGGTGTAAGGAGGCGCATTGCGACACGATCCCAGCAATGCTCAGGGACGCCCTATGCCTAACATGCTGCGTCACTCCTTACGCCTGCTTCAAGCAGGCGCAGGGTTTTGACGCAGCATGGCCGTAAAAGTGACTCAGTGAAATCTTGTAGATTTCACTACGTCACTTTTACTAGGCGTTCCTGTGCCGGAACGCCCTTCCTGCGCCGGAACGCCTACATGAAACCTGACGCAGGTTTCATGTTGTGCAGGGCTTTACAACATAACGCATCTCCCAAGATACGTCATATTGTGAATAAGGCACAACGTGGCGCATGGTTTATGCCATCGCTGCGTCACAGAAGTGACGCAGAGGTGGCGTAAATGTGTTGCAAGGGGCTTGTAAATTTGCGCCTCAGTGAGGCACTGAGACACATCCCCCCGCAGGCTGTGACCTCCACAAGTTCAGTGTTGTCTTGGGACCTCCATCACCACAGCTCCGCACTGTGCGCAGAGTGATGACGTATGCATGAGCTATGACGTCGTCACGTAGGTCATAGACTTTGACTCCACTGTGAATCACAAATTGCTTTCCCCGCGGTGCGGGGGCCCCCCATGCTTCAGTAAATGAAGGGGGCCCCCTCAGCTCTTCTGAGAGCTGTGAGAGAGGCTTGCGCTAAAGCAAGCCTCTCTCCCCCCTCCAAAGCAGGTGCAGGCTGTCTGCAGCCTGCTCTAAGCCCCTTGCCCCCTCCCTCTGACTGAAGAGAAACAAAGTATCAACAATACATTGTTTCTCTTCAGTCAGAGCCAGAGCCATGCCAAAAGATGGGGGTGGTGGCCCCAGAGACAGCATTCCCCACAGGGCTCTTCTCCTCTGAGACATATCAGCTACTCCCACTTCCCACCACTGCCAGTCTCACACTGTCACCAGTGCCAGCTCCTTCCACTTACCACCAGTGCCAGCCTCTCACTCTGCCACCAGTGCCAGCCCTTCATACTGCCACCAGTGCCAGCTGCTCACTCTGCACCAGTGCCAGCCTCTGACTCTGCCACCAGTGCCAGCTTCTCACACTGCCACCAGTGCCAGCTGCTCACTCTGCCACCAGTGCCAGCCTCTCACTCTACCAGCAGTGCCACCCTCTCACACTACCACCAGTGCCAGCCTCTCACACTACCACCAGTGCCAGCCTCTCATACTGCCACCAGTGTCAGCCCCTTCCACTTCCCACCAGTGCCAGCCGCTCACTCTGCACTAGTGCCAGCCTCTGACTCCGCCACCAGTGCCAGCCTCTGACTCCGCCACCAGTGCCAGCCTCTCACACTGCCACCAGTGCCAGCTGCTCACTCTGCACCAGTGCCGCCCTCTCACTCTGTCACCAGTGCCAGCCTCTCACTCTGCCACCAGTGCCAGCCTCTCACACTGCCACCAGTACCTGCCGCTCACTCTGCCACCAGTGCCAGCCTCTCACTCTACCAGCAGTGCCACCCTCTCACACTACCACCAGTGCCAGCCTCTCATACTGCCACCAGTGTCAGCCCCTTCCACTTCCCACCAGTGCCAGCCGCTCACTCTGCACTAGTGCCAGCCTCTGACTCCGCCACCAGTGCCAACCTCTGACTCCGCCACCAGTGCCAGCCTCTCACACTGCCACCAGTGCCAGCTGCTCACTCTGCACCAGTGCCATCCTCTCACATTTTCACCATTGGCAGTCTCTCACTCTATCACCAGTGCCAGCCTCTCACTCTGTCACCAGTGCCAGCCTCTCACACTGCCACCAGTGCCTGCCACTCACTCTGCCACCAGTGCCAGCCTCTCACTCTACCACCAGTGCCACCCTCTCACACTACCACCAGTGCCAGCCTCTCACTCTGCCACCAGTGCCAGCCTCTCACTCTGCCACCAGTGCCAGCCTCTTACTCTGCCACCAGTGCCAGCCTCTCGCACTGCCACCTGTGGCAGCTGAGCTCCTCCGACTACCCACCAGTGCCAGCTTCAGTCACTACCCACTTGTGCCAGCCTCACACTCTGCCACCAGTGACAGCCTCTTACACCACCAGTGCCAGCTGCTCACACTGCCCATGTTTGCTACACTCCTGCCCAATGCCAGTTCCTGTACAGTGAGGCCACCTATACCACACTGTGCACCAATGCCCAGCAGTGTCAGCTCCGTGCACTGCCCTCATGTGTACGTCAGTCCCCCTCAGGTAGTTGATGAAAAGTTTAGACTCCTTGGCAAGCTCTAATATTTGTTCACTGTCTCGCAGCTTATCTTTTTTAGCCTACGTTTTCACATGAAATCCCCTTAACTCCGTGCCCAGAATGCATTTGAAATGGTGCAGTCAAAGTGCTATAACTTAAGATGCCTACTTTATTCCATAAACTTCTCACTACACAAAAGCCAAAGCAATTATCTCAATTAAGTAGGGTTCGATGAAGCAGTTGGAGCAATTAAGACAATTAGACACGCGGCTGTGAAATTCATTGGGGCCTCTTCGCAAAGGTAAGTTTACACATGTACATTTACTTAGGGCGCAAGTCCTATAAAAAGAACTGGGGGGTGCTGTCGTCACGACAGGAAGTGACGCCACGAAAGGTGGCTTGCACCATCAGACTCATTGCCTCCCCTCACTCACCCCTTAGATGCGATTGCATCAGAGAAGCCAGCGCGTGAGCAGCGTCCTATGAGCTCCGATCTCGCCCCAGAGAGGCCAAAGAGTGAATGTGTGGCTCCATTTGCGCCAGTTATCTAGATCCTGGTAAAATAAGGGGTTGGGACGCCGTCCACACGCATGGTACCCCAACTCGAGCCCTGCATTTACTCCTGTAAACCCCTGCACCTAGGTATACATCTAAACCTTTTTGCCGTCCAGCACTTCCTACTGTAGATTTACACCTAAGTGTAAACGTACATGTTTACACCCACTAATGGACTTTCCTTCAATAGGATTTATGAGTCTAAAATAACTCCTAGTAACTTTTCACTCGTAGGTAGGGATTTCCACCACTGTAGTGGAGATCTCCCGATGAGGAAGTATAGGGAAACTATTAAAGCTTATTTAAAAAAAATGAAAATATTGAAATATTAAATATAAATGTAAATTCATTTAGGATATTCATAATTAATCTAGATGTAATAAAATAAAATGTTGCAGGTGGAGAGAGAGTGGAGAGAGAGTGGAGAGAGTGGAGAGACAGAGAGAGAGTGGAGAGAGAGAGAAAAGAGAGAGTGGCGAGAGAGACAGTTGAGAGAGAGTAGAGAGAGTGGAGGGAGACAGTGGAGAGAGAGAGAGTGGAGAGAGTGGAGAGAGAGACAGTGGAGAGAGAGTAGAGAGAGAGAGTGAAGAGAGAGTGGAGGGAGAAAGTGGAGAGAGAGAGTGGAGAGAGAGAGTGGAGAGAATAGAGAGAGAGAGTGGAGAGAGAGTGGAGAGTGAGAGGAGAGAGAGAGAGTGGAGGGAGAGAGTGGAGAGAGAGACAGCGGAGAGAGACAGTGGAGAGAGAGAAAGAGGAGAGAGAGTAGAGAGAGAGAGAGTGAGCGAGAGAGTGGAGAGAGAGAGTGGAGAGAGAGAGAGAGGGGAGAGAGAGAGTGGAGATAGTGGAGAGAGAGTGGGGAGAGAGTGGGGGAGACAGGAGAGAGAGTGGAGAGATATTGGAGAGAGAGAGTGGAGAGAGAGAGAGAGAGTGGAGAGAGAGAGCATGGAGAGAGAGTGGAGAGTGGAGAGACAGTGGAGAGAGACAGTGGGGGAGAGAGAGAGAGAGAGAGAGAGAGAGTGGAGAGAGAGTAGAGAGAGAGAGAAAAGTGAGAGAGGGTGGAGAGAGAAAGTGGAGAGAGAGTGGAGGGAGTGGAGGGGGACAGTGGAGGGAGACAGTGGAGAGAGAGTGGAGAGAGAGAGAGAGAGTGAGAAAGTGGAGAGAGAGTGGAGAGAGAGAAAGTGGAGAGAGAGGCAGTGGAGAGACAGAGGAGATAGAGTGGACAGAGTTGAGAGAGAGAATGGAGAGAGAGGGAGTGGAGAGAGAGTAGAGACTGACTGACTGACTCAGAGACTGAATACTGACTGACCAAGAGACTGACTGGCTGAGAAACTGACTGATAGAGAGAGAGAGAGAGACTGGCTGACTGAGAGAGTGACTTACTGACTGACAGAGAGAGAGAGAGAGAGAGAGAGACTGATTGAGAGTGCGACTGACTGACAGAGTGAGAGACTGACTGACTGACAGAGACTGGCTGATTGAGGTAGAGAGATACTGACTGACAGAGAGAGAGACTAAGAGAGAGAGGAAGAGACTGACTGGCTGAGAGAGATAGAGTGATTGACTGTGAGAGACACTGACTAACTGAGGGAGACTGACTAAGAGAGAGACTGACAGAGAGAGAGAGACTGACAGAGAGAGACTGACAGAGAGAGACTGATTGGTGTAGAGAGAGAATGACTGACTGAGAGAGAGACTAAGAGAGAGAGAGACTGAGAGACTGACTGGATGAGAGAGAGACCGACAGAGAGAGAGACTGACTGGGAGAGAGAGAGAGACTGACTGACAGAGAGAGAGACTAAGAGAGAGAGAGAGAGAGAGACTGAGAGACTGATTGGCTGAGAGAGAGACTGACAGAGAGAGAGACTGACAGAGAGAGAGAGAGAGACTGACAGAGAGAGAGAGAGAGACTGAGAGACTGACAGAGAAAGAGAGACTGACAGAGAGAGAGAGACTGACAGAGAGAGACTGACAGAGAGAGAGACTGATTGATGTAGAGAGAGAATGACTGACTGAGAGAGAGACTAAGAGAGAGAGAGAGAGAGAGACTGAGAGACTGACTGGATGAGAGAGAGACCGACAGAGAGAGAGACTGACTGGGAGAGAGAGAGAGAGACTGACTGACAGAGAGAGAGACTAAGAAAGAGAGAGAGAGAGACTGAGAGACTGACTGGCTGAGAGAGAGACTGACAGAGAGAGAGACTAACTGACAGAGAGAGACTGACTGAGAGAGAGAGACTCACAGAGAGAGACTGACTGACAGAGAGAGAGACTGGCTGACAGAGAGCGAGACTGACAGAGAGAGTCACTGACTGAGATAGAGAGAGACTGACTGAGAGAGACTGGCTGACTGCGAGAGAGAATGACTGACTAAGAGAGACTAACAGAGGGAGAGAGAGACTGTCTGGAAGACTGACTGAGAGAGAGAGAGACTGAGAGAGAGAGGCTGAGAGAGCGAGACTGACAGAGAGACTGACAGAGAGACTGACAGAGAGAGGGACTGACAGAGAGAGAGACTGACTAAGAGAGAGACTAAGAGAGAGAGACTGACTGACTGAGAGTGACTGATTGTAAGAGAGACTTACTGAGAGAGAGACTGACTGAGAGAAAGACTGACCAAGAGAGAGAGAGAGAGACTGGGACTCTGACAGAGAGAGACTGACTGACAGAGAGAGAGAGTGGAGAGAGTGGAGAGAGAGACAGTGGAGAGAGAGTAGAGAGAGAGAGTGAAGAGAGAGTGGAGGGAGAAAGTGGAGAGAGAGAGTGGAGAGAGAGAGTGGAGAGAATAGAGAGAGAGAGTGGAGAGAGAGTGGAGAGTGAGAGGAGAGAGAGAGAGTGGAGGGAGAGAGTGGAGAGAGAGACAGCGGAGAGAGACAGTGGAGAGAGAGAAAGAGGAGAGAGAGTAGAGAGAGAGAGAGTGAGCGAGAGAGTGGAGAGAGAGAGTGGAGAGAGAGAGAGAGGGGAGAGAGAGAGAGTGGAGATATTGGAGAGAGAGTGGGGAGAGAGTGGGGGAGACAGGAGAGAGAGTGGAGAGATATTGGAGAGAGAGAGTGGAGAGAGAGAGAGAGAGTGGAGAGAGAGAGCGTGGAGAGAGAGTGGAGAGTGGAGAGACAGTGGAGAGAGACAGTGGGGGAGAGAGAGAGAGAGAGAGAGAGAGAGTGGAGAGAGAGTAGAGAGAGAGAGAAAAGTGAGAGAGGGTGGAGAGAGAAAGTGGAGAGAGAGTGGAGAGAGTGGAGGGGGACAGTGGAGGGAGACAGTGGAGAGAGAGTGGAGAGAGAGAGAGAGAGTGAGAAAGTGGAGAGAGAGTGGAGAGAGAGAAAGTGGAGAGAGAGGCAGTGGAGAGACAGAGGAGATAGAGTGGACAGAGTTGAGAGAGAGAATGGAGAGAGAGGGAGTGGAGAGAGAGTAGAGACTGACTGACTGACTCAGAGACTGAATACTGACTGACCAAGAGACTGACTGGCTGAGAAACTGACTGATAGAGAGAGAGAGAGAGACTGGCTGACTGAGAGAGTGACTTACTGACTGACAGAGAGAGAGAGAGAGAGAGACTGATTGAGAGTGCGACTGACTGACAGAGTGAGAGACTGACTGACTGACAGAGACTGGCTGATTGAGGTAGAGAGATACTGACTGACAGAGAGAGAGACTAAGAGAGAGAGGAAGAGACTGACTGGCTGAGAGAGATAGAGTGATTGACTGTGAGAGACACTGACTAACTGAGGGAGACTGACTAAGAGAGAGACTGACAGAGAGAGAGAGACTGACAGAGAGAGACTGACAGAGAGAGACTGATTGGTGTAGAGAGAGAATGACTGACTGAGAGAGAGACTAAGAGAGAGAGAGACTGAGAGACTGACTGGATGAGAGAGAGACCGACAGAGAGAGAGACTGACTGGGAGAGAGAGAGAGACTGACTGACAGAGAGAGAGACTAAGAGAGAGAGAGAGAGAGAGACTGAGAGACTGATTGGCTGAGAGAGAGACTGACAGAGAGAGAGACTGACAGAGAGAGAGAGAGAGACTGACAGAGAGAGAGAGAGACTGAGAGACTGACAGAGAAAGAGAGACTGACAGAGAGAGAGAGACTGACAGAGAGAGACTGACAGAGAGAGAGACTGATTGATGTAGAGAGAGAATGACTGACTGAGAGAGAGACTAAGAGAGAGAGAGAGAGAGAGACTGAGAGACTGACTGGATGAGAGAGAGACCGACAGAGAGAGAGACTGACTGGGAGAGAGAGAGAGAGACTGACTGACAGAGAGAGAGACTAAGAAAGAGAGAGAGAGAGACTGAGAGACTGACTGGCTGAGAGAGAGACTGACAGAGAGAGAGACTAACTGACAGAGAGAGACTGACTGAGAGAGAGAGACTCACAGAGAGAGACTGACTGACAGAGAGAGAGACTGGCTGACAGAGAGCGAGACTGACAGAGAGAGTCACTGACTGAGATAGAGAGAGACTGACTGAGAGAGACTGGCTGACTGCGAGAGAGAATGACTGACTAAGAGAGACTAACAGAGGGAGAGAGAGACTGTCTGGAAGACTGACTGAGAGAGAGAGAGACTGAGAGAGAGAGGCTGAGAGAGCGAGACTGACAGAGAGACTGACAGAGAGACTGACAGAGAGAGGGACTGACAGAGAGAGAGACTGACTAAGAGAGAGACTAAGAGAGAGAGACTGACTGACTGAGAGTGACTGATTGTAAGAGAGACTTACTGAGAGAGAGACTGACTGAGAGAAAGACTGACCAAGAGAGAGAGAGAGAGAGACTGGGACTCTGACAGAGAGAGACTGACTGACAGAGAGAGAGAGAGAGAGAGAGAGAGAGAGAGAGAGAGAGAGACTGGCTGACTGAGAGAGAGAGACTGGCTGACTGAGAGAAACTGACAGAGAGAGACTTTGAGAGACTGACTGACAGAAAGAGGGAGACTGACTAGAGAGAGACTGACTGACTAGAGAGAGACTGACTAAAAGAAAGAGATAGAGAGACTGACAGAGAGAGAGAGACTGGCAGACAGAGGCACTGACAGGGAGAGAGACTGACAAAGAGACTGACAGAGAGAGGGACTGACTGAGAGAGACTGACAGAGAGAGTGACAGAGAGGGAGAGACCGACTGACTGACAGACTGACAAAGAGAGAGAGAGAGACTGACTGACTGACTGACTGATAAAGACTGACTGACTGAGAGAGACTGAATGGCAGAGAGAGACTGAATGACAGAGAGAGATAGAGACTGACTGAGAGAGAGAGACTGACTGACTAAGAGAGAGAGACTGGCTGACTGACAGACTGACAGAAAGAGAGAGATAGAGAGACTGACAGAGAGAGAGAGACCGACTGACTGACAGAGAGAGATAGACTGACTGACTGACAGACTGACTGACTGAGGGAGACTGACTGACTGAGAGAGACTGAATAACAGAGAGAGACTGACTGACTGAAAGAGAGAGACTGACTGACTGTGAGAGAGAGAGAGAGAGAGAGAGAGACTGTGATGGAATTGAGGTCACAGTGTGTATGAAGCTATGCAATGCCTCTTAAGATTGCTATTGTCTACTAATAAAAATGTATTATCAAAATGTGCTCTTTGTAGTTACATCTGCTTTTGAAATACTGCATTGTCACTTTGTCTAATGTTTTAAAAAAGAAACGAGATGGAGCTGTGGATGCACTTTTGTCAAAACTGAACGATGAGTGGGCCCGATGTTGTATATCATGACAGGAGTCTGCATCAGGAAACCCACCTAACATTGGGCAAACTTCCCTGTCGTACTGATAGCAGGGACCCTGCAATGAATGGACCACCACCTATGATAGCCTGCCGGCAGACTAAGCCCAACCTTTGACTCCACCATCCAGTGTTACTTATAACGGCTGGATTGGTGACACTGGCGTAACAATCGCCCCGCATCCCCTGCAGTATGGCGGGTCGCTGGCCTGAGAGCTCTAGACTGGCACGGAGAATGGAGGGGCCCTCTCCATGAAGTTTGCAGGGGGGCCCCCTCAAGTTTTGTTACGCCACTGAATGCTGGGGATGGCAACAGGGACATAATACACCCTTTGACCTTAGTGACTTCACAGGAAGTGACATCATATGACCTTAGAACCTGAAGCATCCAGGAAATTATGTTACAGGATGCTAACAACACAAAACAAACAAATATCTATTTTGATTCAACCTATATTACGCTGCTGACGTGATATGCCAGGGGAACGTTGCTGCTTTCTCTGCATTCCATGAAAAAATTGTGCATTTACCCGAAGAGGTTGTTGTGCACAGAATCACAGAGCAGCACTGGGAAGCTTAATTATTTACTCCATAAACTGTGATCATTTTACTAATTTCCCTTGTGAATACCACGATGAGAAATGTGTTAAAAAATCATAGGGAGAGGAAAGAAAGAGATTTAAAAAATAGCATTTATGTCCATGCACATTAATTGAAACATACCGTATATTGAATATGAACTACGTTATTTGGTTAAATTATTCCTTGTTGTTAATATATTTAGATTCAGGAGCCCTTGCAAGGCACTATCACTCGCATGAAGCTCAGAGGTGAATGTTTTATTCAAACACATGATGTTTAATAAATTCACCATAATGAAGCATGGAACAACTTGTTTAAAAATGCATTTGTCTTTAGTTAACTTTTTAATTTAATTAGAAGAGTGCACATTGCACTGTCGAATTCATTAATTTTGCAAACCCAAAGCGTCATGTCCTGGCCCAGAAAGAAGCTGCAGAGAGGTCATCAAGACACTGTTTACCTTCTGTTCTTGCAGTGCTGACTGGTGGTCCTGGAAACTATTGGGGTGTAAAATACTTGCCCTACTGGAAGAAAATCCTGACATCCTCTTCCTCTGCGAAACATGGTTACGAGATGGCATTTCTACCATCCCTAACCTTACGCTCCCAGATGAGTTTCACCTGGCTACCATAAACCGCGAAACTCGAGGCGGTGGCATCGCAGTAATTTATAAAAAGCACTTCACTTGCTCTTTCACTAAAGAAACTCTCCCTGACTGGGAATGCACCTATTTTAAAATTAGCACTAGCCCTCAGTTCACTATGTCAGGTCTATACATCTACCGCCCACCAGGCCCTGCTTCCAGATTCATTGACGCCCTTCTTGAGACGACTACGGCGCTCATTACCAAAGCTGCCAACTTCACGATTCTGGGCGACCTCAACCTGCACTTTGAGCTAACTAATGACCACAGCATTGCCAATCTCCTTACCGACCTCTCGGCTTTACAGCTTAACTCACTCATGCATGTTCCCACTTATATAGCCGGCCATACCCTAGACCCCGTCTTCACTAATATCAAAGAGGCAGTCACAGAGGTCCCCACCCCTATGGGATGGACGGACCACTACCTCATTAAGCTAACGGTCCCAGCCCCAGGACGACAGTACAAAACTGAATCCAACCGTCGCTTAAAAAGACCATGGCACAAGCTCTCTACCTCTACTCTCCATGAAACCCTAGGAGGATTTCACTGTGAGGCTAATCAGGACATAGACACAACCTACACCTCTTTTACTACCTTGGATCACAGATGGGCTTGACACTCTCATCCCGGCCAAGCTAACTAAAGGACGAACCACACCTTCTAATCCCTGGTACGATGACACCCTTAAAGTCATGCGTAAGGACTGTAAAAGAGCCGAGCATCAATGGAGGAAAAACTTCGATAGTCAGGATAAGGCCAACTATCTATCCAAGCTTAAAATCTATCACAAGGCCATTAGCACTACCCGTGCAGCTTTCTATGCTGACAAAATCAGTTCCAACCCGAACTCCTCCAAAATTATCTTCAAACTTGTCAAAGAACTACAAAACTTCAGGTCACCCACTCCCAAAATAACATCCAATGATCATTGTGAGCAGTTGACCACATACTTTGTTGAGAAAGTTCAAAACATCTACGCAACTTTTCTGCAGAATTCTCCTTATTCTGGGGAAATCAAGGACCCTACCTCCACCATCATCCCACTTACCCAAATTCCTGCCATCACGGCCACTGACCTGATTAAACTTTGTAAGAAAGTGAAATCTGGCTCCCCGGCGGAACCTATGGGCCCCTCTCACTTTCTGGATTCGATAGATTTTTTCCTGCCCCCTATGATGGATATTCTCAATCTTTCCTTCACTTCTGCCTCTGTACCCATAGCTTGGAAGCAGGCTTGGGTATCACCAATAATTAAAAAACCCACCCTAGACCCTTCAAAGCCAGAAAGTTTCCGGCCAATATCCCTCCTCCCCTGGATATCTAAGATAGCAGAAGCCCACGTCAATGGCATTCTTTCTAAACATGTGGACCTCAATGGAATCCTGGACCCCTCTCAAAATGGCAGCACCGAATCTGCCCTACTGGCCACCACCGAACACCACCGGACGATTTTAGACTCCGGTCAAAGCGCTGCGCTGATTCTTTTAGATCTCAGCGCAGCCTTTGACACGGTATCTCATGACATTCTTCTGAAACGTCTGGAGATGGCCGGTGTGTCTGGCCTTGCCCTAGCCTGGTTCCACTCCTTTCTTAAGGACAGATCCTTCAGGGTTTCAGCCCCCCCATTTCTCTCAAAATCTCATCCAATAGCACAAGGAGTCCCCCAGGGCTCAGCGTTGAGCCCCTCCCTCTTTAACCTTTATGTCCAGCCGCTTGCGGCTGTGGCTAAAGAGTGGGGGCTCACGCTGGTATCGTACGCCGACGACACCCAGCTGGTCGTCACCCTCACTGAAAGCCCGTCCATTGCGGCATCCAAGTTCAGAGATGGCATGGCAGCAGTGGCACAATGGATGACGGATAACTATCTCCAACTTAATGCCGGTAAAACTGAGGTGCTCCTCCTTGGCAGAAACACCAGCCTATGGAACGAGCACTGGTGGCCGTCATCCCTTGGTACCACCCCACTCCCTAAAAACTGTGTAAAAAACCTGGGTGTTTGGATGGATGCTAACCTTAGCTTCCAGACACACACCAAAAAGGTGGCTGCAACCTGTATAGGTCTCCTAAGGAATCTTAGGCCTATACTCGGATTTCTTTGACTCTAAGGTTCGCCAGCTGATTGTCCAGGCAACCATCCTGTCACGCCTAGACTACGCGAACATCCTTTTACTAGGAGCAAACAAAGCAGAAACGGCTAGGTTCCAACGCATCCAGAATGCGGCGGCGAGAACACTGGTCGGTCTCCCACGCAGATGCTCAGCCAGAGCCACCATCTGCAAACTTCACTGGCTGCCTGTGGAACACAGAGTTAAATTTAAAGCGCTCATCACGATCTTTAAAATCGTCAAACAGGGAAACCCCCCTTTGCTGCGAAACCTGGCCTGCCCCTATGTTCCTGGCCGTGAACTACGCTCCTCTAGCCAACTTCTTTTGGAAGTACCCAGAATTAAGCTCTGTCGCACCGGAGGCCGATCCTTTAGGGTTCTCGGTCCCAAAATATGGAACGATCTTCCTCTCAGCATACGCTCCATAGAATCCCTCTCTGTCTTTCGCAAGACAATCAAGACCTTCCTTTTCCCTCCTCCCTAGCGCTTTTTTAACTTCCCTCCCCCTCCCCGTTCTGTAAGGAGTGTGTCTGTCTTTCAGCGCCGGGACGCCCCATTGCTGGGGTAGCTGTTGCGCTTCACCAAATCCAGAAATCCAGAAATCTAAATTGTAGTGAATGAGCGAAATCAGTGAGCCCAAACTCTTCTACCACGGAGATAGGCGGTCTTCCCATGAGAATTTTTTTTTAAAAATGAGGTAAAATACTGCATTTTAAAGCAACATTTTCACATAAATGTACTCAAAAGCCATAGGTTCTGATGTGGTCCTTATAAATATTCAAGTTCTTTCATTGTGTGTCAAGCCAATGAAACCAAACGCTCTCCAGAAGTTAACGCCATGTTTTTAAAATGTGCTGTGGGTGTCCCCAAATGCCAACATGACCCCCATTGTGGCAGGGCCAGCATTTTGCCATGGGTGCCCCGCCCCTTTATATGCCATGGTTTTCCCTTGCGCCTGAATTTTGCCATAAGTGCCACAAGTTACCTCTAGTATGCCGGAGGCAGGATATTGTCGTGGTTCCCCCGCCCCCCCTCATGTGCCAGAGTTATCCTCCTTCATGCCAGGAATTACCTCCAGTGTGCCAGTGCCAGGATTTTGCCACTGGTGCCCTTATGTAAAGAATTTCCTTGAGTTTTCCTGTGCCGGCATATTTCTATGATTGTACCATAAGCCAAGTATTACTTGTAAATATTACCTCTGGTAAGCCAGTGCCAAGTATTGCCACTAGCATGTTAGTGCCAGTATTTTGACATTAGGTGCCTGTTATGCTAAGCAAAGAATTCTCAGGGCCAAATGTAGAATGACTAGCATAACACCAAATTCTTACTCGTTGTTAGATTTGGGGGTCTCTAGTTGGCACTTGTGACAAACAGGGACCCTTGCCTCTAGTCAGGGTAAGGGGGTACACTCCTAAAATAACCCCTGCTCACCCCCTTGGTAGCTTGGCACGAGCAGACAGACTTATCTCAGAGGCAGTGTGTAAAGCATTTGTGACCACATACAGTAACCCAGTGACAACACTACAGATGGACACCACACAGTTGTGTATTAAAAATAAGTATTCTTTATATAGATTTAACACAAGACCATAAACGACAGAAATCCATAATACTATACTTAAAAATGGTAGTTTTAGCTTAGTTCTGTTTAGTTCTTAAGATGCGACACTTTGTGTCAATGTACCTTACGATGCATTGCGCTTCCACAACAAGCATTTGGAAATGCGGCAAAGATCCGGTGCAAAGAAATAAAGATGTGATGATTTTCCAGATGCAGCATGCTTCTCCGATGATACGAGAAGTCTCGATTCGATGCCTCAGCTGCTGCGGCGACACCCTCGTTCAGCGATGCGACAGCAACAGCTTCAGTTGCGACACCCTTCTCCGACGTTTGCGAGAAGCTTCTGCACGATGCGACAACTACAGCGGCGACATCATTGTTCAGAAATGCGACAGCAGCAGCTCCGACAGTGGCGTGCTTCTCCGGGGATGCGAGGCGCTTTCCTTGATGCGGTGCCATACGACAGCTCCAGCGGCGACATCCTTGTTCAGAGACACGACGGCAGCAGAACGCTTCTTCCTCGTTGAATTGCGCTTCCAGCTCCTTGCGACACGCAGTCCCTCAGAAGGCCCAAAACGGCAGCAGGCACTTCCAACGAACTCCGGGGAGCTGAGGGGGTGAAGTCTGTTGTCCCTGAGACTTCAGCAGGAGGCAAGCTCTTTTCCAAGCCCTTGGAGATCCTTCACAAGTTGAAAGTAAAGCACACAAAGTTCTCCTCTCTTTGGCAGTCAGGAACCCACTGCAGGCCAATTCCCTAAGCTGCACTTTAGCTTAGGAATAGTCTCTCCTCAGTTTCTTCAGGTTCCTCTCCTCAGCAGAGGTTTCTTCTTGTGTTCCAAAAGTGATCTAATTTCTTGGGATCAGGGTCCCAATATTTATACCCCAAAATCCTTTCTCCTCTAAGGGCAGAGTGGTAGTTGCCCAGTCCAAACCACTTCTGGAGCACTCTGTTAACATGACTCCTTTCCTTTCACGGTGCAGGGCCGAAACATCAGATGCCCCACAGGAGGCAGAGCCAGCTTTGTGGAGGAAAGGCACTCTGTTGACATGATTCCTTCCCTTCTTTCACAGTACAGGGCAGAGACATCAAAATGTTTAACATACAGGGAAACAGTGGATAAATGGCGCAACCTAGCACATGTTAATACATTTATACGGTTGTGTCAAGGTGCGAGA